>NC_064832.1:59589748-60214748 GCF_024166365.1 Elephas maximus indicus
GGGTCTCAGGAGACTGGACTGTGTCACAGTGCTTATATTGCATGAGACTCTGGGCACACTGAAATTTGTTGAATTCAGTTGGTAATTCCCACCTAACCTGGAGATGCCTCTGTAGCAGGTTCCACTCCAATGCTTTGAACTTGGCCAGAGCCAGAAATGGGATATTGATGTGGTTTCGTTGATGGTCAGTTGGAGAGACCGAATTTGGGGTAGATGTGGAAGAAGGTGAAGTTGACTGGGTTGGATTATTAGGCAAGAGTGGGAGGACGGAGCGCTCATTGAAGAAAAAAGTGACATTCATGGGAAATTGGGGTATATACCTGTTTGTGGAAGGGCCTGGATACTCAATGTAAGTGTCAAGCAGGGACTCGCTGGTTAGACTAGAGAAGGCGCAGAATAGCTGGCTGTGCTTCTGCTTCAGACCATCACCCGAGTCTTCAGCCTGTCTCTCAGGTTGTGGATAGAAGCCAGTTAGAACTTTAAGGGCTGCAGAGGGCAAGGCCAGAGCCAGAGGGTTTGGGGATTTCTGGCAGTGGCAGCTTTGTTCTTCGTCCCTGATGGACCATTTAAAAAGCCAGAAGGCCTGAGTAGGCTGGCTGAGCATACATGAACCCCAGGTCTTGTGGGAAATGGTCCCCGTTGTTTCAAAACAAGCATTGAAATTATCATACTTGGTGAAAGCTACTGGTGTGTGTGGCATAAGCTGCCTCAGGGACTCTTCCACATGTCCGGGGAGTCCCCTCCTCTGGAAATGCATCCATTTTCTTACATGGACCTCAAAAAGCCTGAGAAGTTCAGGACTGAGTAATGGGAGGTGGGCTGGGGAGATAGTGACCATATGCATGGCTATACCATGTGTCACGTTTGTGAGGTCTGTGGTCAGGAACAGCAGAAAGACATGGGACCTCAAGGGCTGCTGGTCTTGGTTCCCATGGAAAAATTTGTGGCTGCTATACATCTGTTGCTGGTTCACAGGAACTCTACTCTCCTCAAGTCTTGAGGAAGTTGTAGTTCCCACGTCCCTGGGCACATCTGGCAGTTGAAATCCCTTCCCTAGCTGCAGGTGTTCATCCCAGTGATCTTGGATGCTGACCATCCCAGTGGATGTGCCAGCTGTCTGGGTTAAGGATTTCTGATCCGCTAATTTTAACAGTGTGGAGGTTACGGATGTCAGTAAAAACTCTCTGGAGTTCTTGGAACGCAGATGCAGACTCTGCTTAGACACTCCAGAGATGGACAGAATTTCTAGGCAAGAGGAGTGTGGCGACGTCCCTGCCGAAATGGGGGTGATCAGGGTGTTTTTACCTGTCACCAATTGTTCAATGTCCAGAGCCGTGTCATCAGAGATCTGATAGTAGAGGTTTGTAT
Source organism: Elephas maximus indicus (assembly GCF_024166365.1). Classification (NCBI taxonomy): domain Eukaryota; kingdom Metazoa; phylum Chordata; class Mammalia; order Proboscidea; family Elephantidae; genus Elephas; species Elephas maximus. The sequence continues at coordinate 59,591,117 of NC_064832.1, forward strand.
ATAGGAGCTGCAACACATGTCCTTCCTGAGGAAGCCAGCCCTGCCTGGAAACGGAAGCATGGCAACCATTACTGATGCAGTGTCATCTGCCTCCTTGGAAGAGCGTGCTCTGGGGGATTGGCCCAACTTTTCCCCTAGGCCTGTAAGCCCTGGGCCTACTCCTGGGAATCTACCACTTTGCTTGCTAGGCCTGGCTGAGCTGAGGGTCTTGGTCTTGTCAGTCAAGGCCTCAGATAAACTGCTGGGTGGGCAGGGCCCCCAGATAGGACTGGGAGGTAGGGTGAATTCTCTGCTGAACTCTGTTGAGAAGCTGAACTAGACGGGAACCAAGCAGGTGAGGATGTCAGGTAGTTAGCAGAATGGCCATCACCAGGCACATCACCAAGTATAACCTAGAGTCAGCCTCATTGGGGGCTATGAAAGCAATGTCTGTTCTGCATATTTGTAGATAATGACATCTTTGTGGTATCACTGTATTCTAGGGACTGTGGATTGTCCCTGGTGCTATATACAGCATCTCTTGGGGACTAGTCCTGTCCTCTGGAGACCTTATTAAGAGGATGATAGGCTTCTATCTGAAGACTGTCCTAGTGAGTGACCTCCCTATGTTTCAAGGCCAAGCCAGACTCAGAGGAGTCTGCCTTTGAAAGGGTGTAGAAGCAAAAGGAATATGACAGTGGTGACTTAATTATGCAAAATCCAGGCTCTAGTTTGAATAACTTGTCTCCTTGCTGAGTTCCCCTTCATGGAGAATCTTTTATAAGTTACGTGCTAGTTAGACCTGAAGTCCAGCAGTAATGTGACTCTAGCACAATGCAGACTGGGAGATGTTCTCTCCTGTGATGTCTGATCACTTCTGTCCTGGCAACTCTCTCAACCAGTGAACCAGCCTCTCTTGTGTATGGTTCCCTCCCATGCATTGTCCCTCTCCTCCTCCTTGTCCCTGGCCAAACTGAGAAATCATCACAGGCCAGGCTGGGACTTGGGAGACAACAAAGAACAGAGAGCAAGAGATCACCTTTTTGTGACAGTGAGATACTCTTGGAGCTTCTCAGCTTCTTCCTTGGAAGGTCTCCTAGCTGAAAAACCAGGAAACAGTGTTAGATGGACAGGAGAGGGTAGGGACATTGTATTGGAAGCTAGTAGTGGGGGCTTTGACTCTCAGTAAAGGAGACTAAAGGCTTCAAGAGTCAGTCTCCAAGGCATGTCTGTGTATAACTTAAACATTTACACTGTGTATCTCATTCCTAATCTCATTTGATGTTCACAGTCACAGTGTGAGTACGGCAGGATCATCAGTGTTATGCCCATTTTATGGATAATAAGACTGAGACATGGAATGACTTCCACAGTGTCATAAAAACTAGTAAATAACACAGTTAGGGACTTCTGTCCCATTTCCTCATTTCTTCATTCTCAGCAGGTTAAGGTAGAGAAATTTGGACATTCCCAGGCTCTGATTTCCCATGCAAGGAAGTTTCTGTAAGAAATTGTCAATTTGGGGAACTTCAGCCTTTAGTGGTTAGAGTACCTCGCTCCTGGCACCAAGGGTTCGGGTTAGTATCCATGGGAACCTCGCTCACAATGAAGGGGAGTCAGAGGAGAGATTGGGACCTTACCTCTTGATGGAGCATCTCTAGCCCTTTGGCTGACCCTTTGGCGTTGCTTAAAGACAAAAAGGGTTAGAATGTGAAGCTTTGACACAAATTTCTTTTCACGCCCAAAATGGGACAAAACCAATAAACATTTTCTAATCTCTTTTATATATCTTTCTATATTTTATACTTTTCCTTCATTTCCTTTCATTAGCCCCCCTTTTTTACCCCAACATTTCTCTCTTCTGCTTATTTGACTCACTTCTAGGCTCTTCCAGACTCCATGCTTTATAACCCATTTCTAGGAGAACTTCTGTGCGTGGCTGAGGATGCCACAGGAGGAAGAGTGGAACAGATTAAAGGGTGAATGGTTCCAGTAGCCAAAGGCTTCCACTTACAAAGGCCTGAAAGAACCACCAACTAGAAAAATCACCCACACTGGGAGGTCCAGTAAGGTAGACTGTATATCTTTGAGGCCTCAACCCAAGTCAGGTAATGTCCTTGGCTTTCCAACTAGAATACATTGCATAGAGGGCTGGTAAGGAATTGTTCTAGGCTCTAAGAAGTAAATGACTATACAATAATAACTGAAGGATTGATTAAAAAAGAAAAAAAAAAAAAACTCTGGGGTGGGGGGATAAGGAGAGACACTGGGGGTTTAAAAGCTTCTTGTCTGAGACTTAAGAGTTCAGTATTGTTCAGAGAGTTTCCCTACCTCACAGGTGCTCCTCTTGGATTCCAGTTTGAATCCATGGTATTTTTTTTTCATTTGCCAAATATTAACTATAAGGCAGAAAATAGAGGCATATTTATACACAGGATATCCAGCGTGCCACCAAACGAAAGTAGGGCACAACATGGTCTCGCCTCATTAGCATGAGGAGACCAGTTTTCCCTCTATCTAGGCATCCAGGATACTGGTGCCTAATGATTCTTGGTGCTAAGCCTTGTCATCTCCACCTCACAGTCATCGACCGCATCACAAAGCCCTCCGGTGTCATAAAGCAGGTGTGGTAGCAAAGCCCTGTAGCTGTCTTAGGGAAGGTTATGTGGTGATTCAGTCTGTAGGTGAGGGCATCTGGTTAACTCTGAGAGTTTCAGAGCTTGCAAGTAAAGATGCCATGGCCAGGCCACAGGCAGTGTCTACGCTCCCATTCTCTCTCCACTCTCCACACTCTACACTAGCCTGATGACTCAGCTCTCTCTGTTACAACAGTCTGAAACTCCCCAGAAACTGAGCATTTAAGCACACAGGGCACCTTATAAGAAAGAGTAGCCAGGACAGAGGGCCCTCCACCAACTCCTTCACCTGTACTAGAAACTTACCTGAAAAGTACACAAGAGGTTAGGGCAGGCAGAGTCAGGTTAAGGCTTGGAAACGAAGAGCTTTGATATTACAAGTAATCGGTGATTGGTAATGAGAGGTGCAGGAAGGGGACCAAGGCTGATGTGACAGGAAAAGACCAAAGCAGCAGTATCTTTAAATGACATCGTGGGAATAAGAAAGGGATGGCGCCAGGCTGCGTGCAGGAGAAGAGATTGTAAACACTCCTTCTGTGGAGGTAGAGGAATGATCCTCACCTCTGGAGGCCTGTCCAAGGCCTGGTTTTCCAGAGCTGCCCTTACAGATGTTACAGCCTTTGTCTCCTCAGGGAGATGACTACCTACAGAGATGGGTTGGTGGGCACTTCCAACTAAGGGCCACAATCGAGTTGCTCGTGGTTAGATCTACTCATCTACTCTGGATGCATGCTGTTTGACTGGAGAAGTTTTTTGTTCTGTTTTGTTTTAAGCCTGGATTCTGGAAATCTTTAGGGAGGTAGGTGCTTTCCGATTCAGTCCCAGGGCCCAGCGTTTCTACTGTCCGCCCTTATTTTACACATTTACGTTACCTGCTTGGCTCCTGTCGATACTGTGATATGCTTCTAACACCCCAGGTATTCTGCGTTTCCTTGAAAAGGCCTTTCAGTGAGACTGGTCTGACAGCCAAACAATTTTTGGGCTGATAATCTCTGAAGAGGGTGTTTGTTCTTCCTCCAGCCTCCAGTCCTCCACCAGCAGGCATGTTGAGTGCTTATTTTCAAATGTGAAAACAACCTGCATTTCTGCAATAAACCTTGTCGTGATACTTAAGGTTGTGTGTTAACTTGGCAAGGCCATGATTCTCAGTGCTTTGGCAGCCATATGATGTTGTGATCACTTCCATGCTGAGATTTGATATAATGTGATCACCTCTGTGATGGGATCTGTTGTGAGTAGCCAGTCAGTTGAAAGGGAGTTTCATTTGGCGTGTGGTCTGCATAGGATATAAGTGGACATTCTGGCAGAGCTCATGGGCTTTTGCTCGCTCTGTATCCTGCAGCTAGCTCCTGTTTGTCTGACCTTCGGTTCCCTGGATTTGAGCTAGCCACTTTCCTGCTGTCTTGTCTGGCGATCCTGGGCTTTGTCGATCTTTGTAGCCTGTGAGCAAGAGCCCTGCTCTCTGTCCTGCTGGTCTTGGATCCATCAGTCCCTGTGGCTATATGAATCAGGGGACTCCTCTGCTCTGGCTTGGGACGTTCCAGCCTTTAGAACCTTGTGAGCCATTTCCTTGATATAAATCTCTCTCCGTATATATTTATATGTTTTTTTTGGTATGATGCTTCTCTAGAGAACACAGCCTAAGACATGTGTTTAGTTGCTAATTTTATTTGCTAAAATTTGTCAAGAATTTTTGCATCAACTGTCAGGTTGCACAACCTATTAATGTACTTAATGTCAATAAGTTGTACACCTGTTAAAAGCAAAATTGGCAAAAATTGAGGGATAGATATATTTACAACAATAACCAGAAGGAAAAAAAAAAGGGTAGCTGCTGAAGCTGCTTATGTACAACCAAATACCTCATGGGATTTGGCTCCTTGGTTTGGAGGTTTAGGGTCATGGTTTCATGGGACATCTCCATTAATTGGCCTAATAACGTGGTTAGTGCTTCTGTTGTTTGCCCAAGTTCACTGAATAGTGCCTGTAGTCTTAAAAGCTTGCAGTCATACAAGGTCCGACAACTGCCTCCTTTGCCATGAGATCAGAAGAACTGGATGGTGTCTGGCTACCATCACTGAACATTTTGATCAAGGATTCTGTGGAAGAATCTTGATCAAAGGGGCAGCAATGCAGAATAGCATTTCAAATTTTCATAGAACCCATAAGTTTTGGAGCCATGAAGGCTGGATGAACCCCTGAAACTCTTGCCCTGAGATAATCTTTAGACCTTAAGCCTAAAACAAAAAATATCCCCTGAAACCTTCTTAAAACCAAGCTATAGTAAAGAATGTCTGCCTTGAGCACTGGGATCAAATTGACAACAGCAACTCAAAAGATTACATGGGAGACTAGGGGACAGTGAAGTTATGTTAATGGAAGAGAAATAATTTCGAAAAGAAAGTGAGAATAGTTGCACAACCTGAAGAATCAGTGTCACTGAATTGTACATGTAGAAATTGTTGAATTGGTGTATGTTCTGGTGCATATATTAACAACAACAAAAGCAAAATTAATTAAAAGAATTTTTGCATCTATATACATGAGGGATATCATTCTGTAGTTCTCTTATGATGTCTTTGTCTGGTTGTAGTGTCAAGGTGATTTTGGCTTTATAGAATGCATTGGATGTGTGTTTCAGTTATCACTGTGTACCTTCAAGTGATATTATGCCACTTCACATACCTAAGAACCTTTGTGGCAGCCTTTTGGTATTGTTGCCATATTTTGAATTCTACGTATGTTATAAATTCCACAATACAAGGTTATTTTTTTCTTAAACAGAAGATTATCTTTTAAACGTACTTAAATTATTAAGAAAACTCGTCCTGGGGTGCAGGGCAAAGATTGTGGAGTAGTCAGAGTCTTAGTCCCTTTTAAAACAAAGATCTCAAAAAACAGGTGAATCAATTATATACTACCGTCTAGGAGCCCTGAACATCAAAGGCAAAGTTAAAGAATTGGATTGAGAGGCACGGGGAGGAAGAGACAACTCAGAATCAGTGAGGAGCTGTGAGACCTGACCTGGCCGGAACTGGCACCCCACAGACCACATGCACTGGCGAGAGCATGATGAGACAAGCAGTGGCATTTGGGAAGTTTTTCCACTTCAGCAGAGAAAGAACAAGCGGCAGAGAGTTCACTCATGCCTCCAGAATCAATGAAAAGCGGTGTTCTGCACATAAGATAAGTACTTGAGTCTAATCTACTGAGCAATCTAAAAAACACCCCTTTGGAAAAAGCTCCCCATTTAACTGACCCTTCCCCGCTCTGCACAGGGTCCTGAGACAGCTTCCATGATAACCACTTTCCCTGTGGCAGAAGTAGGACCTGTTGCATGCCATGAGGCATCCTCCCAGCCTTGGAGAAGGAACAAATTAACAAACAGGAAAAAATAATCTGTCATCTCCCCTAAACTGGGAATTTAAGGCCAAAATAGCTTCTTTGCCTAGGCACAGACATAAGCGGTCCACAGACTTTGAATGTCTCTCACCCCTGCATAGATCTGTTTGGGGTCATTTTAACAGTGTAGGCCCTCATTAGCACAGTACAACTGGGTGTACACCTGAAGTCTAATGTCAGCTGTTTCAGCTATATGGTGGAGAGGCAGATTTGTGATGTTTGACACCACTCTGCCTGTGAAGCAGGGTCCTCACCTTCCCACATCAGGGGCCTGAAGACTGGTGGCTTAAACCCATGCCACCTAGCCAACCTCAACAGGGGTCATCCAAGGATAAGTGGTGCCTCCCGGTCCTTACAGCCAACAGCATTAGGTGTCCACAATTGGCTGCCAAACCCACTCACCTAGGTGCTCTAGGAAATAGGGACATGGTTTCCTCACAGACAGTCCGGGGTGGTTGTCAGTCCCCTGCCTTTCTTAGTGTATGACCCCCTACTGCAGCCAGATACCTGTGCCTTACCAATTACCCTCGCTCATCTAAGACTGTAGGTGAGAGCCTGTACCACACATGTGATACCAGCTACCTCAAAACCTGAGCTGAATCCATACAAGAAAAGTAAATGAACTCCTCGGCTTATATACCTAGTAATGGTTCTAACCATCTGATGACAGGATGTTAGAGCTTCAGAGGTGCTCACTCGGGCAGCCTATTTGGCATATCAAAAGAAAACAAGAAGCTAGGACACAGTAAGCAAACATAAAATAAATAATACAACAAATTATTGATAGCTTGGAGACAACAGTCAATATCCAGTCACATAAAGAGGCAGACCATGATGGCTTCAGTAAGCTCCCAATACAAAGAATCAAGAAATATTCCAGAAAAAGAGAACTTCTTGGAAATACCAGAGGTAGAACACAGAAGATTAATATACAGACCTCTTGAAGAGATCAGGAAGGAGATCAGGCAAAATGCAGAGCAAGCCTAGGAACACGCAAACATAGCATTAGAGGAATTTAGAAAGATGAGGGAAGAGCATAATAACAAATTTAACAGGCAGCAGGAATCCATAGAGAGACAGCAAATAGAAATTCAGAAGATTAACAATAAAATTTCAGAATTAGACAACTCAAGGAAGTCATCAAGTCTATCAAGAGAAATAACCTACGAGTGACTGGAATAACAGAATGGGTGTGGGGGGTGGATAGGGATAATAGAATTTAGAGAGAGAATTGTTGAAGATTTGTTGGCAGAAAACTTCCCTGATATCGTGAAAGATGAGAAGATACCTATCCAAGATGCTCATTGAACCTCACACAAGGTAGATCCCAAAACAAAGTCACCAAGACATATTATAATCACCCTTGCCAAAACCAAAAGATAAAGAGAATTTTAAGAGCAGCTAGGGATAAACAAAAAGTCACCCACAAAGGAAAGTCAGTAAGATGAAGCTTGGACTACTCAGCAGAAACCATGCAGGCAAGAAGGCAATAGATGAGGTATATATAGCCTTGAAGGAAAAAAATGCCAGCCAAGAATGATATATCCAGCAAAACTGTCTCTCAAATATGAAGGTGAAATTAGGACATTTCCAGATAAACAGAAGTTTAGGGAATTTGCAAAAACCAAATCAAAATTACAAGCAATACAATGTGAGTCCTCTGGTTAGAAAATCAGTAACATCAGATAACAACACAACGCTAGAACACAGGACAGAGCCACCAGATAACAACCCAGAGAGGGAAATCACAAAAATAAATCAAATCTAACATGCTCAAAACAGGAAAACAGGATGTCATTATGTAAAAATGGCAACATTAAAACAATAAAAAGAGACTAAGAAATGCAGTCATAGGTCTTCCGTATGCAAAAGAAGTCAAGGTGATATAAGAAATAAAAGTTAGGTTTAAACTCAGAAAAATAAGGGAAAATCTTAAGGTAACCACAAAGGAAACTAACAATCCTACACATCAAAATAAAAAACGAGAAAAATATAAAGACTCAGCAAATACAAAAGCAACAATGGAAAGGGACAAAAGACAATATCTAAAGAAAAACTACTCAGCACAGAACATTAAGTGGAACAAAGAAACTGTCAACAACACACACACACACAAAATCATCAAAATGAGAGCACTAAACTCATACCTATCAATAAGTACACTGAATGTAAATGGACTAAATGCACCAATAAAGAGGCAGAGTGGGAGAATGGATATAAAAACACAATCCATTTATATGCTGCTACAAGAGGCACACCTTAGACTTAAAGAGACAAAGAAACTAAAACTCAAAGGATGGAGAAAAATATATCAAGCAAACAGCAATGAAAAAAGAGCAGGAATGGCAATATTAATTTCTGACAAAATAGACTTTAAAATAAAATCCACCACAAAGGATCAGGAAGGACACAAAAGAATGATTAAAGGGTCAATATACCAGGAGGATATAACCATCATAAATAGATACGAACCCAATGACAGGGCTCTAAAATACATTAAAAAAAAAAAAAAAACTCTAACCACATTGACAAGAGAGATACACAGCTCCACAATAATGGTAGGAGGCTTTAACAGACCACTTTCGGTGCAGGACAGAACATCCAGAAAGAAGCTCAATAAAGACACGGAAGATCTAAATGCCACAATCAACCAACTTGACCTCATAGACATATACAGAACACTTCACCCAACTCCAGCCAAGTGTACTTTCTTTTTCAACGTACATGGAACATTCTCAAGAATAGACCACATCTAATGTCATAAAGCAAGCCTTAATTGAATTCAAAACACCGAAATATTACAAAGCATCTTTACTGACCATAAAGCCATAAAAGTAGAAATCAATAATTGAAAAAACAAGGAAAAAAATCAAACACATGGAAACTGAAAAATACCTTGCTCAAAAACTACTGGGGTATAGAAGAAATTAAGGACAGAAAAAAGGAATTCACAGAATCAAATAGAAATGAAAACACTTCCTACCAGAACCTTTTGGAGACAGTAAAAGCAGTGCTCAGAAGTCAATTTAAAGCAATAAATGCACACATCCAAAAAGAAGAACAGGCCAAAATCAAAGAGTTATCCCTACAATGCTAACAAATAGAAAGAGAACAGCAAAAGGATCCCTCAGGCACCAGAAGAAAGCAAATAATAAAACTTAGAGCAGAATTAAGTGAAATAGAGAACAGAAAAACAATTGAAAGCATTAGCAAGAATAAAAGCTGATTCTTTTTGAAAAGAGCAACAAAACCAATAAACCATTGGCCAAACTGCCAAAAGAAAAACAGGAGAGGAAGCAAATAAGCAATGAGATAGGCAATATCACAATAGACACAACTGAAATTAAAAGAACTCCTTGGAAACCCTGTGGGGCGGTTCTATCGTATAGGGTCACTATGAGACAGAAATGACTTGATGGGAACGGGTTTGGTTTGGTTTTGGTTAGCAGAATACTATGGAAAATTGTACTCTAACAAATTTGAAAACCTAGAAGAAATGGACAAATTTCTAGAAACACTGTACCTATCTAAACTAACACAAACAGAGGTAGAACAACAAAATAAACTATAACAAAAGAAGAGATTGAAAAGGTAATTAAAAAACTCCCAACAACAACAACAACAACAAAAAGCCCTGGCCCTGACAGCTTCTCTGGAGAATTCCCCCCAAATTTCAGAGAAGATTTAACACCACTACTACTAAGGGTATTTCAGAGCATAGAAACGGATGGATTACTCCCAAACTCAATCTGGGAAGCCAGCATAACCCTGATACCAAAACCAGAAAAGATACCACAAAAAACACACACAAAAAAGGAAATTACAGACCAATATCCCTGATGAACTTAGATGCAAAGATCCTCAACAAAATTCTAGCCAATAGAATTCAACAATGTATCAAAAAAATAATTCACCATGACCAAGTGGGATTCATACCAGGTATGCAGGGATGGCTTAGCATTAGAAAAACAATCAATGTAATCCATCACATAAAGAAAACAAAAGGCAAGAACCACATGATCTAATCAATGGATACAGAGTAGGTATCTGACAAAGTCCAACACTCATGCACGATACAAACTCTCAGCAAAAGAGGAATAGAAGGGAAATTCCTTGACATAATAAAGGCCATTTCTACGAAGCATACAGCCAGCATCGTCCCAAATGGAGAGAGAACGGAACCAGGCAAGAAAGCCCGGTATCGACAGTCCTAGTCAACATTGTGCTGGAGGTCCTAGCTAGAGCAATTAGGCTAGAAAAAGAAACAAAGGTCATCTGAATTGGTAAGGAAGAAGTAAAAGTATCTCTATTTGCTGATGATATGACCTTATACACAGAAAACCCTAAAGAATCCTCAAGAAAACTACTGAAACTAACAGATTTCAACAGAGTATTAGGATAAAAGATAAATATACAAAAGTCAGTTGGATTCCTCCACACCATCAATGAGAACATTGAAGAGGAAATCACCAAATCAATAGCATTTAGAATAGCCACAAGAAGATAAAATACTTCGGGATAAATCTATCCAGAGATGTAAAAGACATATATAAGAAGTGGAGCCAAGATGGCAGAATAGACAGATGCTTCTGGAGAGCCCTCTTAAAACAAAGACATGAAAAAACAAGTGGAACGAGTGTATTTATGAAAAGCTAGGAGCCCTGAATATCAAAGGCAAGCTTAGAAAACGAACCGAGAGGCAGAAGAGGAGGAGACAGTTCAGAAGAAGAGAGGAGTTACTGGACCTGAATCTCAGGTGCCCTCAGGCACTAATCCTGGGAGAGGCAGCAGCGTGCTGGTACTAGCGTTGGGCCGCAGTTTCCTCAGGGAGACACAGCCAGCCACACAGCCTACTCACACCTCCGGAACCAGAGAAGAAAGGCGCTTTTGGCAAAAGCTAAGTACTTGCATATATTTTACCATGCCTCCCCCCTCTCCGCTCCCAAACTGGATTCAGGGGCTGATTTCCCTGGGCATGAGTTAGGCCCTGTTGAGTGCCTAGAGCCATCCTCCCGGCCTTGGAGAAGGAATAAATTTCAACTGGGGGAAAAGATAATTTGCCTGCTCCACGAACAGGTCAAGCTCAGGACAGAAGTGGATCCTGTCCAGGCATAAACGGTCCATGGACTTTGAGTACCTTTCCCCTCTGCATGGACCTGTGTGGGCATATTTCAGGAGAACACACCCTTGTTGGCAGACTCCAACCATTTCAACGGTGCGGCGGACAGGTGGCTGTTTGAGATTTAGCATTGCTTTGCCTATTAAACAGGGTCCTCGCCCTACGCACCTCAGGGGCCTAAGGACTGGTGGCTCCATTCAGGTCACCCAGCCACCCGTGACAGGGGTCCAAGGAACTGGTACTTCCCAGTCCTTACAACCAAAAATACTGGGTGCGCATGATCTGTCTGCAGAATCCACCCACCTGTACGCTCTAGGGAACAGAGACACGCCTTGCTTAGAGACACATGGGGGATGACTCTAAGCCCCCTGCCTTTTTCAGAGTGTGACCCCCTGCTGCAACCAGATACTGGTAGCTACGCCAATCACCCCCGCCCCTCTAAGTCTATAGGACAGAGCCTGTACCACACACTTGATGATCAGGTACCTGGACACTTGTGCTGAATTCATACAAGAAAAGTGAATGGACTCCTAGACTGATATACCTGATAACAGCTCTAGACATCTGGGAACCGCACGTCAGAGCGCCAAAGGTGAAAATAATCAAGCTAGCTTACTCAAGCAACTCATGTGGGCATATCAAAACAGAACAAACCAAGAAGCTATGACACAGTAAGCAAACATAAAATAAACTAATACAATAACTTATAGATGGCTCAGAGACAACAGGCAATATCAAGTTGCATAAAGCAACAGACCATGATTGCCTCAACAAGCTCTCAAAACAAAGAATCAAGGGATCTTCTAGATGAAAGTGCCATCCTGAAATTACCAGAGGCAGAATACAAAAGATTAATACACAGAACCCTTCAAGACATCAGGAAGGAATTGAGGGAATACCCAGAATAAGCCAATGAACACACAGATAAAGCAATTAAAGCAATTAAAAAGATTATTCAGAAACATAATGAAAAATTTAATAACCTGGAAAAATCCATAGGCAGATAGCAGTCAGAAATTCAGAAGATTAACAATAAAGTTACAGAAGTAGGCAACTCAATAGAAAGTCAGAGGAGCAGAATTCAGCAAGTGGAAGGCAGAATTTTTGAACTTGAAGATAAAGCAATTGGCACTAACATATTTGAAGAAAAATCAGATAAAAAATTTAAAAAAATGAAGAAAACTTAAGAATCTTGTGGGACTCTCTTGAGAGAAATAACCTACGAGTGATTGCAGTACCAGAACAGGGAGGGATAACAGAAAATACAGAGAGAATTGTTGATGACTTTTGGTAGAAAACTTCCCTGATATCGCGAAAGATGAGAAGATATCTACCCAAAGTGCTCATCGAACTCCATGTAAGGTAGATTTGAAAGAAAGTCACCAAGGCATAGTATAATCAAACTTACCAAAACCAATGATAAGACAGAATTTTAAGAACGGCTAGGGATAAACGAAGAGTCACCTACAAAGGAGAGTCCCTAAGAATAAGCTGGGACTACTCAGCAGAAACCATGCGGGCAAGAAGGTAATGGGATGACTTATCTAAAAAACTGAAGGAAAAAGATTGCCAGCCAAGAATCTTATATTCAGCAAAACTGTCTCTCAAATATGAAGGTGAAATTAGGATATTTCTGGATAACCAGAAGTTTAGGGAATTTGTAAAAACCAAACCAAAACTACGAGAAATACTAAAGAAAGTGCTTTGGTTAGAAAATCAATAGTATCAGGTATCAGCCCAAGACTAGAACACTGGGCAGGGCAATCAGAAGTCATCCCAGACATGGAAATCACAAAAATAAATCAAGATATGAAAAATGCTCAGAACAGGGTAACAGCGATGTTATTACATAAAAGAAGACAACATTAAAACAATAAAGAGGGACTAAGAAACGTAGTCAAAGATCTTCCATATGGAGAGGAAGATAAGGTGATACAAAGAAATAAAAGTTAGGTTTAAATTTAGAAAAATTGGGGTAAATAATAAAGTAATCACAAAGGAGACAAACTATTCTTCGCATGAAGAAATAAAACACAAGAAAAAAATAGAGACTCAGCAGAAACAAAATCAACAACAACAAATATAAGGAAAGGACAAGATGTAAAGATAATCTACACAGCACATAAAATTAAGTGGGAAAAAGAAACTGTCAACAACACACACAAAAAAGACATCAAAATGATAGCACTAAATTCATAGCTATCCATAATTATGCTGAATGTAAATGGACTAAATGCCCCAATATAGAGAGAGAAGGGCAGAATGGATTAAAAAACAGGATCTGTCTATATGCTGCTTACAAGAGACACGCCTTAGACTTAAAAGACACAAAGAAACTAAAACTCAAAGTATGGAAAAAAATATATCAAGCAAACAACAATCAAAACAGAGCAGAAGTGGCAATATTAATTTCTGACAAAATAGACTTTAAAGTTAAATCCATCATAAAGGATAAGGAAGGACACTGTATAATGATTAAAGGAACAATACACCAAGAAGATATAACCATATTAAATATTCATGCACCCAGTGACAGGGCTGGAAGATACATGAAACAAACTCTATCAGCATTGAAAAGTGAGATAGCTCCACAATAATAATAGGAGACTTCAACACACCACTTTCAGTGAAGGACAGGACTTCCAGAAAAAAGCTCAATAAAGATACAGAAGATCTAAATGCCACAATAAACCAACTTGAACTCGTAGACATATACAGAACATTCCACCTAAGAGCAACTGAGCATACTTTCTTTTCTAGTGCACATGGAACATTCTCAAGAATAGACCAAATATTAGGTCATAAAGCAAACCTTAGCAGAATCCAAAACACTGAAATATTACAAAGCATCTTCTCTGACCATAAGGCCATAAAAGTAGAAATCAATAACAGAAAAAGCAGGGAAAAGAAATCAAACACTTGGAAACTGAACAATACCCTGCTCAAAAACACTAGATTAGAGAATACATTAAGAATGGAATAAAGAAATTCATAGAATCCAATGAGAATGAAAACACTTCCTATGAGAACCTTTCGGACACAGTGAAAGCAGTGCTCAGAAGTCAATTTATGTCAATAAATGCACACATCCAAAAAGAAGAAAGGGCCGAAATCAAAGAATTATCCCTACAATTTGAACAAATCGAAAGAGAGCAACAAACGAAACCCTCAGGGAACAAAAGAAAACAAATAAGAATTAGAGCAGAACTAAATTAAATAGAAAACAGAAAAGCAATTGAAAGAATTAACAAGACTAAAAGCTGGTTCTGTGAAAAAATCAACAAAATTGATAAACCATTGCCCAAACTGACAAAAGAAAAACAGGAGAGGAAGCAAATAACGCAAATAAGAAATGAGATGGGTGATATTACAACAGACGCAACTGAAATTAAAAGAATCATATCAGATTACCATGAAAAATTGTACTCTAACAAATTTGAAAACCTAGAAGAAATGATTTCCTACCTAAACTAACTACCTACCTAAACTAACACAAACAGAGGTAGAACAACTAAATAGACCCATACCAAAAAAGAGATTAAAGGTAATTAAAAAACTCCCAACAAGAAAAAGCCCCAGCCTCTATGGCTTCACTGCAGAGTTCTACCAAACTTTCAGAGAAGAGTTAACACCACTACTACTAAAGGTATTTCAGAGCATAGAAAAGGATGGAATACTCCCAAACTTGTTCTATGAAGCCAACATATCCCTGAGACCAAAACCAGGTAAAGGCACCACAAAAAAAGAAAATTACAGACCTATATCCCTCATGAACTTAGATGCAAAAATCCTCAACAAAATTCTAGCGGACAGAAATCAACAACATATCAAAAAAATAATTCACGACGACCAAGTGGTTTCATACCAGCTATGCAGGGATATTTCAACATTAGAAAAACAATCAATGTAATCCATCACATAAATAAAACAAAAGACAAGAATCACATGATTTTATCAATTGATGCAGAAAAGGCATTTGATAAAGTTCAAACCAATTCATGATAAAAACTCTCAGCAAAATAGGAACAGAGGAAAATTCCTCAACATAATAAAGGGCATTTATACAAAGCCAACAGCCAACATCCTCCTAAATGGAGAGAGCCTGAAAGCATTCCCCTTGAGAACCAGAACCAGACAAGGATGCCCTTTATCACCACTCTTATTCAACACTGTGCTGGAGGTCCTAGCCAGAGCAATTAGGCTAGACAAAGAAAGAAAGGGCATCCAAATTGGCAAGGAAGAAGTATAATTATCTCTGTTTGCAGATGACATGCTCTTATACACAGAAAACCCCAAGGAATTCTCAAGAAAACTACTGAAACTAATAGGAGAGTTCAGCAGAGTATTGGGGATACAAGATAAACATACAAAAATCAGTTGGATTCCTCTACACCAGCAAAAAGAACATCGAAGAGAAAACCTCCAAATCAATACCATTTACAGTAGCCCCCCAAAAGATAAAATACTTAGGAATAAGTCTTACCAGAGATGTAAAAGTCTTACAAAAAGAAAACTACAATACACTTCTGCAAGAAACCAAAAGAGACCTACATAAGTAGAAAAACATACCTTGCTCATGGATAGAAAGACTTAACGGTATAAAAAAGTCTGTTCTACCAAAAGCGATCTATACATTTAATGCAATTCCAATCCAAATTCCAATGACATCGTTTAATGAGATGGAGAAATAAATCACCAACCTCATATGGAAGGGAAAGAGGCCCCGGATAAGTAAAGCGTTACTGAAAAAGAAGAACAAAGTGGGAGGCCTCACTGTGCCTGATTTTAAAACCTATTATACCACCATAGTAGTCAAAACAGCCTGGTACTGGTATGACAACAGACACACAGACCACTAGAACAGAATTGAAAATCCAGACAGAAATCCATCCATATATGGGGAACTGATACATGGCAAAGGCCCCAAAACAGTTAAATGGGAAAAAGACAGTCTTTTTAACAAATGGTGCTGGCATAACTGGATATCCATCTGTAAAAAAATGGACAAGACCCATACCTCACAACATGCACAAAAAAGAGCTCCAAATGGATCAAAGACCTAAATATAAAATCTAAAACAATAAAGATCATGGAAGAAAAAATACGGACAATGTTAGGAGCCCTAATACATGGCATAAACTGTATACAAAATATTACTAACAATGCAGAAGAAAAACTAGATAATTGGGAGCTCCTAAAAATCAAACACCTATGTTCATCAAAAGACTTCACCAAAAGAGTAAAAAGACTACCTACAGACTGGGAAAAAGTTTTTAGCTATGACATTTCCGATCAGCGCCTCATCTCTAAAATCTACATGATACTGCAAAAGACAAATAACCAATTAAAAAATGGGCAAAAGATATGAACAGACACTTCACTAAAGAAGACATTCAGGTAGCTAACAGATGCATGAGGAAATGCTCATGATCATTAGCCATTAGAGAAATGCAAATCAAAACTACACTGAAATTTCATCTCACTCCAACAAGGCTGGTATTAATCCAAAAAACACAAAATAAATGTTGGAGAGGTTGTGGAGAGACTGGAACACTTATTACACTGCTGGTGGGAATGGCAAATGGTACAACCATTTTGGAAATCGATTTGGTGCTTCCTTAAAAAGCTAAAAATAGAACTACCCTAGGATCCAGCAATCCCACTCCTTGGAATATATCCTAGAGAAATAAAAGCCTTTACACGAACAGATATATGCACACCCATGTTCATTACAGCACTGTGTACAATAGCAAAAAGTTGGTAGCAACCAAGGTGCCCATCATCACATGAATGGATAAATAAATTATGGTATATTCACACAATGGAATACTACCATCGATATGCAGCAGTGATGAATCTGTGAAACATTTCATAACAAGGAGGAATCTGGAAGGCATTACGGTGAGTGAAATTAGTCAGTTGCAAAAGGGCAAATATTGTATAAGACCATTATTTTAAGAACTCAAGAAATAGTTTAAACAGAGAAGAAAATATTCTTTGACGGTTATGAGAGGGGGTAGGGAGGGAGGGTGGGAGAGGGCTATTCACTAACTAGATAGTAGATAAGAACTAGGTTAGGTGACAGGAAAGACAACACACAATACAGACGAGGTCAACACAACTGGACTAAAGCAAAAACAGAGAAGTTTCCTGAATAAACTGAATGCTTCCAAGCCCAGCATAGCAGGGGTGGGGGTTTGAGGATGATGGTTTCAGGGGACATCTAATTCAACTGGCATAATAAAATCTATTAAGAAAACATTCCGCATCCCACCTTGGAGAGTGGCGTCTGGGGTCTTAAACGCTAGCAAGCGGCCATCTAAGATGCATCAATTTGTCTCAACTCACCTGGATCAAAAGAGAATGAAGAACACCAAGGACACAAGGTAATTGCGAGCCCAAGAGACAGAAAGGGCCACATAAACCAAAGACTACATCATCCTGGGACCAGAAGAACTAGATGATGTCCAGCTCCAACAGATGACTGCCCTGACAGGGAACACAACAGAGAAACCCTGAGGGAGCAGGAGAGCAGTGGGATGCAGACCCCAAATTCTCGTAAAAAGACCAGACTTAGTGGTCTGACTGAGACTAGAAGGACCCCACTGGTCATGGTCCTCAGTCCTTCTGTTAGCCCAAGATAGGAACTATTCCCAAAGCCAACTCTTCAGACAGGGTTGGGACCGGACTATGAGATAGAAAATGATATTGGTGAAGAATGAGCTTCTTGGATCAAGTAGGCACATGAGACTATGTTGGGATCTCCTGTCTGGAGGAGAGATGAGATGGCAGAGAGGGTCAGAAGCTGACCGAAAGGACAGAAAAAGAGATAGAAGAGGGAAGGAGTGGACTGTCTCATTAGGAAGAGAGCAATCAGGAGTATATATTAGGGTGTACATAAATTTTTGCATAAGAGACTGACTTGATTTATAAACTTTCTCTTAAAGCACAATAAAAATTAAAAAAATATATACTATACAAGCTTTAAAAGTCAAAGGAATTTTCCTTTTTGGGTAGAGATTAGATGTGGGAGTTAAGTTTGCCCAATTTTCCTAAGGAATTTTACAAATTTTATTAAGAATCTTTAAAATTGCCTCACTTGTCTGTATCAAGATGGATGATCTACGTTCATCATTGTTGGAGCTCAGCAGAGCTTCAAATATAAGTCTTATTTAAAGTTTGTCTATACATTCATTTTTCAGTATACAAAAACATACCTAAATTTGATCAATTTATACCTTTAAACATTGGACTTTTAACCCCCAGAATAAACAATATAACTAATATTACATTTAAATATACCTAATTTCTAAACATTGCTTTTCTGCTGGACCATGACACTTAGCTTGTACTTTCGTCTCCAAAATGTTTTTTTTTAATTATATTTAAAAATACAGTAGGAGAACAAAATAAATGACAACAGTATCTGTTTTTAGTACCCAAAGGATAAAATAAATAATCCTGAATCCATATTAATATAAACAAATGACAAAATAAAAAAATAGATCTGGGAGGAAATTCTTATATCCAGAAGAATTACACTTAATAAACCTAGGTAAATGTAGAAAGAAAGAGGAAAATAGAATGTCATCATTACAACACCACAGTGATAGTTGCCACGAGCAAGATTCAGTACAAATGAATGTCAAAATTAGTAAGCAAAAGTTTAAACAGAAACAAGATATTTGCCTAGTCTCAAAGTATCTCTCCCAAAATATTTAGAAATTTCAAATAGAAAAACAGTAGTTTCGGAAAAATGCAGACTCCTGGAAGGTACTATCTTAACCAAGTGATATGGTTAGCTTCATCAGCAAAATGTTGACATACTGTAATCACTAATATGATGCTTCCTGAAAGGTAAATTACCTCTATGGTAGTCTTTCCAGTAACGTATAACATGAGTCTCTACGAGTTGGAATTGAGTGAAAGGCAATGGGTTTGCTCATTTTTTGAACTGAATTTAATTGTAAGAAAACATCAGAGAAACCCAACTTGAGGTAAACTACAATATAACTGTTAAATGCACTGTATAAATGTTAAGGTTATGAAACACAAGACTGAGGAATTGTCACAGATGGGAGGAGATTAAGGACTCACGACTGATAAATTTAATGTGGAATCTTGGATGGTATCCTGATCTTGAAAAAAAATAGTGGAAAAAATATGAATTAATTCTATAATTTAGTTAATAGTATTTTAACAAGGTTAATTTCTTAATTTCCTACAGTTATAGTTATGTCCTATACTTATATAGGATGTAACCGTATATAGTTATATAGGACATAAACCCAAAAGGAAGCTTAGTGATGGATATATGGAAACTATCCATACTATTTTTGCAATTCTTCTATAAATCTAAAATGTTTTCAATCATAAGTTAAGAATAAAAAATAATAATACTTCCAAGTCTTCAAATTTTCAGTTGGGCTTTCTTATTCTTATAATGTAAAATGTTATTTTTAAACAATAAACTTAAAGCTTGGTGTCATTTTTTTTTTTTTTTTTTTCTGGTAGCAATGATGAGAATTTATTCTCTAAGCTAATGCCAGGCAAATTAGGAAAGGGTGTTGTAACCTCAATACAAATCCAATAATAAGTGAGAAAAAAAATATTAAATACATAGTGGAGTAAAAAATATGACAACGAGTGTTTGGAATTGAGTTGGACTGGAACCAAACTCTTAGAAAGGCGTAGTATAGATTTTTAAGTTGAAAGTTCCATGTAAGTATATATGCCTTCTGCTCCTAGACCAGGTAAAAGACAGCATATATTTAATACCAAATGTGGACTTTAGATTGTAATGCACAGTCAGCTCCTATTGATAGGACAGTAGGAGGCTACAACATAGGGTACATGTTCCTAGAGCTTGCACTGGCTGATTACTATCACTTTAATGACACGTCAAGACTCAGTGACAGGCTCTATGTAGGAGCCTCAGCGCAGATCTCAGATGGTGAGCTGGCGCAGAGCAGTGAAGAATCGTGGGGGTGTTGAAAATGGGAGGTGTAAGGACTGAAAATAAGAGTTGTTGAGTATTAGAGGAATATTGAAGGCAGAGATGAACAGTTTACAGGATATTCTGAAAGTTCAGGGAACACTGTATCATTGGAAAAGAAAATGGTTAAAGAGTTTAGGAATGTAAAGGATATGATAAATTGGTTTTAAGGAAACATAGATATTAAATAAAAGGGTCAAACTACAATAATACTATAATCGGCAAAAGGATGACATTCCCAATTTAATCTTAAAATTGCACACATGTGGGTGGGTGTGGCATTGAGTGTGTACACACACACTATACATTATGAGGAAGAAACAAATATTTGGTAAACATGTAACATTAATAATAAATATTTGGTGAGGATGTACTATATACTTTACCGGACAATGCGGATTCACCAGTCTAATCACTAATTTCAACAAATATTTATTGAGTTTTTTAATATGAGCCAGTAAAGATCCTTGAGCTAAAGACAAGGGATGAAGAAAAAAAAAAAAAAAAAGCAGTGTAAATTTCCGCCTTCATGACACTTATATTTTAGTGAATAAATATCTACATTTTTACAGCTCTGGTTTCGGTAATTTTTTTAAGGTGCCTTACTGGGTAATACAAAGGGTTACCATGCTTGTCTGCTAACCAAAACACTAGAGGTCAAGTCTACCCAGAAACACCATGGAAGAAAGGCCTGGACAATCCACTTCCAAAAAAATAGCCTTTCAAAAACCCCATGGAGCACAATTCTATTCCGACAGACATGGAATCATCATGAGTCAGAGTCGACTCCGCCAAAACTAGAAAATCATACTGCCAAGATTAAAGAATTAAAAAAGTGTGTGCCAGAGTCCCTGTGGCTAGGGTTCTAAATGAAAACAAATGTGTACCTGTTAGGTGAGTGTTCATGAGATTTGAAATCATAAATTAAATGGAGGCCATCTTCTGTTCTTTTTTGGCTCTTCTTATGCTGGCAGGTAAGTTAATAAAATTGTGAAGTTTTTCTACGACAAAATTCCGGTTGAAAATTAAATGCTAAGAGGCCATTGAAGCAGGAGCATAATGAAGATGCCGGCTTTGGGAGTTTTGACTGCAGTTAAAAGTGAATGTTCTTGAATTCATGGCTTCAGATGCAGCCTCGTAGGTAGTACATTTCTAGGTGAGTGTGTTGTTTTAATTTTCCAGTACTCATTACGTAAATATGGTATTGGTTGCTCCGACAGACGCTTCAACAGTTTTGTAAGTATCTAATTATCCATATAAAATCTCTTCTTATTCAAAATACTTAGTGGCTTCTGTTTCCCACACTGAACTCTTGATTGATACAGTAAGGGAAACAACATCTTAGCAATCAAGATGCTTACAGTATACGGAAATAGGTTAGCATAAATCTCTCTTTAGAGGTTGGATATATTCTCTTGTTCCTTCATTAATTTAATTAGACCGAATTAACCTACATGACAGTAAAATTGATTCAAACATGTAGAAATAATAGCCTGATTTGTTTTGCTACATAAATACAAATAACATTGCTTTTTCAGTTATTACTAGAATCCACCAGTTTAAGTTATAATGAGCTCACTACCAAGCAATTCCTCTACTCGTTAGCAGTGGGCTTCATTTTCCAGTGCAACCAAATAATGCAACTATCTCCAAATTTCCCAGTGTGACTACTATTTTGGCATTCACTATTTCACTATTCCTAAGGCACCGTGATGAAGGGTACTTCATATGTGAACATGCTAAAGAATAGCTCCTTCTTCTATCAGGTTTATCTTTTACTCATGTCTCCAGATCTAACTTAATCAATAGTCTCTTCATTTATTCCTGGTTCAAATGAATTTTATCTACCTTTTTTGAAGTTAAATGTTTAATTTGTGTGCACTAGAATCCCTCAGGCTTCATGAACCTTTGTAAATAAATGTGACATTGTGATGGCGAAGGTTGTGTGTCAATTTGACTATGTCATGATTCTCAGTGGTTTGGCAGTTATGAGTTTGGCAGCTATGTAAAGATGTAAACACCTCCATAATGGGATCTGATACAATGTAATAACCTCCATGATGAGATCTTCTATGAGCAGCCAATCATCTAAAAGGAAATTTCCTTGGGGGGTGTGGCCTGCATCCAGTATATTACTTGCTGGCTTTTGCTTGCTCTGGATCCTGCAGCTGACTTCTGTTCATCTGACCTCTGGTTCTTGGGACTTGAGCTAGCAGCTAACCTGCTATTTAAAAAATGTAAGAGTTCAGGGAGATATAGAGGTGTCCCTAGTACAACAATTACAAGTTTTAGGAAGATTTCTAGTCAAGATGTTGCTGTATATTTTATGCTTTGGCACACCTTCCTGCAACCATAAACCATATACACAAAGTCGTAATTAAAACTCTTTATTCTGTAATGTGGGGCTACTTCACTTATGACCAGGTGGAATTAGAAGAAAAATAGATGTATTAAAGTTTCTAGCTCAGTCCATCTAACAGTCCAGTGTATTACCCTCTTTTTTCACATATGATTTTTTGGTCCGTACACTTTGTGAAGACTACATGGCTAGTACAATTTTGAGAGTCAAGAACTTCTTAGGCAGTCTAGATGTGTGCTTTCTTTGTAACACAACCTTCTCAATAAGATAATTGGTTTTCAGTCTATTTGCTTCTGGCTTATTAGTCATAGTGAATGATACAGATTAGTTTTAAGCATTAAAACTCTGCCTATTGCTAACTGTCTGTCAATGTAATATAGGCTACCTTGAGTCTAAATGGAACTATTGGCTTTGTCAGGAAGCCTATACATTTAATCCTGAATCTGCCAGCAATCTCTTAACCTTTTCTATCGCAGCACATAATTTTAATATCCTGCCAAGGCTGTTGCTTCAAAGCTAGTTCTTATAACTAACTCATCGAAAGAATGAGGAGCTGTTGACTTTTTAAAACTTTTGAAGCCTAAAATTATGGTTTTCTCCATCATCTTAGTTTTCAGATCAGAGGCACACATTGCCTGTCTAAGAAGAACTGTATTTCCTTTTGTGGTTGCTTACGCACTGGGTGGCTCTCACCTAAATTTAAAACTATTTTGGGGATCATTGCTGAAAGTATCAAGAAGCAAAAACACACTCCAGTATTTTGAATCTTTGCATTTATTATTCCTAATGCTGCACATTTTGTTGGCTTGAGGTTTTCTTTCAATATGATGAGTCAGTTTTACCAAAACTTTTTCATTAGCCTAAAAAGCTTTCTAGCATCCTGTAGTGAATACTTAACATACTTAATATTTGACCACTAAGCCAACACCATTTTTTTAACGTGTGCACATATGAAACTCTATGGGGCAGTTCTACTCCGTCCTATAGGGTCGCTATGAGTCGATATCAACTCAAGGGCACGGGGTTTGGGTTATGTATTTATTTATTTTAAGTTTTGTCACATTCAGCCTCTCATTTCCAGGTTATGAAATATGCTAATCTATATGGAACCAATTCCCAAAGTACAGTACCTTAAAAAATATAAAATTTCATGTAATTCCTATGGCAATTTTCAATCATAAGGACTCATAAATACTTCCAGCTTCCTGCTACATCATCCAGGCAGAATATGGCAAACTTCCTCATGCTTCAAATAGGTATGAAGCTATCACATCCTCATTCCAAACATCAGAATGAAGGAAAGGGTGTGAGAGGAGGGTTTACAGTCCCCATTTAAAGAAAAATGCAGAAGAGACTACTTCTTCCTATGCCCCACTAGCCCCACTAGGAAGACTTCAGGCACGTGGTCAGACCTGGCTGAAAGTGAATCTAGGAAATGCTGTCTTTATCCTGAGTGGATGTATGCCCACGTAAAATTCTATTGCTGAGTAATAAGAAGAGAATGTATATTAGAAAACCTTTAGCCATCCCTGTTACACCTTACCAAATAAATAGTTCCAATATTATACAAACTCTCAAAAACAGAAAAGATAAAAAAACTACCCAATTAAATTTTTAATTTTTAGATTACCATAAATTTTGCTAACCAAATCTAAAAAAAAAAAAAAAAATCTAGACATAGACAAATAAGAAAATAAAATAGACCAATCTAGTCAACCACTCAAATGCAAATTATATATATATATGAATATGTATATGTGTATGTATACATAAACACAGAAGAGTGTTTATTTTGAAAATTCACATGAACAATGGTTCAACAACAGAAAACAGAATATTTCCTAATATAAAAGACCACTTTAATAGATGAAAGAAGAAAAATATATATGGCCATTTCAATAGGTCCAAAAAAAAAATAAAATTTTAAAAAAAGATTTTAGTCAATTGTTCCACACATCAAGTACGTATCAGGCAATCTCAATTTTAAGCACTGGGAATACAATGGTAAATATAAAAGATAATCTCCCTGGAGCTTAAATTCTAGTAAAACAGAAAAATCTCTTAGGTAATTGAGAATAAAAGAGAAATTACTAAACCTGTAAAAAGGTGACTATCAAAAGCATATTAATTAGCATACTTAAGGATGGCACTTTTAAATCACTCCAAAGTGTCTCCTCAAAGTCAAGGACAAACATGGGTGCTTTCTATCACTGCTAGCACCTAACAACAAAAACATTCAAAAAATGATCCTGGTACAATTGACTTTTCTCATGGAAAAATTATATTAATTCTATGCCTTAATAAATTCAAAGTAATTGTCTAAAACATGAAAGTCAAATCTTTGAAATTAATAAAAAATAGAGACTACAGCCATAAAAAAAACCATAGGTTCTCAATAAAAGAATAGAAAAAGAACACAACTCACTAATTTGAGAATATATTAATTTGAATATACTAATTTTAAAACATATTGTCACAAAAAAGCACCATAAAAAGGTGAAATTATAAGCCTCAGAATAAAATAATTTATTTTTCCAATATTAATAAAAGGAAAAAAGTGAACAATTCAAGATATCAATGAGTAAAGGAAATGAAAAAAAAGCCACTCAAAAGAGAAAGCTTTATATGAAAAGAAGCTCAGTATTATAATTAGTGTAATGCAAATTAAACTTGAGAGATCATTTCACATTCTTCATATTAGCCATCTTTAAAATGAATGAAAATTCTAAGTATTTGAGCACTTTTTGAAGAATAGTGGTAGAATTTAAAATTTGTGCACATTTGTTGTATAATAAACTGGAAGTTAATAACACTGGTAGGTGATGACCCATCCAGTCCACTTTTGGGTAAAGACCTTAGATAAATGCTCATCCATCTACCTTGAGTAAAGACCTTAGATAAATGCTCATCTATCCACAGGTTCTGGGATCCACCAGAAGCAACATACACAGTTACGATTATTGGATCACCATTTGTAACAGCAAAAATTGGAAATAAATTAGTTATCACAACAAGAAGGTTGACAATGCATATGATTTACAGTAAAATAATATACAATTTCAGTGAATTTGAAATGGAGTTAAGTATATCCAAATAGATAGATATATATATAAAAAATACTCTGAGTTAAAAGTTACATAGTAGAATTCTGTTTTCTGAAAAATACAGTTCATTCATTAAAAAAAAATTCATATATAGAAATGGTATAAGAGTATGCATGGAAACACTGAACATCAAATTTACTACAATGATTGCATGAAAAAGGAAAAGAGAGGAGGGTAAAGTTTGCTTCTATTATCTTGTAGTATAAGAAAAAAAACTAGAAAGAAAAATATTGGATAGCATGGTTATTTTTTCTCCCTTTGAAGGTTATTTTAACGAAGATGATTTCAGCAAAAAACAATAATTACAGTTTTAAGATAGCCAGTTAGTTACTATACATTTGCTGTGATGTAACGGTCTCTAAAAGCAATAAACACTTGCTTCCAGTTAATTTTAAAGACCTTTGGTTCATTGCTACTACTTAATTTCCAAAGTAATTTCCATGCTAATTAAAACCTTTAGTACCTGCACTGAGGGATCCTATCAAATGCAACTTAATTTTTTATGAATGTGGAAAATAAATCTAGCCTTTAGAAAATTTGAAGTAACAAAATGTGATATCAGGGGAAGCACTGCATTACAGGGGTATGAATGGTTCTCTCACAAGCCATTCCCACAGTTTAATCTTTCCTCTCAGGTAAAATTAATTACCAAGAGTTCATTAAACAATACATGAATTTAGAAGATCAAAGGTTTACAAACAAGCCCTTGTGATCCTTCTTGATTTTGCAAATATTCAAGTGCCCCTTCTCAAAGGAGATGCTTTGATTGTGTGCAAACTGCCATTATTAAAAAGAGGCTAAATGATTTGTATCTAAGAGGTATTCATCAACTAGTTTTGGGCACTTCGTAGAGCCACACTTCGTGCTAAAATATGAAGCTACGAATAGGTGCAAAAGTGTGGCCTCGGCCTTCACCACCTCAATCAATTTTATTCGATTGACATTAATAGTAAAATGATCAAAGAAATGCATCAGTTGGAGAATATTCTGTGATTACTTAAACAAAAGCATCAAATCTAGCCCAACATAACTGTGACTAAAACCACCTCTGCCACTTACTAGCTATATGATCTTGAAATTTTGCCTTAAGCTTTTAAGCCTTGATTTCCTCATTTAAAAAATGAAACTAGTAATGCCTTTCTTAGTTTCCTAGGGCTGCCGTAATGAAGTACCACAAAGTGGGTGGCTTTAAAGCACCGAAGTTGTCTCAGAGTTTTAGAGGCTAGAAACCCACATTCGGGACGTCAGCAAGGTCCTGCTCTCCCTCTTTGTTAGCTCTAGGGGCATAGCCTTCCTTGACTGTCAACTTCTGGCAGCCTCCAGGATTTCTTGGCCTTCCTTAGCTTGCAGAGGATCCTCCTGTGCTGTCTTCCCACTGAGTGTGACTGTATTTCTGTCAGTCCTTCTACCTTATAAAAATCAGAAGAAAGATTAGAACCCTCCACCTACCTTGCTTCGAGTTCTTGAATTTAACTGATACCATCTGCAGAGGAAAACCCTATTTGCCAAAACAAGGTCACGTTCCCTGGTACAGGGGTTAGAGCTTCAACATATATTTTGGGGAGATACAATTCAATTCTATAGCAATGCTCTGTAGAATTATTGTCAAGATGAAATGATATAGTACATTATTGTACATAGTTTAATGCTTGAAGCAACAGCAACATGGCTAATTTACCTTTTTGAAGAAAAAAAACTGGTTAAAAAATGTTTTTGAAAATTATAGCATGGTTCTCAGTTAAAAATTTTACAATGCCAGCAACATTATTTAATAAACTACTAATTTTCCATGAAAGGTATGTGGATTATTGACCCGAGAAATCAAATTAGGAATAAGTCACTTTCCCAACCTTAATTAGTGACAAAAAGCTGAATTAAAACATGAATCTTATCCCCACATTGCAATGTTCATAAATACGCTGTTTTGATAAAAGAATAAAGCTAGTTCTGTGCTTACTGCAGTTTTCAAATACCATATTGTGCAATATGTCTCATATATGTGGACAAATTCAGTCCTATTGTTTGGAGACAAATAAAAAGATCAAAAAATAGAATAGCTAACCTAAAGGAAATGATCCTTTCACAGTGTTCTAAAGATGGGACATAAAGCAAATTTGAACATAAGTAATGTGAATTATAGACACAAAATAAAGTTACGTTCTGATAAAAATCCTTGATGATCCGGTTTCAGAATTTATTTTACCATCTAAGCATTTGCATAAGATAATAACTAATTAGAGAAACTGTTGCCGGCACCTCTACACCTTTAATTAAATAAGGTTCTTTCCTCTCAATAATGAATAATGAACAGGTAAGGCACGGAGAATTTTCCACATGAGTAAAGCTTTATTAAAGAGGCTTGCAAATGGAGACGAGGAGGGCCTAGACAACCTTATCCTCCCCCACCACCGCCCCCCCACAGAACAAAGGATTTCCATGGGCTCTTAAAGGCTTTTGGGTGGGAAAAGATTTATGTTTATTCATTGGTATAGGCGGGGTTTTCCGGGAGGTGGCTCGTCTGGGTGGAGATAAGCTAACTACCCTAGCGCTCAAGCGCAGCAGCTTTCTAAGATGGCTCCTATCCGGGAGGCCTCTGGGGTTAGTAGCAGGACTTATTATGGGGCATCACGCCTGCGCAATCTCTCTCTCCCCAAGTTGGGTTCTCCAGCTGTGGCTGCAGCCCCTCACTGCCCCGGGGGAAGGTCGCACAGCAGTCACAGGTGGATGTGCAGCACGTGTCCCTGGGGCTGGTTTCACCCCGCTGCTCCTGAAAAAGAACTTTAAGGAAGTTTCCAGACTGTTTTCTGATACCGTGCCCCATTGTTATGGGGAATGGCTTTGCTTCTGCGCCCTGGCCCATTTCCTGTTACTTTCATTTGTTTATGTAAATTGCAGAATTGAGGGCCCCTCTGTTCCCTGTCTTAAAACTACAAAAATAAAAAATAAGGGAGTTTTGAATCATGGTAAAACTAGGAAAGTTTTTCAAATCGTGAGATGTCATATTCATTGCTAAGAATGCCATGAGTCTTAGAAGACAGGGTGATTAAATGTTTCTACCTAGCACCCTGTGCTTTCCTTTTTGTAATACTTATAATAATTGCCTTTCTAAATTGTTGTCTGACCATTGAAGACACGGACTGTATATTTGTGTATTTACTTATTTATGGATTAAATGAATGTTTATTAACTGCCAACTATGTGTCTGACACTCTGATAGGTGACTTATTGAGTTCTCAGATGTTTTGGTGTGGAACTTATGGGCCTGCTAGAGTTCCTGGTGGCGTAGTGGTTAAGTGCTACGGCTGCTAACCAAAAGGTCGGCAGTTCGAATCTACCAGGTGCTCCTTGGAAACTCTATGGGGCAGTTCTACTCTGTCCTATAGGATCGCTATGAGTCAGAATTGACTCGACAGCACTGGGTTTGGTTTGGTTTTGGTAGAGTTCCTGATGTATGGAAGACACCTGGTAAATACTTGTGATTGGCCAATGAATAAATGAGGATAATATGTGCTGGCTAGTTTTTTTTAGTTTATACTGGGAGGTGAAAAAATCCAACACACCATATTAAATAAATTATCAGTCAAAATTAGGTTAAAAATAGAAAAAGACAAATTCATATACCAGCAAAATACAGATCTGAAAAAGGATGAAAGTCAAATGTTATGCAGATTTAAAATATGAAACTAAGTCATTTCTACTTTTTCCAAACAATCCATTGCCATTGAGTCACTGCTGACTCATAGCGACCCTACAGAACAGAGTGGAACTGGTCATAGGGTTTTCAAAGCTGTAATCTTTACAGAAGCAGACAGCTACATCCTTCTCCCAGGGGAGCAGTCTGTTGGTTCAAACCTCCAACCTTTCAAGTGTTCAACTTTTCCTCTTTACCATTTATAAATAATGTTGATATGAACATCTGTGTATCTGTTTGATGTGGGGATATATGCTCATTTCTCTATAGATACTTAGGAGTGGATTTGCTGGGTTGTATAGTAACTCTATCTTTCAAATTTTGAGAAACTACCAAACTGTTTCCCAAAGTACCACACGATTTTACATTCTCACCAACAAAGTATGAGGATCCCAATTTATCCACTTCCTTGTTGAAACATTATATTGTCTTTTTTTTTATTACAGACATTCTATTGTGTCAAGTGGTATCTCATTGTTGTTTTGATTTGCATTTCCTAAAAGTCCAATAGATGAATGTATAAAAAATCTTGTACATCCTTACAATAGAATATTATTCAGCAACAAAAGGGAATGAAATGCTGATACACGCTACAACATGGTTGAGCCTCAAAATTATTACGATAAACGAAAGGAGCCAATCACAAAAGATTTCATATTTTAAGATTCCATTTTACATGATATTTCCAAAAGGCAAATCTAGGAAGACAGGAAATAGATTAGTGGTTGTCTAGGTAAGGGGGGAAGTAAGTGTTAACAAGAGGGAATAATGACTGACTGGTAACAGGTACATTTTGAGGAGAAAAAAGGTTCTAAAATTGGATTATGGTGATGGTTACACAACTCTAAGTATTTTAAAAAGCATTGATTTATACACTTTAAAAGGTATGTAATTTAAAAGGCGTATAATTTACATTATGCAAATTAAATATCAATAAAGCTTGTTGTTGTGGTTGGTAGGTGCTGTCATTTCAGTTCCGATTCATAGCAACCCTATGTACAAGAGAACGAAACATTACCCAGTCCTGCGCCATCCTCACAATCCTTGTTATACTTGAGCCCATTGTTGCAGCTAGTGTGTCAATCCATTTCATTAAGGGTCTTCCTCTTTTTCGATGACCCTTTGCTTTACCAAGCGTGATGTCCTTCTCCAAGGACTGATCCCTCCTGATAACGTGTCCAAAGTATGTGAGACATAGGCTTCCCGTCCTTGCTTCTAAGGAGCACTCCGGTTGTACTTCTTCCAAGACAGATTTGTTCATTCTTTTGGCAATGCATGGTATATTCAAATTCTTTGCCAGCATCACAATTCAAAGGCGTCAATTTGTCTTCAGTCTCCCTTATTCATCGTCCAGTTTTCGCATGCGTATGAGGTGATTGAAAACATCATGGCTTGGGTAAGGCACACCTTAGTCTTCAAGGTAACGTGTTTCCTTTTCAACACTTTAAAGAGGGCTTTTGCAGCCAATTTGCCCAATGCAATGTGTGTTTTGATTTTTTGACTGCTGCTTCCATGAGTATTGATTGAGGATCCAAGTAAAATGAAATTCTTGACCACATCAGTTGTTTTTCTATTTATCATGATATTGCTTAATTGGTCCAGTTGTGAGGATTTTTGTTTTCTTTATGTCAAGGTGTAAGCCATACTGAAGGCTGTGGTCTTTGATCATCATCAGTGCCTCATGTCCTCTTCACTTTCAGCAAACAAGGTTGTGTATCTTTCCCTTATATCTTCAGTTTTCTTCATTCTCCTTTGCTCCCAAAGGGGTGAGACCAGTGGAGTACCCTAGATGGCTGCTCAACACAGGTTTTTACAGAGTCTTCCTCTAATCCTGATGCCCTGTTCTTCTTCATACAGTCCAGCTTCTCAAATTATTTGCTAAGCATGCAGACTGAATAGGTACAGTGAAATGATATGACCCTGATGCACACCTTTCCTGACTTTAAGCCATGCAGTATTCCCGTGTTCAAATGACTGCCTCTTGATCTGTACAGGTTCCTTATGAGCAAAACTAAGTGTTCTGAAATTTCCATTCTTTACAGTGTTATCCATAATTTGTTACGATCCACACAATTTAATGCCTTTGCATAGTCAGTAAAACACAGGTAAACATCTTTCTGGTATTCTCTGGTTCCACATCCTCTTCTGAATCCAGCTTAAATTTCTGCCAGTTCCCTGTCAATATACTGCTGCAGCTGCCTTTGAATGACATTCAGCAAAATTTTACTTACCTGTAATATTAATGATATTATTGATGATTTCCGCATTCGGTTGGATCGCCTTTCTTGGGAATAGGCATAAATATAGATCTCATCTAGTCCATTGGCCCGGTAGCTGTCTTCCAAATTTCTTGGCATAAATAAGTGAGCACATCCAGCCCTGCATTAGTTTGTTGAAACATCTCAATTGATATTATGTCAAGTTCCAGAGCCTTGTTTTTCGTCAATGCCTTCAGCGCAGCTTGGACTTCTTCCTTCAGTACCATCAGTTACAATCATATGCTACCATATTTAATTTTTTAAATTGTACTTTAGATGAAAGTTTATAGAACTAACTAGCTTCTCATTAAACAGTTAGTACACATATTGTTTTATGACATTGGTTAACAACCTCATGACATGTCAACGCTCTCCCTTCTCAACTTAGGTTCGCTATTACCATCTTTCCTGTTCCCTCCTGCCTTCTAGTCCTGGGCTGGTATGCCCTTTTAGTCTCATTTTGTTTTATGGGCCTGTCAAATCTTTGGCTGAAGGGTGAACTTCAGGAGTGACTTCATTACTGAGCTTAAAGGGTGTCCAGGGGCCATACTCCCAGGCTTTCTCTAGTCTGTGTCAGGCCAGCAAGTCTGGTCTTTTTCTCGAGTTAGAATTTTGTTCTACATTTTTCTCCAGCTCTGTCCACAACACTCTATTGTGATCCCTGTCAGAGCAGTCAGTGGTGGTAGCCACTCGTTGTACTGGACTCAGTCTGGTGGAGGCCATGGTAGATGTGGCTCATTAGCCCTTTAGACTAATCTTTCCCTTCTATCTTTAGTTTTCTTCATTCTCCTTTCATCCTGAAGTGGTGAGACCAATGGAGTGCCCTAGATGGCTGTTCACAGGCTTTTAAGACCCCAGATGCTACACACCAAAGGAGAATGTAGAATATTTTCTTTATAAATTATGTTATGCCAATTGAGCTAGATGTTCCCCAAGACCATGGTCCCCACAGTCCTCAGCCCAGGAATTCAGTCCCTCGGGGAGTTTGGATGTGTCTATGGAGCTTCCTTGACCTTGCCTTGTACAAGCTGTGCTGGCTTCCCCAGTATTGTGTACTGTCTTACTCTTCACCTAAGTTACCACTTATCAATTGTCTATTTAGTGTTTTTTCATCCCTACCCCTCCCCTTCCTTGTAACCATGAAAGATTGTTCCTTTTTGTGTGTGACCAATTCTTTTTGATATAGTGACTCTGTGTATTCCTTCCATCTTGTTTTGCTGCTTCTTGCATTGTTTAATATTTTCTCCGTAGAATCTTTCACTGTTGCAACTCTAGGCTTGATTTTCTTTCTTCAGTTCTTTCAGCTTGAGAAATACTGAGAGTTTTAGTTTTCTATCACCAGGTCTTTGCACATGTGATGGTAATACCTTACTTTATCTTCTTGAGCAGCCCTTTGAAATCTATTCAGTCCTTTTACTTCATCATTTCTTCCTTTGGCTTCCACTACTTGACATTCAAGAGCAAATTTCAGAGTCTCTTCTGACATCCATTTTGGTCATTTCTTTCTTTCCTGTCTTTTTTATGACCTCCTGCTTTCTTCATATATGATGTCCTTGATGTCATTCCACAACTTGTCTGGTCTTCGGTCATTAGTGTTCAATGCATCAAATCTATTCTTGAGATGTCTATAAATTCAGGTGGGATATGCTCTGGTCTATTTTGACTCTCATGGAGTTGTTGTAATTTTGTTTAGTTTCAACTTGAAGTTGCATATAAGCAATTGATGTTCTGTTCCACAGTCGATCCCCGGCCTTGTTCTGATGATATTCTGCTTTTCCATTGTCTCTTTCAACAGATGTAGTGAATTTGATTTCTGTGTATTACATTTGTTGAGGTTCATGTGTATGGTAGCCATTTATGCTGGTGAAAAAAAGTATTTGCAATGAAGAATTTGTTGGTCTTGAAAAATTCTATCATGCAATCTCTGGCTTTGTTTCTATCACCAAGGCTTATAAAATAATAAATTAGAAAAAAAATTAAGTATAATAAAATTATATAAAAAATAATGAAATAATTAAACTATATGCTACAAATTAGATTTTTTTGTGTGTGTAGGTACCACAATATGTATTTTTAAGGTTTTGGAATAATCCCTTAATTTACTTAATAATTAATGAAATTTACTCTATAATTATTGACTACCTACAATGTGTCAGATACTATGGCAGATGTTAGAACAACAGTAGTGAAATAGTCAAGTATTTTTCCTGTTATCATATATTTTATACATTTTAATCACTTCTGTAAAGGTCACTGATTTATATTTTTTTATATATATATATTTTAGCAGAAGAAAAATTTCTTCAAGAAATTGTTAATCATACGAACATCTAAAAGAAGTGTTGTTATCCTGAAGAAGGGGAACCTCATCTACTCATTTTGCTCCATGGCACCTTCCTTGTGGTCTCTGGAAAATATGCTTGAAATTTTATGATACAGTTGTAAATTAATGCACTTGAATATAGTTTTGGGTCCAGTTTTATTTAAACTTTTATGATATCCCAAAGAGAGTGCTTTTATAATTATAAATAATGATCTTTCCATGTCTTCAATTTATTCTCAATATTGTACCTTTTAAATATAATTCAGGGCTTCTGCGAATGGTAAATTAAGTAATTCTAGGAAAAACTTGAAAAATGTATCAATGAATAAAACACTCTTTGAAGCTTTGGAGAACTAGCAGAGCAGTAAAGAATGACTAAGCAGAATCTAGAAGAAGATGGAAATCCAGAAATATGAGCTCTGAATTTAGGGCACCTTTGTGCCATACGCATCTGCAGAGGGAGAGAGCTGAGGGAGAGAGAAACTGAAAGGACTTTCAATATTAACATGGAACTAGGGGGTGCTTGCCAACGACAGAAGGTCTAATAATCCCTTGCTTCCAACCTCAACACATACAACTTGACACACTCCAGTTTTTAATGTTAAAATGTTATATCCTGGAAGTGCGAGTGAACTGGAAATGAATCAGCCTTTTCCATTTGTGATCAGATTAAGTCACTACTGCCCTTAAATTTCTACCAGAAAGCGAACATAAATCTTCTTTGGAGACAGAACCTCATCCTTAGTCCTCAATTATATCTAAATTCATAGAATGTAATATAACTGCTTACTATCTTCAAGTAAATAAATTATTGGCTTGAGATTTTCTTCAGTGAGCTAGAACGATACTACAGCATCAAATATACATTCTACAGCTGAAAAATAATTGAAATCAAGAACTCAATGGATGATTTAACTGCAGATTAGTTAGAAATAAGAGCTAGTAAACTGGAAAATAGGTCAGGGGAAAATATCTAGTCTGAATTATGGAACAACAAAAGAATGGGAAATAAAAAGATAAGATGCAAATGTTGAAGTGAAAAGGTCTACTGTGCAAAATTCAAATTCTAAAAGGGATTTTTGTTTGTTTTTACCCACAAATATTTATAACTTATATAATGTGTTTGTTTTAATTGGGTTTTTTTGGTGGTGGGTGGGGTTGTTTTAATTAATCCAAGCCATGTTTAATTACTGAAAATAACTCTCTTTAAACTCTATTGATAATCAATAGAGTTTAAAGAGAGTTGGAAATAAGAAAATAAGGATTAAAAGAGAAATTTAACTATGACTGTGAAACAAAACAAAATTTCCCTTTTAACCCTTATTTATTTATTTATTTTGTCAAGAACAAAAGGAAAATAGACCTTGTCAGCTTTATGAGCTGGGAAAAACTGATAGTTACCCTACTTGTTCTTTAGCTGGGCCTAGTGGTGGGCACGAAGCCCTGGTGGCACAGTGGGTAAGAGCTCAGCTGCTAACCAAAAGGTTAGCAGTTAAAATCCACCAGCCACACCTTGGAAACCCTACGGGGCAGTTCTACTCTGTCCTATAGGGTCGTTAAGAGTCAAAACTGACTCAACAGCACCTAACAACATAACAACAACCGTGGTGGACACAGTCAGGCTGCTTGTTCATTCAGACAGTTTTTCCTGAAACATTCACTGAAAGTCAAGGATATTCCTAAGTTTAGGACATTCAAATGCTGAGAGTTCAACCAGCAGATATTAACTGCTTTGTAACAACTTCATTCTTTTCTTCTATGATGGCTATCTGTTTTCCCACTTATTTCAAATGTGATCTTACTTCAGTCCTACAGCTTTAATCTTGGTTCCTGGCCTTCTTGGTTTTAAACACTGGATATGGGTGCAGGATGTGTGTTGCTTGGTTGGTGTTGGCCTTTAACTTTTTGTGTTGTTGTTAATCAATCTTTCCCTTTGATTACCGGTTTGTGCATTTACAAGAAAATCCTCTTGGTGACACGGTTTCCAGCTTAATGTGGCTATTAAGTCTCCTTCATTTTGTCCTAGGGCACCCCTTCCCTGTCTCACCTAGACTCAGGTACAGGTTTGGACAGCAGGAGTGGAATTTCTGGGGACAAGATACAGCTCAAAAATCAAGACCTTATTAATTTAAAAATCAGAGATCAAGTTCCTAGTAGTTATGAGCTAAATACTAGAAATTGAAATGAAAATGCAAAACAACATATTTTCTCCTCTCCATATGGTTACTCTCAAGTCTAACAACAAAACAGTTGCTGTCAAATAGATTCTGGCTCATGGTGACCCCATGTGTGTCAGAGTAGAACTATGCTCCACAGCGTTTTCAATACCCTGCCTTTCTGAAGTAGATCACCAAATCTTTTTTCTGTGGCACATCTGGGTGGACTTGAACCACCAACCTTATGGATAGCAGCCAAACTCATTAACCTTCTGTTCCATCCAGGATTTCCCAAGTCTGGCAAATCAACAAGTAAACAAATAATTACCACACAGTCAAGCAAATTCTTTGGATTAGCCAATGGATAAGATATTATCGGAACATGTAGGAAAGGAATTATCATCTTTAACCTGAAAGCACAGGAGAAGACTTTTACAGATGTTGATCCTTCTTGTCCTTCTGAGGAATATTAATTTAGGAAAAATAAAAGCTTGTCAATACAACACCCCCTTTCCCATTTTTTCCCTTCCAGGACATCTGAAGGGCTAAAGTTATCTTTCACCCTTGGTACATCTAATAAATCATCAAAATCCTAGAAGTATATGCCCTTGCTATGAGCTTTGCTGTCCAACTACCAGGCAGAGCTTATAGTAACTATCCTTTATGGGGGTATCTTGTCTTTATAATGCCATCTAATTTGGAACATTTTCATTACTATAGCAAATTGCTGGTCAACCGAGAAAAATGACAATTTGTGTGAAACAAAATATGTGGATTGTGGGGAGGTAAAGGAGGAAGAAATACTGCTGATGGGGTAATGAGACTCATTACATAAACTTCCCGCTACTAATAAGTTTCATAATGGATCCAAGGCAGCAGAGATTTCCAGAGCAGGTTAGCAGCCTAATGAATCCTAGACTGGCTGCAAAGCTGACCTTCAATTTAACAGAACTTTGTAAATACCAACTTTCTCTCTTTCTTGGGAATTTCTACCAAGTTGATTTAACTATAAAAAGATTCTAATATTAAATGAAGATGCCTGGGGAAGGATTAAAAATTATTGTTAATATTCAGTTTTAATGAGGTAACTAAATATTATGTCACCATATAAGGGTATATTTTGTTACTTCTGATTGATGGGTCTAGGATATTGAATGCATTATGTGACTTTATAACTGATAGTCCCATAACGCCACCTTTCTTTTTTTATGTGTTTAAATATTTATCCCATGTTGTAAGATATTCTCAACATGAAAAGTATTTATATATTTCAGCAAATACATGATTTAATCATGTTTATTTTTCAAGATAAATATGTAGTCTGAAGATGACCCTAGGGTGTCAAGACCTGTAAAAAAAAAAAAAAAAAATTGCCGTTGAGACGATTCCGACTCATAGCGACCCTACAGGACAGAGTAGAACTGCCACATACGGTTTCCAAGGAGCACCTGGTGGATTCGAATTGCTGACCTTTTGGTCAGCAGCCATAGCTCTTAACCACTATGCCAGCAGGGTTTTCCAAGAACTGTAAGAGGTCTGAAATTTTACCCTATCTGCAAGCTAATAACTGGCAGAAAAGATGACAGTCCTGGTCAGAGACCAGGGACTTTATTACTCATGGCATAGAAAGCAGCATAAGCGCTAACCCATTTGCATCAAATTCCCCTTGTCCCCAAGTCCTGCAGGGCAATAAGGATGGGCCCAGATCGGTGTCAGTACAAATCATAGATTCTGTTACAGGAAAGAAAAACAAAACTTAAGCAAACTGGTTATTTTATAATGGGAAGTAAGCATGCCTGTCCTGTGTTCTGAAGGAGTGGATCATCTTTATTTTACTGGAAAGTAATCTTGCCTACCTTGTTTTCTGAAGGGTGACACTGTACCTTCCAAGCTGTGTGCTAGGCAAACATCCTTGAAAAGAAAATCTCATGCAAATAGATATTTATATAGCAATGTTCACAATAGCCAAAAGGTGAAATCAAATCAAAAGCCCAACAATGAATGAATGGATGAACAAAATATGGTACATTTATGCAGCAAAATATTACTCAGCCATAAAGAGAAATGGAGTTCTGATACATGCTACAACAGGGATGAACCTTGAAAATAAGCTAAGTGAAATGAGTCAGACATAGGACAAATATTGTATCATCTCACTTATATGAAATATCTAGAATATGCAAATACATAGAGACCAAGGTTTATTAATGGTTACCAGGGGCAGGTGGGAGGAGGAGTGAGGAGTTATTGCTTAAGGATTAGTAGTTTCTGTAAGGTTATGAAAAAATTTGGAACCAGTGGTGATGGTTGCGTAATGATGTGAACATAATTAATGCCACTGAATTGCATACATAGCAATGGTTGAAACAGCTGTTTGGCTATGTATATTTTACCACAATAAAAAAAAAATGCACGCACAAAAAATATGGTTCTATAAAGAGGACAGTGAGTGCCTTGCTCAGAAGATGTGAAGAAAGATTAGAAATACATTGAGAATTGTGTCCGATCAATATCCACTACTTACTTCTAAACTGTCTTAACTTCTGACAGAGTTTCCCATGGGTACACCACTTGGTCTGCCACTCTGACTAATCTGGCTTACAGATGCTGGTACTGTACCTCCTTTTCTGCCTCATGCAAGAGTAAGTTAAGACTACTATCAGTAGGTCTCTAAAGTGCAGTATGAGGCCAATCTGAGTATTTACCTCAACCATCTCTCAGGGTCCTGGACCCAATCTTTTGAACAAATCCTGTAAACCACCAGGGCCTGCCTTAGGAAACCACATTGCTTTCTCCTTAAACTTCTGTGCTGACATTTTCACTTTTCCCAAGGCATTAATACAGCTACAGCAGAATGCACTAACAATTTTATAGACCCTACCTTGGAATGCAAGGTAGAAGTCTAGGGCAATTCCATCATTCATAACAACTCTATCCAGTGAGTCGAGACCGACCTGAACGCCTTCCAGGGCCAAGGTAGTGTCTTCAGCAAAAGTCAGGGACAAATTCCATATCGTCTTTGTAATTGGATGACTCACTGCCACTACAGGAATAATTGCCTACATGGTACACATAAATCATGTGTCAATTATCTTCTAGAAAGTCTGACCAAATAATCAAGGGTAGCCTCATATTGAAGAAATCTTCAAAGTCATCTGAGGGCTACATGATTTCCCTAGTGTTGTTTACTTAAACACTTGAAGGGCTCTTACCACCACTCTTATGATACAAGTCATGATGTTTACAGTAAGAGGCAAGTTAATACCTGGTCACAGATAACAGCTCAAAAGAATCAAGCCCTAGGAACGCACATGGTGACCCTGAAAAGAAAGTCACGTTTACAATTTTAGAGGCTCTCATATGTAATCCATGTCAGTTGCCAACCTCCAATGTCAGCTTTTTTTGTTTGTTTTGCTTTGTTTTTCAAATACCCGAGTTACACCTTTGATTTTGGAAGGACTGTTTAGGGCAGTCAGTCCAAACTACCCCTTGTGTTCACATCTCTAGCCAGGTGGAATTCATCTACCTCCCAGACTGACTGAGTGATGGCTATGGGAATTGGGGTGGAAAAATTATCTGGAGGTGTTGACATATGTTTCATGAGAAGTGCAGGTGTTTTGGGTCATCTCTTGCTCTTCCTGATAGACCTTGCGTTAAGATATAAGGGAATTATGATAAAATCTCAGCAGACAGTTAAATTTAATGTACCCATAAGAGTTGGGAGAGTTGTTCAAGAGTGTTTTCCTTTTTTGAAGAAGGTCCAAGAGAGAAACTTATACAAAAGATCATTAATGTTCTGCCCCTTTCAAGCTTCCTTGAGCCTGAGGTATTCTCTCTGAGGTGCTTTCCCTTCCTTAGCCGTGTAATCAGTGGGTCCCATTTCACTAGCTATAACTTCACCCTTTTTGCAATCATTTTCTACTTACACGCAGACCTTTCACCAGGAACACTCAGTGCAAGAAGGAAAAGAGAATTAAAAAAAAAAAAACCTTGAAGAGATGCATTATGGTCCCACTGTAGAGGAACTCACCTGGCTAGGAGCTTAATCAGATAAATGGTCATTATATTTATGATCTAGGAGTCTGTCAATCAGACAAGATAATGCAGGTAGCTGAACCTAGAATTATATTTGAATGTCCTGGGTTCTCTTAACCACCAGGATATACCAAAGGGCCTGAAAGAGGTTTCACTTACAAGAAGAAAAGCATCATCATGTCTGGAATGGACAGATACTCCCTAATTTTCAAAAAAAGGTCTATATATACCTCCTACCCTTTTTCTTTAGATCACTAACCAGGAAGTAGGGGAAGGATGTGGCCTCATTCTGGTGATAGATGCATAGAGTGACAAAACCATCTTACAAAGGTGCACTGACTGGGAGGAGAAACCAATGGTGTCAGAAATATTTGTGAATAAAATTGGAATAATAGCACATATGTTCAACAAGGAAACCCTGGTGGTATAGTGGTTAAGTACTACGGCTGCTAACCAAAGGGTCGGCAGTTCGAATCTGCCAGGTGCTCCTTGGAAACTCTATGAGGCAGTTCTACTCTGTCCTATAGGGTCACTATGAGTCGGGATCGACTCGACGGCACTGGGTTTGGGTTTTTTTTTGGTATGTTGAACAAATTGTGTTGTCAACTGGGCAATAAAGTGTCCTCCTGCAGTAAAATGTTTGCAGGCCAAGTACTGGGAAAAAGGTTCAAAGGCAGACAGCTGTTCAAAGTTACCCTGGTGATTGCCAACACTTGCCTGGGAGAACTGACTTAGCAAGGGCGGTCTCTGGTTGGCCCCAATGTAAAAAATATATGTAAAATTCATACTGGGTGGGCATAGGTTCTGCTTCCTTTGAGACAGCAATTATAGAGGTACACACCAACACTGAACATGAGCAGAGGGAGATTTGTCAGGCCTTTGGGCAGGAACCTTAACAAGCTTAGCTTCTAACCAAAAGGTTAGAGGTTTGAGTCCACCCAGAGGTACATCAGAAGAAATCCCTGGTCATCTACCTCCAAAAAATAAGCCATACAAAACTCCATAGAGCACAGGTCCTCTCTGACACTCATGAGCTCTCCAGAGTCAAACCCACGGTTACTGGTTTTATGGGCAGGAAACAGGTGAGGGGTTAAAATTTTGGCTTTTTTACTAGGAGGACAAGGATGCAGCCTGTCAGTCTTAGATCTTTTCACAGTGGGTCCTGGCTGCCCTAAGGGAGCTTAGGCCTTCTCAAGGAGATTACCCTGAGATAGACAAACCCTCACATATATGAGACATTGAGTAGTATTCAGATTCTTACTTCCCTTGATCAGCTTTAAAATGCTGATGAAGGAGACTCTGAATAATAAGAAACTGACCCAAAGAATGTTGAATTCTTACGGTCAGCCCCTCTGCCTTGGAAAACTCCCCTAAACAAGTTGCTATGGAGTTGATTGTAATCCCATGTGTCTCAGAGTAGAACTGTTGCTGTAGATTTTCCAATAGCTGATTCCACCCACAGTGCTTAACACCTTCTTC
Source organism: Elephas maximus indicus (assembly GCF_024166365.1). Taxonomy (NCBI): domain Eukaryota; kingdom Metazoa; phylum Chordata; class Mammalia; order Proboscidea; family Elephantidae; genus Elephas; species Elephas maximus. Next base: position 59,632,653 of record NC_064832.1, read on the forward strand.
CTTTCTACCCACAGTACTTAACGCCTCTCCTTGTCAAGGAAAAACTGTTGTCCTTCAGCTCCCCACCACTAAAAAGGAAGCCCAGGACCTTATTTTACTCTTAGTATTGAAGACCATTTGTCTCACTTCATCATTCAGTGTGGTCCTTTATGCTGGGTAAGTCACAAGGCAGTGTCCTTTGAATGTGACCTATACCAACAGGCTGTTTTGGGAGCTGTTCAGGAAGCTGTGACACACATTTTATCTTTGCAATCCCACAACCATAATGACCGCTTTGAGCTATAAGTCTCTGTGGCTAATGATTTTATCAAGTGGAGCTTTTGGAAAAGAGAGGCAGCTTTCACAAAGAACCACTTGGGATCTTCTACTCATTGTCTCCCTAACATGACTACAGCTATTTCCAAAAAACAGCTATTAGCTTACTACTAAGCTTTTGTTGAAATTGATCACCTGATGGATGGATATCTTGTGACTCACCAGTCTGATAGTCACATACAGGTGTGGGTCGAATTGGACTCAACGACTAACAAGATATGACAGCCAAAGTAGTCTCACTTGTCAAATGCAAATGGTTCATTCAAGAACACAGTTTCCTAGGCCCCAGTGACATCTTGGAATTATAAGAGGAAATACCAACTCCCCTTTTCAGGAAAACTTTATGGTCATTCTACTACCCAGAATGAACCACTTGTTCAATATGCCCCTTTATTCAAAGAAGCTGCCCTAAATAACTATTCTTCCTTCACTTATGATTTGGTAAAGCTAAAACTCGATAGTGTCCACTTGGCTGCTGTAGCTGTTCAACCTCGGCGTAAAATATGCAGAACAACAACAACAACAACAACAACAAAAGGGGTTACTGCACTTGGTGAGCGGAACTCAAGGTCATTCTCTTAGCTTCTGTCCATATTCCCCTTGATCCTTTGTAATTTTTTATTGACTCTTGGGCTTTGCTAGTAACCCAGCATTTGTTGTGCTTCTTAGAAAATGACAGACTTACAGATTAATAAAAAGCATTTTGGGCCATGAACTATGAAAAGAAATTGTGGTGGCTGATAGAGTCATCTGGCTCCTCATGTAGATCACACCATTGCTGCTTGAACCCACCATAATACCATATGTGGCAACACATCCACCATTGCAGACATAACACAAAGTATGAGTCTGATGTTGAGACCACCATTTCATTGTGACCCCTGCCATAAGTTTTACCCATTTTTCTTGTGATGAAGGATGTCACATTGCATGAGAAAGAAGGCAAGAATATTCTTTCTTCTGGAGAAAAATACTATCTTTGTCTTCAAAGTTTTTTCTATATCCATATCCTTGAAAATGTAGTCTAGAAAAAAGGACATTGTCTTGCTCACAAGATGTGTAATATGTTTCCCTTGCTTATTCTTAAAAGATTGACTATATCACACTTTTGACCATTTTTGGTGTTAATGATGCTGACTCATTGTTTTTAACCCTAGTAAATGTTAACCAAAAAAATGAAAAAACCATTGCCGTTGAGTTGATTCCAACTCAGAGAGATCTTAAAGGACAGAGTATGACTGCCCCAAAGAGTTTCCAAGGGGCAGCTGGTGGATTAAAACTGCCGACCTTTTTGCTGGCAGCTAAGCTCTTAACCACTGCACAACCAGGGCTCAAAATTACATGTTAGGGGTTGCATTTCCAACCCAATCAGCTGACTATGGACAAACCATTGTAGACCTTGTAATTAATTTGTATCACGCTTTTGATTTCCCAAAATATTTGCCATCTGACAATGATGAGGAACTGATAGTCAAGGTATTTGATGGCTCTTCGATGCTCCCAACCATTCATAGATATCTGGTATTGTTGAGTGTTGAAACGACCTCCTCAAATTTGACTGAATAAGATTTCTGACCCAACCACCATCACGTTTTCCCAGAGGAGAATGTGAACACACACATTTGTGCCACTCTAGGCATCTATTTCCAAATTGGGATCACTCCTCTCCGCAGCTTCTTGGTTGATCTTCAGAACAAAAGGGGTCAGGGATTCTGTAGACATATTTTGAAAATTCAGGATTCTCTCCTGTCCATTCTGGAGCATGATGCTTCTTTCTTTATCTTAACTGGAACCTCAGACAAATCTGGCCAGTGCACCCTTAAGGTAGCAGTCCAGCCAAAAGAGGAGTTGGTGCATTCAAATTTAATTCTAGGTTCAGTTACCTGGATTACTGTTTAATTGGCAGTGTCTGCATCACAATAATAATGTGCATTAATACAAGAAATTATGGAGAATTATCTCCCAACATAAGGATATAATACTTTAATAAATATGGTACACTTTCCTTTTTTTTTTTTGCTTATTTCAGAAGATCACATTCGGCATATATTTGATTTTTAGAAATGTAACTATATTATATATAAATGAAAAATAGGGGGCCAAGATGGCGGACTAGGCAGACGCTACCTCGGATCCCTCTTGCAACAAAGACACGGAAAAACAAGTGAATCGATCACATACATAACAATCTACGAACCCTGAACAACAAACACAGATTTAGAGACGGAGAACGAGCTAATACGGGGAAGCAGCAATTGTTTTCAGAGCCTGGAGCCAGCGTACCTGTCAGGTACGGCACAAGAACAGAGAGCTGCTCCACCCCCTTGAACTAACACCAGGAGGGGGTCCAGCCATTTCGCGCGGGCGGCGTGGCGACGCAGCCGGTGGGAGAAGTCCCCGGGAGGCAGTGACTGGTCCTGGAGCAGGGAGAGCAGCGTCCCAGCCGGGGAACCGTCCCGCCGGGATTTGGACTGGACGCAGATTTTCTGGAAAAACTAGTTTCCCAGTGATGGCTCGGAGACAGCAATCCATATCAAACCACTTAAAGAAGCAGACCATGACAGCTTCTCCAACCCCCCAAACAAAAGAATCAAAATCTTTCCCAAATGAAGATACAATCCTGGAATTATCAAATACAGAATATAAAAAACTAATTTACAGAATGCTTCAAGACATCACAAATGAAATAAGCCAAACTGCAGAAAAAGCCAAGGAACAGTCTGATAAAACTGTTGAAGAAATCAAAAAGGTTATTCAAGAACATAGTGGAAAAATTAATAAGTTGCAAGAATCCATATAGAGACAGCATGTAGAAATCCAAAAGATTAACAATAAAATTACAGAATTAGACAACGCAATAGGAAGTCAGAGGAGCAGACTCGAGCAATTAGAATGCAGACTGGGACATCTGGAGGACCAGGGAATCAACACCAACATAGCTGAAAAAAAATCAGATAAAAGAATTAAAAAAAATGAAGAAACCCTAAGAATCATGTGGGACTCTATCAAGAAGGATAACCTGCGGGTGATTGGAGTCCCAGAACAGGGAGGGGGGACAGAAAACACAGAGAAAATAGTTGAAGAACTCCTGACAGAAAACTTCCCTGACATCATGAAAGACGAAAGGATATCTATCCAAGATGCTCATCGAACCCCATTTAAGATTGATTCAAAAAGAAAAACACCAAGACATATTATCATCAAACTCGCCAAAACCAAAGACAAACAGAAAATTTTAAAAGCAGCCAGGGAGAAAAGAAAGGTTTCCTTCAAGGGAGAATCAGTAAGAATAAGTTCAGACTACTCAGCAGAAACCATGCAGGCAAGAAGGGAATGGGACGACATATACAGAGCACTAAACGAGAAAAACTGCCAACCAAGGATCATATATCCAGCAAAACTCTCTCTGAAATATGAAGGAGAAATTAAGATATTTACAGATAAACACAAGTTTAGAGAATTTGCAAAAACCAAACCAAAGCTACAAGAAATACTGAAGGATATTGTTTGGTCAGAAAACCAATAATATCAGATATCAGCACAACATAAGGACACAAAACAGAACGTCCTAATATCAACTCAAATACGGAAATCACAAAAACAAACAAATTAAGATTAATTAAAAAAAAAAGAAACATAACAGGGAATCATGGAAGTCAATAAGTAAAAGATCACAATAATCAAAAAGAGGGACTAAATACAGGAGGCATTGAACTGCCAGATGGAGAGTGATACAAGGCGATACAGAATGATACAAGTTAGGTTTTTACTTAGAAAAATAGGGGTAAATAATAAGGTAACCACAAAAAGGTATAACAACTCTATAACTCAAGAAAAAAGCCAAGAAAAAAGTAACGACTCAACTAACATAAAGTCAAACACTATGAAAATGAAGATCTCACAATTTACTAAGAAAAACATCTCAGCACAAAAAAGTATGTGGAAAAATGAAATTGTCAACAACACACATAAAAAGGCATGAAAATGACAGCACTAAAAACTTATCTATAATTACGCTGAATGTAAATGGACTCAATGCACCAATAAAGAGACAGAGAGTCACGGACTGGATAAAGAAAAACGATCCATCCATATGCTGCCTCCAAGAGACACACCTTAGACTTAGAGACACAAACAAACTAAAACTCAAACGATGGAAAAAAATATATTAAGCAAACAATAAGCAAAAAAGAAGAGGAGTAGCAAATATTAATTTCTGACAAAATAGACTTTAGACTTAAATCCACCACAAAGGATAAAGAAGGACACTATATAATGATAAAAGGGACAATTGATCAGGAAGACATAACCATATTAAATATTTACGCACCCAATGACAGGGCTGCAAGATACATAAATCAAATTTTAACAGAATTGAAAAGTGAGGTAGATACCGCCACAATTATAGTAGGAGACTTCAACACACCACTTTTGGAGAAGGACAGGACATCCAGTAAGAAGCTCAATAGAGACACGGAAGATCTACTTACAGCAATCAACTAACTTGACCTCATTGACTTATACAGAACTCTCCACCCAACTGCTGCAAAGTATACTTTTTTTTCTAGCACACATGGAACACTCTCTAGAATAGACCACATATTAGGGCATAAAACAAACCTTTGCAGAGTCCAAAACATCGAAATATTACAAAGCATCTTCTCAGACCACAAGGCAATAAAACTAGAAATCAATAACAGAAAAACTAGGGAAAAGAAATCAAATACTTGGAAAATGAACAATACCTTCCTGAAAAAAGACTGGGTTGTAGAAGACATCAAGGAGGGAATAAGGAAATTCATAGAAAGCAACGAGAATGAAAATACTTCCTATCAAAACCTCTGGGACACAGCAAAAGCAGTGCTCAGAGGCCAATTTATATCGATAAATGCACACATACAAAAAGAAGAAAGAGCCAAAATCAGAGAACTGTCCCGACAACTTGAACAAATAGAAAGTGAGCAACAAAAGAATCCATCAGGCACCAGAAGAAAACAAATAATAAAAATTAGAGCTGAACTAAATGAATTAGAGAACAGAAAAACAATTGAAAGAATTAACAAAGCCAAAAGCTGGTTCTTTGAAAAAATTAACAAAATTGATAAACCATTGGCTAGACTGACTAAAGAAATACAGGAAAGGAAACAAATAACCCGAATAAGAAACGAGAAGGACCACATCACAACAGAACCAAATGAAATTAAAAGAATCTTATCAGATTATTACGAAAAATTGTACTCTAACAAATTTGCACACCTAAAAGAAATGGATGAATTCCTGGAAAAACACTACCTACCTAAACTAACACATTCAGAAGTAGAACAACTAAATAGACCCATAACAAAAAAAGAGATTGAAACGGTAATCAAAAAACTCCCAACAAAAAAAGCCCTGGCCCGGATGGCTTCACTGCAGAGTTCTACAAAACTTTCAGAGAAGAGTTAACACCACTACTACTGAAGGTATTTCAAAGCATAGAAAATGACAGAATACTACCCATCTCATTCTATGAAGCCACCATATCCCTCATACCAAAACCAGGTAAAGACATTACAAAAAAAGAAAATTATAGACCTATATCCCTCATGAACATAGATGCAAAAATCCTCAACAAAATTCTAGCCAATAGAATCCAACAACACATCAAAAAAATAATTCACCATGATCAAGTGGGATTTATACCAGGTATGCAAGGCTGGTTTAATATTAGAAAAACCATTAATGTAATCCATCACATAAAAAAAACAAAAGACAAAAACCACATGATCTTATCAATTGATGCAGAAAAGGCATTTGACAAAGTCCAACACCCATTCATGATAAAAACTCTCACCAAAATAGGAATTGAAGGAAAATTCCTCAACATAATAAGGGGCATCTATGCAAAGCCAACAGCCAATATCACTCTAAATGGAGAGAACCTGAAAGCATTTCCCTTGAGAACGGGAACCAGACAAGGATGCCCTTTATCACTGCTCTTATTCAACATCGTGCTGGAAGTCCTAGCCAGGGCAATTAGGCTAGACAAAGAAATGAAAGGTATCCGGATTGGCAAGGAGAAAGTAAAGTTATCACTATTTGCAGATGACATGATTATATACACAGAAAACCCTAAGGAATCCTCCAGAAAACTACTGAAACTAATAGAAGAGTTTGGCAGAGTCTCAGGTTATAAAATAAACGTGCAAAAATCACTTGGATTCCTCTACATCAACAAAAAGAACACCGAAGAGGAAATCACCAAATCAATACCATTCACAGTAGCCCCCAAGAAGATAAGATACTTGGGAATAAATCTTACCAAGAATGTAAAAGACCTATGCAATGAAAACTACAAAGCTCTACTACAAGAAATTCAAAAGGACATACTTAAGTGGAAAAACATACCTTGCTCATGGATAGGAAGACCTAACATAGTAAAAATGTCTATTCTACCAAAAGCCATCTATACATACAATGCACTTCTGATCCAAATTCCAATGACATTTTTTAAAGTGTTGGAGAAACAAATCACCAACTTCATATGGAAGGGAAAGAAGCCTCGAATAAGTAAAGCATTACTGAAAAAGAAGAAGAAAGTGGGAGGTCTCACTCTACCTGATTTCAGAAGCTATTATACAGCCACAGTAGTCAAAACAGCCTGGTACTGGTACAACAATAGGCACATAGACCAACGGAACAGAATTGAGAACCCAGATATAGATCTACCCACGTATGAGCAGCTGATATTTGACAAAGGCCCAGTGTCAGTTAATTGGGGAAAAGATAGTCTTTTTAACAAATGGTGCTGGCATAACTGGATATCCATTTGCAAAAAAATGAAACAGGACCCATACCTTACACCATGCACAAAAACTAACTCCAGGTGGATCAAAGACCTAAACATAAAGACTAAAACGATAGAGATCATGGAAGAAAAAATAGGGACAACCCTAGGAACCCTAATACAAGGCATAAACAGAATACAAAACATTACCAAAAATGATGAAGAGAAACCTGATAACTGGGAGCTCCTAAAAATCAAACACCTATGCTCATCTAAAGACTTCACCAAAAGAGTAAAAAGACCACCTACAGACTGGGAAAGAATTTTCAGCTATGACATCTCCGACCAGAGCCTGATCTCTAAAATCTACATGATTCTGTCAAAACTCAACCACAAAAAGACAAACAACCCAATCAAAAAGTGGGCAAAGGATATGAACACACATTTCACTAAAGAAGATATTCAGGCAGCCAACAGATACATGAGAAAATGCTCTCGATCATTAGCCATTAGAGAAATGCAAATTAAAACTACGATGAGATTCCATCTCACACCAACAAGGCTGGCATTAATCCAAAAAACACAAAATACTAAATGTTGGAGAGGCTGCGGAGAGACTGGAACTCTTATACACTGCTGCTGGGAATGTAAAATGGTACAACCACTTTGGAAATCTATCTGGCGTTATCTTAAACAGTTAGAAATAGAACTACCGTACAACCCAGAAATCCCACTCCTCGGAATATACCCTAGAGATACAAGAGCCTTTACACAAACAGATATATGCACACCTATGTTTATTGCAGCTCTGTTTACAATAGCAAAAAGTTGGAAGCAACCAAGGTGTCCATCAACGGATGAATGGGTAAATAAATTGTGGTATATTCACACAATGGAATACTACGCATTGATAAAGAACAGTGACGAATCTGTGAAACATTTCATAACATGGAGGAACCTGGAAGGCATTATGCTGAGTGAAATTAGTCAGAGGCAAAAGGACAAATATTGTATAAGACCACTATTATAAGATCTTGAGAAATAGTAAACCTGAGAAGAACACATACTTTTGTGGTTACGGGGGGGGGGAAGGAGGGAGGGTGGGAGAGGGTTTTTTATTGAATAAATCAGTAGATAAGAACTGCTTTAGGTGAAGGGAAAGACAACACTCAATACATGGAAGGTCAGCTCAATTGGACTGGACCAAAAGCGAAGAAGTTTCCGGGATAAAATGAATGCTTCAAAGGTCAGCGGAGTAGGGGCGGGGATCTGGGGAACATGGTTTACGGGGACTTCTAAGTCAATCGGCAAAATAATTCTATTATGAAATCATTCTGCATCCCACTTTGAAATGTGGCGTCTGGGGTCTTAAATGCTAACAAGCGGCCATCTAAGATGCATCAATTGGTCTCAACCCACCTGGAGCAAAGGAAAATGAAGAACACCAAGGTCACACGACAACTAAGAGCCCAAGAGACAGAAAGGGCCACATGAACCAGAGACCTACATCATCCTGAGACCAGAAGAACTAGTTGGTGCCCGGCCACAATCGATGACTGCCCTGACAGGGAGCACGGCAGAGGACCCCTGAGGGAGCAGGAGATCAGTGGGATGCAGACCCCAGATTCTCATAAAAAGACCAAACTTAATGGTCTGACTGAGACTGGAGGAATCTCGGCGGCCATGGTCCCCATACCTTCTGTTGGCACAGGACAGGAACCATCTCCGAAGACAACTCATCAGACATGAAATGGACTGGTCAGCGGGTGGGAGAGAGATGCTGATGAAGAGTGAGCTAATTATATCAGGTGGACACTTGAGATTGTGTTGGCAGCTCTTGTCTGGAGGGGGGATAGGAGGATAGAGAGAGAGCAAAGCCGGCAAAATTCTCACGAAAGGAGAGACTGAAAGGGCTGACTCAAGAGGGGGAGAGCAAGTGGGAGTACGGAGTAAGATGTATGTAAACTTATATGTGACAGACTGATTGGATTTGTAAACGTTAACTTGAAGCTTAATAAAAGTTAATAAAAAAAAAAAGAAAAATAAATGGTTGATGACAGAATGTCTTCTATTTTGTTTCTTTAGGGATGTTATAAAAAAATAATTGTTAACAATGCCTTTTATATTTTTATAAGATTCACAGTCAGAAAACATGAGAAAATTTTATCTTGGAGGAAAATGGCATAGTTGTGAATTCTTTTTTTTGATTTTTTTTTTTTTTTATCTTATTGCTATTTGATTACTTCAGGCAAAATATCCAGCATGTCTAAAATAAAGTTGATTTGACCTGATTCTGTTTTACATTGGCTTTTTTTTTTTTTCTGAAAGAAAAATTTAAAAAATAGTTAAAAAATTAAACATTATGTTCTGCATAAAACATTACTACCTTTACCCTAAATAAATGGAGCAGTTGTATGATACTGTGAAAAGAATGTTTACCTGATTTCAAGATTTGGCTCTGGCTAATCTTAAAAAAATTATATTTACTTTTATATATATATTCCCAAATTTGTAAAATGAAGAGAGCAGACAAGCTGATCATTACAGTTTCTTAAGATCTAATCTTTGATGATTATGAATAGTTCCTAGAGAGTTTGGGTTTTTATTTACTCCTTTGTAATCAATATAGTGTTGCTATGAGTTGAAATCCACTTGATGGCAACGGGTTTGGTTTTGTAATGAATATAAATTATTTATAGATAATTGGGGGATTTTGTTCCTTCAAAATATTTGGTTAGAAATCCATAAAAACCTTTGTTTTGTTTTTTTTTTAACGTACATGTTCCCATTACTCTCATCTCTTCCCTGTTTCCTCTGTTAATAGTGGCACAAAGCCATGGTATTTTTGATGGGTTTTTAAACAAAATTTTATGCCATCCTTCTATCTGACTGGTTAGGGAGCAAATGGAAAAGAGATGGAGAGAAAAAAAATATGAGAGAGGGAACTTTAAAAATGTATTTTAAAACAGAAAATAATACTCATGAGGACTGTGCTTTTTAGTTTGAATAGCTACACAAGACTAAATGGGCAGCTCCTGTTCAAAGGCGGGATGAGAAGGCAAAATGGGATAGGGGTTGGTTAAACGGACAGAGGAAGCATGGGATGGGAAAGGGGGTGTGCGCAGTCACATTATAGGGATTGCAATTAGGGTCACATAACAATATGTGTATAGGTTTTTGTATGATAAATTGACTTGAGCTATAAATTTTCACCTGAAGCACAATACAAAAAAAAAAAAGAAAGAAATGTATTTATTTCTTTGTTTCCTGTGAGGACAAATCTTCTATCTTCTTCATTGTATTCCAACCCATTTATTTTTTTTCCAGAGACTTAGTCATAGTACTTTTACCAGTCCCTTGGAGCTTTACCTATACTCAGTGGTTTTCCATAGTTCCATGCAGGCCTTGAAAATAATTTCTTTATAAAAGTATCTTTAATTACCCATTGAGTTTGCCATCTGTTTTCTCTCAGGAGCCTGACTGATGTATGCAGGCTAGCATTATCATTACCACTTAACAGGTAAAGAAGGCAAATCCAGATTTTATGGCTTGCCTAGCTTGTAGTTGTTGTTAGTTGTCTTTTAGTCCTCCAACTATTGGCAAACTTAAGTATGACAGGAGGAAATATTGCCAGGTCCTGCACAATTCTCACAATTATTCGTATGAGGTCATTGTTGCAGCTATTGTGTCACTCTATCTCATGGATGGTTTCCCTTCTTCCTACTGACCCCTCTACTTTACCAAATATAATGTCCGTTGCTAGGGATTGGTCTTGTCTAGCATCCCATGGTTAGTAACTTACAAAACAAGGACTGGAACTCAGACATTCTCATTCTAATCTAATGACCATGCACTTAATCATGGTGGTTTTATTCTTCAATTATCTAGCCTCAGCTTACTTATCTGAAAATTTCAAACGTGAAGTTGTTTAAGTAAGCACTTTTGGGGATTCTCCTTCTTCTAAAATTCTATGACTTAATACATGCTGATCACTGTAGTAAATTGCACTCAGAATCTGCAATGGGTCCCTGTTTATATCATTGAGCATAAGACCTCTGACTTAAATTATTGTGTTATTACTTTACAACCTACCTCCTGACTAAAAATGTGCATTCCTACAAGGTTGACTAAATCATCTAATTTGAAGGTAGGGTTTATGACCAACAACACAATTTCAGATCTCTTTAACGATATTTAAAAACAAAGGGAGCCCAGGTGGCATGAGTGGTTGGCAATTGGTTGCTAACCTAAAGGTTGGAAGTTTGAACCCTCCTGGTGGCTCTTTCAAAACCCTGGTGGCGTAGTGGTTAAGAGCTACAGTTGCTAACCAAAAAGTCAGCAGTTTGAATCCACCCATTGCTCCTTGGAAACTCTATGGAGCAGTTCTACTCTGTCCTATAAGGTCACTATGAGTCTGAATCGACTCGATGGCAACGGGTTTGTTTGTCTGGTTTAGTGGCTCTTTGAGAGAAAGGCCTGGTGATCTTCTTCCATAAAGATTAGAGCCAAAAAATGAAAACAAAAAACCTATGGAGCAGTTCTACTAGGCAATGCATGTGGTCGCCATGAGTTGGGGTCAACTTGATGGTAGCTAACAACAACAGCTATGTTTCCAAAGATTATGTGAAGATAGTTACAGTTGTTGGACATTTTTACACATTGTAAAAATGGTTGCAAGATCTAGATGCCTAAAATTTTAAATATAAGGAGGGCCTTAATCCTAATGACTAATACTTACTTACTTTGGGCCAGGAATATTCTAAGGGTTATTATATTTATTAACACACTAAAATCTCATAATAAACATGTTGGTAGTAAGGGTATTACCCCCATTTTCATTGATAAGAAAATTGAGACATAGGGTTATTCTGTAATTTGGTGAAGGCCATACACCTAATTTAATTCCAAATCTTACACAAGAAACTACTGTAATCCAGAAAATTGAACTGAGTTGCCTGAAGTAACAAAGATGATCTTTACCAAACTAAAACTAAAATCTGTCTTAGTAGTATCCACCTAAGGCCCTGGGTGACTCGACTATTAGCCGAAAGGTTGACCTTCCAAACCCACTCTGAGGCTCCTCAGAAGACAGGCCAGGCAATCTGCTTCTGAAAGGTCACAGACTTGAAAACCTTATGGAGCAGTTCTACTGTCATCTTGAGTCGGAATCAACTTGACAAGCAACTAACAATAACATTATCCACTTACCTCATCTTTGTTCACTGGGCATTTGTTTAAATCAATGTATTCTGAGGCTATGAAAAATGTTAAGCTGGTAATATCTTTAAATAAAAATATTTTTAAGAAGATGTTAATTTGCCTGAAATTCAGCTGCCAATTTCTTGCTTAATTATTAAGATATTGGTGCCATTCTTCTCTGAATGTCTTATCCTCCCAGAGTGCTTACTACTTGTTCAGTATATGTAATTTCTAACGTTTCCTTACTTTAGCTTTCAACTATATTCATACAGTTTTGAAACACACCTTTTGGTTAAGGAAATAACACAACATCTGTTGGAGAAATAGAAAAATGGAGGAATTGCTGAAAAGGGTTACTTTCAAAATTATACTTTGAACAGAATGAAGACTTGATTTATACATGAGAACATGGTATTTTCCATCTCTGAAGATATCAAAGTATAGAACAAATTTTACTTTACCTACAATTTAAAAAGAATATCTTTATCAAATGAAACACTGAAATAAAAAACTTTTATAAAAAAATGGATTAGAAAAGTAATTTTTAAAATAAATGTTTAGGTTTTCTAAATGGAAGTTTATTCAAAATTAAACCAAAACGTCTCAGTACAACATTCAAGAGTTTTTTTTTAATATAATTTGACCTCAATCTACCATGTCAGTTGCAGCTTCTAGTACTCCATATATTGAGTGACATCAAATTTAAATTCCTCTAGGGTCAGCAAATAATGTAATGACTGAAGCATGACATATTTGTTTCATTATGGTGTACTAAATGCATTTAAAAGATAAAACATAAAGAAATTATGTTTCACCTTTCTAAAGTACCTTTTTCTATTTTTTCTTTATTTATACTTCCATTTTAATTACATTGATATATATAAATTTTAAATTCCTCTTAACTTCAACTTTTGAAAAAGTAAAGGAAAAAGATCAGCACAAGGTTGGAGCCTCATTGTCGTGGAGACAAAAGGGAATAGCAGAGACTATAGTAAATATGAAGCCCTAGAGAAGCATGAAGAAAGATGTGGTAGTCTGCTTTAGGAAAGATTACAGCCATGGAAACCCTACAGGGAGGTTCTATTCTGTCCTACAGAGTCACTATGAATTGGAATCAATTTGACAGCAATCAGTATAGTAAACATAAGAATGAATGCTCCGCCTAAAAGATGCAGCTGTCACTGGGATCCAGCCAATTATTAACACGGTATGATAGGGTATTCTAAAACTTTAGGAATACCTAGAGATCCAATTGGAGAGAAGTGTGAAGGTCGTAACTTTCTTAGACACTTCAGATAAAGCAGCAAACAAAATGGACAAAAATCTGTTCCCTCAGAGACCTTACATTCTACTTTGGAAAGTTCCAGCAATAAGATACTAAACATATGTATTATACAGTGATTTAAACTATAATAACCACTATGGAGAAAGAATAAAGTACAGTAAAACAAAATCAAACTGATTGCCGTCAAATGGATTCTGACTCAAAGCAACCCTAGAGACAGAGTAGAACTGCCCCACAGGTTTCCAAGGATTGGCTGGTTGATTTGAACTGATGACCTTTTGTTTAACCCAGCTTTTAATCACTCTGCCATCAGGGCTCCCAGGTACAGTAAAAAAAAAAAAAAAAAAAAAAATTTTTTTTGGATAGGAAATAATGGGAGAGACATGGGGGTTTGCAATTTCAAAAAGAGTTATGAAATACCAATTTTAAGGAGATAATACCTATTTTAATACCAATTTTAAGGAGATAAAGGAACAACCTATACTGAATCTGGGGAAAAGAAAGTGCAGGCAGAAGAAGCTGTCAGTGCAAAGGATGATATGTTTAAGAAGTGCAAAATGTCCAAAGTGAAAAAGAGTGAGGGAAATAGGCAATGAGGTCAGAGAGGTAAGGCTATAGTGTAGAGAGGTGGTGTGGGTTTACATGTACAGGACTGTAAAGAGTTGATTTATTTCTGAGTGAAATAGGGATACACTGAAGTGGATTTTTTTTTTTTTTCCTTTTAGACCTTCAAGCTTTTAAATTTTGACAATTGATTACTATCCCCTCTCTCACTATTAACACTTTTAGAGGTAATCTGAAAATGTCTTGTTGTTAGGTGACTTTGGGTCATAAACACTGCCAGTCCTGCACCATTTCACAATCGTCGTTATGCTAGAGCCCATTGTTGCAGCCATTGTGTCAATCCATCTCTTTGAGGGTCTTCCTCTATTTCTCTGACTCTCTACTTTACCAAGCATGATGTACTTCTCCAGGGACTGGGCCCTCCAGATAACATGTTCAAAGTATGTGAGACGAAGTCTTGCCATCCTTGCTTCTAAGTAACAAGACAGATTTGTTCATCGTTCTGGCAAAAAAACCAAACCTGTTGTTGTGGAGCCAGTTCCAACTCATGGCAAACCTATAGGACAGAGAAGAACTGCCCCATAGAGTTTCCAAAGAGCAGCTGGTGGAGTCAAACTGCTGACCTTTTGCTTAGAAGCCTGAGCTCTTAACCACTACACCATCAGGGCTCCAGTCCATGGTATATTCAATACTCTTCACCAGTTATTCAAAGGCACCAATTTTTTTTTTTTTTGGTCTTCCTTATTCATTTTCCAGCTTTCGTATGCATATGAGGTGATTGAAAATATTGTGGGTTGAGTCAGCGTACCTTAGTCCTCAAGGTGACACCTTTGCTTTTTAACACTTTAGAGAGGTCTTCTGCAGCAGATTTGTCCAATGTAATAGGCCATTTGATTTCTTAACTGCTGCTTCCATGGGAATTGATTCTAGGTCCACGTAAAATGAAATATTCACAATTTCAACATTTTCTCCACTTATCATCATGTTGCTTATTGGTCCAGTTGTAAAGATTTTGTTTTCTTTATGTTGAGGTGTAATCCATAGATGGCTGCAGTCTTTGATCTTCATCAGTAAGTGCTTCAAGTCCTCTTCATTTTTAGGAAGCAAGACTGTGTCATCTGCATATGGCAGGTTATTAATGAGTCTTGCTCCAATCCTGATGCCCTGTTCTTCTTCATATAGTCCAGATTCTTGGATTATTTACTCAGCATACAGATTGAATAAATATGGTGAAGTGATACAATTCTGACACATACTTTTCCTAATTTTAAAACAAGCAGTATTCTCTCATTATGTTGGAATGACTGCCTCTTGTTCTATGTACAGATCCCACATGAGTACAATTAAGTGTTTTGGAATACCTATTCTTCCCAGCGTTATCCATAATTTGTTATGATCCATACAGTCAAATGCCTTTGAATAGTCAGTAAATCACAAGTAAATATCTTTTTGGTATTCTCTGCTTTCATCCAAGATCCGTCTGACATCAACAACGATATCCTTCATTCCACATGCTCTTCTGAATCCAGCTTGAACTTCTGGAAATTCCCTGTTGATGGACTGATACAATGATTTTTTTAATTATCTTCAGCATAATTTTCCTTACATGTCATATTAATGATATCATTTGATAATATCCTCATTCCATTGAATCACCTTTCTTTGGAATGGACACTAATATGAAACTCTTCCAGTCAGTTGGCCAGAAGGCTGTCTTCCAAATTTTTGGCATCCACAAGTGAGTTCTTCCAGTATTGTATCCATTTAGTGAAACATCACAATTGGTATTTCATGAATTCCTGGAGCCTTGCTTTTCGTCAACGCCTTCAGTGCAGGTTGGACTTCTTCCTTCAGTATCATTGGTTCTTGATCACATGCTACCCCCTGAAGTGGTTGAACGTCGACCAATACTTTTTGGTACAGTGACTCTGTATTCCTTCCTTCTTCTTTGATGCTTCCTATGTCATTTAACATTTTGTCCGTAGAATCCTTCAATATTGCAACTCAAGGCTTGAATTTTTTCTTCAGTTCTTTCAGCTTAAGAAATGCCAAGCATGTTCCTTCATTTTAGTT
Source organism: Elephas maximus indicus (assembly GCF_024166365.1). Taxonomy (NCBI): domain Eukaryota; kingdom Metazoa; phylum Chordata; class Mammalia; order Proboscidea; family Elephantidae; genus Elephas; species Elephas maximus. The sequence continues at coordinate 59,648,855 of NC_064832.1, forward strand.
CTAACTCCAGGTCTTTGCACATTTCATTATAGTACTTTACTTTGGCTTCTCCAGCCACCCTTTGAAATTTCCTGTTCAGCTATTTTACTTTATTCTGTTTGCTTTAGCTACTCTACATTAAAAAACAAGTTTCAGAGTCTTTTCTGACATCATTTTTGTCTTTTCTTTCTTTACTATCTTTTTAATAACCTTTTGCTTTCTTCATGTATCATGTCCTTGATACCATCCCACAAATTATCTGATCTGTCATTTTTATTTTTTTCTGTCATTAGTGTTCAATGCAGCATATCTATTCCTGAGATGGTCTCTAAATTCATGTGGGTTATACTCAAGTTCATACTTTAGCTTTTGTGGACATGTCTGAATTTTCTTCACCTTCAACTTCAACTCGCATATGAGCAATTGATAGTCTGCTTTGCAGTAAGCTCCTGGACATGTTCTAACTAATGATGTTAAGCTTCTCTCTTTCCTCAGATTTAGCTATTTAGTTCCTGTGTATTCTACCTGAGGAGGTCCATGTGTATAGTCAGTGTTTATGTTGTTGAAAAAAAGTGTTAGCAATGAATTAGTTTTTGGTCTTGCAAAATTCTATCATGTGATCTCCTGCATAATTTCTATCAGGAAGGCCATATTTTTGAACTGATCCTTGTTTTTTTTTTCAACTTTTGAATTACAATCACCAGTAATTATCAATGCATCTTGATTGCATATTTAATCATTTTCAGACTGCAAAAGTTGGTAAAAATCTTCAGTTTCTTCATCTTCAGCATAGTCATATTAACTGTATTTCCTTATAGGCATATGAAGATTTTCCGGCCACTGACAGGATTGTACTTCAGGATACATCTTGAAATGTTGTTTTTGGCAATGAATGTGATGCCATTCCTCTTCAATTTGTCATTCCCAGCAGAGTAGACTGCGATCATCAAGGATGTGTTTCAACTTGGCTGGGCCATGATTCTCAGTAGTTTGGCAGTTATGATGCAGTTTGGCATTAGCATAATAATGTAATCACTTCCGTGATGAGATCTGATACAATGTGATCACCTCAATGATGGAATCTGCTGTGAATAGCCAATCAGTTAAAAGGGAGTTTTCTTGGAGGCATGGCCTAAATCCAATATAGTTAGACTTTCTGGCAAGGCTCATGGGCTTTTGCTCACTCTGGATCCTGCAGCTGGCTCCTAATTGTCTGACCTCTGGTTCTTGGTACTCGAGTTAGCAGCTCACCTGGAGTGTTGCCTGCTGATCTTGGGGTTCATTAGTTTCTACAGTCTGTGAGTCAGAGGGCTGCTGTGGACCTGGTGATCACCAGCCCCTGCAGCTACCTGACTCAAGGGAAGCCTCCAACCTGACCCACTGATTTGGGACTTTCTAGGCGCTACAACTGCTTGAGCCATTTCCTTGATATAAACCTCTCTCTATATATATTTAACCCATTGCCATTGAGTCGATTCCAATTCATCGCGACCCTATAGGACAGAGTAGAACTGCCCCATAGGGTTTCCAAGGAGCAGCTGGTGGATTCAAACTGCTGACCTTTTCATTAGCAGCCAAACTCTTAACCACTGTGCCACCAGGGCAGTTCAGCCTAAGCTTAGACCGTATTATTGTCCAATTCAAAATGGCCAACACCAGTCCATTTCAGCTCACTAATCGATTTTCATGTGTTCCATTCCATTTTTTGACAGCGTCCAGTTTCCTTTGATTCATACTTGGTACATTTCATGTTCCAATTACTAATAGATGTTTACAGCTGTGTCTTCTCATCTGGAGTTGTGCCACATCAGCAAATGATGATCCAGAAAGCTTGACTCCATCCACATCATTAAAGTCAACTCTATTTTGAGGAGGCAGCTCTTCCCCATTCGTATTTTGAGTGCCTCCCAACCTGAGGGACTCTCCTTCTAGCACTGTATCAGATAATGTGCAGCTGCTATCCATATGGTTTTCAATGGCAGATTTTTTTTTTTTTTTTCAGAAGTAGATCACCAGGTCCTTCTTCGTTGACTGTCTTAGTCTGGAAGCTCTGCTGAAACCTATTTACCATCGGTGACCTTGCTCGTATTTGAAATACTGGTGGCATAGCTTCCAGCATTACAGCAACACGGAAGCCACCACAGTAAGACAAACTGATAGACATCTATATACGGCCATTTTCATGGGACAAGCTGCCAGTTTGTGATATCTGCTACTGCAGTGCATTTTATTGCTTCATCCTTTGATAATTATTCCAAGCATTTAAAATATTATTTTCCTTGAATTTCAACTATACTCCTCACAAAATCTTAAACTGAACTTTTACATAATTTATTTTTATTTCTCAACTAATTTAGAGGATTTTCCAAGCCCTTATCTGTGGTACCCTGTCTAATCTTTGTGTCCCACTATTTCATATGCCTAGGCCAAATCTTGCTGCAACTTTGGCTCCTGATTAGAATGCTAACAAATGTCCTTTACCTTGCTTCCTTGCAGTTTATATTGAGTGGAGCATGTCCAGTGATGCCTAATAAATCTGTACTCTCTGTCAGAGTAACACCTTCTCCTGAAACTCTTTGGGCCTCATGATTCCTCTCATCATAAATATTGACCCTTCAATCAACTTCTCATATACCCTGCATGCTCGTGTGAAGGAAAGAAAATCAAACTCACTGTTCCACTGCAAACTTTCACTGATCTAAAGCCGGCTTTCCAAAATATTTTTGAACAGAGTGCAGCCGAGGTAGTCGGAAGAGTTAATTGTTGACAGCAGCATTATATTCTATTTCCATTTATAGATTTTTGCTTGAGGAAATTGGAACAGATGCACATTTAGATAAACGCCCTATTGGTGCAGTGGTTAAAGCACTCGGCTGCTAACTGAGAAGTCAGTGGTTCAAACCCACCATCCTTTCTTTGGGAGGAAGATGTGGCAGCCTGCTTCTATAAAAATTTACAGACCTGGAAACCATACGGGCAGTTCCACTCTGTCCTACAGTGTAGCTCTGAGCTGGAATCGACTTGATGGCAGTGGGGCACATTTAGATGGAACACTTTCGCCAAGTAATGAGATCTTGGAATTTAAATGAGGGAGGCATTTAAGGACTTTTGCTTCAAAATTTTCCAGTTAAATGGTCAAAACGGTCATCATATATATAGCTCTACTGACGACAATCAACTTGCCCCAGGCCATCAGAGCCAGCCCTAGAGTCAGCAAATTTTTACTAATTATTCATTTTGCTACCAATAAGATATTGTCTCATTCTCAATTAACATGAATATATTACCATTTTCCAACTTCATGTGAAAGATATTAAATGAAACACTTTTGTACTGAACTTGATAATAAGAAGGCTTTTTAAATAGGTAGTATTTTGAGAATATACAATAATGAGTTCTACCTTTGTGGAAATGAGATCATAACCATTTAGAAAAGAACTATAGTTTAAAGAAGTCCTTATTCAAAATTAAGCAGATTTTTTTCTGTATAGGTGAGATCTCATAGCACATGAATGATATATTATGTAAAGTGAATAAAAGAAAGAATATATTTGAACAATTTTTAGTAGAGTTTTAACTTTACTCAAATAGAATTTTTTTGTTCAGAATCTTTAAATGATTTCCATGGAAACTTATTTGAAACGTGTCATCCCGAACATAACCCTTTATGGCATAAGAAAAATAGATGTTCTGTAATCATTCAATTTGTAATCAAGAGAGAGTTTGTGGAAATCCAGAAATGATAAAAACAAAAATCACATTAAAATGCATTTAGCAAATTATATATGAGAATGCTGACATGCTAAAAAAATAGACAAATATTCTGAAATGCATTCAGAGTTACTTTTGAATGTCTTCTTTTGTGATTTTTAAAAAATGTTGCAATTACTCTGTTTTATTGTTTTATTGTTGTTGTCCATTTTTATATCCAGAGACTAATCGGTTTAAACTTAAAAAAGAAGATACCTATGCCAATCACTTATGTTACATTAAAACACACACACGTACAATTTGAGCACATGCCAACCTGAAATCAAATCAATGTAAAATTAATCCACTAGCAAAGGAATTAGATTGCTACTTTTTAACAAATTATGCTGTGTGACTTCTTATCATGAAAAGTTAGTTTTCAGGAAAAAAAAAAAAAAACACCTCATTGAATTCTTGTAGCTGTTCAAATCACCAGCACTGCTTCTCCCTTACATGGTTTATTAGTGTCCAGCCCTCATCTTGGCCTGACAGTAGCCCCTTCTGTACTTTTGAAATTAACAAAAAGAAGAAAGATTTTGGTGAAAATGTTTGGCCACATGTTGACATATCCCATGCGTATCTCTTCTGTAATTTTCAAACTAGGCTTTTATTTATTATTTACTTATTACAACATTGATTAATTAATTTATTCATTCCACAGATAACTCATTTGTGAAATGGAAACCTAATGTACCTGGATCAAATATTTAAGAAAATTTCAAGCACAGAATGAGGCAAACTCATCATTCATTCCTATCACTTAAAAATGCACACACACGATTTTTTTCCTTTTTTTAAAAAATTGTGGTTTAAGTGAAAGTTTACAGTTCAAGTCAGTTTCTTATACAAAAATTTATACACACATTTTTATGTGTCAGCTCACTCCTCCTTTCTACCTCGGACTTCTGGTGTTCATTCAACCAGCTCCTGTCCTTTCCTGCCTTTTCATCTCGCCTCCAGACAGGAGCTGCTCATTTAGTCTGATATATCTGCTTGAGCTAAGAAGCACACTCTTCATGAGTATCACTTTATGTCTTTTAGTTCAGTCTAATCTTTGTGTGAAGAGTTGGATTCTGGAATTGTTTTAGTTTTGAGGTAACAGAGAGTCTGGGGGCCATGTTTTCCAGGGTCCTTCCAGTTCCGGTCAGACCGTTATGTCAGGTCTTTTTACTAGAATTTGTGTTCTGCACACCTCTTTTCCCCTGTTCTGTCAGGGGCTCTCTGTTTTGTTCCCTGTCAGGGTGGTCATTGGTGGTAGCCGGGCACCATCTAGTTCTTCTGGTCTCAGGTTGATGAAATCTTTGGTTTTGGCCCTTTCTGTCCCTTGGGCTAATATTTTCTTTGTCTTTGGTGCTCTTCACTCTCCTTTACTCCAGGTGAGTTGGGACCAATCGATGCATCCTAGGTGGCTGTTTGCTAGCTTTTAAGACCCCAGACGTCACTCACCAAAATGGGATACAGAAGATTTTCTTAACAAACTTTGTTATGCCAATTGACTTAAATGTCCCCTGAAACCATGGTCCCCAGACTGCTGCCCCTGCTACTCTGCCCCTCGAGGTATTTGGTCATATTTAGGAAACTTCTTACCTTTAGGTTTAGTCCAGTTGTGCTGACTTCCCCTGTATCGTGTGTTGTCCTTCTCTTCATCTAAGATAATTCTTGTCTACAATCTAGTTAGTGAATATCCCTTCCCCCCACACCCGTGTAACCATCAAAGAATATTTTCTTCTGTGTTGAAACTTTTTTTGAGTTCTTATAACAGTGGCCTCATACAACATTTTTCCTTTTGCAACTGACTAATTTCCCTAAGCATAATGCCTTCCAGATTCATCCATATTATGAAATGCTTCACAGATTTATTGTTTTTCTTTATCACTGTGCACTATTCCATTGTGTGACTATATCAGAATTTATCCATTTGCCCATTACACTTACGATTAGTTTTAACAAACTGGACTTTCTTGTTACAGATTTTCCTTTTACTCAAATATCTGGGATTCATCCTGTCCAGTGATTTGATATATTCATAATTTGAAGCTCCAATTGCTCTAGAATGCCTTGGTAATTATGGAGTACTTATTAGATGCAAAGGTCTATATTAGACATGAGAAATATATTACCTGCCTATTGTGTTGACTTGCTTTAAGTGTATAAATTAATATCCACAATGATTTTACAAACTGGGTAACTGCACTAAAGTCTTTCAGATGAGAAAATTTAGGTTTGCAGAGATTAAATGATTTAGTCAAGGTCACAAAGCTACTGAGGAGAAAAGTATGATTACTTCCATCATATCCCAGCCAAGAAAAGCTCAATCTGATCTTTTTCTTTAAATGAAAGTATCCTTTATTTTATTTTGAGAATGAAATGTTTAGTTTTAAAATAAAAAAAAATTAATTACAATTCGTTAATTTTGTATCTATTTAAAAATAAGAAATGTTGATGCCCTATACAAAAAAAAAAATCTGGATATTATTTTCCTTTACAAGGCATAGGAGACTAATAATTTCTATGAAATTGCTGCTCTTATACATGTATATGGAATACTATAAACATGTATTCCATCTAAGCCTAGTATGGGATGTAGTGAAAATATTTTTATGCTTCTACACAATTAAGGACTTTTGAGCTAATATCACTGTAACCTGGGATCTGGGCTTAAAGATGAGCATTATTTTTGACTTGTATAGTGAGAATTCTAGAGAGATTTACCTCTTCAAAGATATGTGTTGCAATTCAAGGGGGAATGTGAACCGTGACTAGGAGATACCATCTGGGTTATAAAGTCTGAGACTCTGGTGTTATCTTTTCCCTGAACAGATTTATTTGTATACTAGAGGGTGAAGGGCCAAAACCTTTCATCTTTTTTTCCAGAGAGAATCTCTCAAAAGGGGAGAAGAGACAGTTGCCTCTTTTTTCTATATAAATATCCAAATTAATTTTTTTTTCAGCATTCCTTATCTGCGGCACAGACCGTGTATGTGTTGAGTGACACATGGGGTAGGAACTGGGACAGAGAGAAACCACTAAGTTATTATTTTCTGTAAGTAAATAATAACAATCTGTTCTGCTCCAGAAACCTTGCACATGTGTTTAGGATAAGAGTAATACATGCAGATATTAAAAAGGTGACACCTAGTGTGGAATACATTCTCTACATTGTAGAACTAGAAATCATGTTCTCAAAACACAGCTTTATCACTTATTAGTTGTGATATTTTACATCTCTTACACAGGTTGTATTTGTTTTCACTTCCTTGAACTTCTACTGCTTCTGTAAGTTAGTCATTTGTACAGTGTCATTATGAGGGTTAAAAGAAAAAGCATTGATTAAAGATTTTTACAATTTTAAAGAGCAATCCAGGAGCAAAGAGATAAAGTGATGATGTTAATACATTGTAATTATTGAGTAAATTATCTTATTATCTCCAAAAGGCTTAATAGGGCCAGATAAAATATTTGCTGTTGGCTCCGGTGATATCTAACATCAAGCATTTTGTTTGGCCCTGTTAAACCTTTTGGACCCTGGAGCCCTGGTGGCACAGTGGTTAAGAGCTCAGCTGCTAACCAAAACATCAGCAGTTTGAATCCACCAGCAGCTCCTTAGAAATCCTATGGGACAGTTCTACTCAGAATCAACTTGACAGCACAAGGTTTCCTTTGGTTTCATCATTCCCTCTTGTCCACCCTTGAAGATACTAATTCTTGAAGTCAGAGAAGTATGTGTGCTACACAGCTGAATTACTGCCAACCCCATGGAATGTGCATGATAAGGAATCAAGGAATGGCTCAGTGTGTTGTCTATCATGATAGTGATGAATAGATGAGAAAGGAAGGAACAAGAAAATCATGAATTTTTTTCAAATGATATTTGAAGATGTAGCAATTGAACAGAGAGTTATAATAAGTCAGTCCCAGATGGCTGATGCTAGAGAAAAGCATCCTTCTGGGGTATGAACCAGATTGCTACTATTTTATGCATTTCTAAAGGAGTCTTATTGGAAATATTTGTCTTGGTATTATGAAGGTTTCAATAGTGAAGATACTTTATGTTGATTAAGAAACATGAGAACACCAATGGATTCGGTTTCAACTGAAAAGACGTGCAAATACAGAAAGTGTATGAAGAAGTAAAACAATAATCCTAATAATTTGAGGGGAAAATAAAGTTTCCTCCATAATTTAGATATTTCACAAGCAGATATGTTTATTTGATTATTTTTTTTCTATTTTGCCATATCTAAACCATTTTTCCATTATATTTTCAATGCAATTTTCTTCCTGTCTAAGGGAAGACAGTATCTCAAGCAGTGATTAATGCAAGATGAAAGAGGATTCAGGTTATTTCATTTTAAAAATAAATAGTAAGGTTTCAAAAGTGCTAGAAAAGGTTACAATAGTAAACTTAAACATATCCATTCCTATACCCACCCAAGCAGACTCACAATCATAAGCATACAATGAATAATGTTTAAAAATTCACTACTAGGCATTCCTTTGCTCATTTCATGAAATGTAAGCAATATAACCATGGGGATTTTTCCCACTTATGGATTCAAACTGCCAACCCTTTGGTTAGCAGCTGTACCACTTAGCCACTATGCCACCAGGGTTTCCAACTTATGGATAAATTAAAGATCTGCAAACAGGAATATGGAGGAACCTTGAAGGCTCTAAGTGAAGAAAACAACCCATCTAGGAATACTTGGCCAAAAAGAGAATGGGAAATTTGGGTTATTGAAAGTAAAGTCTGAAATACACATTTCACATATATCTAGGTTCAGCCTAATATGTTGTCGTTCACAAGGGTACAAGCACTGTATAGAATAAAAACTAAAGATTAGGTATTTTGGATTTCTCATTTTAGGAAGCCATTCCAAAGAAACATGTTAATTTTCTGCCTACTGACACTAAATCCTTATTCCCAGAAACATTCCATGATAATTTCCCTTGAAGCAGAGACACTTCAGATAAATTGCCAACTGCTGTCCTGAAGAAATCAGCAAAAAAGCCACTCAAAACACCAGCAGATGTTTATATACTAAAGACAAAGGGAAACTTCATTTTGCTTTCTTTCCCCTTATTTGGCTTAAATTTCCATATGTTAAAATATTATAGTGTTCTTCAGTGTTGCAACTTGAGTCTTGAATTTTCTCTTCGGTTCTTTCAGCTTGAGAGATGCAGAGAGTATTCTCCCCTTTTGGTTTTCTAATTCCAGGTCTTTTCATATTTCATTACAATATTTTACTTTGTCTTCTCAAGCCACCATTTGAAATCTTCTGTTCAGCTCTTTTATTTCATCCTTTCTTCCATTAGCTTTACTACTCTACTTTCAAAGGTAAGTTTCAGATTTTCTGCTGACATTCATTTTGGTCTTTTCTTTCTTTCCTGCCTTTTTAATGACCTCTTCTTGCTTTGTTCATATATGATATCCTTAATGTAATCCCACAGCTCACCTGATTTTCCGTCATTAGTGTTCAATGCATCAAATCTATTCTTGAAGTGGTCTCTAAATTCAGATGGGATATATTTAGGGTCATATTTTGGCTCCTGTGGACTTCTTTTCATTTTCTTCTCCTTCTTGAAATTTAACATGAAAAAATTCAAGCCTCAAGTTGTAATATCGAAGGATTCTATGGGCAAAACCTTGAAGGACTCAGGAAGCATCAAAAGAAGATGGAAGGAATACACAGAGTCACTGTATCAAAAAGAATTGGTCAACATTCAACCCTTTCGAGGAGTAGCACATGAACAAGAACTGATGGTATTGAAGAAGAGAAGTGCAAGGTATACTGAAGGCATGGCGAGAAACAATGCTTCAGGAATTGACAGAACATCAACTGAGATGTTTCAACAAATGGCTGGAATGCTAGAAGCATTCACTTATCTATGGCAAGAAATTTGGAAAGCAGCTGCCCAGCCACCCAACTGGAAGAAACTAGTATTTGTGCCCATTCCAAAGAAAAGTGATCTAACAAAATGTGGAAATTATTGACCAGCATCATTAATATCACACAAAAGTAAAGTTTTGCTAACAATAATCAAAAATGGTTGCAGCAGTAAGTTAACAGGAAATTGCCAGAAATTCAATCTAGATTCAGATGAGAATATGGAACAAGGGATACCATTGCTGATGTCAGATGGGTCTTGGCTAAAAGCAGAGAGAACTGGAAAGAGGTTTGCCTGTGTTTTATTGACTATTCAAATGAATTCAACTGCGGAAGTTGTAAAAAATTATGCAAAACATTGTGAAGAATGGGAATTTCAGAACACTTAATTGTGCTCATGCAGAACCTCTACATAGAAGAAGAGGCAGTCATTCAAACAGAACAAGGGGATGCAATGTGGTTTAAAATCAGGAAAGGTGTGCATCTGGATTAGATCATTTTACCATACTTATACAATCTGCATGCTGAGCAAATAATTTGAGAACCTGGACTATATGAAAAAAAACGCAGCATTAGAATTGGAGGTAGACTTATTAACAACCTATGACATGGAGGTCATACAACCTTGCTTGCAGAATGTGAAGAGGACTTAAAGCACTTACTGATGAAGATCAAAGACTACAGCTTTCCATATGGCTTATACCTCAACTCAAAGAAAACAAAAATCCTTACAACTTGTGTTAATCATCTAGTGCTGCCATAACAGAAATACCACAAGTGGATGGCTTTAACAAAGAGAAATCTATTTCCTCACAGTAAAGTAGGCTAAAAGTCCAAATTCAAGGTGTCAGCTCCAGGGTAAGGCTTTTTCTCCCTGTCGGCTCTGGAAGAAGGTCTTTGTCTTCAATCTTCCCATGGTCGAGGAGCTTCTCAGGCACAGGGACTCCGTGTCCAAAGCAAGCGCTCTGCTCTTGCTGCTGCCTTCTTGGTGGTATAGGTCCCCAACTCTCTGCTTGATAAGTGGTGGTACAGGCCATGCCCCAGGGAAACTCACTTTACTTTGGATCAGGGGTGTGACCTGGGTAAGGGTGGTGTTACAATCCCACCCTAATCCTCCTTAATATAAAATTACAATCACAAAATGGAAGACAAGCACAGAACACTAGGAATCATGGCCTAAGTTGACACATATTTTTGAGGAGACACAATCCAATCCATGACACAACTTGACCAATAAGGAACATCATGATTAAGGGAGAAAATATTGAAGTTGTCAAGGATTTCATTTTACTTGGATCCACAATCAACACCCATGAATGTAGCAGTCAAGTATCAAACTACCTATCGTACTGAGCAAATCTGCTGCAAAAAAAACTTCTTTAAAGCATTAAAAAGCAAGATGTCACCTTGGCCATGGTATTTTCATTCTTCTCATATGCATGCAAATTCTGGACAACTAATAAGAGAAATGAAAGAATTGATGCCTTTAAATGATGGCATTGGCGAAGAATACTGAGTGTACATATTTACAGGAAGAGCAAATCTGTCTTGGAAGAAGTACAGACAGAATTCTGCTTAGAAGCAGGATGGTAAGACTGTCTCATGTACTTTGGACATATTATCAGGAGGTACCAGTCCCTGGAGAAGGATGTCATGCTTGGTAAAGTAGAGGATCAGTGAAAAAGAAGACCCTCAATGAGTGGGTTGACACAGTGGCCGCGACAATGGGCTCAAACATAACGATTGTGAGAATGGTGTAAGAATGAGCAGTGTTTCATTCTGTTGAACATAGGGTCCTTAAGAATTGGAACTGACTCGATGACACCTAACAACGACAAAAACAAAGAATCATGTGGAACCTATCTGGCAGAAATGTCAAAGAGCTTTCTTATTCCTGGATTTTCAATTTCAGTAAGAGTAAAATTCATATGCATAATAGCAAAACATCATCAAGGTATATTAGCTTACTGGATGTGACCTAAAGAGTTTCATATATACCCCAAGGGTTCAATACTTTTATTTTAGGAACTGAAAGTAGGTTAGATTAAATTACTATATATTTAATTTCCAGGGTTTTGTACTTCTAAAAGGTGTAAGAAACAGTTGTGTCATGAATTTTTGGTCACAGACACACATTTTACACTGATGAGAATGTATCACTTGTAGTTCCCTTGGGCAAAACTTAATGCTAATCATAAAACCATTTGTCCAGCTACTAATACTGCTGAAACTAGTTAAATTACATATGGCATAGGCAAAAAAAACAGAAAAACAAAGCCTGTCAGTTCAGGAAAAAACTCTGCCTGAGCTTACAGTGTTCACCTGCTCAAGGGAATGAAATACTTGGGGAAAATGTCCTTCGGGCCTTAATTTCTAGGGCTGATTGTTTCCATTGGGATCATACTCTTGTTTGCCAGATGCTTAATCGCTTTTATGTTGATTCTTAGGCTGTGTGATTTGTAGATTCTAATATCTGACCGCAAAAACTTGGTTTCGAAATAGTCTCAGATAATTAGTTCATGATATTTGGGTTATCAGATAATAGTATGTGAATACAGTAATTAACTATGGTTAAATAATAACGATAGTGGTGTCAAATTTGTATATATTGAATGTTATCTGCCATGCAATAGATGCATTACAATTGTCATTCAAAAATTTTAAATATGTGTGCTCTCATCCTAACTTAGAGTTAAGGAAACTGAGATCTTAAGAGATTCATCTAAGACCATACAGTTAGCAAATAGAGGTAAAATTTCAATTCAGGTATGTCTAGCTGCAAGCCTACAATATGTTTCCAATACTGGGCTGCTTTTGTATACTCTGAACAAGAGTACAAATGGCTTTTATTGACCCACATACACTTAGCAAATGCAGCACTATATCTCTATGAAAAGCAACCTAGTGCTCTATAACCTATACATTGCTTATGAAAACCCTATATACAAAGAAGTGACATGATGGAATTTCTAAAAATAGAGCTAAGATACCTTGTTTCCTAGATAAGCTGAAATAAAGACAATTGTTCTGCAATAGGATAAATGGACATTATTTTTGACATATCAAATCCTTTATCTTGCTGTTAGAAAGTGAGTACTTTACACAAAAAGAAGTATCCACTCACTCAATTTACAAAATAATGTTTTTCGTTAAAAAAAAAAGTAACTTAGATTGGAAAAGTAAATGTAGAAATATTTTATGTTTAGACATTTGGTCCTGTAGGAAATATGCCACTTATTCAGTTTCATGTGTATCAAGACTACACAGGATTCCTTCTCTTCAATATTTGGAGCTGCAATATCAGGCCCACTCAAAATAGACAAGATAATATCCTGAAAAAGCAATATACCTGCTTAGATAAGAGCTGTCAAGCCGGAGAGACTTAGGGGTCCTTCAGGTTTCAAAAGAAAAGCATGATGTTTACAGGGTTTTATACCCTGGCTACTGCTACCTGCGGCAGCATTTATCTTAAGGATTTGACATCCAGAACTGCAGCCTTGTAGCCAGGTTACAATCACTCCTCCAGGTTAGCAGCAGCACGTCCGCTTATACTCTGTAGCTCCCAGTGGGACCCTTCAGTAATAGGAAAACCCTGCCTGGATGCTGGCTATTCACCTGGCCTGGTTCTGGCTGCATCCTATCCCTTCAAGACACAGATAAACTCTCTTTGACTGAGCAGTTAGGGAAAGGAAAAAAAAAAAAAAAGGCAGGGAGAGGGAAGAGGAGACAGTGAGAGGTAGAAAAGCTGAAAAAGAAGGAAAGGTCTTTGGCTTCACTGCTGTGCTTTATGAAATTTATTCTTCCCCAAACACTCAGCTGCCCATCAGTGTTGGTCAATATATTTGGGTGGAAAATATAAAGTCAGCTATTGATTTAATTAAGGAGAGTTGAGATAAAAATGTTATGCAGAGGGTGGGGTGGGAGAGTGCAAACAAGGGAGAGATTCAGCTAAAGTGAAAGTGTGTGCCAGAGAGACCACAAAAGGAATCTGCAATGGGAGGAAGCGGAGAAGGTGTAGTCATCACACAATTGGTAAAACCTTAGCTGTTTCCTTATCTGAGAAGAAAAACGTGTCGTGTGATAAATGATTTCATCCTCCATTGGTGGTGCTTTGCCACTCATTACCTTAGACTCCTTAATCAGAAACGTAGTTCTAATTCAGTTTTTTTTTTTCTCACAAAGACTTAGAGGTCATGGCTACTTCATTATATAGTTTTAAAATACCCATTTAATACTGCAGTATAATTTTATATGGGGAAGAAATGTTCTCTTATTACAAATTATTTTAAAAAAAGGGTTTACTTTTTTGTACACTGGACCATAAGTTAAAATGCTTTGCCAGATACTGTAGCGAAAATGATAACAGGTATGTGCTGTTAAAAAGCAACATTTTTTAATTATCTGACTTGGGAAAGTGATTGATTTTAAAATAATGTAACAATTGGAAAAGAAAGTTTTTACTCTGACTGACCTTTGTTCAAACCATACCTCTTCTACTTATTACTTGTAATTATGTGCAAATTACTCCAGCTCGTTTTAATTTTCTTATCTTTAAAATGAACACTAAATAGTACCTATCTTTTGTAGTAATTGTGAGAGATAAATGAGATAAAGCATATAAAGCTTCTTGCACAGAGACAGGCACCAAGAAGACATACATAATAAATGTCTATAATCGTGTTGTAGTTAGGAGCGCTGTAGTCAGTGCCAACTCATAGCAACCAAATGTACAACAGAAGGAAACACTGATCCTGTGCCATTTTCACCATCACTGTTATACTTGAGCCCATTGTTGCAGCCACTGTGTCAATCTGTCTCGTTGAGGGTCTTGCTCTTTTTCAATGATCCCCTATTTACCGAGCATGATGTCCTCCTCCAGGAAGTGGCTCCTCCCGATAGCATATCCAAAGTATGTAAGAGGAAGTCTTGCCATCCTTGTTTCTAAGAGCACTCTAGCTGTACTTCTTATACGACAGATTTTTTCTTTGTTCTGGCAGTACATGGTATATTCAATATTCTTCGCCAACACCATAATTCAAAGGCATCAATTCTTAGGTCTTCCTCATTGATTGTCCAACTTTTACATGCATCTGAGGTGACTGAAAACACCATGGCTTGGGTTAGGTGCACCTTAGTCCTTAAAGTGATATCTTTGCTTTTTAACACTTTAAAGAGATCTTTTGCAGCAGATTTGCCCAGGGCAATGTGTTATTTGATTTCTTGACTGCTGCTTCCATGGGCATTGATTGTGGATACAAGTAAAATGAAATCCTTGAGATCTTCAGTATTTTCTGTTTATCATGATCTATGTGGTTGGTATGAGTGGGAATTGACCTAATGAAAATAGGTTTGTTTTTTCTTGATTTATCTTGATGTTGTATATTAGGCCAGTTGTGAGGATTTTTGTTTTCTTTATGCTGAGGTATAACGCATACTGAAGGCTATATAGTCTTTGATCTTCATCGGTAAGTGCTTCAAGTCCTCTTTGCTTTCAGCAAGCAAGGTTGTAGTATCTGCATATAGCAGGTTGTTAACGAGTCTTATGCCTTGTCCTTCTTCATACAGTCCAGCTTCTAGGATTATTTGCTCAGCATACAAAGTATAGTGAAAGGATACAACCCTGATGCACACCTTTCTTGACTTTAAACCACACAGTATCCTCTTGTTCTGTTTGAAGGACTGCCTCTTGGTCTATTTACCGGTTCCACATGAGCACAGTTAAGTCTCCTGGAATTCCCATTCTTTGAAAAGTTATTCATAATTTGTTATGACTCACACAGCCAAATGCCCGTGCATAGTCAATAAAACAGAGGTAAACATCTTTCTGGTATTCTCTGCTTTCAGCCAAGATCCCTCTGACATCAGCAATGTTCCACACTCTGTTCTGAATCCTGCTTGAATCTCTGGCAGTTCCATACCTGTGTTTGCACTGCCGCAACCACTCTGAATGATCTTTACCAAAATTTTCCTTGTATGTGGTAATAATAATATTGTTCAATAATTTTCACATTCTGTTGGATCACCTTTCTTTGGAATGGGTGCAAATATGGATCTCTTCCAGTTGCTTGGCCAGCTAGCTGTCTTCCAAATTTCTTGGCATAGACAAGGAATCACCTCCTCCAGGGTGTCATCCAATTATTGAAACATCTCAATTGGTATTCCATCAATTGCTGGAGACTTGTTTTTCACCAATGCATTCAGTGCAGCTTGGTCTTCTTCTTTCAGTGACAAAAGTACTTGATCATATGCACCCTCCTGAAATGGAATGTTGACCAATTCTTTTTGGTACAGTGGCTCTGTGTTCCTTCCAACTTCTTTTGACCCTTCCTGCATCCTTCAATATTTTATCCATAGAATCCTTCATTATAGCAACTCGAGGCTTGAATTTTTTCTTTAGTTCTTTCAGCTTGAGAAATGCCAAACATGTTCTCCCTTTTAGGTTTTCTAACTCCAGGTCTTTGCACATTTCATTATAATACTTTACTTTTTCTTCTTGAGCCCCCATTTGAAATCTTTTGTTCAACACTTTTACCTCATCATTTCTTCTTTTTGTTTTAGCTGCCGTATGTTCAAGAGCAAATTTTGAGTATCTTCTGACATCCATTTTGGTCTTTTCTTTATTTCCTGTCTTTTTAAGAACCTCTTGCTTTCTTCATGTATGATGTCCTTGATGTCATTCTACAACAAGTCATTAGTTTTCACTGCATCAAATCAATTCTTGAAATGGTCTCCAAATTCAAGCAGGATATACTCAAGATCATACTTTCGCTGTCATGTACTTGTAATTTTCTACAGCTTCAACTTGAACTTGTATATGAGTAATTGATGGTCTGTTCCACAGTCAGACCCTGGCCTTGTTCTGACTGATGATATTCAACATTTCCGTAGTCTCTTTCTACAGACGTAGTTGATTTTTTCCTGTGTATTGCATCTGGTGAGATCCATGTGTATAGTTGTTGATTATGTTGTTGAAAAAGGTGTTTGCAATGAAGAAGTTGTTGGTCTTGCAAAATTCTATCATTGGATCTCTGGTGTTCCTTTTGTCACCAAGGCCATATTTTCCAATTACTGTCCCTTCATCTTTGTTTCCAACTTTCACAGATCAATCACCAGTAAATATCAATGCATCTTGACCACATGTTCGATCAATTTCAAACTGTAGAAGTTGGTAAAAATCCTCAATTTCTTCATCTTTGGCATTGGTGTTTAGTGCATAAATTTCAACAACCATCCTATCAACTGGTCTTCCTTGTAGGCGTAAGGATATTATCATATCACTGGCAGCATTGTACTTCAGGGTAGATCTTGAAATGTTCTTTTTTGAGGATAAGTGCAACGCCATTCATCTTCAAGTTGTCATGGCCGGCATAGTAGACGATGTGATTATCCTATTCAAAATGTCCAATACCAGTCCATTTCAGCTCACTGATGCCTAGGATATTGATGTTTCTGTGTTCCATTTCATTTTTGATGATTTCCAGTTTTCCCAGTTTCACACTTCATTCATTCTACATTCCTATTATTAATGGATGTTTGCAGCGATTTCTAGGGCTCTGATGGCTCAGTGGTTAATAGCTGCAGATGCTAACCAAAAGATCGGCAGTTTGAATCCACCAGTCACTCCTGGGAAACCCTATAGGGCAGTTCTTTTCTGTCCTATAGGGTTGCTATGAGTCAAAATAGACTCAATGGCAGTGTTTTTTTTTTTTTTTTTTCTTTCAGGTTTTGGCAGCTTTTTTTTTTTTCATTTGTTAATAATATTATTATTTTAAATATCATCCATTTGAGGCACACATCTTTATCTCTAATCTCCCCTTTGAGCTCTAGACTTCTGTATCTAAATCTCTTCTCAACATGTCCCCTAGGGTACAAATACAGCTCCTATTAAATATAACCAAAATACTCAACTCCAGCTCCTCCCAGATATCCTCCTCCTACTATTTTCCATTTCTTTTAACAGTGTTCCATTTCACATGCTGCTGACACAAAAATCTAAAAGTGTTGCTTGGTCCTTCTTTTTTTCTCATGATCCAACCCCATCAGCAAATCCTTTTGTTTCTGGTTCTAAAAAATAGCCTGAATCAAATCATATCTCACATTTCAACTGAAAAAACACTAGACTAGGTGTCTATCATTGTGACTTACACAACAATTTCATAACTAGTATCTTTCCAGTTTTCACAACCACATTCTTTCTACACCCAGAGTTTTTTTTTTTTTTCTTTTTAATACTTTTTCAATCTCTTGTTATGGATCTGTTTAGTTTTTTCTACCTCAGTTTGTGTTAGTTTAGGTAGAAAGTTTTTTTCTAGAAATGTGTCCATTTCCTCTAGGTTTTCAAATTTGTTGCAGTACAGTTTTTCACAGTATTTTGTTGTGATCCTTTATATTTCAGTTGGGTCTGTTGTGACATCAACCATCTCATTTCTTATTTGGGTTATTTGCTTCCCCTCCTGTTTTCTTTTGTAACTTTGGCCAGTGGTTTGTTGATTTTATTGATCTTTTCAAAGAACCAACTTTTGGTCTTGTTGATACTTTCTATTGTTTTTCTGTTCTCTATTTCATTTATTTATTGTCTAATCGTCATTATTTCCTTTCTTCTGGTACCTGAGGACTCCTTTTGCTGCTCTCTTTCTATTTGCTCAAGATGTAGGGGTAATATTTT
Organism: Elephas maximus indicus; assembly: GCF_024166365.1. Classification (NCBI taxonomy): domain Eukaryota; kingdom Metazoa; phylum Chordata; class Mammalia; order Proboscidea; family Elephantidae; genus Elephas; species Elephas maximus. The sequence continues at coordinate 59,667,137 of NC_064832.1, forward strand.
GATTTTGTTATTTTCTTCTTTTTTGATGTGTGCATTTATTGCTGTTAACTAAGCATGCTTTTACTGTATCTCAAAGATTTCCTCCTTGTGTATTGAGCGTTTAATCATTATATGGTCCCCTTTCTTATCCTTTATGGTAGATTTTTCTTTAAAGCCTTTTTTTAATCAAAGATTAATATTTCCATTCTTGTTCTTTTTTGGTTATTGTTTGCTTGGTATATATTTTTTTCCAATCTTTACGTTTTAGTTTGTTTACATCTTGATGTCTAAGTTGTGTCTCTTGTAGACAGCATATGGATGGATAGTGTTTTTTTTTTTTTTTTTTAATCTATTCTACCACCGCCGTCTCTTTACTGGTTCATTGAGGCCGTTTAAATTCAGTGTAATTATGGGTAAGTTTGAGTCTACTGCTGTCATTTTGTTGTATATATATATTTTTTATGGTGTTGATGGTTTCTTTGTTCACCTTAAATTTATGTGCTAAATTATTTTTGGTTATGGATTTTCTTTTCCACTTCTTCATTATTCTTGATTTTGTGCTTGCTGAGGCTTTATGTTTTAATTCTTTCTTATTTTGATGAGTAGGTTTGTTAGCTTCCTTTGTGGTTACCTTGAAATTTACCTTTATTTTTCTAAGTTTAAACCAATCTTCCATTTCTTGATATTGCCTTGACTTCCTCTCCATGTGGAAGTTCTGAGACTATACCATTTATTCCCTGTTTTTTGTTTTCATGTTTACATATTAATATCTCTGGTTCTCTATTTTCAGTCTTTTAAATTTGTTTTGTTTTTGTGAATTCTTTATCTGGGTTGATATCTGGTTGATCTGTCCTGTGTCCTAGTTTTGGGTTGTTGTCTGATGTTGATTTTCTAACTGGAGAACTCCCGTTAATATTTCTTGTAACTTTGGTCTGGCTTTTACATATTTCCTTAATTTCTGTTTATGTGGAAATGACCTAATTTTGCCATCATATTTGAGAGTCAATTTTGCTTGATATATAATTCTTGGCTGCCATTTTTTTTTCCTTCAAGGCTTTATATGTGTTATCACCTTGCCCTCTTGGCTACATGATTTCTGCTGAGTAATTGGAGACTAGTTTTATTGGTTCTCCTTTGTAGGCGACTTTTTGTTTATTCCTATAAGTCAAAATTGATTGGATAGCCAGGACTCAGCTAGACATTCAGGATTCTTACTTTGTCTTTGGTTTTGGCAAGTTTGATTATGATATGTCTTGGTGACTTTCTTTTGGATTTTATCTTATATGGAGTTTGTTGAGTTTCTTCGATAGATGTCTTCTTGACTTTCATGATACTAGGGAAGTTTTCTGCCAGCAAATCTTCATCAATTTTCTCTGTGTTTTCTGTTTTCCCTGTGCACAACCCGCCATTCTGGTACTCTGATCACTAGTAGGTTTTTCCTCTTGATAAAAACCTGTTGCCATTGAGTAAATCCTGACTCATAATGACCCTATAAGACAGGGTAGAACTGCCCAATACAGTTTCCAATGAGTGCCTGATAGATTTGAACTGCTGACCTTTTTGTTAGCAGCTGTAACACTTAACCACAACACCACCAGGGTTTTCTTCCTCTTGATAGCATTCCACATAATTCTTAGGCTGTCTTCATTCTTTTTTCTGATTTCTTCTCAAAAATATTGGTGTCATGGGAGTTAATTTCAATCTTACTAATTCGGATTTCATTGTCTCAATTCTTTTCCTATGATCTTCAATTGAGCTATCTAATTCTGAAATTTTATTGTTAATCTTTTGGATTTCTAGTTGCTGTTTTTGTATGGTTCCTAGCAGGCTGTTTATTTCATTGTTTTGTTCTTGTATTGTTTTCCAGAATTCTTCTATTGCTTTGTCTGTGTGTTCCTTGGTTTGGTCTGTGTTTTCCTGATCTCCTTCCCGATCTCTTGAGGAGTTCCATATATTAGTCTTTTGAATTCTTTATCAGGCAGTCCTATTACCTTAGCTCCCTCTGGAAGGTTTTCTGGTTCTTTATTTTGATGACTTGCTGGAGTTATCTTGTCCTGCTTCTTTATGTGATTTGTTATTGACTGTTGTTGTCTCCAAGGCATCAGTAAGTTATTATATTTATTGTATTTTCATTTACTGTGTCCTGAATTTTTATTTTATTTTGGTATTTCCCAGTAGGCTGGGTGTGTGTGCTACTCTGGTTATTAATCTGGCCTCATTGAAGCTCTCACCTTCAGTCTCCTGGTGTTTGGAACAGCTACTAGGTGTGTGAGCCCAGGAGTCTATTTACTGTTCTTGTGGGGCTGCTGAAGATGTAGGTGGTGTTTTTGGTGAGGTTGTGAATCTGTCCTGCTGATCACCTGGCCGTGGGTACAGAGGGTATTCTGTCTATTCATTGGATTGGGTGTTATCTGTATGCTCTACTGTTCACCAGTTGGTCAGAGTACAGGTGCCCAGATTGTCAGTCGCTGAGTGTGTGGTGTGGAGACACTCACCTATATCTATCCTACAGCTCTGGTTGGGCGGGGCTCTGTGGGGGTGTTCAGAGCAGGCACAGGCCTCTGGTTGCAGTAGGTAAGGTAGGGGGCTGTTGGCTGCCCCTGAGTGCCCAGATGAAGGGTTTGCCCCTGTCCTTTACATCAAGTAGTAGGGATGGATTATGCAGCCAGTCCTTGGGCACCTGGTACCATCGACTGGAGGGATTGGGGAGTGCCACTTTTTCTCAGGCCCCCATCATCAATGGCTAGATGGAGTGAGTGTTACCACCATCCCTCAGGCTTCATCAGGGTGAGTGATGCCCATCATTCAGAGGTAGGGATGTGTCAAATGCCATAAATATGCAGCTCACACTTGGCTGCAGCAGTTGAAAATGAGCTTTGTCCTAAAGCAGGTGTATCATGCTGAGTCAGCCAGCAAGGCATTGGTGTGTGTTATTGGTAGGGATGAAGGGCACTGTAAGTCCATGGACCCCCTACACCAGTGGCTGGGTGCCTCCGGAATGGGCCATGAGTTTCCAGCTTAGGGCATGTGGTGGTTTTGTATGCCACTGAACTGGTGTCAGAGTGGGGAGTGGGGTGGATAAGGAGAAGAGATTGCTTCTCTGCCATGGGGCTCTGGTAGGCGAAGGGATATGGCGCACGCGGTGAGTTTGGAGCTTGAACTCAACTTTCACAAGTCTGCTGTCACTCCTGTTTAGTTCTGGAGATACATGCAGAGTTGGTGCTGCTTAGCTTCACCAGATGTGGTGGGTTTCAACTTGTGGTGCTGCTATTTGCCTCAATATGTCTGCATTGTGCAGATTCAGCTAGCAGGATACTGGTGATCCAACGATCCCCATTTCTTCTGTTTTTGAGTTGCCCTTTCTTCCACCTGTTGCTCAGTCTGATACTTCAGCTTTGTTTTTGATGCTTAGTATTCCTAGATTGTCAAATATATTGATTCACTTGTTTTTTTCAGGTCTTTGTTGTAAGAGGGATGACACAAAGTATCTGACTATTCCACCACCTCTGCCTTACCTACCCATATTACTGTTAACCCCTATTCCTTTGTGTTATAGATTGAGTTGTGTCCCCCCAAAAATGTGTGTATCAGTTGGGCTGGGCCATGATTCCTGATATTCTGTGATTTTCCTATACATTGTAAATCCTGCCTCTATTATGTTAATAAGGGAGGATGGGGCGGCAGTTGTGTTAGTAAGGCAGAACTCAACCTATAGGATTAGACTGTGTCTTGAGGCAATCTCATGAGATACAAAAGATAGAAGCCAGCAGAGAGACCGGGGACTTCATGCCACCAAAAAAGCAGCACTGGAAGTAGAGTGCATCTTTGGTCCTGGGATCCCTGTACCTGAGAAACTCCTTGACCATGGAAAGATTGAAGACAAGGAGCTTCCTCCAGAGCTGACAGAGAGAGAAAGCCTTCGCCTGGAGCTGATGTCCTGAATTTGACCTTGTAACTTGCTAGACTGTGAGAGAATATACTTCTCTTTGTTAAAGACATCTACTTGTGGTATTTCTGTTATGGCAGCACTAGATGACTAAAACTCTTTGTGTGTTTTCACTGTAGTAGTGAATAAATAAGTCACTCATTCAGTTCCTCCTTTGGTAAGGTCTTTTTTTTTCTGATATGTAAAATAAAATTTTATCATTGCCTTGTAAATACAATGTTCATACATATCCTTTTGGCTGAAGGATCTGAATCTTTTTTAAAAACCCTTTCCTGTCTTTTGATTGTTGAGCCACCCTATAGATTAAAGTAGAACTGCCTCATAGGCGTTCTAAGGCTCTAATCTTTAAGGAAGCACACCCCCACATCTTTGTCCCATGGATCTGCTGGTAGGTTTGAACTGCCAACTTTTTGGTTAACAGTCAAACACTTAACCACTCTGACCCCAGGGTTCCTGGGTCTTTTACAGGAGATATGAAATGATAGTACACTTTTCTCTTTTTACTTCATTTTCTTCCATTGGAATGGTTCGGGTTAGTTTTTCTGCTTGGAAAATCATCAGTTCAAGAGAAACATATGGCACCAGGACTAGATGTAAGAGAAAGGCAAAGTGAAGGATCAGCCTCTTTAGAATTGTTCAGGTCTTTGATTTATATTTAATTAATAAAAAGTTGACAAGCTTTGCTATCTTTACAATTCATTCATTGTTCAAATTAATTTTCTAGGGTAGAAAAACAAATGGGGTTTTTAGGATGAAGCTGAAGGTAGACATCAAATGGATTCATGTTCCTTAAATAACGTTTTATATTAAGTATACAGGGAATCTTAGGAGAAATACAAATGAACCAGACCAGTGAGCTCCAACCTGGCAACAAATTCAAATCATCTAGAGATTTTCTTAAAAATACAAATGCCTGTAATATACCACAGATCAACTGAAACCAGATCTATGTACAGCTCGACTCCTAGTGAAAACAAGACAATATAAACAGATTATGGGTTATTGTTGTTAGCTTCTATCAAGTCTGTTCTAACTTACAGTGACCCACATGTGTGCAGAGTGGAACTGTTCCATAGGGTTTTCAAGGCTGTGTTTGGAAGCAAATCACTAGGCATGTCTTCCAAGGCACGTGTGGGTGAGCATTAAGGATTGAATTGTGTCCCCCAAAAATGTGTGTCAACTTGGCTAGGCCATGATTCCAGTATTATGTGATTGTCCACCATTTTATCATCTGATGTGATTTTCCTATGTGTTGTAAATCCTACCTCTATGATGTTAATGAGGCAGGAGTAGAGATAGTTATGTTAATGAGGCAGGACTCTACTTATGAGATTAGGTTGTATCTTCAGTAGATCTCTTTCAGATACAAAAACAGAGAAGTGAGCAGAGAGGCAGAGAGACCTCTTACCTCCAAGAAAGTAGAGCCAGGAATGGAGTGTGTCCTTTGGAGCTGAGGTTTCTGCACTGAGACGCTCCTAGACCAAGGGGATATTGGTGACAAGGACCTTCCCCCAGAACCAACAGAGAGAAAGCCTTTCCCTGGAGCTGGCTCCCTGAATTCGAATTTCTAACCTCCTAAACTGTGAGAGAATAAATTTCTGTTTGTTAAAGCCATCTACTTGTGGTATTTCTGTTATAGTAGCAGTAGATAACTAAGACACAATTTGGTGGAAGGAGTGTGGGGTGTTGCTCTAATGGATATCTAAAATATGGAAGCAGTTTTGAAACTGTGATTGAGTAGAGGCTGGAAGAGTTTTAAGGTGCCTGATAGTAAAAACCTAGATTGGTGGAACTATTGACATCAAATACAATTCTGGTGAGAACTCAGAAGGAAGTGAGGAGAGCTCAAACACTGGACACTGTGCAGATGGTGAGAAGCAACAGCAGAGAAGAGGCAGCAGCAGGACCAGGACACCAGCACGAAAGCTGACCCACAGAGTGAGAGAGTTGAGTGCCTTTGTGCAAGAGCTTCCTGGAAGAGTGAGGTACCTCCTGGTACTTATTGGTGAGGTTATGTTTGCCAACCCACAGAGCAAGAGAGCTGAGTGTCTCTGGCTGAGGTTTACTGGCAGAGTGGGGTGCCTTCAGGCACTTATCAATAGAGCTAAAGAGCTTAGAACACTTGCCTGAGTAGAGCAGATGCAGGCCAGCCCAAGGCCCCAAAGGGCCAAGAGTCTAAGAGGTCAAGGAACCAGGAATCAGAAGCTGAAGAGACAAGGAACACAAGAAGCAGAGGTGCCACAGTCTCAAAAGGCAGGGCCATGACCTTTGAGGGCTCCGAAGGTTGAGTCATGGCCTCTGGGGTTTAAAAGTTGTTTGTTTGTTTTTTAATTTTATTGTGTTTTAACTGAAAGTTTACAAATCAAGTTAGTCTCTCACACAAGAACTTATATACACCTTGCTACATACTCCCAGTTACTCTCCCCCTAATGAGACAGCCCGCTCCCTCCCTCCACTCTCTCTTTTTGTGTCCATTTCGCCAGCTTCTAACCCCCCTACCCTCTCATCTCCCCTCCAGGCAGGATATGCCAACATAGTCTCAAGTGTCCACCTGATCCAAGAAACTCACTCCTCACCAGCATCCCTCTCCAACACATTGTCCAGTCCAATCTCTGTCTGAAAAGTTGGCTTTGGGGTGGCTCCTTTCCTGGGTCAACAGAAGGTCTGGGGGCCATGACCACCGGGGTCCTTCTAGTCTCAATCAGATCATTAAGTCTGGTTTATTTTTATGAGAATTTGGGGTCTGCTTATCCCACTGCTCTCCTGGCCCCTCAGGGGTTCTCTGTTGTGTTCTCTGTCAGGGCAGTCACAGGTTGTAACCGGACACCATCTAGCTCTTCTGGTCTCAGGCTGATGTAGTCTCTGGCTTATGTGGCCCTTTCTGTCTCTTGGGCTTGTAAGTACCTTGTGTCCTTGGTGTTCTTTATTCTCCTTTGATCCAGGTGGGTTGAGACCCATTGAAGCATCTTAGATGACTGCTTGCTAGTGTTTAAGATCCCAGATGCCACTCTCCAAAGTGGGATGCAGAATGTTTTCTTAATAGATTTTATTATGCCAATTGACTTAGATGTCCCCTGAAACCGTGGTCCCTAACCCCCTGCCCTTGCTACGGTGGCCTCAAAGCATTCAGTTTATTCAGGAAGGGGTTTCAAAGTTTTAACCACAGTCTTCAAAGTTTCAAAGAGTCAGATCTTCACCAACTGTGCTCTGGAGTATGGGCTGCATTTCACAAGTGCCAGTGGGATGGGTCTGGATCTATTGCCCAGAGCCGAGGGAGCAGGGCTGCCATGCCCAAGGGGCAGAAGAAGGGGGCTCGCTGGGGCCAAAGGGGTGGAGTTATCACACAGATGAACTAGGAAAATGAGATTACCCAAATTCGAGGGAGCAGAGTTGTTATTCTAGTGGGTCTGGAAGGCAGAGCTAGAGCCCAGGGCCCTAGGGCCTCCACCCAGAATCTGGAGAGTGTGGCCAGCACCCAGAGTCTAGATGGCAGGGCCATATCTTAATTGTTCTCAGAGAACAGAGGATTATTTTCAAGCCTTGAAAGCTAATGTGATGTGTTCTGTTTTACTTTTTCGGTGCCTGTTATCCCTTATTTTCCCTCCAAGTTCTCCCATTTGTAATGGAAATGTCTAGCTTGTGCCTGTTTCACCATTGTACTTTGGAATCAGATAACTTGTATTCTACATTTCACGGATGAAGAGGAATTTTACCGCAAGACATTTTGGACTTGGAGTTAACACTTTTGCTGTGATATAATGGGGTAAATATGTTTTACATTTGGCAAGGACATGAATTTTGGGGGTCCAGAAATTAGAATGTTATGGGCTGAATTGTGTCTCCCCAAAATGTGTATCAACCTAGCTAGGCCATGATTCCCGGTATTGTGTAATTGATTGTCCACCATTTGGTCATCTGATGTGATTTTCCTATGTGTTGTAAATCCTCCCTCTATAATGTTAATGAAGCAGAAGTAGAAGCAGTCATATTAATGAGGCAGGACTGAAGTATCTGAGTCACTTTCTTTTGAGATATAAAAGAGAAATGTGAGCAGAGAGACAGAGGGACCTCCTAGCACCAAGAAAGCAGAGCTGGGAGTGGAGCGTATTCTCTGGAATCAAGGTTCCTGCACTGAGACTCTCCTAGGCCAGGAAAACATTGATGACAATGGCCTTTACCCAAAACCAATGGCGAGAGAAATACTTCCCCTGGAGCAGGCACCCTGAATTCAGATTTGTAGCCTCCTAGGCTGTGAGAGAATAAATTTTAGTTTGTCAAAGCCATCCACTTGTGTTACAGCAGCATTAGGTAAGTAAGACAGTGAGTTTGAACAGCCAGCCTTTTTGGGTAGTCTAGTGCTTCACCGTTTGTGCAACCCAGGGATTCCTAGGTCATTGGTAATAAGCAACATTACCTATCTACTTATACCTATATATGTATCTAAATCTGTATATATAATATATAACATATGTGTGTATAAGGAGTCCTGGTGTGCAATGGTTAAACACTTGGCTGTTCACTAAAATGGCAGTTGAATCCACCCAGAAGATCTGTGGGAAAAAGACTTGTAAATCTGCTCTTATAAAGATTACAGCCCAGAAAACCCTATGAGCAGCTCTACCATGTCACAGGGGTTGCCATAAGCTGAGAGTGACTTGATGGCACCTAAAAACAACCTATGTATACACACACACACGCACACACACACATCTATGTCATACATATTGAGCATTCTGTACAGTTGCAGATAAACATTCACAGCCCTTCAAAACCCAGGCATATTGGTACCTTAGAGAGGTTTATTACTGTTGCAACACAAATGTTGAGTCATTTTTGATTTTTATTAGAAAAATAAAACAATGAAGTCATTTCAGTGTAGATTAGATAACTCAGTTTCTGTGAACTTAAGTGATTTTCAAAAAGCAGCAAAAGATGTTTCCCTCTTGGAAAGATGCTCACTTATTCTATTTAACTAAATGTCAGAGCAAAACACTTAATGGTTTCAACTGGGCCTAAATTGTCCCTTGAATTGAATATGTTCATGAAGCTCTTTTTCTAAGACATAAAATCTAAGGAGTATTTTCCTTTTCTTCCTTATATGTAGCAGTACCTGCTTAAATACTTAGAAAGTCAAAATGTGAGAAAAACAATTTAATGAAACAAGCTAACAATGTTCAGAAATTCACTCTGACCTCTGAAAACAAGACTATAAGAGACAACAGGATATGCTTATACAAATGGTAAACCAATAGTAAAACCAAGTTGTTGTTGTTGTTTTTTCCTGTGAGCTATAGTTAAAAAACAGCATGGGCTTTTGAGAGAACTTCTTAATCTAAAACTACCCAAAAAGAATGAGGTAGATTTTTGTGAACCCATTGATATTATATGACTTGCCCTAGTAGGCTTTGAGAGATTTTGTAGGGAAGGACAGCTTTTTTGCCTAGCAACAGGGTTATCTAAATCTGCATCATTTCCTATTTAGACTTTGGAGAATATTATTTCTGTGTACTTTGGAACCAGACAGTTTTAGGAGATTATATACCTTAAAGTCTAAAACAAGACAAAATGTCACCTTTTCCAGTCCTGAAAATATTTAGTGACAATATAAATATTAAATTTTTCATCAGACTAAGTTACAAACCTATCTCCATTCTCATTTACATCCTGATATGCTATTCACCAAAAAAAAAAAAAAAAAAAATCATTTTATTATGAATATTTCTCTCAAAAATATTTCTTGGAAATTTTTTCTGAAAGTTCAAATTCATTGAACTATAAAACTGAAGACTAAATTTAACAGATGTTTAATTCATGAGATCACTTGTATTAAGTGTATCATTACCTTTCCTTTCATTTAATTTTTGTTGTTGTTGTTGTTAAATTACATTCATGTACTTTCCAGGGATATTTAAAAAATATTGTATGTAGAAATCTCACATAAAGCTTTTTTTTTTTTTTTTTTTTAGTTTAACCAATTCTCACATATTTTAAATTAAATTAGGGCAATATATGCTCTATCTTCCTATCTAATATTTTCTACTCAAATGACAAACAACTTTTTTCTCCAGGAATATTTACTGAGTACCTCTATGCTGTGAACACATTGAAAGGTACAGAGAGTGAAGTGGTATTTCTTGGAAAATGTGCAAATTGTTATCTAGCAGGAAATCTACCCATATTGGGTAAGAATCTTATTGCCAATGTGTGTTAGTGCTAACTGTAAAAGTTCTTGGAAAATTGAATACAAGGAGAAAAGGAATCTCTCTAGCAGAGGAAGGAGTATTAGTGATCCCAGTGTTACTTGGCGGTAGAATTTTACTTTTATCTTCATTTTTTGAAAAAAAAAAAATCTTCACCCACTCTTCAATTCTCCTATCTCATCCAGGCAAAACCTAGGACATTTTCGACCATGAGTAAGTCAAAAGAAGAAGAAAATTGTACAGATTTTGTGCAGAAGAGGAAACATGTCTAGACTTTAAGTTTCAAAACAGGTATTCAGAGCAAATTTCCCAAAAAATTACAACTAAGCAAATGGTTAAGTACATCTTCTCCCCAAAAAGCAACTCTAAAATTTGACGAAATGGTTAATAACCATTTTAATGCTGTGGAAACTGCTCAAAGGTTTACAACAATTGAGAAGTGTTATTCTTGAGAACCTACTGAACAGTTGAAGAGTGGGAATCTGTGACATTTCTGCGTGAACATCCTCCCAATTCCCAAGTTCGGTAGGAAAATCAGGAAAACCAGAAACTGCTACTGGAGGGGGTTCACTTGATTTGTATTGGAGAGAAAAACCTAATCAGTAACAGCAGTGATCACAGGGGCTAATTAGCAGATGTCAGCTCAGTTAGCCTTAGGTTGTGATACTGATAGGTGTTGACAACAAAACTGTACAAATTTAACAGAGAGATCTTGGAAATGAGAAAGACACAGAGAACTTGAGAAACTCTCCATGCATCCCTGGATTACAGTGAATATGAATAGAGGAGTTTTAAGATGTACCTGATGCCGAAGAAGCAGCTGGTGGATTCCAACTGCAGACCGTTCGATTAGCAGCTGAGCTCTTAAACATGAGTAAATGAATAAAGGAAATTTAAGATAACATCCCAGAAAATAAAAGCTGGGGAAGATTGAAAACTGCCTGGACTTTGAATAGACATCCCAACCCACCCACAGATTCATCAGCAGGGAACAGAAACCTTACTGGATTCAGGGGTTTGTCAAAAAGAAAGAAAAAGCATTTGTTGATCACCAAGAGCTGAGGCCACAGAGGCAATCCCTCGGAAGTAAGACTTTAAAACACAAAACAAACAAAAACTGAGCAGGGACGTCAGTGGCCACATACCTCAGGAGGAATGGATTCCACAGACCAAGTTCTGGCAAATTACTAAACAACAAGCAACAATAACAATCCTCAGGGTAACAAAAAATAAAAATAAAAGCCAGATTTTCTATAGAATGTCTAGTTTTCAGCAAAAATAAAATTTTGTGCATACAAATAAGAAACTGTTACCCATAATCATGAAAAACAATCAGTCAATAGCTACTGTCTCATAGTGGATAGGAGACCTAGTGGTGCAGTGGTTAAGAGCGCAACTGCTAACCGAAAGGTCAGTAGTTTGAATCTACCAGCCGCCCCTTGGAAATAATGTCGGGTAGTTCTACTCTGTCCTATAGGGTTGCTATGAGTAGAAATTGACTCAAAGGCAACAGGTTTGGGTTTTTTTCTTCGTTCATAGGAGACACAGATGTTGGCCTTAGTAGACAAAGATTTTAGAGCAGCTATAAATATATTTAAAGAACTAAAGAAAACTGTGTTTAAAGATTTAGATAAAAATATGACACTATGATTCAACAAATAGTGAATCTCACTAATGGGAGAGAAATTATAAAAAGAACTAAATAGATATTTTGGAATTGAAAAACAAATGAAATTAAAAATTCACTAGCGGTACTAAACAGCAAATTTGTGTCAACATAAAAAAAGACTCAGTAAATTTGAAGGTAGGCCAACAGACATCACCTGAAAATCAGAGAGGAGAAAATGCTATATATATTTACATATAGCTGGATTTATTCAAAGACATCTCTGAGATTCTGTGATTCTGTTCATATATATGTAAAGTGCCAGAAGGAGGGGATACAAAGAAAGGGAGGGGGAGAAAAAATATATATATACATATATGTATATGCATATATATATTTTTTTCCAGCTACTAACCGAAAGGTTGACAGTTTGAATCCACCAGTTGCTCCTTGGAACCCTATGGGGCAGTTCTACTCTGTCCTCTAGGGTCACTGTGGGTTAGATTCAACCCAACAGCAATAGGTTTTATATATATAGATACATCATAGTCAAATGGTTGAAAGTCAAAGACAGAATATCTTGACAGTAGCTAGAGGAAAACGACTCATCTCATACAGTGTAACACAATGTATTGTACACACAGGTTGCCTCAGAGGTGGTCATAAGATCCCAATCAGTCACAAGACTTCTAGGATAAGGACCCCAACCAGTAGTATTAACCCCTCCACAGGTGCTACCTCCATTTGGTCTGATCGAGTTGCACGCGCAAGACATTTCCATAGTGTTAGCAAAATGAAAGCCATTTATTATTTATGGAAAACAACTTACTTCTACTTACAGATATCATTGACCAAAGTAAACATTGAGAAATCAAAGACTGAAATAACCTTCCAGAATCTCTTGCTCATTATTATTATTTTTTTTTTCCCTGTAAAATCCCATGCATCCCTGAGTCAAAAGTCTTTGCATGGTCTCACACTTCCACTAACATCAATTTGTGGTATCAAGCCAGTCCAGGAAACTCTCAGCTTCCCTTCCAGCTGCTCCATATAGACCTTTATCTCACCCAGGGGTAGATCAGCCAGTGCCAGCCACACAACTCCTCCACTTTAGCTCAGTTGCCCTGACATTCGGGTTTTTCTTTATCCTCTCAGGGTACCAGCCACAACGTAGGGAGTCCATACAACTCTATCCACTTCAGACAAGCTAGGCCCATTTTTGGGGTTTTCTCTGTCTTCTCATAACAGCTATAAGGTAGGGAGTCCACACAACTCCCCCCACTACTCTCTTAAACTCCAGCCCCACTACTCACTTAGGTCCAATAATTCATTACAATGACTCCCAACACCTATAAAAGGGGGACCTTTAATTCAGTAGGGAAAGGATAAAAACACACAGAAAGGACAAAGTTAGAAGGAGCCTCTGCCTGGAGCTTCATGCACCCAGAGAAGCACAGTCCTCCAACATGCATCGTCAATCCCAAAACTCCAAAGAAGCTCCAAGGTGTAGGGTCCTTTATATAATTATTGGGGCTTCAGTGCATAGTCATGATTGGTGCCTAATTGCATATACATTGTTGATTGAATCAATGAATATGCATGATTGTTTTCACTATGCCATCTTTCTTCTTGAAGTTATTTGCCAGATGTTGTCTTTGGAGCTCCCACTACTTTTTCATATACTCTTGTGTTGCTTGACTATGCTATATAATTAAGGCACATCAATTGCTGGCAAAATTCAGGGGTTATTCTGAGGAAATCAGAGACAAAGGCCAAACAAGGTTATTGGTCCCACAAATAATGTAATTAAGACAAATATTAACTATTAGCGATGATGTGAAAAAACACATTGTCAGTGGGCTTGTAAAATGGCACAGGTACTTTGGAAAACAGTTTGAAATGGCTCAAATATAAATTTATAGTAATAATAACCCTTTGCCAGTGAGTCGATGCTGATTCATAGCAACCCTATAGGACAGAGTAGAACTGCCCCTTAGGGTTTCCAAGGACGAGCTGGTTGATTCCAACTGCCAACGTTTTGGCTAACAGCCGAGCTCTCAATTCTACTTCTGAATATTTACTCATGAGAAATGAAAACGTGTTCATACAAAGACTTGTGCATGATAATTTCTTGCAAGATTATTTGTTTGTAATAGCTAAATAGTAGAAACAATTCAAATGTCTATCAACTGGTGAATGGGTAAATGAATGCAGTGTATTCATGCACTGACGTACTATTCAGCACTAAAAAAGAGTAGACTACTGATACATGCTACAACATAGATGAATCTCAAAAAAATAATTTTTAAATGAAAGAAGTCAGATGCAAAAGACCATATATTTTATGTGTCCGTTTATACTGTGTCCAGATTAAAAAAAAATTATAAATTCAGAAAGTAAATCAGCGGTTGCATGAGACTGAGTGTCAAAGCAGAAGCTTACTAGAAATGGGCATTAAGGCATATGTTGGACTGATGGAAATATTTCAACTTTGGGTTGGGGTATTGCATGCAAAACTATACATTCACTAAAAGTCACTGACATGCACATTTTGAATGGATAAATTTTATGCTGTATATTTATACTTCAATAATGCTGTAAAACATGGAGAAAAAACTATGTATATAAACTACGTAATTCATCTTAGAGACGATGTTTTGATATAAGTGTTTTGAGTATCACAAACTTTTTTTTCAAATTTTGAGGTTTCAAAGGTCAGGGTGAAGAAGGAAAGCCAGAAATGCAAGCAAGAAAGGTAGTCAGTGTTCAGCCTCCTTGAGAAATGGCTCTTTATTGCCCCCATTTTCCAGGCTGACTTTCAGATTGTGGATAGTGGGGAAACGGAAGAGAGTGGCAGAAAAAGCAATCCAAAAAACTCAATAAACCAAAACAAGCAACTCCCCTGAAACAATCTGGTGATAAAATGGCATGTAAAAATGGATATGAGATTTGAGTAGGGAGAGAACCCTGTAGCGTCTACACAAACTCCAAGACTGTATGGGCCACACACAAGTGATTCCCAATAATGTCAATGATGGGTAGATGCTGCAAAAAGAAACCCAACTGAAATTAGATGGAGCAGAGAATACCACCCAACATGCTGGTATGAACAGTGGATTACAAAAAAAAAAAAAACTCTCTCTTGCCCGTACCTTGGCCATAAGTAAGTATCCCTAGAACATAGCAGCAGCTCTATATTCTAGGAGAAACCTTGAATTAACATACTTGATAGACATTTATTTTAAATTGAATAAGATCGATTTTCTCAAAACATTGAAATAAGTACTTAGTGAAAAAATAAGTTGGAACAAATAAAAATGAGAAAAGTTAAATGCCTTACAAAACTGAATTTAAATCCAGAGATTTCTAACCTCTATTTTTTTTTTATATATTGAAATGGAGCCCTGGTAGCATAGTGGTTAAGAGTTCAGCTGCTAAACAAAATGTCAGCAATTCAAATCCACCAGCCACTCATTGGGAATCCTATGGGGCAGTTCTACTCTGTCCTATAGGGTCACTACAAGTCATGTTCAACTCAACAACAATGATATGAGAATATATTAAAATGTACATGGGACACCTTTGAAGGACACAAGTAAGTATAACACAACTAGAAAGTGAGTAAAAATATTTTTATGACTATGACATCGGAGAAGCCCTGGTGGTACAGTGGTTAAGAGCTCAACTGCTAACTAAAAGGTCAGTAGTTCTAATCCACCAGCTGCTCCTTAGGTACTCTATGGGGCAGTTCTACTCTGTTCTATAGGGTCACGATGAGTTGGAATCCACTTGACAGCATTGGGTTGTGTTTGGGATGACAGCAGAAAGTTGCAAAACTACTAAATACCATCATAGTCAAGAAATATTTATTAAAATCTCCCTTTTCACAGCAAAGTGCAAGTGTCAAATGTGTGAAACTAAACTGTTCTTCTATTCATGGAGCTTATTGTTGAAAAGGCACAGAATTGGAAGTTAGAAAAATAGGTTTTAATTAACGTCTTCTACTAACTAGCCATATAAGCCTGAAAAAAAAAAATTAAAAACTTTTGGCCAGTGCTTTATTTTTATAAAGGAGACATGAGGCAAGATGAGTTATAAGCGTCCTCCAATTATGGAATATTGTGACCATAATATAGGCTATACGGTGCTTCAAATACTTTGTGAAGCAAGGCTGGGCACTTAATTAATTAGCCAATTAATTAAATAAGTCAATATTGTCAAAGAGATAACTGAACTGACACTGAAGAATACATAGTCAAACTAGAATGAATTGTTATTTATATTAAATTTATTACATGTATTAAAATATGTTAAAGACATTAAGAGTCAAGGGCATTTTGTGACATGATTCATAATGGTTTAACTGGGTGGTGAATTTTTGAATACACGGTAGACCACCTATTTCACTGATTTGGTATCTCACAAGGTTATTGATGTGCAATAATTTTGTAAGTAGTTTAACTTTTCCAAAAAATGCTTGCACTCTCCACAATTAAAAATAGTATACACTTAGATTGATATCATCCAGGTAAGAGATTTATGAAATATTCAAGATTCTTTTCCAACAAAGTCCAAATAATTATGTTCGACAACTGCCAATGAAACAAGGAGAATTACTGACAGAGATTGAAATGTGGGCAGAGGTTATTAAGGCCATAAACACCTTTATTCTGTTCCAAACAATGAAACACAAATGAAGTAAATCTAATGAAGAGGCAATTGGATTACTAGCAGGAAGCTTCTGAAAGCACAGTGATTAAGGCAGGTAAGAAATAATAACGTGATACTCATGTCCTTACTGAGACACGAAAAGGCAATTACGCAAAGAGGCACTTAAAAGCTGTGCTGCTAAGACTCTAGTCCTAATCTTTCTTAATACCCCTTCCTTTCAAGCACCACTTTCCCAATATTGTCTCCATTTTGACTTCTCTTAAATATATCCCTCGTGTTTTCTATCATGTAGCTTTTAGTAAATCTATTTTGCTGCCTACTGTCCAACTAAAATAACATCCCTTTTACTGCTCCAAAATTCATGCATATTTCTTCATAATAATTATCTGGAGTTTTTCCACATATCTTTTTTTACCATTCTTTCCCCAAAACGTATAAGAGTTTAGAATACCAGAGTATGGGAATTGGTTTTCATTATTTTAAATTCAACCTTCTTGAGGCATCTGAGAGAGTGACAAAGAAGGGCCTTTGAGAATTCAATTTCATTTCCCATACCTTATTCATCACTAATCCCTATCACCTACAATCTGGACTGATGTAAAATACATACAACCTTTAGTACTTCACAGCTTCCCAGAATAGTGGTAACCGAATCAATATGCCATAGATAGAATTGCAAAGGCGCAGGGAGTGAATGAAGTAGAAATATACAGGTGACTATCTGAGGACACCTCAAATGGTAATATCTAAGAGCACGAGTAGAGTATTAATATAGGAGGCCAAAACATGCATAAATCCAACCTGAAGGCAACATGTGTTTAGAGAGGAGAATCTATTTCAGCAATGAAATGTATTCACATTTATAACCTCATAGCTGGTCACGAATTTTATTATTTTTAAAACATCAGCTCAATAATTTGAATTATATTATCATTATAATTCTAGATAATTTCCTTCCAACAAATTCTCTGTGCGCATGTGTGTGTGCTTCTGTGTGTGTATATATGGTAATATATATGAAGCCCTGGTGACGTAGTGGTTAAGAGCTTGGCTACTAATCAAAAAGTTGTTTGTTCAAATCTACCAGCCACTCCCTGGAAACCCTGTGGGCAATTCTATTCTGTCCTATAGGGTCACTATGAGTTGGAATCAACTCAATAACAGTGGTTTTTTTTTCTTGGCTATATATTTTTCTTTATTTTAAACAGACGGTGTCTTAGTTATCTAGTGCTGCTATAACAGAAATATCACAAATGGGTGACTGTAAAGAACCAGTTTATTTTCTCAAAGTTTAGGAGGCTAGAAGTCTAAATTCAGGGTGCCAGCTCTAGAGGAAGGCTTTTTTTTTTTCTGTTTGCTCTGTACGATGGTCCTTGACTCTTAAAGCTTCTGCTTCTAGGCAATCTTCATATGGCTTGACATGTCTCTTCCCCATCTCTGCTTCTTTCCTTTGCTTGTTTAATTTCTTTTATATCTCAAAGGAGACTGACTTTAGATATACCCTACACGAATCCTGGCTCATTAGCATAATAAAAAACAACACATTCCCAAATGGGAATATAGCTACATACATAAAGGTTAGGATTTACAATACATATATTTGGAGGACACAGTTCAATCCATAACATTCCTCCCTTTGGCCCCACAAAATTCATGTATTTGAGACAAACAAAACACATTCACCCCATCACATCATCCCACAAGTCTTAAATCAACTTCAAGTTCATAATCTCATATTCTGAATCATTCAAATCAAATATAGGTAAGACATTAGGCACATTCCATCCTGGAGCAAAACTCTTCTTCATCTGAAAATCTGTGAAATCCAGAGTACAGGTTACCTGCTTCCAAAATACAATAGCAGAATAGGCATAAGTTATATATTTCCACTACAAATGAGAGAAATCAGAGGGAAAGAAGGGATAATGGGCACCAAGCAAGTCCAAAACACAGCAGAACAAATTGCATTAGCTCTTTTGAGGATTGAATATAATCCTCTGTTCTCAACAGCCCATGCAGACAATGGCCCTGCTCTCTAGACTCTGGGTGCTGACCATGTTCTTTGGATTCTGGGTGGAGGCCTCTAAGCTATGGGCTTCAGCTCTGCCTTGCAGGCCTACTGGGATGTCAACTTTGCTCTTTTGGGTTTGGGTGACCCCATTCTCCTAGTCCACCTAAATGGCCCCACCACCCTGGCAGGCCCCATTCTGTTGCACTCTCAGCTTTGGGCAGAGGCCCTATCCTCTTGGCCAAATAGACAGGTAGCAACACACTTTGGAAACAAGTTGTTGAAGATTTGACTCTTCGAAAACTAGTAGGTCTTAGCTATACTCTATGAGACCCCAGAAGTGTTGGCCCCACCCTTTGAAGCTTGAGGTCATGACCCCACCTTTCGAGACCAAAGCCGCTTTCCTTCCTGTGTTCCTTTCAACACATATTTTTTGGGGGCACAATTCAAACCATAGCATTCCTTCCTTTGGCCCCACCAAATTCATTTCCTTGAGACATGCAAAACACATTCACCAGATCACATCATCCCAAAAGTCTTAAATCAGCTCCAACTCCAAAATCTTATCTTCTGAATCATCTAAATCAAACATGAGCAAGACTTTAGGAGTATTCCATCCTGTGACAAAATTCCTCTTCATCTGTGAACCTGTAAAATCTAGATTACAAATTATCTGTTTCCAAAGTACAATGATGGAACAGGCACAAGGTATACATTTCCATTTATAAATGGGAGAAACTGTAGGGGAAGGAAAGAAGGGATAACAGGTACCAAGCAAGTCCAAAACTCAGGGGAAATTTTTACATTATCTTTCAAGGCTTGAAAATAATTCCCTATTCTCTGAGACCATCTAGGCAAGGGCTCTACCCTACAGACTCTGATTCTGGGTGTCAGCTATGCCCTTAGGATTCCAGGCAGAGGTCCCTTGGCCCTGGACTTCAGCTCTATCTGCCAGACACTGGGATGGATGGCAACGCTGCTCCCTCAGCTTTAGGTGACCACATTCTCCTAGTCCATCTGAGTGGTGACTCCACTCCCTTGGCTCTGACATGCCTTGCCATTCTTCTGCCCCTTGGACATGGAAGTCTCACCTCCTTAGCTTTGGAAAGTGGCTCCATCCCCTTGGCACACCTTAATGACAACCACACTGCAGAATTCAGTTGGCAAAGATTCGACTCATTGAAAGCTAGGAAGCTGTGGCACTACCCTTGAGATATAGGAGACTGTAGCCCACCCTTTGAAACGTAGGAGGCCCTACTTCCAGGACTCCTCCAACAGTTCTACTAATCTTTGAGCTACCCCAGGGATGGTCCTTATTTTTTCTTAGAGGACAACAAATGTTGATCTTTTGGTCTGTTTCCTGCCTGTAGAATTCCAAGAAGCAGATAGCATTCTTTCCTTTCTTTATTTCTCTGTCCCCTTCAGTATAAGCTGATGGGTTTTCTGCTGTGATAGTTGGCTAGGTCCATAAGTCACAGGTGTAACCTCTTCATCAAAAGACTGTAGCCACATCCTTGGTGAAAATTCTAGGATGCATATCCTTATTCTGTACAACAGAATTTTCCAGACCTTTAAGCTCTGTCTTCATTTTGCACAGTTCATTTTTAAGTCCATCAATATTTTACTATAAGTGACAAGGAGAAACCAAGTGGCTCCTTTAAGATCTTGCTTAGGAATCTCCTCAGCCATATATCCAAGTTCATCACTTACAAGTTCTACCTACCACCAAACATTTGAACATAATTCAGACAAGTTCTTTACCACTGCATAAAAAGCATTGTCTTTCTTCCATTGTCCAATCACATGCTCATCATTTTCTTTTAAAGTCTCCCCAGAAGCATATTTAACATCCACATTTCTATCAACATTCTGTTGCTGGCACCATACGTATTCTCTAAGGTGATAGAGACTTTCTCTATAGCTCTCCAGACTTCTTTCTGAGCCCTCGTCAGAATTGTCTTTGAAGTCCATAATTCTACCAACAGTCTCTTCAAGGCAATCTAGGCTTTTACTATTAGGTACTTTAAAACTCTTCCAGCCTCCACCCATTACCCAATTACAAAACTATTTCTACATTTTAAGCATTTGTTAGAGCAGGACCCCAACTTCATGGTACCAAATTCTGTCTTAGTCATCTACTTCTGCTATAACATAAATACCACAATTGGGTGACTCTAACAAAAAGAAATTTATTTTCTCGTAGTATGAGAGTCCAGAAGTCTGAATTCAGGGTGCTGGCTCTAGGGGTAGGCTCTATCTCTCTTTTGGTTCTGGAGGAAAGTCCTTGATTTTTCAGCTTCTGCTGCCTGGTTCCTTGGAGATCTCCATGTGTTTTGGCATCTATCTTACCCTATGTCTCTCTGCTAGTTTATTCAATCTATTTTTATCTGAAAAGAGATTGTTTTAAAACACTCCCTATGCTAATCCTATCTCATTAACATAACAAAGGCAACCTATTCCCAGACGGAATTACAACCACAAGCATAGAGGTTAGGCTTTACAACATATATTTTTCAGGGACACAATTCAAATCATAACAGATAGTTTTGGTTAACTTTGTTCATGAATCATGCCAAACTGATTGTCAATTCACTCCCTTTTGCAATTTTCAATTTTCTTTCTCTAGAAAATGACATATGCTTCATTTAGTAAATATTTTAAAAATGAGACTTTTCTAAAAAAAATAAATAAAAGGTATCAATAATACACCTTTTGTGTTTAATTATGACAAAAGTTATTTATTTAGCATGATAATATTTATTATTACTGAAGCTTTTGATAAGTTATTCAAATATTTCTTATAAAATTTGTCATATATGACAGATATTAGATGTCTCGTTTTTAGGGGTTTCTTTTTAAAATTCTAGCTTTTAAAAATATATCTTTTTATGATTTTCTTACTTAATTTCAACTAAAATTGAGAAATATAAAAATATAACATTCTTCTCATAATTTTAACTGGTTATAAAGGTGGTATAATAGAAGGTTTGGGACACAGAATCTGGGAAACTACCTAGTTTGAATCCTAACTAAAGCTTTTACTAGCACTGTGACTTTAGGGAAATTAGTTAATATTTCCCTGCCTCAGTTTTTACCTCCTTGAAAGGGCTTAATTATAGAAATTACCCCATGTGGTTGAGAGCTATAAAAAAATAAAATGCCATTGTTGTGAAGTCAATTGAGACTCATAGTGACTCTGTAGGATAGAGTAGAACTGCTCCATAAGGCTTCCAAGGCTATACACCAATACAGGAGCTGACTAGCACATCTTTCTTCCACAGAGGGACTGGTGGATTCAAACCACTGACCTTTTGGTTAGAAGCTGAGCTTTAAACCACTGCTGCAACCAGGGCTCCATGTTGAGCTACAGTGGTATATAAAATGCCAAGAATAGCGCCTGGAGCCTAGAAAGTGATTTATGTATTTGCTATTATTATCCTCCTCTACTTAAAATTCATGCTAGCAAAAATGTATTGTTTCAACTTGTGAGGTAAGAAATGAAAAATAATAAAAATTACAAATTTAAAACTTAAAAAAAACACCAAAATTAAAAGAAAAACAAAATAGGCAAACACAAGGTTGTTTTCAAGCTGAAGAAACTGAAATGTTAGTAAGTGAATTGGAGAATAAAATATAGGAAACTGTTATTAAAAACAGGGAGGAATAGCAAAGATAAAAATAAAACAAGACAGTATGTAAAGACAAAGGGAAACTACCAGCAGGAAATCAAATAATTAGATGACTGGGTTACAAGCTGGAGAAGTGGAAAAGGATTCAAGGGTAAAAAATGATAGGCAGATCAAAGAGAAACAGCCACATAGTGAAAAAAGATAAGGAATCTAAGAAGATAAGAAGTATTTTCTTTCCTCTATTCTAATTCCACTTGAAAAGAAAGCAGCAGCAGCCGGATAATAAAGTATAAAAATCAAGGATAAAATAATGAGTATATACTTTAGGTGGCAAGCTAAAAGAACATTATGAACGAAAAAAAGGAAAATGTACTGGGTAGGAGGAACAACATTTAAGACAAAATAGACAAAATGTACTGTGCTGGAATATAATGAAAAACTGGCAAAAAAAAAAAAAAAAAAAAAATGAATTCACCAGAGACTTGAGTTGGAAGAACTTGGAAAATAAAAGTCTTCTACCTTGGATTTTTGAAGACAGTCTTATAAGAAATTTTTCCTGTGACACTTTAGAGTATTTCCATTTTAGCTATTTCTTACACAATTCTAAAATATATTTTTCCATATATATATATATATATACACACACACACACACACCCTGGTGGCTTAGTGGCTAAGTGATACAGCTGCTAACCAAAAAGGCAGGCAGTTCAAATCTACCAGGTGATCCTTTGAAACTATATGGAGCAGTTCTACTCTGTCCCATAGGGTTTCTGTGAGTCGGAATTGACAGCAACAGGTTTGGGTGTACATACATATATATATACACATATATAAGCATTTATATTCTATGGTCAGTTTTTCATTATTTTTACACATTATGCAAAAAAAAAAAACCCTTGTTTCAATGTTTCAAATAGATCAAAGTACATATTTAAATAAAATAGATTATGTAAGAAAAAATTATAAGTAACCTAATGAAAATATTCTGGAGTTCTTTTGCTGACAGTTTAAATTTGAACTATTTGAGCTTTGTTGTTAGTATTTGCCATGAAGTCCATTCTGGCTCATGGCGACACCATGTGTGCAGAGAAGAACTGCTCTATAATGTTTTGAAAGCTGTGCTCTTTTGGAAGCAGATCTACGGACCTGTCTTCTCAGGAGCCTCTGAATGGCTTTGAACCACCAACCTTTCTGCTAGTAAGCCAACACTTAACTATTTGCCCCACCCAGGGATTCTTTTATTTGCACTTCCTTGTCGTAGTTGTTGTGTGCCATTGAGTCAGTTCAGACTCATAGCGTCCCTATAGGACAGAGTAGAACTGCCTCATAGAGTTTTCAAGGAGCGCCTGGTGGATTTGAACTTATGACCTTTTAGTTAGTAGCCATAGCATTTAACCACTACGCTGCCAGGTTGTTGTTGTTAGGTGCCATCAAGTCATTTCCTGTTCATAGTGACCCTATGCAGTACAGAATGAAACACTGCATGGTGCTGCACCACCCTCACAATCATTGCTATGTTTGAGCCCATTGTTGCAGCCACTGTGCCAATACATCACATTGAGGGTCTTACTCTTTTTTGCTGACTCCCTACTAATACCAAGCGTGATGTCCCTTTCCAGAAACTGGTCTCTCCTGATAACATGTCCAAAATACATGAGATGAAGTCTCACCATACTTGCTTCTAAGGAGCATTGTGGCTGTACTTCTTCCAAGACAGGTTAGTTCATTCCAGCAGTCCACTGTATAGTCAATGTTCTTTGCCAACACCAGAATTCAAAGGCATCAATTCTTCTTCAGGCTTCCTTATTCAATGCACAGTTTTTGCACGCATATAAATGCTTTGGTCAGACACACCTTAGTCCTCAAAGTGACAGCTTTGGTTTTTAACACTTTAAAGATGTTTTTTGCAGCAGATTTACCCAATGCAATAGGTCGTTTGATTTCTTGACTGCTGCTTACGTGGGTGTTGATTGTGAATTCAAGTAAAATAAAATCCTTGACAAGTTCCGTCTTTTCTCCACTTATCGTGTTGTTGTTTATTGGTCATGTTGTGAGGATTTCTATTTTCTTCACGTTGAGGCATAATCCATAGTGAATGCCACAGTCTTTGATCTTCATCAGTAAGTACTTCAAGTCCTCTTCAATTTCAGCAAGCAAGGTTGTATCATCTGCATATCACAGGTTGTGAATGAGTCTTCCTCCAATCCTGATGCCTCCTTTTTCATACAGTCCAGCTTCTCGGATTATTTGCTCAGCATGCAGATTGAATAAGTGTGGTGAAAGGATACAACCTGGACTCGTGCCTTTTCTGATTTTAAACCACCAGTATCCCTTTGTTCTGTTTCAATGACTGTCTCTTCGTCTACATACAGGTTCCCCAAGAGCACTATTGTGTTCTGGAATTTCCATTCTTTGCAATGTTATCCATAATTTCCTATGATCCACACAAGTGAATGTATTTGTATAGTCAATAAAACAAAAGTAAACATCTTTCTCGTATTCTCTGCTTTCAGCCAAGGTCCATCTGATATCAGCAATGATATCCCTTGTTCCACACCCTCTTCTGATTCAGGCTTGACTTTATGGCAGCAGCCCATTGATGTACTGCTGCAAGTGTTTGGAATTATATACAGCAAAACTTTACTTATTTGTGATTTTAATGATACTGTTCAATAATTTCCACATTCTGTTGGATCACCTTTCTTTGGAATGGGCACAGATACAGATCTCTTCCAGTCAATTGTCCAGGTAGCTGTCTTCCAAATTTCTTGGCATATACCAGTGAGTGCTTCCAGCATTGTGTTCACTTGTTGAAACATCTGAATTGGTATTCAGTCAGTCCTGGAATCTTGTTTTTCACCAACGCCTTCAGTGCAGCTTGGACTTCTTCCTTCAATACCATCGGCTCTTGATCTTATGCAATTTCCTGAAATGTTTGAACATCAACCAATTCTTTTTGGTAGATGATTCTGTGCATTTCTTCCATCTTCTTTTGGTGCTTCCTGGGTTGTTCAATATCTTACCTACAGATTCCTTCGGTATTGCAACTTGAGGCTTGAATTTTTCATTTGTTTCATTTAGTTTGAGAAATGCTAGCATATTCTTCCCTTTTGTTTTCTAACTACAGGTCTTTGCGCATTACATTATAATTCTTTATATTTTATTCTCAAGCCACCCTTTGAAAACTTCCATTCTACTCTTTTAAGTTATCAGTTTTTCCATTTGCTTTAGCTATTCTACATTCAAGAGCAGGTTTCAGAGTCTCTTCTGACATCCTTTTTGATATTCTCTTTCTTTTCTGTCTTTTTAATGACCTTTTGCTTTCTTCCTGTTTAACATCCTTGATATCATCCCACAACTTGTCTGGTCTTCTGTCATTAGTATTCATTGAATCAAATCTATTCTTGAGATGGTCTTCAAATTCAGGTAGGGTATACTCAAAGTAATACTTTGGCTCCCGTGGACTTGTTTGAATTTTCTTCATCTTCAACTTCAACTTTCATATGAGGAGTTCATGATCTATTCTGCAGCTGGCCCCTGGCCTTGTTCTCATAACTTCTCCATTATGTCTTTCCAAAGATGTAGTCAATTTGATTCCTGTGTACCGCACTGGAGAAGTCCACATGTATAGTTGCTATTTATGCTGTTGAAAAAAAAGTATTTGCAATGAAAAGGTCTTCTGTCTTGAAAAATTCTATCATGAGATTTCTGACATCATTTCTATCATCAAGGCCATATTTTCCAACTACCAATCATTCTTTGTTTCCAACTTCTGCATTCCAATCACCAGTAGTTACCAATGTATCTGGATTGCATGTTTGATCAATTTCAGACTGCAGAAGTTGGTAAAAATCAGTCTCTTCATCTTTGGCATTAGTGGTTGGTGTGTAAGTTTGAATAATAGTCGTATTAATTGGTCGTCTTTGCACGTGTGTGGATATTATCCTATCACTGACAGCATTGTACTTCAAGATAGATCTTGAAATATTCCTTTTGACTATCAATGAAACCCTATTCCTTTCAATTTGTCATTCCAGGCTTAGTAGAACATATGATTGTCTGATTCAAAATGGTCAATACCAGTCCATTTCAGCTCACTAATGCCTAGGATACCAATCTTTATGTATTCCATGTAGTTTTTGACAACTTTCAATTATCCTAGATTCATAAAAAGTTCTGATTATTAATGAAAGTTTCTGTTTCTTCTCATTTTGTGTTGTCCCACATCAGCAAATGAAGGTCCTGAAAGCTTGACTCCACCAATGTCATTAAGGTCAACTATGCTTTGAGGAGCCAGAACTTCCTCAGTCATATTTTGAGTGCCTTCCAACCTGAGGGACTCATCTTCTGACACTATATCAGACATGAAAAAGAGAATTTATAAAACAAACGCAATTAACAGTATATTTAATGTCAAAAGTATTAAACTAAGATGAAGAAAAAAACAAGAACACTTGTTCTTACCACTCTCTGCCACTCCTTCTTACCCCTCTTTCCAATGTTTTATTTAAAGACCTACCCAGTGCAATGAAGAAATCAAGATATATAGAAATGATAGAAATAAAAAATAAAGAAGAGACTTCATTTGCAGATTCTGTGATTTTAAATGTAAAAAATTCTTTAGGAACTATAAAACAAGCTGAATAGTGAAGTTGCAAGATACAAGATTGATAGAAAAATTAATTGTGTTTCCACATAGTGGCAAAAACAATTGGAGAACAAAAGTAATAAAACAAATTTTAGAATATAAATAAAAAATGTAAAATACAAATAAATTTAATGAAATATGTACAAGATATATACACTTAAAACTACAAACCTTGGAAGACTTAAGTAAGTGGAGAGATGTACCATGTTCAGAGATTGAAAAACTCAATATTCTTAAGTACCCCCCAACAAATAGATCTATAGATCCTACACAATTGCTGTCACAATCTCAGAAGTCTTTCCTTTTAGAAATTGACAAACTAATTCTAAAACCTATACAGAAATGCAAGAAGACTTATGGTAGTCAAAAATTTTTGGAAAAAAAAAGAATAAAGTTAGAGGACTTTCATTATGTTATTTGAAGGAGATAGATTGACACAGTGGCTATGACAATGGGACCAAACATAGGAATGAATGATTGTGAGGATGGCACAGGACTGGGCAATGTTTTATTCTGTTATACATAAGGTTGTTATGAGTCAGAGATGGCACCTAACAACAACAACAACATAATGCTACAGGCATCATGAGAGTGTGGTAATGATATGTATTACCATATAGTTAAATGCAGCAGAATAAACTGCCCAAATAAGACCCATATATATATGGTCAACTAATTTTTTAATAAAAAAGTGCCAAAATAATTCAATGAGGGAAAAGATGTGCTTTTAAGAAGACAAACAAACCAATTTTTAAAAATAGGCAACATTTAATGAGATGATTCACAAAAGAAAATACACAGTTGAGCAATAAGCCCCTTCAAATATAGTCAACATTGTTACCTATCAAGACAATGTGTATTAAAACATAATGAGATTCTGTCATCAACTTAACTTAATAAAAAAAAAAAAAAATTTTTTTTTTTTTTATTAGAGTGGCTAAAATTAAAAAGGCTTATAATAAAAATTGTTGGTGAGTGTGTGGAGTAACTGGACCTCTCATATGGTGCTGGTAGGGACATGAAAAGACACGTAGATTTTGAAAACCAATTTGGCAATTTTATATAAAATTAAACATGCACAGAAACTCTTCTTGCAGATATTTACCTAAGAGAAATGAAAACCTCTGTCAACCTTAAAAAAATGTATATAAATGTTCACAAGGGCTTAGTTGAAAACATGGACACAATGTAAATGTCCAATAATGGGTGAGACATTAAACAAATTCCCATGTATCTATACAATATTACTTAGCAATAAAAACAAACAAATTATTGTTAACAGCAACTGCATAAATGAATCACAAAAATGGCAAGCATAAAATTCAATTAATGTTGATTTCTAGAACAGGCAAAACTAATCAATGGTGATATAAATCAGATCTTTTTTTTTTTTCTTGGCAGCAGGCATAGTGTGGACTTTAAGAGCCATGAGATAACTTTTTGGTTGATTAAAATATTCTACATATTCACTGCAGTGTTGTTTTCATGAGTATACATATTTGTCAAAATGCATAAATCTGTACACTTATAATGGAACCTCTTTATTATATGTAAGTTATTTATTAATAAATTAATTTTAAAAGTTGACATTGTAATACTTTTTTTCTTGTCTTTAATTGTTAATAATTCAATATTAAATCTACTTTTTCTGCTAACAAAGCTAAATTTGTACCAGATTAATAAAATCTTAGAGTATTAGTTATTTGTTTCCACTTCGGAATTATCCGTGTAACTTTAAACACTGAGGATTCCTGAGTCCACTTCTCTGCTAGTGTATTATGATTAAATGGGCTAGAGTGTGTTTAAATTTCCTTAGGTGATTCTAACTTGAAGCTATTAGATGAGAGATAAATGATAGACAGACAGATAAATCCTATTGGTTCTGTTTCTCTGGAGAACCCTGAGATGCAAAGTTCAGTAATGAGAGTGGTTCTAGAGGAACAGAATCTTAAAGATAAATTTTCTGAATTGGCTCTGGAGTTTCTGGACTTGGTTGTCTAATCTAGCTAGATTTAACAGCCTTATGACTCTATTTCCAGTAATAAAGAGGGCACTGCTAGTCGATGGCTTGATGTGGCAATAGAGATACACAAAATACCACCATTGGATATTCCTGATTAAATATTTCTAAGTGTCAAGATTCTGGGTAGCCATGTATTTGATACCTTAGAATAGTTTTGTCAAACTAACAAGTGTAATGAAATTGACTGACTGCTTTTAATTGCACTGGCCAAAGTGGGGAAATAAAAGGATTTCAATTCCCAGCTCCAGTGCCAGAGTGACTGTGCAATGGGGAAAAGGAAATAATAAGACATTTCAGGTATTACTGGATACTGGTTCTAGACAGGCACTGTTTCCACGAGACACAAAACATCACTGTAGTCCCCCTGTAAGAGCAGAGGTTTATGGAGGTCTGGTGAACTATGAAGTTTTAGCTCAGGTCGGCCTCATAGTGGGTACATTGTGTACCCGAACACATCCTGTAGTTATTTCCCCAGATCTGAAATACACACATAATAGGAATAGACATATTCAGCAACTAGCAGAATACCCACATTGGTTCTGTCCTTTGAAGTAAAAACTATTATGGTAAGAAAGGTCAAATGCAAGTCACTATAACTGTCTCTACGTTGGAAATAGTAAACCAAAAGCAATAATCTTCCTCCATCAACTTCTGGGATTAGTGCCACCATCAAGAACTTCAAAGATGCAGGGGTCGTGATTCCCAATACTCCTACATTCAACTCACTTATTTGGCCTGGGCAGAAAACAAATAGATCTTAGAGGATGACGGTAGATTATTATAAACTTAACCACGTGGTGACTCAGATTGCAGCCACTGTTCTAGATACGGTTTCATCGCTTGAGCAAATTACGTTTCTTGGTACCTGGTATACATCAATTGATGTGGCAAAAAAAAAAAAAAAAATTTTTTTCTCTCTACTTGTTAGTAAAGGTCACCAGAACCAATGTGCTTAGCTGTAAAGGATATTCATACACTTTAATGTTCACCATAGGAATATATCAACAGTCTAGCCATATGTCATAATTTAGTCTGTAAGAAACTCCACCGTCTTTTCCTTACATATGATATCACACTGGTTTATTACGTTTTTGACATCATGCTGACTGGATCCAGTGAGCAAGAAGCGGCAACTAACCTGATTTATTTGCAAGACATTAGCATGTCAGAGAGTGGGAAATAAAAATTGATGAAAATTTAGGAGCCTTCCACCTCAGTAAACTTACTAGGGGTAGAGAAGTGTGAGGCATATAGAACTATCCCTTCTCATATTCGCTCATAAGATAAAGAATAAGTTGTTAACAACTGGCCCTACCTACAACAAAACAAGTGACACACCTACTGAGCCATTTTGAATTTTGGAGGTAATGTACTCCTCATTTGTACATGCTACACTGGCCCATTCATTGGGTGACTTCAAAAGCTGCTAGTTTTGAGTGGGGCTCAGAAAAAGAGAAGGCTCTCCAACAGGTTCAGGTTGCCAAGAAAGGTGCTCTGCTACTTAGGCCATATACACCAGAAGATCCAATGGTGCTTGAAGTGTCTGTGGCAGACAGAGATCCTGTGTGGATCACTTAGCAGGCCCATATAGATGAATCACAATGAAGACTTCTGGATTTTGGAGTAAAGCTTTGCCACCTTCAATGGATAACTTCTGTTCTATTGAGAAATAATTTTTAGCTTGCTATGGGACCTAGTAGAAACTGAAGACTTATCCATGAACGAATTTCCATGTGACTCAAGCTGCCCATCATGAACTGTATGTTGTCTGATCTATCAAGTCATTAAGTTGGGCATGAACAGCAGTACTCCATCATCTAATGGAAATGGCATGAATGAGATCAGGCTTGAGCAGGCCCTAAAGGCACAAGTAAGTTAAATGAGGAAGTGCTCAAAGTGTCCATGGTCTGCACTCCTGCTACATTATCTTCTCTCTCTGAGCCCACACCTATAGCATCATGGGGAGTTCCCTAAGATCAGTTACTCCTGTCATTGTCCAGTGAGCTCATGAACAAAGTGGCATAGAAACAAGAGTGGTGGGATATTATACATGGATGCAGCAACATGGTCTTCCACTCATGAAGGTCAACTTGGCTACAGCCATTGCGGAGTGCCCACTCTACCAGCAGCACAGACCAATGCTGAGTCCCTGATATGGCACCGTGCCTTGGGGCAATCAGCCAGCACCCTGGTGCCTGGTTGATTCCATGGAACCACTTCCATCATGGGAAGGGCAGTGTTTTGCTCTTACTGGGATAGACGCTTAGTCTGGATACTATTTGGCTTCCCAGCTTGCAATGCTTCTGCCAAAATACCATCTGTGTGCTTCCAGAACTCATTATGGAATTTCACACAATATTGCATCAGATCAAGAAAATCACTTCACAGCAAATGAAGTGCAGAAATGGTCCCATGCTTATGTAATTCACAGGTTTTAACACATTCCCTATTATCCTGAAGCAGCTGGCTTGACAGAACTGAAGGAAGGCATTCTGAAGAAACAATTGGCAGCACCAGCTAGGTGATAATACTTTGCAGCGCTAGGGCAATGTTCTCCAGGAGGCTCTGTGTGCTCTAAATTAGCATGTATGTACAGTGCTGTTTCTCCTCCTAGACCAAGGCATAGAAATGGGAGTGGCACCATTCACTATTATCCCTCGTAATTCAAGAGCAAAATGTTTACTTTCTGTTTCCGTACTTATGCTCTACTGGTCTAGAGGTTTTAGTCTCAAAGGGAGGAATGTTTCTATCAAGAGGTAAACAATGATTCAGTCCAACTGAATGTGGACTGCCACCCATCCAGTTTGTATTCCTCATGTCTCTGAATTAGCAGGCAAAGAATTTTCTATACTGGCTATCAGCTCTGTTTCTTTGGAGAACCTTGACTGATACAGAGCAGAGCGTATATTAAAAGCAACTGTTTTTTGTGTAAGTGGAGTTCCAGGATATACTTATTTACTTTGTGCAAATAAATGTTTAAAATGCTAATTTTTATTAAAAATAAAATTAATAAAGTACATCTAAAAGAAAAAATAAGAGATAATTATACAAGAAAGTGTAAATTTTAAATTGTTGTCTCTAAAGTATTTTTTTTAATTTTTATTTATACCCTTAAAAAAAAAATACCCTTACCCTTTAGTAATTCAAAAATAAGCTTTCAGTTCTTTTCATTCCTTATTTAATAATCTTTCTCCCTTGCCTCATTTTTTTAAGAAATTTTCTTGATGTATGTGCAGTTAACTTTCTCATCTTTCCTACTTTTTTCATAGGTCAGTAGGATGGTTACCTCACTAGTTAGGAATCTTATTAACAGAGAGATATCTCTGAAAAGATGAAGAGGTAGCAAGCCCTTTTATGACAGCCACTTCAAAATTGCTCAGTTTTTCTCTAAAGCGTAGAAACAAAAATATCGTTAAGATACGCAGTGAAGCCTGTGAGAGCCAGAACTCAATAGCACTGCCTTGTTTTTCTGGGTCTCATAAGTTTTCCTCCTTTGACAGGGTGAAGTCTTACCACTTTTCTATGGCTTATTTTAGTGGAAAATATTTTAATTTTCCTTCTCTGACAGGTTTCTATCTTATACAGTTTCCAGCTTTGTGGGTTTCACTGTATATATATGTATACGTACATATACATGTATGTGTATATATTCACATACATTTTTTTATATGTTTATATATATTTATATCTAGAGAGAACAGGTATCTAGATAACTGTTGTAAATGGCTACATAACGCAGACTATTTCCCAAAGTGCTAGCATCTGTTCCATTACAAGCTATTAAAAAACATAAACAGGGAATTCAAAGTTTTAAGTGCTCATTAAATGAGTTTCACCAGAGGTGTGTCACTGCTGGTCCTATAGTTACTACTTTAAAATATAACTTCTTTTTAGCATGTTTGCTACTCCTTCTGTCATAGGTTATCACATAATGTTGGCAAAATGTTATCTCAAGCACAAACTTAGCGTATTACTTTAAATTTCTCAGATGTCCAAGACTAAAGGGCAGGAAGTATATAGGGTAAAGAAACAGAATGAAGAACACATGGAAAATGTGATGTAGGAGGTTTAAAGTTGTATGATTAATGTCTAAGCATAAATAAGATATTCTGTAGCCTTATTTTCATAATGTAGCATTTCTGATGTAAATAGTTTACCATAATAAATGTCAAATAACATCGGGTCTGTGTGGGATGGAGTTACACTTGGGTCTAAAATGAGGTATGTCTCCTCTAATGAGGGACAGTGAGAGTTACCGTATGCTGCTTGCTTTCAAATTAGTAGTTCCATCTGTTTAACTCGTTGTCAATTCCAACCAAAGATGTGGTATGATTTGTGAGGATTCTGGAATATGATAAACATCTTCCTTTTTTTTCCTATAGTTTCCAGGCCACTGAATTCAGGGAGTAATATCAAGTGACAATCAGGACATAAGTAGCATATATACAAAATACAAGTCCAACTTCTGAGTTTCTAAATTACATATCCATAATTGTGCTGAATATTTACTGCAGTCAGAATTGGCAACATAACTTGTGGGGCCCAGTTCAAAATGAAAATGTAGGTTCCTTGATAAAAAATTATTGAGAATTTTAAAATGGTGAGATCACAGCATTAAACTAAGAACAGGGCCCTTTTGTGCACGGGGTCCTGTGTGACATTTGCATGTCCACGTAGCTGTCCCTGACTGTAGTTCTGTACTTTGGACATGTCATCAAATCTAAGCTACAATGACAAATGTAAGATGTGCCATCAAATTAAGGACAGCTTGTGCGAAAAAAAAAAAAAATTAGCACAAATCTTAATTGTAAAATTTAGCAAAAGAAGTACCTGATTTATTCAAATATTAGATTGTGCAAAATGCATCCTAGAATTAACTGAATGCAGTGTTAAACAACAGTTAATCTCTGAAGTGTATATGTTAAATCTACCTATATTAAGTAGTAACCTCCCTTCTTCCTTTTTCATTCATCCATCTATTTCTTCCTGTATTTTTTTTGTCTTGTAAACTTGATAAAGGCCACACATGTTTGCAGAATTACACACTCTTATATGTCTTTATGGAGTAAATAGTTCACTGGTGGGAGGTTTCAAAATTCCAGTGGAGTAGCCAATGGCTTCTACCAGAACTTGCTATTAATTCTTACACCTAGTAAAAAAAATATTCTAGTAAATCAGAGGCATGCCCTAGAGTTAGATTGCTTGGGTTGAAATCCTAATACTATTAATATTTTGGGGGGATAAATTACTTGTTAAATTTCTATAGTTGCTCATCTCTAAATTAAGTATGCATCATAATAACACTTGGAGACCTGGTGGCTCAGTGGTTAAGTGCTATGGCCGCTAGTC
The DNA here is from genome assembly GCF_024166365.1 of Elephas maximus indicus. Lineage (NCBI taxonomy): Eukaryota > Metazoa > Chordata > Mammalia > Proboscidea > Elephantidae > Elephas > Elephas maximus. The sequence goes on from NC_064832.1 coordinate 59,701,198, forward strand.
AAAAAGTTGGCAGTTCAAATCCACCAGCCACTCCTTGGAAAACTTATGGGGCAGTTCTACGCTGACCTGTAAGGTCACTCACTATGAGTTGGAATCAACTCAATGGAAATTCTTAAAAGTTTTTTTTTTCATAATAACACTTACAAATCTATGGTTTCGGCATAGTCTTATCTTACATGGTGACTGACTTCCAGAGACATGCATCCCAGAGAACTTGGTAAACGGTACTAGTCTCCTGAATGGCTAGATCCAGTACTCACTAGGGTCACGTCCACTATATTGTATTTGTCAGAACAATCATATACCAGACCAAATCAGGAAGGTGGAGAAATAGCTTTTACCCTTTAATGAGGGAATGACATACAGGTCCTGGGAGGGTAGGAATGAAAGGCAGCATGTTGAGACAAGCTACCACAACTCTTAGACATAGGGATGAGAATAACTATTCCACTGCACAAATTGTTTGCTTTTTTCTCTGTTGTCTTTGTGTCTATTGCAATAGTAATTCTGGAAATTGAATGATCTTCCAATAGGTGTTATCCGTATAGCCAATGCCCATTTTGTTCATTTTTTGGTGCATATTCTATTTCTATTTACTTTGCCTCCCAGATACTCTGTCCATCACTCACCATCAAATTCCTTCTCGTCTATCATAGAAAGACGACCTTCAACTAAAGTGTGCAAAGCAAGGTTATCTGCCCCTCCTTATGTTCTGTCCTTTCAACTCTTATGCATAAAATCTAAACCTTGATCCCTTCAGAACCACAGCTGTAATGGTCACCTGAGAGCTTTGGAAGCCGTTACTTATTTATTTTTGTATTCATGCAATAATAATAATAATTCTCTTTAAAGGAAACTAGTAAGGGGATACATAGATAAGGATATGCTACAAGAGAAATAACATTTCAATGTATAATGTCATTACAATTAAACATTTTTTTCTTTTTGAAATAAAAAATCCTTTGTACAACAGAAAATATCGAAAGTGATATTTCTTGGTGACATTGAAATTTATACAAAGATGTAATAATATAAATAGGAAATAGTCTTTTTCCACTTAATTCAGTGATACCCCTCAGGTTGAAGTCTAAAGTAACAAAGCCTGACAGATTGTGGCCATGTGATCTGGAGTATTTTAGGTATATGCATGTAATATTTTGAGAAGTATGATATAAGAACTAATTAAAGAAAACTGAAGGTAAAAAGCAGCAACAGACTAGGTATACATGAAATGAAAAAAAAAATAAAATAAAAAAACAACTAAAGTTTGCTCTCTTCCATTTTCCCTAACAAAATACCTCCTTTTCCTTCATTCACTGTCTATGGAGTAGCTATCTCTCCTTTTTTTAAATTTTCTAACCCTTATTTCCAAATTGAGTATGCACAGGTATCTGTTCACATATAAATTTGTTGGACTTGCCAACCCCTGTGAATTTCAGCTTCTTCATGAGGTATTCTGAGGAATAATGGGATGAATATAGCAAGTATCTAAGAAGTATGTCCATCACAGAGTATGTGAACAAATGACAATAGCTATTCTTCCATTTGCATTCACAGATATGCAAAATCACTTATGATTTTATTACTGGACTATATATATTAATATTTATATTGAATTATAGTATTTATATAATAATAAACATTAAAAGTTATAGCACATTATATATTTGATGTACCTGATTTTAACTATTTCATTAGTATTGAATATGTAATATTTTTAAAATTTTCCAATGAGATAATTCTTGCTAACATACAGAAATTCGTACATTTTAATATTTCTTTTTCCTCATAAATATCTTAGGTGTGTGGTGGGGATTTGGGTTATGGAATGTGAGAGGATGGTTTTTTAAGGAACAAAATTGATGAATTAAAACTTATAGACATGTCATATTTTATAATCTTTACCAATTTTTTCCTAAAGAATTTTGGTTAGTTTATAACATAACCTATATTTTATGATTGTAGATATATTTTATATCATGAATTTATAGCATATGGTATGCAATTCTCAAAAAACCTTTTCAATTTAATACATTTATTTAAATGGCCTTTTTATTTCTAATTTCAGCTATTGAGGTTTTTTGCTTGGATTTACCTTTTTTTGTGTGTTCTGAGTTCCTGTTGGTCTACCCAATCCCCCATGATTTATAATATTATCAATATTAGATGGAAACCCTGATGGCGTAGTGATTAAGCGCTATGGCTGCTAACCAAAAGATCAGCAGTTCTAATCCACCAGGTGCTCCTTGGAAACTCTATGGGGCAGTTCTACTCTGTCTTATAGGGTCGCTATGAGTCAGAATCCACTCGATGGCAACAGGTCAAAATTAGATATGTTACACATTTTCAATGAATTTTTTAAACTCTGGGAGGTAAATCACTAATATCTATGCACATACACCTTCAAAATGTCGTTTAAGTGTAGCTCTTTTATGTTATGTATGCTCAGGCATGGGTTCTCTGAATTTCTTCTTTACTTCCTGCTTTCATCCTTTTCTTCTTCCCTCCATCTGTACATCCTCACTCCATTCCTTATTTCCTTTTTTCCATTCTGTCATTCCTTCCCCAAACATATATTGAGAAGCTGGTATGTGATTTAGGCACTCCTTTTTTCCTTTCTTTACTTCTAATTAGAATTGAGTTCCAATATACACTAAATGTTTTAGTCTTTTCCATGACATCAACTACTTCCATTTTAAATTAGAAAGTACCACATTTTCCTCTGCATTCTTTCATTACAAAAAGCACACATTACACTGCATTGCCAATAATTGTGATACATTGAATGAGGTGCATCATGTTATTTACTTAAGTCCATATATAACATTATTTTTTCTCTGTGTATAATTGTTTTGTTTCTTCTGAATCTGGTGTAAGCTTCATTAGGACAGAGACTTCAAATTAAACTTTTCAGTATTTTATTCTTTGCCTAGCACAATGTTTCATACATTTCTGTAAGATGAGTAATTCAAAAACAAATGTGAGTTGTTGAAACCTAGTAATAGGCGTCTCTGTTTGCTTGTCTGTTTTTTTCCAGGTTCCTGTTACTAGTGTCTTTTTGAGAGAAGATGCCTTTGAATGTTTAAATTCAAATCATTTCTCCTGGAGAGGTAAATGGGGAATGCAGGGGTCATTTCTCCCATCACATGGCTGGTAACAAACAACAACTACATCTATTGGAACCATGAGGATTTCATGAGAATTAATCATATTGTGATTTTAAGTCACCTTGAGGATGTACAGAACTATGGTAAAAGGAAAAGACCAATAACACATCCTGTCTACACTAAAATGTTTGCTCTCATGATAATGCATGCCCGTATTTTCTGGCAGCTCTTCCGGAAATTCTTGTTTTGTTCCATCCATTTTATCCTTTGATATCCAGCTATGTATAGCTCACACTATTTTCTGACCTATCAGCAAAAATATTCAAATACCAGCAGTAGAAATGTTAAGCAAGTAGTGAAGCTTTAGTTGTTTTCTTCTCTAAACTCTGTGATTTAATATGAAGTTAACAATATGCAGTTATAATTCTTTTCCTTACACAAGCTTTCAAAAATAAAAAGTATATTTTACATTGATATGCAAAAGGAAAAGTAGGAAAGGATTTATCTTCTTCAACAGACTTTTTTTTTTTTTCCCGTCAGAGAAATTAACATAGCTGTGGATTTTCTTCAGTTGAATAACCTGTCTTTAACACACAATCAGACACGGAGGGCATTAGGTACTTGCATTAGGAAAAGGGAATAAGGTTTGAGATGTCTTAGATTCTCTTCAAGGAACACATTGAGGTATATTTATAATTCCTGTGGGCAAATGTATAAACTAAATTTTCAGCTATTTTTCCACAGCTTAACCCCATGCATTCGGAATATTTAGTTACAGGTTTGAATGCAAAAAAAAAAAAAAAAAAAACTTAATTGGCAACCTAATTTAAACAGGTATTGATTGGGAAACTGCCTTGAACATTATTTCCTTCTTTGGCTGTTCCATACAGTTACATTGAAAATTGCCTTTTATTTTGCCTGTAAATAATTTTGCATTCTTTTAATGAGAATATGTTATATTTAGGAAATTCAAAGGCAGACGAATATAATTTGTGCTCTCCAAAACCTGAGAATTCTGACTATAGCGCTGTGGATATATTTAAAAAAAAAAAAAAAAACCCATTGTAGTAGTCTATTCTGACTCATAGCGACCCTATAGGAGAGAGCAGAACTGCCCCCACAGGGTTTCCAAGTAGCGGCTGGTGGATTCTAACTGCCTACTTTTTGGTTAGCAGCTGAGCTCTCAACCGCTACACCGACGGAATTCCGTGAGTATAGTGTTGTTGTTCCTGTGTGCCCTTGAGTCCGTTCTAGATAGCGACTGTATAAAACAGAGTAGACCCGCCTCATAGGGTTTCCAGGGAGGGCTGGTGAATTCGAACTGCCACCTTTTGGTTAGCAGCCTGAACACTTAACCACTTCATCACCAGATCTCCGTGGGGATATTAGTAGTGTGAAATTCAGGACTATGTTGGGATTTTACATCTAGCTGGATATTAGTTGTATTTTTGATGATTAGATTCTAAAATATTTTAAAGATAAATGTATTAGAATGTATTAATAGAGGTAAATACTTAGAATTTGGAAAAATCAAAAAAAGATTGCCTGACCTAAAATAATTTCTGTACTTGCTTGCTACTTGTTTGGAGTCCTCACCATTCATTTACTCTTTTGGCTTATAACCAGCTGTACACCTAAAATTAAGGTGTCTGTACTCCAGTGTAGACCACATATTAGATCATAGGGTAAGGGAAGAACCAAGCTAAATATGGCACAAATTCTTAAAGCACGAACATTAATAAAAAACTGGAAGAAGATATACATCTAAATTACAGTTAGGGCAGCCATACTTTGCAAATAAAGAGACAGAAATCCAAGTTAAACTAGAACCAAGCTAAATATGGCACAAATTCTTAAAGCACGAACATTAATAAAAAACTGGAAAAAGTTATACAACTAAATTACAGTTAGGGCAGCCATATTTTGCAGGTAAAGAGACAGAAATCCAAGTTAAATTTGAATTTCAGGTAAACAATGAATAATTTTTAGTACAAATATGTCCTGAAATATTTGAGGCATGCTTATACTGAAAAAAAAAAATCATTTTTCTGAAATTCAAATTTAACGGGGCATCCTGTATTTTATTTGCAGCCCTAATTAAAATAATAGCAGATACAAAGACTGTATTAACAGATGAAAACATTTTAGACAATTTAGTGATGAAACAAAGTACTTAATATTTTCTTCTAGAGTGTTATTATATTTCTAGATTCTCCATGATTATCTATTTTCATTTTTTGAGGAGACACTTAGGTAGACTTTTTGAGAAGCACTTACATAAAAATAAAAACACTAAATGTGAGGGTTTTATTATGGTTCCTAATTCTTTGACACTTCTTACATGGAAATGAGGGTTCCACATCTTCTTCCCTTAAAACTGGGCAAGTTTTCAGTGGTTGGAGCAATAAAATACAGAGGAAGGAAATCTAAGCCAATCGTGATCATTCAATTTCTGCTTTGGGTTCAAAAAACTGTTTGCTCTTGGAGTCCTGAGACGTCATGTTAGAAGTCTTACTACTCTGAGGTCAAAATTCTTTGTGAAGCTCAAGCCTTTTGGGAGGCCTCATGTATACATTCCAATAAAAAATTCAGCCTTTAAGTCATCTAAGCCCAGGTGCCAGACTTGTCAGTGAAGAAGCCTCCAAATGATTCCAAATCCCACTGTACAAGTTGTCATTGTTAGTTAACATGGAGTTGGCTCTGACTCATGACAGCCTCATGTACAACAGAACAAAACATTGCCTGGTCCAGTGCCATCTTCATACTTATTGGTATGCTCATGTCCATTGTTGTGGCCACTGTGTATTTTGAGCACCTTCCAAACCTCGGAGCTCATTTTCCAGCATTATATTGGGCACAACTCTGTTGTGATCCACAAGGTTTCGGGCCTTTCTTCCATATTTTTCCTTAGATGGGACACTCCACTGAAAGCCGTCCATCATGGGTAGTTCTACTGGTATTTGAAATACTGGTGACATAGCTCTCAGCATCATAGCAACACACAAGCTACCACAGTACAACAAACTGACAGACAGGCATACAAGTAACAACCTGATATTTAAGTCTTTTCTGCAAACACCTCAGATATTGTGGAGCAGATACAAACCATCCCTGCTGTGCCCTATTTAAATTCTTAAGAAACGGAATAAACTTGTTGTTGTTTCTTTCCACCAAGTTTAGTAGCAACTTGTAACTTAGCAATTTATAACTGGAGTGAGATATAACTGAAAAGTCTAAGTACTGCTAATAGAAGAGCAAGGCATATGATTTTTAAGACTTTTATATTTTCAGAAATGGAAGAAGAAAGATAACTTGAGTAATCTAGTTGAGGCTTCTTAAAATTTAATGTGCCTATGAACTATCTGAGTATCCTAAAAAATGAAGCCTTTGATTCATTAGTTCAGGGGTGGATATGAGATATTGCATCCCTAATGGACTTCCACATAGTGGAAATACCACTGGTTCATGAACCATCCTTTGAAGAGCACGGTTCTACCTCACTTGTTTATAGTTTCCTAGGCCTGTCATAACAAAGTACCACAAAATGAATGGCTTTTAAGAATGGAAGTTTATTTTCTCAGAGTTTTGGAGGTTGAGAGTCTGAATTTAGGGCATCAGCAGGGCATCCTCTCTTTTTTGCTTCTAGGTGAAGATCCTTTTCTCTTCTAGCTTTTAGTAGCACTAGGTGTTCCTTAGCATTCCTTGGCTTGTGGATGCATCTTCACACGACCATCATCCCTCTGTGTGTGTCTCTCCCTGCTCTCCTCCTCATTCATAAGGATACCACGCAGATGAGATTAGGACCCACTCTATTCCTATGACCTCATGTTGACTGATACATCTTTAAAGGCTCTATTTCTTAAGGTTAGGCTCACAGATACCAGAGGTTAGGGCTTCAACATGTCTTTTGGGGGGACACAATTCAATCCATACCAACTACTCTTATTCTGAAATTCACAGTGGTTTAATAGTTGTCTAAAAGTGACAGATAAATGTTGACAGGTCATGTTTTGTTCCTTTGAAGAGCCCATAACTCTAGATTATGGGTTATTGAGATGGAATTGGAAGCATAAAAGAGATGGGGATTATTATTTGATGATATTCCATATACTAAGAACTATGTTAAGTATGTAAATATTATAACACTTTTTGATGCAGTGCTGTTCTGCAAGAGACAATCTCATACTCACATTACAGATAAGAAATCTAAGAGAGATCAATTAACTTATTGGAGTAGGTAGATGAAGCAGAGTTTGAATCCAGGACCTTTGGGCATTGAAGCTCTTACTCTTCTCATGGCAAGAAGCTTCCATGGGTTCCATGGGGACTGTGGCCACATTGAGGAGAAAGAAGTCAGAACAAAAAAGAATGGAATGAAGGCAAATACAATTTCATGTTTCGTAACTCTGTAAGAAAGTGGATCTGTTCATATTATTAAAATATTACTTAGAGCCATTCTTAGTATTGGTCAAAACACAACATTTTAACCTTAAATCTAAATACAAATTTTAATCTTGATTTACTCTCTCATCCATTCATTTAAGTAAAATTTTTGAAAGAAAATATTTATTTTGGCTCAATTCTATTAGTTATACAGACATAACCAAGAAATATAAGCCTTCTTCCCTACATGATATTTTAAATTCAGCAGGAAAGACAGAACCTTAAAATTAATTATAAGAGTGTGTAGTGAATATTAGGTTAGGCAAACTTAATTGACCTAGAGGAATCATGAAGGTATGCAAACAAATCTTACATAGTTGTGAAAAGACAATGAAATAACACAAGTAAATAAACCTAATGTATGTTAAAGAAATAAAAACGTCAATACCTAATATTGTTCAACATGACTTCTTTTACTACTGCTCCCCCCCCCAAAAAAAAATCAAGTTGATTTTATATGATTTGGAATAAACCCAGATTTCTCCTCTCAGTGAATTACTCAAAAAATTTTGACACAAAAATATGTTTTAAGTAGTATGGTCAGATTTAAAAAAAAAAAAAAAAAGTTTTTTTTTTTTTTTTTTTTTTAAATTTCAGTATCTTTAAACCACTGGAATATCTAAATAGATTTATTTTTCTTATTGCAGGAAGAGCAGGAACAAACATCCATTTGCTTTTTTTTTTTTTTTAACCTGTTACAGTGTAATTTTCAAAAAGTGAAAAACATGAATCTAAAACAGATGTATAATGAGTATGTGACAAAGAATTTATTCAATGGGTTAATGAAGAAACCAGTAAGATGTTAAAATTGGTTCAGAAGACGTTGAAGCACTAAGTATTGATAAGTAATGAATAAAGAAATTTTTAGATAAACTTGCTAGATTAGATACAAAATAGGTAATAAAACCTAACCATTGGCATTTTTCTTTCCACTGGAAAGGAAATAAATGTACATCTACCAGACAAAAATCTATAAGGAATATGGAACTTCACTAAATGAGGAACCTTAAATTGTCTTAACTGCCTTCTACATTGTGATCATAAATAATATCCAAAAACTATTCTTGAACAAAAAAGGTTGTTCTTACTCTGCTTAGTCTGATTCTTTAAACAGGTGCAACAAGACACGGACCTCCTTGAGTTTTATCTGCAAATCCAGAGACATAACTGAGCAACTATTAAACCAAAATATTAACCTCTGTCTGGAAAGTTTAATAATGACATAAAAAGTAAATTTCTCCCATTTTGAACTCCCCAAAATCTGCAGGAAATGACCTTCCTTAGCAGCTGGGAGATCAGGTCCCAGTAAGCCAGGCACACTTGAGGGCTTCCTAGGTATTGGCTTCACATGGAAAATGAATCCCTTTGAACATGACTGAACTAGAACCAAAAACTAAAATGCAAAATCCTTAGTGAGGAAAAAACAAACAAACAGGAAAACGGAGTTAGGAAAATGAAAGTCTACTGCCACTTCAGAATGTGTCAGAGAAGCAGTCCTTGGGGTATACTTTTTAAGGACTTTTTTTTCTAAATTTGATTTGAACCACTGACCTTTCAATTAGCAGTCAAACACTTTAACCACTGCACCACCAAAGCTATATATATGTATATATATGCATATATACAAAGAGAGAGAGATTTATCTCAAGGAAATGCCTCATTCAGTTGTAGAGTCCATGGGTCAGGCTTCAGGCTGGAAGCTTCTGACTCACGCAGCTGCAGGGGCTGAAGAATCCAAGATCAGCAGGTAAGACAGCAGGCTGCTGGCTCAAGTCCCAAGAACCAGAGGTCAGATGACTACAAGACCAATGCAGGATCCAGAGCGAGCAAAAGTCAGCAAGCGTTGCCGGAAAGTACATATATATTGGATACAGGCCACACCCATAAAGAAACTCCCTTTCAACTGATTGACTGCTCATAGCAGATCTCATAATGGAGGTGATTACATTATTACATAACTGCCAAACTACATCATAACTGTCAAACCCCTGAGAATCATGGCCCAGCCATTCAGACACACAGCCTTAACAATCACACACACCAAATAAAAGTCAGTATACTTTTTATTCTCATTATGTTCAGACAATTCTGACCTGGATAAAATATTCTTCCCCATCAAGGTGGGTCTCTCCCACTACCTCTAACCTCCTCTTTTCATATGCTATTGCCAAGACCAATACTCACTAGATTTTTTTGAGTCTCAATTAATAATGTGAAGATAGTATTAGCTATAGGTGCCTCACAAGACTGTTATAAATAACATTAGTAAAATAAGCAATTCTAATATAATCACTGCAAAATAATAGAAGTCATTTAATTTAAGGCAAAATTTGTATATATTTCTTGTTTCTTAATCATGCTCCATCAGTTAATTATGGCCTTTCAACATCATTTCTCTGCCCCATTTCTCAAGGCCTTAACAAAGTTTAAAAGCAAACAAACAAAACAAAAACATGGTGACAATGGTGTTGGCTCTCATTTTACATTCGCTGTCCATGCAAACCTAGTAAAAGTGACCTGTAATTTTCAAATTCCAAAATGTGATTTTATAGACTTTTTTTTTCATTGCTTTCTTGACTCAGCTTAATTGACTTTTTTATTTGTTTTTTTGTTTTGCTTTTTGATTGAATGGGAATGGAATGAGAAGGGAATGGTGTGGCCCCCAATACTACAGAAGGGATATAGCACATCTCACTCACTATCTATACATTTATTTGTCAAATAGTATCAAGCATCAGCTATGTGACTGCTACTGTATTAGGTGCTGTGGATACCATCTGCATTGGTTTTCTATGGCTACTGTAACAAATTGCAGTATACTTAGTGGCTTAAAACAACTAAAATATACTTTCTTACAGTTCTGTATATTAGAAATCTTGCATGAATATCACTGAGCTAAAATCAGGTATCAGCTGCACTGCTTTCTTTTCTGGAAGGTCAAGGAGAAAACCTATTTATTGACTTTCATATTCCAGCTTCTAGGCTGCTTGAAGCTGGAAAATGAAAGAAAATAGGTTTTTCTTGATTTTAGCTCGGTGAAATGAAATCTTTCATTTTCCAGCTTCTAAGAGGCTGCTTCCACAACTTGTCTGTTAGTTTGTCTTACTGTCTGTTAGTTTGGCTTGTGTGTTGCTGTGAGGCTAGAAGCTATGCCACTTATATTTCAAATACCAGCCTGATCACCCGTGGTAGACAGTTTCCAGCAGAGCTTCCAGGAGTTGTAAAATTTCATCACAGGTATCATATGTGAAGAAACCGAAAGGTCATTTAAAAATACTGGGAAGAAAGAAAGGGTTAATATGGATGTCAGAAGAGACTCTGAAACTTGCTTTTGTATGTAGAGTAACTAAAGGAAAAAGAAGAAATGATGAAGTAAAAGAGCTGAACAGAAGATTTCAAATGGCAGCTGAAGAAGATAAAGTATTGTAATGAAATGTGCAAAGACCTGGAGTTAGAAAATCAAAAGGCAAGAATATGCTCAGCATTTCTCAAGCTGAAAGAACTGAAGAAAAAATTCAATCCTTGAGTTGCAATATTGAAGGATTCTGTGGGCAAGATATTGAAGGATGCAGGAAGCATCAAAAGATGATGGAAAGAATACACAGAGTTACTGTACCAAATAGAATTGGTTGACATTCAACCATTTCAGGAGGTAGCATATGATCAAGAACCGATGGTATTAAAGGAAGAAGTCCAAGCTTCATTGAAAGCACTGATGAAAAGCAAGCCTCCAGCAATTGACAGTATGCCAATTGAGATGATCCAACAAATGGATACGAAGCTGAGAGCACTCACTCATCTATATCAAGAAATATGGAAGACAGCTAGCTGGACAACCAACTAGAAGAGATGCATATTCATGTCCATTCCAAAAACAGGTTATCCAACAGAATGCAGAAGTTATCTAATATCACACACAAGTTAAGTTTTGCTGAAGATAATTTAGAAGCACTTGCAGCAGTACACCGACAGGAAACTGCCAGTAATTCAAGCCAGGTTCAGAATAGAATATGGAACAAGCGATATCATTGCCGATGTCAAATGGATCCTGGCTGAAAGCAGAGAATACCAGAAAGTTGTTTACTTCTTTTATTTACAAAGCCATTCCATTGTGCGGATCATAAGAAATTATGGATAAAATTGCAAAGACTGGGAATTCCAGAACACTTAATTGTGCTCATGAGGAACCTGTACATAGACCAAGTGGCAGTCATTCATGCAGAATAAGGGGCTACTGAGTGGTTTAAATCAGAAAAGGCATGTGTCAGGGTTGTATCCTTTTACCATCTTATTCAATATGTATGCTGAGAAAATGATATGAAAAGTCAGACTATGAAGAATAACTACACATCAGGATTAGAGGTAGACTCATTAACAACCTGTGATACGCAGATGATACCACCTTGCTTGCTGAAAGTGAAGAGGACTTGAAGCACTTACTGATGATTGAAGACCGCAGCATTCAGTATGAATTACACCTCAGCCTAAAGAAAACAAAAATCCTCACAAATGGAGCAATAAGAACCATTATGCTAAATGGTGAAAATATTGAAGTTGTCAAGAATTTCATTTTACTTGACTCCACAGTTCAATGCCCTTGAAAGCACTGGTCAAGAAATCAAACGATGTATTGCAATGGGCAAATCTGATGTAAAAGACTACTTTAAAAATGTTAAATGTTAAAATATTCAAAAGCGAAAATGTCTCTTAAGTGCTAAGGTGCACCCGACCCAAGCTATGGTATTTTCAATCACTTCACATGCATGTGAAAACTGGGCAATGAATAAGGAAGACCAAAGAGGAATTGATGCCTTTGAATTATGGTGTTGGACTGTCAGAATGCTCCTTGGAAGGGAGTGTGGTGAGACTTCATCTCACATACTTTGAGCATGTTATCAGTAGTAACTAGTCCCTGGAAAGGATATCATGCTTGGTTATGGATAAAGAGGAAGACCCTCAATGAGATAGAATGACACAGTGCTGAGACAATGGGCTCAAACATAGCAGTGATTGTGAGGACAGTGTAAGACCAGGCAGTGTTTATTTCTGTTGTACATAGGGTCACTATGAGTCAGGACTGACTCAGTTGCGCCTAATAACAACAATAACAGAGGCTGCTTGCATTCCTTGGATTGTGGTCTTCAAGTTAGCCATGGCCAATTGAGTCTTTCTCACTTTGCATCACTGAGATATTGACGTTCTTACCTCCCTCTTTCACTTATGGGGACCTTTCTGTTTGCATTATTCCCATCTCAATAACCCAGGATAATCTCCCTATTTTAAGGTCAACTGGTTAGCAAGCATAATACCATCTGCAATCTTAACTTGCACTTTCCATGTAACAGCAAATTCACAGGTTCCAGGGATTAAGGTGTGGACTTTTTTGTGAATCGTTAGTCTGCCTACCGACCCATCTCTGTTCACACATTGATTAAAACTTGTGGAAGTGAGCTACTGATTAAATGAATAACGAATAAACATATATTCACAAATTGTGATGCATCCTATTAATATTTTACAGTGTTATCAGTGGTTACGTCAGGGAGAGCTCATCTAGATTAGGGAACTTTTTTCTCAGTAAATTGATGATATTTTTCTTGAGATCTGGAGGAAAAGTGCAGTTCAGTTAGTGAATGGAGCAAAAGAGAGTTTTCTCATAGAACTACACACAAGGATTGAGAAGTATGGAAAGCAAGAGAGTCAGAGGAAAGAAGACCAGTGTGGCTGGAGCACAGAGAGTGTTGTGATCCAAGCCATTGCAATGATCTTGGAATACTCTACTAATCAGATGTTGAAAATAAAACATGGAAGAAAATTTGGGTTTCTATTTCTCCATGCTTCTAAGAATGGCTCGTGTCCTTCTATAATTTTTTTTTTGAAGGGTCTTGATAGGGACCCCTGGTGATGCAGTGGTGCAGCTATGGCTGCTAAACAAAAAGCTGGCGGTTCAAATCCACCACCTGCTTCCTGGAAAGCCTGTGGGGCAGTTCTACTCTGTCCGGTAGGGTTGCTATGATTCGGAATCGATTGGACTCAACGGCAACAGTTTTGGTATTTTGTTTTTTTGATACTGTATAACCATTTACTTAAATATTTACAGAGAGCATTGCCTTTCCTTGTGTGAGATATTTATCAGGATATTTTTAAGCATCCTGTAAGTAAAACCTTCAAGTTTTTACAGAATTTAAGAGGGTTTCTAATATTTTAGTTTAGGACATGTACATATGATTAGTGATTTTTTTCTCTATAAATAGAGGTTTCTTTTGTATATTAATACAATAAATATCAATATTAATAAGTTTACATTTTAAAAAATAATTGATAGGCACAAAAAGAAACTCTATATATCAAAATTGTTTCATGATCATAGTTTTTTCCAAAGCCCTTGTGGGTTTGACAGTTTTAATTCATTTCTTCTTTTTTTCATTTAGAAAATATCTCCTAATCACTGTCTTTGTCTAGGTAGTGTGATCAGTACCGAGGTTTTAGTGGTGGATATAATAGATATATTTCCCATCACAAGCTTGCATATATGTATATGTGTATGTGTATATATATATAATAATTACCTGTTACTGCAGTGAACAGATTAAATAGTTGTATCAATCAGGTCCTAGGGGGGAAAAATATTATGGACATAAGTAACACTATCAACAAAGCCAGTTGTACACAGAGTATGAAAAAAAAGAGATAAATACATGTTATTGCTTTATATTGAAAGGCAGTGAGGAATCCAAAGCCCCAGGATTAAATCTCAAGCCTCTAGCATGTAGTCACACTTCGTTTGATCACCTAATTCATTACATTGAAACTTTGCTTAACATCTGCCTTTCATTTTGGATAAAAGATTTTAGGGTCAAAAGAAAAAAACAACCTTTTATTATTTATTTCTCCTAGAAATTTCATAGTATATGAAATATAGTACATAATGGATATTTTTAACTAAGTTAAACTGAAATAAAATATCATAAAGATGGAGTAAGAATCATATTGATGGAAAATTCACTTATAACAGGCTAATGCTATTTTGCTCGACTTTGATATGTAAAACTTGACAAATGGTACATTTACCATTTCAGATAGCATCTAATGGTCTACAGCTCTACGAACTATGATAACAGTACAAGTGCATCTACATAGATATGATCCATGTCTTTTCATCAGTATAGGTAAGTATGTTAGGCTCATACATTAGAATAATTTGGTAATCTCTTAGATCGAAGGCACAGTCCTATCTTATGTTATACCGGTTTTTATAATGTACTATTCATGAATCTATAGTTGGAAGAACTGACTTTTCCATCATATGATTCTCATGGATTCTATTTGTTAGTTGCTGATGATATTGATCGAAACTATTTTTTTTGTATAACAATTGCAGCAAAAGTAAAATCTCCAATTTTGAAATTATTTTAAATAGTTTAATTGAAAATTATTTTCTGAGATTAAGTTGTTTTATCCTGGTAAATCTGAAAAAAAAAAGCAATTAAAATAGAGACTGCAAAGACGCCTTTACATGCTAAAAATCATTGAATTGAAAATCTTAGATGTGCTTAAACTTTCAATAAATCAGAATAAGCTGAATATTTTCTCTTTTTCCTGAAAATTAGTTACCATGAGGAAAGAAAAATAAAATTATACCTACATTTAATTTAGTAACCACATACAACCACAGTGTTAGATGATTTCAAAGGTGGCACAGTCATAGCATAATTAAAGGAACTTTGGTCGCATGTAGACCTGGTTCTGAATTTCACTTTTTGCCTATATCACCTGAGTAAATTAACATACATACATTATATATATATATATATATATATATATATATATATATATATATTTATGCATGTATATATAGAGAGAGTCCTGGTGGCACAGTGGTTAAGTGTTTGGCTGCTAACCAAAAGGTTGATAGTTCAAATCCGCCAGCTGCTCTATAGGGTCGCTATGAGTTGAATTGCCTCAATAGCAATGGGTATTTTATATATGTACATATATATATATATTTTTTTTTAGTCCAAGATTCTGTATTAGCAAAACAGAATAACAATACCACAGAATTTCTGTGGGGAACAAATAAGATAATGTTTGTGAAGTATTCAATATAACACTTGAAGCAGAGGACTCTCAATAATTATTGAATCCCTGGGTGGTCCATAAGGTTAACAAGCTCAGCAGCTAACTGAAAATTTGGTGGTTTGAGTCCACCTAGAGGTGCTTAGAAGACAAGTCCAGGCAATCTACCTCTGAAAAATTAGCCATTGAAAACCTGTAGAGTAGAGTTCTACTCTGACACACATGGGACCTTAGTCAGAATTGACTTCATGCAACTGATTGGTATGCTATTTATTAAGCAGGCATTATTATCCAACCACAATGTTGTTGCAAATATATATATACTAGTGTACCATTTACCTGTTTAACAGCAATCTCTAAGAAAAACCAGACTAATGAAGAGGGATAGAAAAAAGAACACACAGAGTCTCTTCTAACCTGAATAATTTTGAGGTTTTGGCTGTAACATGATATTGACCTCAGGGTATGTGTTTCGAGCCTTCCTGGGTTTGATGTTCCCCGACCTTCTCTGACATTCTTCTGACCCTCCCAGCACTTTTTCTCTAGTTCCCTTCAACATTTCCTCAGCGTCCTGGCTGTGCTTCAATACTCTTGGAAAATTTCCCAGATGATTCATAAAAAAGCATGCAGAGTAACAACCTCAGGGTCACAAACTTAGGAAAGGGGATTCTGAAGGGCAAAATAAACCTGTCCACTACAGAAGTTGTTCACAGCTTAACAGAGAAACTTTAACTAAAAAAAGGCAAGACTATTGTGTTGAATAAAATAAACATATGAAGATTTTATACGGTCAAATAAATCATCCAGAGACAAGAAAATTGAACTGAGTGGGGCTGATTTTTCTAGTGGATATTTTATTTTAATAGTGATTTTTCAGGTTGCATAGTTCATATAAGGCCTCTCTACATACATGCAATGAGAACTTGACATATCCAAAGGAAGCAGAGTATCTTTGCAATTTCTATTAAAGGTTCAATAAAACAACTAGAACTCAAATCAAAGGTCAAAGAAAGACCATAGTTCTAAATTTAAGCTTTACTGTAAGAGTGCATATGTCATAGTTGATGTTAATAAAAGATTTCAAAAGAAATATTTCAAAATAAAATTTCTCATGGGAAGCAGTTTGGGTGGCAAAGAAAGAGTTTTAAAATGTATTGAAATGGCATCTACGATTAGGCAATAATTCTACATATATAACACTTGGGTGGCTCAGCTATTGATGGCACTTTTTTTGGAGATGGACAATAGGGCTTTACCTGTCTGACCTGAAAAGATGATGGTTTTTAGACTTTAGCATGTCCCAGAGCTACTACATAATTTCAGATGCAGAAAACTCTGTAGGTTGTTGATTTCCTCTGGTTCAAGTCACAAGGCTTGTCAGAAGGCTTGCCTTGTCAGCATATTTCCAAAGGCAGGGGCACCTCTGCAGAGGCTGAGAAGGTCAGATCCTAGGATCTAGTCTCCCTGGAGCCTCACATAGTCATGGATACCTGAAGTCATAATAACAACTGGGGAGTGTCACTCACTCTCAGGTCCTCTTCCTGTTTCGAGAGAATGACACTCTTCTTTACTAGTCCAAAAGGCATCCTCTTTCTCTTCTTCCCTCTCCATTTTTATTCTCTCAGCTTTGATTTTACAAATATTTGGAAAAGCTCCATAAGTCTTTGATTTCAAGCTAATTTGATTTTCCAGCATTTAAAAGAATAACCTTTAATAAAGGAATTGCAATGGACTTAGCTACTTACTTAAAAAGCAATTGGACGTGGCTAGGAGGGGATACACACACACACATTTTTCACCAATCTTTTTAATTAAGTATTTTGATCCGTGGAGCCCAGGTGGTGCAGTTGTTAAGGGTTCAACTGCTAAACAAAAGGTCGGCATTGAAACCTACCTGCCACTCCCCCTAACGCTAAGCTAATCCATAAGTACTGTATTTATTGATTTCCTTTTATAAAGCAGATGTGAGTTGAATATACAGTAATGATAAAAAACAATGCAGCTTTAATTGCCACGAAAATCTCAAGGTAGTGTCAGAGAGAAGCAGCAAACAAGCATATATGTATATATATGTATATAATTATCACTTAGGAGATAAAATAACTAGAATATATAATTAATTCTACATTATAACAGCACCCTAATATTCTGTGTATGCTCGAGAAGCTGGAAATCTCAACTGCAGGAGCTCATATATAAAAACTCTGCAGCAAATGAACAATTATAACGGAGAAGGCAGAAAAGGACACAGTGATGAATTAAACTTCATTCTGCGTGTCCGGGAACTAATAGTTCCTGAATAAGACAATAAAATCCAGCTTTATGGAGAGCATGATCTTTAGAGTGTAATTTTAGCATAAGGAAGACAAAGAAATATGGTCAAGGGCACCTGCTGTCCAGACAGAAAGAGTGAACGCCACAACTAGCCCTCATTGTTTGCCCTTTGGATTCCAGAACTGACTTGGTTTGTTTACATTTTCCATTATCCCTGGTGGTTGGTGGTATACTTCTCCCTACCTAATGTGGTATGGGGGCAGAAAGAGCAAAGACCAACACGCAAAACTTGCATCATTATTTAGCTAACCAAGATTATTTTTTTAAATCCACAGCAATTTTTAAAACTATGAGAATATGTAACAAAAAAAAACTTGGATGCCAATGAAATTGGAAAAAAAAATACCTTATCAAAACAATAAAATTTAGTCAAATTAAATAACATTCAGAGTTCCATGGCTCTTCTTCCCTTTCCCTTAATTTAAAATCTATCAAAGGTCCTATTGCTATGCTAGCCATTTCCCTCTAATCCTGATGGCTTTGGTTATAATTCTTGAGCTAGCAGTAAATTTTATGAACTTTATTAATATATAAATGTATATGTTCATTATATATGCTTTAGGTATCTGATGAGAATGTATGCATTCATTATAAGATTTGTATGTCATAATATATTTCTTGTTAAAACTTACAACAATAATAAGTTTGGGGGAGAAAGAGGGATTGATAATTAAATGACTTCTTCAAGAAGAGTTGAGTTTTCTTGTGGCATGAAGTGTCCTTATCAGCAGGATTCTATTACATCTCAGAAATACTTCTATCTTAGTTGGAAACTTAGCTACTAAAAGTTAATTTTAACTCTCAGAATGGAAAGATAATATTCAAGCAAGTTGTATAAAATTAAGATTCATGCCCTTCAGATGCTCTCTGTTCTCATGAGTAAAATATCCCTATAGAAGACATTGTATTATTAATCAATAGCTTGTGTGTGAAAATGCTCTTTGATGTGTGTGTATGTGTGTGCATATATGAATGCCTACCTTGTCCCTTATATTAAAAGATGCCTGCCTGAAAACAAAAATGTACATGTAATGCTACTGTAACTAATGAATCATGTAAGAAGAATGTGAAAGGTGGCATTATGTATCTCCTTGTATAATTAGATATATTTTCTCCAGTTTCTGCAGACAGTCAAGGACATTTTTGTTTTAAAAAGTCTATTCATAATGTAAGTGAATAATGCCTTTTTCCATGATGGACGCCTTGAACACTTATGTCATGTCACTGATGATGGGGCTGTCACAAGTGTGAGAAGAGAAATGATAAGTAGAGGAGTTATTTTTCACTCCACCAAATGTTACGAGAGAAAAATGCACTATACTTTGGCCTTGGAAAAACATTCTACCTACTTCCACGGTTTATAGGGCTCAAGTCTCTAAAAAGTCATGAATGACTTCCATCTGTGGGTTTACCCAGGGAAAGAGAAAATTTAACTTTTACTACTATTTTTTCCACATGAGAGCAATAAAAGGAGCAATTTATCCCTGGCAAGACTATTTTTTAAGAATATAGGAACAAGTGACGCTCTATAACATGTAGCCTACTGGAGAATTTCCTAATATAAAGTGACTTTTAGGGTAAAACAACTACTTTTAATAAGGAACACAATTTTAAATTTGAATTTATTTGACACAGTTTTGAACAGAGTTGGGTATTTTACAATGCATTTTCTGAAGACATATGAATATATTGTGTAATGCATAATATTTAACAACTCCCTTTTATTTACACCACGTCATTACATTCTTACAATGTCGTTATACAGCGTACACACATGTTTGTATTTTTAACCTGGTTACAATAATGGAACGAAACACTGATAAGCTAATGGGAAATACATCCAAGCTTCCTAACTTTTAATCAGGTTTTATTTTTTAGACAGTTAAAAGAACAAAAAAAAAAAAATACCTTTCTTCTGAAATATCTAGATAATTGAAACAAAAAAGTTGTGCATTGTTTTTAAATCATTTTGAGGGATCTGGGATATACCAAGTTATATAGCTGTTAATAGTATCTCTTCCCTATATTTTAAATTCTTCAAGAGTGATACATTTTGGTAACTGCAGAGACCACCTTGTATGGCATGGAGTATATGCTCAATGAATGAATGTCTGTTGGAATAGATGCAGATATGAATGGATTTTACTTTAATTATTTTACCAATATCTTATCAGCTTGTTATTAATTTCCCTGTCTGGAAATTAAAAAAAAAAAAAAAAAAGGCTTCTATGGTCCTTTGATGTCAGAAGATTAAAAAAAAAAAAAGCCACTTCTGCCTAATCCAGGTTCTCAAACTTTTTTTCCACTGTGTGTGTAATAATAATACTCCCAATCCACCACAAAGTCATTCAGATGAATCCCCAGGGACAGGTAGAATGAAGTCTGTAGTCCCATACTGGAATATACACCATTGTGATATGTGGAGTTTTAGTGGTGAGTTTCCAATTAGGATGGGAATGTCTCTGAAATGTACTAGAAGCCTGATATATATATACTCTGTGCGACCAGGACAAAGAACACAAGTCTTCCTGAAGAAATTGTTTGATTATTAACCTTTTTTTCTGCCTCCTGATTTTCATTGTGTAAATTTTAACATACACACACAGATGACACATGTATACAACTTTTTGGGTGAAGTGTATAGAGGAAAGGTAGATATCAAAGACAATCATTTTCACTTGTTAGAGCACAGGGGCACAGATTCTTACTCATTCTACGATGCAGCTCAGCATGAGTTATGTCTCTGTAGTTTTCCCATTCTGCTATTAATTTCTTTCCTATAGCTCACATGCAAATAGATGCACACCTCCAGCAGAAAGAAACTAAAAGGAGATTTATATATGTCTTTTGGAACCGCAAGCATGTATCAATGTATGTATCAAACAATGCTCCTCACCTTTTAAAAGCTCTTTACATAAATACATATTTAATGGAATGTGGTATCAGGTGATAATAACAATAAGCTAATTTATAGGTTTTTTTGAAGGTCATTTGTACCTTACTATAATTTAGTGGGCAGGGATGATTATGAGCACCAAAAAAAAAAAAAAAAAGAATGTAGATATATACTGTTCTGTGGTAGAAAGTATATGGGTTGGTATCACAACATTTCTACTTATTAATCTGGAGCAAGTCAGTTTATTTTTCTTAGTTCTACTTTTTAACTGATAGAAATAAGAAAGAATAGTGATATAGTCATTATAGATATATCAGTTACATAAACTGAAAAACCAAACCCAGTGCCATCAACTTGATTCCGACTCATAGCGACCCTATAGGACAGAGTAGAACTGCCCCATAGAGTTTCCAAGGAGCCTCTGGCAAATTCGAACTGCTGATGCTTTGGTTAGCAGCCATAGCACTTAACCACTATGCTACCAGGGTTTCCATCAGTTACATAAAACCCAGTGCCGTCGAGTCAATTCCGACTCACAGTGCCGCAATAATACTGTGTAACTCAAGTGGCTTAACACAATTAGCATTTGTTATTGCTTGGGAAGGATTCCCAGGGTAGCCCAGTCCATCACTAACAAATTACTAGATGAAAGGCTGTCAGTTCAAATTCACTCAGACGCTGCTCAGGAGACAGACCTGGTGACCTGAGTTTGTAATGTCACAGACTTGAAAACTCTATGGAACAGTTCTACTCTGTACATATGGGATCACCATGAGCTGAAATTGACTTGATGAAAACTAACAATAACAACAATTGCTCAGGAGACTGCAGGATCATCAGGATGGTGATGCTGATCTGGGCTGAGCTTGGCTCATCTTGGCTGGCTTTATTCGTATATCTGTGATCAACTGACAAGTCAGTTGGAATGTGACTGTTCTAGAATATTCTCAGGTGGAACCATTCATTCTTGTTTCCCACATTCTCTCATCCTGAAACAGACTGGACTCTTTCTTTTGGAATCCTCTTGAGAATGTGGAATCTCTTGAGGCTAGGGTTGAATCTGGCACACTGTCATACCCACGGCTCTCTATTGCCTAAAGCAAGAAACCAGCCCATCTGGATTTAAGGAATGGGGCACAGATTTCACTCTAAGTAGGTAGCGAAGGTCCCTTTGCAAAGAAGCATGGAGAATTTAGGGTATTTTTGGAATAAATCTTGATTATGTGAAGTCTCAGTCATCTAGTGCTTCTATAACTTCAACAAACAGAAGTTTATTCTCTCACAATCTGGTAGGTTGGAAGTCCAAATTCAGGGTGCCAACTCCATGGGAAGGCTTTCTCTCTCTGTCGACTCTGGAGGAAGTACCTTGTCCTCAGTCTTCCCCTGGACTAGGAGCTTCTCAGAGCAGGGGTCCTGGGTCCAAAGGATATGCTCTTCTCCTGGCACCACTTCCTCGGTGGTATGAGGTCCACATGTCTCTCTGCTCATTTTTCTCTTATATCTTAAAAGAGATTGGCTTAAAACACAATCTAATCTTGTAAATTGAGTCCTGCCTCATTAACATAATTTTCCCTAATCCCATCTCATTAACGTCATAGAGATAGGATTTATATCACAGAGGGAAATCACGTCAGATGACAAAATGGTGGACAATCGCACAACGCTGGGAATCATGGCCTAGCCAATTTGATACACATATTTTTTAGGGACACAATTCAATCCTTGACAAATGGTTATATAAATATTAAGTAAAATATTATATAAGGTATGTTCAGTTCTTCACGATGTTGGAATTTCCCAGTATCAACTTCTGATGTTATAGATGAGAAGACTTAGGCATAGAGAGTGTCATGGGCTTATTGAAGAAAATATTAAAAATTACATTTAACCCTAGAACCTAGATCTCTGGCCTCCAATGTATTTGCAGAATAGTACTTTATTCTTAAGGAAAACTCTAAATTGTATACTGAAATAAACGAAGCAGATGAAATCAAAAATATATATATATATATTTTTTTATAGTTATACCCATAGTTTGTACTACAGCGTAGCAGCAAGTGTGGATATTAATTTTACTTTCTAAACTTGTGCTTCTCCCGAGTAACTTAAAGTGCACATTTTAATTTTATTATTAATATTTAGTACCATTTAGTCTGTTGTTACCACCAAGGTGATCTGTAGCTTGTAAGAGAGTCAACAGGAATGCCTTTCAATTTTCATGTGCCTCTAGCTGGAAGGCAAAAAGTCACATCAAACATAATTAAGACATTATCAGCTTAAGCCTTGATAAACATATAAGTGATCATTTATTTTTATTTAGGATTACAGTACTTACTGTTTCTAGATTTCACTTTTTTATTTGCTGTATAATTTTAAAGGCATCAGGAAAAAAAAAAAAACTTTTCAAATGCAGAGCAATATAGGCAAGCTTGTCCTTGTCCTTGTCATTGGGATAAATCACCAGTGAATACTGACCTAGATTCCCTTTAACCTTGTAAATCATCCACTTGCACCAGGTGAAAGTGAAGATACCCCCATTCCCATTGTACAATAACCAAGGAAAACAAGGATGCTTCTAAGCACAGTTTATGGTATTGAATAGAAGGTACAGTTTTATTTCTATCCCCATGTTCTGCAGATCTGCGAGTATTTCATAACCCCAAGTTTCTTGAAAAATCCTGCCAGATTATTACTTCTAAAGATAGCCTTTTCCAGAGACTCCCATTACTTAAGTGTACCTTTGACAAAGTATTAAATGGATTTGTAATTAACACTGGCACATTTTATTTCTCGTACACTAAAATTACTACTTTGCATTTTACATACTATCTCACTTTCAATTTTGATGAGAAAATTTTCCAGTGTCAGGTCTGTATTGAAAAAGTAAGACATATGCTTCTCATTTATTTCCTTTCTGGTTTATTCTCCTTATTCCTGCTTGAAAAATCAAATTTGAGTTAGAGTTAGGCCAGAGAGCTTCTCAGTTTTGGTGAGGTGTGTCCATCAGCCCCTCCCCACCTTTCTGCTATGAATTGTCTCAGATCTCATTCTGACAATATCATTGCTGAGAAAATGCTTTCCTGCCTAAGCTTAATAAGGACACTTAGCCTGATATTAAAAGAGTCAAAAATATTATTGGCCTTCTCTATTTCAAGTTAATTTTATGAGTTGGTGAAAGGAAAAACACCTACATTTTTCAGCCAACTGAATCAGTACCTCAAGGGAAGGGGCTTCGGTCTGTGTTTTTAAGCAGTGCCGCCAAAGAATTCTTCAGATCAGCAAAGATTTCCATGGGCAAATTGAAAACACAGCCAACTAGACATCACTGAGCCTAAATTAGGACGTTAACTTTGTCAATTATGAATTGTGTGACCTTCAGTAAGTTGATTAAATGCACCAGACCTCAGATTTTTCTGCTATAAAATAGACAAGAGACACAATATCACTCAGGCTTCTTACCTTTCATTCAACTACATTTGGAATAAAAAAGGAATCAATATGGAAGCTTTTTGGAAACATTCATACAAGTATGAAATTGTTTTTCTTGTGCTTATGATTGCTGCCAAAACTTACTCTGTTGAGTGCAGATATTTACTTTTCTCAATGCCCAGTGCATTCCGGTGATGGCTATAACTTTCTATTATTTTCTTTTGAAAATTCAAGTCTGTGATTTAATCACTAAGAATTAATTTTGAACAAATAGCATACATAGAAAATGTTAACTAGTATTAGAGATTGTATGCTTTCTGAATACATATTCTTAAAAAAGCAGAAACTTCGGCCTAAATGTAGTGAGGATAAAGGTGATTTTTCAGCATTTATATGCCATGCTGCACTGTCAAAATAAAATATTTATTGTTCATTGATAGAAAGTAACTTATAGCACCATATCTCTTCCCACTGAAGTATTGTCAATTAAATAAAACATGAGCTCTAGAGAGTTTTTGCTTTTATTTCTCCGTATGGATTTCAGAACTCTCTGTTCTCTCTCCTAGAGCCTGCCCCAAACTGATTTCTAGCGCGTGTATTTTTATGCTTTCTGGCACTTTGAATTCTAAGGTAACCCAAATTCCTGACTAAGTTAGGATATCAAGAAGCTCAGTACATGGGCTTGGGTCCACTAGCTACACTTTGATCCTCATTAAGGAAAATCTATGAGAGCAGTTATAAATAAGACTTTTGTTTGCATCCTGTGCTAAGGGATAATGAAATAATAAGATAATTTAATAATACAAATCTTTAAGTATAGCATGGGCAATGAGAATGAAATTGAATATTATATTCACATTTTAACCAATTTGAATACATCTGGACTGTTAGTACTGCATTCTTAAAGGATAGGCAAATAAACGGTTTCTGCTGCTTAACAAATAGCTAACCCACTCTTTAATAAAGTGATGTTTTTATTGCTCTAAAACTTAATCCTTTTTGTTGGTAATAGGAACCTACATATTAAAACTTCTCTATTCTTCTTCGATCTACTCATTCCATCCTAACTTAACAAACGATAAGGTGAAAGACAGCATGTCACCACAATTCTCTGTACATGTGTATGCATGTGTGTGTGTGTGTGTGTTCATTCCTAGTGAGGGCAGGAGTGGGTAAGAATACTGAAGGAGTGCTTTTGTGTACTCCTTGAATCCCTGGGAAACAATAAGTTCACTGACGGAGGGAAGTATAACAATTGTCTTCTTCATCTGGAGCTAACTGCAGCAAGGAGGAAAAAGAGAAACTATAAATATGCAAAGGCAACATCATCTCTCAAGGATAGAAGGAAGCAGCCAGGAGGCAAAATCACATATCCCTAGGCTTGACCATGTTTGAAGCTAGCGTGGGTGCTGGGCAAGTTGGTGGTGTATCGGAAGATGAAGAGTTGTTACATAAACTGCTCATAAATCCCCCATGCTTGCTTAAACCATTTTCAGAGGGGATCTCTTCAGGAAGATGAAGAGATCTTGAATTATTCTGATAATATCTGAACTTCTAAGATAAAAACCAACTCCTTAAACTTAAATTTGAAACTGTCCTGCCACAAGATCTGAAGATGTGATTACAAACATATGAGTGCACACATGGGGTATTTCTATTTCCTGAAAGGATTAGTGGGTAAAATCTGTACTAAACCAAAACTAAACCCGTTGTCATCGAGTCAATTCCAACTCATAGCAACACTATAGGACAGAGTAGAACTGCCCCATAGAGTTTTCAAGAAGCTCCTGGCAGATTTGAACTGCTGACCTTTTGGTTAACAGCCATAGCTCTTAACCACTATGCCACCAGGGTTCCCAAATCTGTGCCAAGCTAGTTTTAATTGAGATTGGAGCTTCAGTCTTTTTGCAGGAGGTTTGGCAAGCAGTGATGATGATGAGGCAAACCATTTCCTCCTTCAGGGACATAAGAGTTTTTAATGTGTGGAGGCTCTGACATCACCATGAAAACGGAGTTTGAATGAAAGAAATGAGTCTGCAGTTATGAAACTGCTGTGGAAGTGAGTTTATTCAGTGCTACTTATAGGACTTTTTTTTTTTAACTAAACAGGGAAAAAAATATGCATGTATTTATATTGCAAAGGAATTTCAGTAATCTCTGTGTTTTTTACATGGTAGCATGATGTTATATAGAGGATAGGATGTGTGTCGTGTGGGACGTGTGTGTGTGTGTGTGTATGTGGTATGCTTAGAAAAGGGGGGATTCGGGAAAAGCAATTAGAGGATAACCACATGATAGTCCACTGCCTTCCTGCAAGAGAAGAATGGAGACCCCCTTCTCGATATTCTATCTATGTATCTCTCTCATCTATCAATATATTTATCCATCCATGGATTCTTTATTTGTATGTCTGTCATAATTATGTATCTATCCATCTGTCTATCTACTTAGCTATCTATATCTTTGGTTTACTTTCAAGGAATTTGTGTGTATAGTGATAGAGGAATCATTAAAAAAAAAAAATCCCTCAACAGTTTTTGCAGCCTTATAAACACCCAAAACCTAATGTGAGTACTTTGTTGTTGTCACCCGCATTTCCTCACAGCATTGGACAATCAGATTACTTGATGAGTTTCTAAAGTAATGAGTACAAAAGTGACTACTGCTGATTATGACAAATGCCTTCCAAGCTGTGAATTCTCTGGAAAAGTGTTCAAATCTATTAAGATCCCTGATGGTCTTTTTTATAATTTATTTTACTCCAGGCAGAGGTTGATAAGACAGAATTAAATTTAAGGTTATTCAATGGCACTTGATTACCCCAGGAGCTATCATTAATGAAGGTCAAAGAAAAAGATAAAGAAGAGTTTTAAAGGAATCCTGCACATAAATTTATAGATAAGTAAAATTAGTGAAAACATTTTATGCATTTATTAATTCATTCAAATTTGTTCAAATATTCACTGGGTGGTACTGTGTGTGAGACACTATATCGGGTACCAAGAGACAAGCCATTTTCTCTGCCCTTAATTGTTTTACAGTTTCATTTTGATGACTGGAAAGTATAGAGCCAAATACAACATAATGTTAAAGTGTGAAAACTGCGAGAAAGACTTAAAATGGATCATAGGATGGGGTAAATAAAGAAGATCCCAGAAGGAGAATTATTTGAATAAGCCTGGACAGGTATAGAGAAGTCAGTCTCCTGAGGAAGTAAAAGAAAGGAAAGTGGAAGAAAAAAACTATTTCTAACTAAATTTGTAACTTTTACAAAGGACCAAAGGAATCAGAAGGCCTTATAAAATCAGTAAACTGAAAATAGTACAGTATGGCTACACCATAAGAGTGTCAGGGAAATACGTCAAAAAAAAAAAAAAAAAATTGAATGTAGGAGCTTAGCAGCATCGCAGGAGATATAGTAAAGGGGTTAGAATCATTGGGGAGCTGGTGTACATTTTTAATTAGAGGAGTGATATAATCAGATGTGTGCTCCAAAAAAGAAAAAGTCTCCTGTAGTCATGGGGAGAACTGAAGTGAAGCAAGACTGGATAGAAGGAGACAAGATGTGGCAGAGAGATAGACAGGACAAAGTCAATGATGATACCTTCATTTCCCACTTAGACAACTGGATATTTAAAGGTTCAAGTCACCAAAACCAGAGATCGAGAAAGAGTTGGCTTATTTGGAAGAGGAGATCGAGTTCAGTTTTGAATCAGATGAGTGTGAGAATCCCTATGGCACAGGCTCATGGGAGAGGTTGAGAGGCATCAGTGTGGAAAGCACTGCCTGGCAACACAAATTAAGAGGGTGACCACCTGCCAGTCAGGTTATGGGCCTTAAGTCTGCAACATTGTGGTTGACATGAGAGATGGGAAAGAATCAGCAACCAGTTCCCCTCTAGGTTATGGGCGGAAATGAATAGGGAGAAGGTAGGGGCACTCTCAGACTTTTTCAATTTTTCAGGTTCTGAATCTTCTGCTTTAGATGACCTATGTTATCTCTTGCTTTTTGTTTGTTTTTGACTTAGAATGTTAGGTTGTTTATGTTGTTTACTATAATTGTGGAGGTGTCTATCTCACTTTTCAATTCTGTTAAAATTTGATTTATGTATCTTGCAGCCCTGTCATTGGGTGCATAAATATTTAATATGGTTATGTCTTCCTGATCAATTGTCCCTTTTATCATTATGTAGTGTCCTTCTTTATCCTTTGTGGTGGATTTAAGTCTGAAGTCTATTTTGTCAGAAATTAATATTGCTACTCCTCTTCTTTTTTGCTTATTGTTTGCTTGATATATTTTTTTCCATCCTTTGAGTTTTAGTTTGTTTGTGTCTCTAAGTCTAAGGTGTGTCTCTTGTAAGCAGCATATAGACGGATCGTGTTTCTTTATCCAGTCCGAGACTCTCTGTCTCTTTATTGGTGCATTCAGTCCATTTACATTCGGAGTAATTATAGACAAATAAGTGTTTAGTGTTGTCATTTTGATGCCTTTTTATGTGTGTTGTTGACAATTTCATTTTTCTACATACTTTTTTGTGCTGAGACGTTTTTCTTAGTAAATTGTGAGATCCTCATTTTCGTAGTGTTTGACTTTATGTTTGTTGAGTCGTTACGTTTTTCTTGGCTTTTATCTTGAGTTATGGAGTTGTTATACCTCTTTGTGGTTACCTTATTATTTACCCTTATTTTTCTAAGTAAAAACCTAACTTGTATTGTTCTATGTCGCCTTGTATCACTCTCCATATGGCAATTCTATGCATCCTGTATTAGGCCCTCTTTTTGATTATTGTGATCTTTTACATATTGGCTTCAGTGATTCCCTGTTATGAGCATTTTTTTTAATTAATCTTTGTTTTTCTGATTTCCCTATTTGAGTTGATATCAGGATGTTCTGTTTTGTGACCTTGTGTTGTGCTGGTATCTGATGTTATTGGTTTTCTGACCAAACAATATCCTTTAGTGTTTCTTGTAGCTTTGGTTTGGTTTTTGCAAATTCTCTAAACTTGTGTTTATCTGTAAATATCTTAATTTCGCCTTCATATTTCAGAGAGAGTTTTGCTGGATATATGATCCTTGGCTGGCAGTTTTTCTCCTTCAGTGCTCTGTATATGTCATCCCATTCCCTTCTTGCCTGCATGGTTTCTGCTGAGTAGTCTGAACTTATTCTTATTGATTCTCCCTTGAAGGAAACCTTTCTTTTCTCCCTGGCTGCTTTTAAAATTTTCTCTTTATCTTTGATTTTGGCAACTTTGATGATAATATGTCTTGGTGTTTTTCTTTTTGGATCATCTCAAATGGCGTCCGATGAGCATCTTGGATAGATATCCTTTCGTCTTTCATGATGTCAGGGAAGTTTTCTGTCAGGAGATCTTCAACTATTTTTTTTGTGTTTTCTGTCCTCCCTCCCTGTTCTGGGACTCCAATCACAGGCAAGTTATCCTTCTTGATAGAGTCCCACATGATTCTTAGGGTTTCTTCATTTTTTTTTTAATTCTTTTATCTGATTTTTTTTCAGCTATGTTGGTGTTAATTCCCTGGTCCTCCAGATGTCCCAGTCTGCATTCTAATTGCTCGAGTCTGCTCCTCTGACTTCCTAGTGCGTTGTCTAGTTCTGTAATTTTATTGTTAATCTTTTGGATTTCTACATGCTGTCTCTCTATGGATTCTTGCAACTTATTAATTTTTCCACTATGTTCTTGAATAATCTTTTTGAGTTCTTCAAATGTTTTATCAGTGTGTTCCTTGGCTTTTTCTGCAGTTTGCCTTATTTCTTTTCTGATGTCTTGAAGCATTCTGTAAATTAGTTTTTTATATTCTGTATCTGAT
Organism: Elephas maximus indicus; assembly: GCF_024166365.1. Taxonomy (NCBI): domain Eukaryota; kingdom Metazoa; phylum Chordata; class Mammalia; order Proboscidea; family Elephantidae; genus Elephas; species Elephas maximus. The sequence continues at coordinate 59,731,308 of NC_064832.1, forward strand.
AATTCCAGAATTGTATCTTCATTTGGGAAAGATTTTGATTCTTTTGTTTGGGGGGTTGGAGAAGCTGTCATGGTCTGCTTCTTTATGTGGTTTGATATGGACTGCTGTCTCCAAGCCATCACTGGGAAACTAGTTTTTCCAGAAAATCCGCTAAAAAAAAATGCAGTCAGATCCCTATCAGAACTGCCTTTGGATTATAACTGCCACCTTGTTCCCTGTAAGGATGAAAGTCTGAGATTTGGATCGTATATGCTTGGCTGTAGCTGGTTCTGTGTTTTTAGTCCAATTAGGGGTGGATTTTTGGTCCCTGGGTTTTTTGTGTTTCCTTCTCTCAGGCTGGAAGAGTGGGTTAGGAAAAGACCAAAAGAAAAAAAAGGGGGGGGGAAGCAAAGCCGCCACAGAGCCGGAGCCGTTCTCCCTCTGGCTCAGGAAATTCCAATGTTAATGAAGCCCCCTGGGGAGGGTCGTGGAGGAATCAGAAAGAGAGGAGAGTAGCACCTCAGAATATAGCCAGAGTTGCTTGTCTTGCTTGGAATGACTATTTAATCTGAGATTCCCGGGGGGCGTGTCGCCTATGTGTGCTGGCTGTGTAGAGATTGCCCCCGGGGATCTGGCCCACTGAAGCCGCGGTCAGATCCTCTGCTGCCAGTCCCACGCCCAACGTCAAGGTTCCCCTGCTGGGACGGTGCTCTCCTGACTCCAAAATCAGTCACTGCCTCCCGGGGACTTCTCGTCCCGCCAGCCGCGTCGCCGCGCTGCCTCCGCGAACCAGCTGGGCCCCCTCCCGGGGTTAGTTCAGGGGAGTGGAGGAGCTCTCCGTGCTTGAGCCGTGACAGTGCCCAGTCAAAAGCCCAGCGGCAAGATTCTCCGGCTGGGACGCTGCTCTCCCAGCTCCAAGACCAGTCACTGCCTCCCGGGGACTTCTCCCACCAGCTGCGTCGCCACGCCGCCCGCACAGACCGGCTGGGCCCCCTCCCGGAGTGAGTTCAGGGGGGTAGGGCTGAGCCCCTTGTTTGCACCATCAGCTCCCCTGGGCCCTGCCCTAACTCGGGCGCCAAGGTTACCTGACTGCGACGCTGGCTCCAGGCTCCGAAAACAATCGCTGCTTCCCCGTATTTGTTTGTTTTCAGTCTCTAAATCTGTGTTTGTTGTTCAGGGTTTGTAGATTGTTATGTATGTGATCGATTCACTTGTTTTTCTGAGTCTTTGTTGCAAGAGGGATCCGAGGTAGTGTCTACCTAGTCCGCCATCTTTCACTTCCCTCATACACGTATTTTTGTGACATTAGTTGCAATCCTCGCTATGTGTCAGCACTCTTCCCCTTTCCCTTCCCACCCTGGCTTCTCTGTTTCCATTTGTCTAGGTTTCCTGTACTTTCCTACCTTCCATCTTTGCTTTTGGGCAGAGGTTCCCATTTGGTCTCATATACTTGGTTGAACTAAAAAACATACTCCTTACATGTGTTATTGTTTATTTCATAGGTCTGCCTAATCTTTGGCTGAAAGGGAGATTTTGGGAGTGGCTTCAGTTCTGAGTTAGCAGGGTGTCTGGGGACCATAGTCTTGGGGGTTCCCCCAGTTTCTGTCAGATCAGTAAATCTGATCTTTTTTTGCAAATTTGATCTTCTACATTTTTCTTCCACCCTGTCCAGGACCCTCTATTGTAATCCCTATCAGAGTAGTAGGTGGTGTTAGCCAGACACCATCTAGTTCTTCTGGGCTCATAATGGTGAAGGGTGTGGTTCATGTGGTCCATTAGTCTTTTGGACTAATATTTTCCATGTGTCTTTAGTTTTATTCATTCTCCTTTACTCCAAAGATGATACTCATTACATTACCTGTTGTGGTCGAATCGATTCCGACTCATAGCAAACCTATAAGACAGAGTAGAACTGCCCTCTAGAGTTTCCAAGGAGTGCCGGCTGGATTCAAACTGCTGGCCTTTTGGATAGCAGCCATGGCACTTAACCACTATGCCACCAGGGTTTCCAAACATGATGGGAACGTGATGGAACCAATAAATGGTCTAATAGAAGGACATTCCTTTATATAAATCAGAGAGAAAGAGAGATTTATATCAAGGAAATGGCTCATGTGGTTGTAGAAGCTGGAATATCCCAAGGCAGTGGGTCAGGCTGGAGGCTTCTCCCAACTCAAGTAGCTACAGGGGCTGACAAGCGCAAGATCCAGACCATGGAGGCTGAGGAATCCCAAGATCGGCAGGCAAGCTCCTAGCTCAAGTGCCAAGAGCTGGAGGCCAGCTACAGGATCCAGAGCCTGCAAATGCCTGGGAGCCTGGCCAGAAAGTCCACCTATATTGGATGTGCACCACACCCATGGACGCTCCCTCTTCAACTGATTTGCTTTACACTGAAGATCCTATCATGGAGGTGATCACATTATATCAGATCTCATCATGGAAATGATTACACCATTGTACAAATGCTAAGCTACATCATAACTGCCAAACCACTGAGAATCATGACCCAGTCAAGCTGACAAACAATCTTAGTTATAACATGTACTATGTTATGCCAATTGACCTAGATGCCACCCTGAGACCATGGTCCCCATCTCTCAGCCCCAGTAACTCAGGTCTCAATGTGTTTGGATATGTCTAGGGAGCTTCTGTGACTTTTCTATGGTCAAGTTGTGCTGACTTCTCTTATATTGTTTGTTGTCTTTCCCGTCACCAAAGTTAACACTTGTCACCAAAGTTAACACTTGTCTACTATCTAGTTAGTGATTTGTCTTCTTCACCCCCTTCCCCTAGTAACCATCAAAGATTGTTTTATTTCTGTGTGTAAATCTTTTCTTATTTCTTTTTTTATAATAGTGATCTTGTACATTTTGTACTTTTGTGATTGACTTGTTTTACTCAGCATAAGGCCCTCCAGATTCATCCATGTTGTGAGATGTTACCGGGATTGCTCATTGTTCTTTATTGTTGCATAATATTCCATTGTGTGTATCTACCATAACTTGTCAATCCATTCATCTTTGATGGGTGCTTAAGTTGTTTCCATCTTTTTGCTATTGTGAATAATGCTGAATGTACATGGATATGCATATATTACTCATGTGATATATTCTCATTTTTCCAGGATATATTCCTAGGAGTGGAATTTCTGGATTTCTAGCTTTTTAAGGAGGCACCATATCATTTTCCAAAATGATCAAATCATTTTACATATCCATGAGCAGTGCATAAGAGTTCCAATCTCTGTGCACCCTCTCCAACATTTGTTATTTTCTTTTTATCTTTTGTTTGATTAGTGCTAGTGATGTTGGGGTTGGATGGTATCTAATTGTAGTTTTATTTGCCTTGCTCTAAAGGCTAACAATTGAGGGCATTTCCATACATGTCTTTTAGCTGCCTGAATGTCTTCTTTGGTGAAGTGTCTATTCATATCCTTTGCCCATTTTTAATTGGATTATTTGTCTTTTTGTTGCTGAGATGTTGAAATATTCTATAGATTTTAGAGATTAGACCCTTGTTGGATATGTTGCAGCCAAAAAATTTTTCCCAGTCTGTAGGTTCTCCTTTTACTCTTTTGATGAATCTTTTGATGAGCATAAGTGTTTAATTTCTAGGCATTCCTGGTTATCTAGTTTATGTTCTGATGTTTGTGCATTGTTAATTATGGTTTTATTCTATTTATGCCGTGTATTAGTGCCCTTAGCACTGTCCCTATTTTTCCTTCCATGATCTTTATCATTTTTGGTTTTATATTTAGGTCTTTGATCCATTTTCAGTTAGTTTTTGTATATAGTGTGAGGTATGAATCCTGTTTCATTTTTTAATAAATGGACATCCAGTTTTGCCAGCATTATTTGTTAAAAAAAAAAAAACTGTCCTTTTCCATTTAATGGACTTTGGTCCTTTGTCAAAGGTCAGCTGACCCCAGGTGTATGGATTTACCTCTGAGTTCTTGATTGTGTACCATTGGTCTCTGTGTCTGTCTTTGCACCAGTACCAGGATGTTTTGACTACTGTGACTGTATAGCAGGTTTCAAGATCAGATAGTGTGATGTCTTCTACTTTGTTCTTTTTCTTCAATAGTGCTTTGCTTATCAAGGACCTCTTTCCTTTCCATATAAATTCGGTAATTAGTTTTTCCATCTCATTAAAGAATGTTGCTGGTATTTGGATCAGGACTATATCTGTAGATCACTTTGTGTAGAATTGATATTTACACAATGTCGAGCCTTCCTATCCATGAACGTGGTATGTTTTTCCATTTATGTCAGTCTCTTTTTGTTTCTTATAATAGTGTTTTGCAGTTTTCTTTGTATAGGTTTTTTATGTTACTGGTTATATTTATTCTGAAGCATTTTATCTTTTTAGGGCTTATTATACATGTATTGTTTTCCTGATTTCCTTGTCAAAGTTCTCTTTTTTGGTGTATCGGAATCCAACTGATTTTTATATGTTGATCTCATATCCTGCTACTCTGCTGGAACTTTCTATTAGTTCCAATATTTTTCTTGTGGAAGGAATCTTTAGCGTTTTTTATGTATAGGATCATATCATCTGTGAATAGGGGTATTTTTACTTCTTCCTTTCGAATTTGGATGCATGTTATTTCTCCTTCTTGCCTTATTGCTCTAGCTAGGACTTCTAGCACAATGTTAAATAGGAGTGGTAATAAAGGGCATCCTTGTCTTGTTCCCTTTCTCAGGGGGAATGTTTTCAGCCTCTCTCCATTGAGAATGATGTTGGCTATTGGTTTTGTATAGATGCCCTTTATTGTGTTGAGGGATTTCCCTTCTATTCCTATTTTGCTGAGAGTTTGTATCAGGAATGTGTGTTGGACCTCATCGAATGCCTTTTCTGCATCAATTGAGATAATCACTTGATTCTTTCTTTTGTTCTCTTTATATGGTGGATTACATTGATTGATTTTCTAATATTGAACCATCCGTAGATACCAGGTATGAATCTCACTTGCCCATGGTTTATTATTTTTTTGATATGATGCTGAATTCTATGGGCTAGAATTTTTTTGAGAATTTTTGCATCTATATTCATGAGAGATGTTTGTCTGTAATTTTCCTTTTTTGTGGTGTCTTTGCCTGGCTTGTAACCATGAAGGTATGATGGTTAACAGCAATGGCTGCTAAAAAAAATGCTGGCAGTAAGAATCCAGTAGCCACTGCTTAGAAATCCTATGTGGCAGTTTTAATCTGTCCTGTAGGATTGCTATGAGTCAGAATTGACTAAATGGCAACAGGTTTTTTTTTTTTTTTTTGGTTTTTGCCTTGCTTTGATATCAGGGTTATGCTGACTTTATAGGATGGTTTCAAGAGCATCCCTTCTTTTTCTATCTTCTGAAATAGTTTGTGTAGTACTGATTTGAGCTCTTCTCTGAATGTTTGTTAGAATTCTCCAGTGAAGCCATTTGGACCTGGGTTTCTTTTTGTTTGGTAAGGAATAGGAATAGGGCTAAGAGGGAGAAAGAAAAGGAGGAAAGGGAGAGAAAGAGAAAAAAAATGGTGCAGCAGGAGCCTGTGGGTGTTAGTAGGGCAGACCCAAGGTAGCATAAGTCCGGTGGCTCTCTACCCATGGTTGTGAAGTGTAGTCCAGTGGGAAGGGGTAGAGGCTACATATGGGCTAGGTGGGAGGGAGAAAGAACAGGAAGAAAGGGAAAAATGACATGGCAGGAGTTGGAGTTTGGGGGCAGGGCAGAACTGTGTTGGCTCTGGGCCAGTAACTGTCTACCCTCAGTGGTACAGCATGGCCCAGCAGTAAGGGGTAGAGGTGGTGTATGGGGCTGGGTGGGAAGGAGAAAGCAAAAGAAGAAAGAGAAAAAGAAGAAAAGTAAAATGGGATTGGTGCAGGTGGAACCAGGGACATGGTGGGCTGGTAAATCTCTACTTCTGGTGGTATGGTGTGGCCTGACTAGAAGGGGTAGAGAAGGCTTGTAGGGCTAGATGTGAGGAGAAGAAAAGGAAGAAGGCAAAAAAAAAAAAAAAAAAAATGGTGCAACAGGATCCGGCAGGTGGGGGCTAGGCAGACACAGGCTGGCTGTGGGCCAGTAGTTCTTTAGCCAAGGCCACATTGCAGGTCCAGTTGGGAAGTAGTGGAGGTGACATATGGAGCAGACAGTTGAGGAGGGGGAAGATGCGTCTCTCTGGTTATCAGGTGATCTGTCTCCTGTTGGGAGCTCCACAAATATGCCTCCCCATACTCCCTATTCAGGGTCATTACTGGCTGTGCAAGATGGTGATGCTGTTCTGTATTCGTTGTTTTACTTCAGGTTCTTCTTCCATTCAGTGTTTGATCTAGTTATTTATCCCTTCATTTGAAGCTTAGAGTCTTTGCAGCAGAGGGACGGCATGATGCATCTGTTTAGGATGCCACATTGGCTTTGCTTCTGTGGTTCCATCTTAACAAATAAATTTGATACAAGATACTTCACGGGTACTAGTTACTGATTTGGTAGTAGAACTACATAAATTTACATAAATATTCTAAATTGTGACTCTACAATGAAAGGTTTTATAGATGTGTCTGTGTGCGCATGTGTGTGTGTGTAGCAATGATGGATTTATTTGTATTTGTCAGGATTTTTTCAATTACAAGTGATAGAAAACAAACTAAAACAATCTTAAAAATAAAAAAAGAGTAATTTATTATCACCTGTAACTAGCATGTCTAAAAAGCCTGTCTGGTTTGGGCATTGCTGAATTCAGAATTCAATGATGTCATCAGAAGTAGATCTTCCTCCTTTATGTCTTTAATATTTTTGCTTCAGTTTCATTTTTAAACAAGCTTTTCAGTGAGGAGGTATTATGGCCTCTGGAAGTCTTAAGCCTACATCTTCCTCATAGATCTGGTTTCTAGTGTTCCTATTAAAAAAAAAAAAAAGAAGAAGCAATTCCTTTTATGATCTTTTGTTGATGATCTATTTTTTAAAAACCTTTGCCCAGAAGTTTTAAGATTTTTTCCTTATCACTAACTTGTCTTATTGCAGGTATTTTTTTAATTCATTGTACAGGACTCTCTGTGGACCCTTTTAGTCTGAAAACTTACACTATTCAGGTTGGGAATCATTTTTATGTCATTACCTTGGTAAGAACCCCACTTCTATTTTTTCATTCCCCTTTTCCTAAAATCTGAGTCCTTTTAGTCCAATGTTTTGATCTTCTAATTTTCTTTATAATTCCCATTTTCGATCTCATTCTTTTTGTTCCATTTTCTGCTATTTCAAATTTATACTTCAATCATATTTATTTTTCATGACATTGTATTTTTATTTTTTTATTATTATTTTTTTGTACTTTAGTTACAGGTTAACAGAACAAACTAGTTTCTCATTAGACAGTTAGTACACATATTGTTTTATGGCATTGGTTAACAACCCCACAACATGTCCACACTCTAAATTCTTGACTTTAGGTTCACTATTACCATCTTTCCTCTCGCCTCCTGCCTTCTAGTCCTTATCTCTGGGCTATTGTGCCCCTTTAGTCTTGTTTTGTTTTATGGGCTTGTGTAATCTTTGGCTAAAGGATGAACCTTGAGAGTGACTTCATTACTGAGCTAAAAGGGTGTCCAGGGGCCATACTCTTGGGGTTTCTCCAGTCTCTGTTAGGCCAGTATTGGTGAGCTAGAATTTTGTTCTACATTTTTCTCCAGCTTTGTCCATTATGATCTCTGTCAGAGCAGTCACTGGTGGTAGCTGGGCACCACCTAGTTGTGCTGAACTCAGTCTGGTGGAGGTCATGGTAGATGTGGTTCATTAGTCCTTTGAACTATTCTTTCACTTGTATGTTTAGGTTTCTTCATTCTTCCTTGTTCCAGAAGGGGTGAGACCAGTGGAGTATCTTAGATGGCTGCTCACAGGCTTTTTAAGACCCCAGGCACTACTCACCAAAGTAGAAAGTAGAACATTTCCTGTATAAATTATGTTATTCAAATTGAGCTAAACGTTCCCCAAGACCATGGTCCCATCAGCCCTCAACCCAGCAATTTGGTCCATCAGGGAGTTTGGATGTGACTATGGAGCTTCAATGGCCTTGCCTTGTAAAAGTTGTGCTGGCTTCCCCAGTATTGTTTACTGTCTTACCCTTCACCTAAGTTGCCACTTATCTGTTGTCTGTTTAGTGTTTTTCCATCCCCACCCCTCCCCTCCCTCTTAACCATCAAAGATTTTTTCTTTTTGTGTGTAAACCTTTTGATGAGTTTTTACAGTAGTGGTCTCATACAATATTTGTCCTTTTGTGATTGACTTATTTCACTCAGCATAATGCCCTCCAGATTTATCCATGTTATGAGATGCTTCACATATTCATCTTTGTTCTTTATTCTTGTGTAATACTCCATTGTGTGTATGTACCTTAGTTTGTTTATCCATTCATCTGTTGATGGGTATCTAGGTTGTTTCCATCTTTTTGCCATTGTGAACAATGCTGCAATGAACATGGATAGTGCATGTATCTATTCATGTAATAGCTCTTATTTCTCTAGTATATATTCCTAGGAGTGGGATTGCTGGATCATACGGTATGTCTATTTCTAACTATCTAAAGAAGCATCATATCATTTTCCAAAATGGTTGTAAAATTTTGCATTCCCACCAGCAGTGCATAAGAGTTATAATCTCCCCGCAGCTTCTCCAACATTTGTTATTTCCTGTTTTTTTGATTTGTGCCAGTAATGCTGGAGATGAGATGGTATCTCATTGTGGCTTCGATTTGCATTTCTCTAATGACTTTTTTTTTTTTTTAATGACTAGTGATCACGAACATTTCCTCCTGTGTCTGTTGGCCACTTGAATGTCTTCTTTGGTGAGGTGTCTGTTCATTTCATTTGCCTAGTTTTTAACTGGATTATTTGTCTTTTTGTTGTAAACCCAACCCAGTGCTTGTTGTGGAGGTGTTGAATTTTCCTGTAGGATTTAGAGATTAGACATTTGTCTGATTTGTGATAGCCAGTTTTTTTTCCAGGTCTGCAGGTTCTCTTTTTACTCATTTGGTGAAGTGTTCTGATGAGCACAAGTGTTTAATTTTTAGAACAATTCCTGTTATCTAGCTTATCTTCTGGAGTTTGCGTTTTGTTGGTTATGGTTTGTATCCTGTTAATGCCATGTATTAGGGCTTCTAGCTTTGATCCTATTTTTTCTTCTATGAACTTCATAGTTTTTGGCTTTATATTTAGGTCTTTGATCCATTTTAAATTAGTTTTTGTGTATGGGGTGAGGTATGGGTTCTGTTGCTTTTTTTTTTGCAAATGGACACCCAGTTTTGCCAGCACCATTTGTTAAAAAGACTATCTTTTTCCCCATTTGATGGACTTTGGGCCCTTGTTGAAAATCAGGTGACTGTAGGTTGGTGGATCTACATCTGGGTTATCAATTCTGTTCCATTGGTCAATGTATCTGTCATTGTACCAGTACCAGGCTGTTTTGACTACTGGGCAGTGGGTAGCTGTATACTAAGTTCTGAGGTCAGGTAGTAGGAGTCCTCCTACTTTATTTTTCCTCTTCAGTAGTGCTTTACTTATCCAGGGCTTCTTCCCTTTTCATATAAAGTTAATGATTAGCTTTTCCATCTCTTTAAAGAATGTTGTTGGTATTTGGATCAGTATTGCATTGTATTTGTAGATTGCTTTGGGTAGAATTGTCATCTTTACAATGTTGAGTCTACCTATCTACAAGCATGGTATGTTTTTGAATTTATGAAGATCTCTTTTGGCTTCTTCCAGTAGTGTTTTGTAGTTTTCTTTGTGTAGGTCTTTTATATCCCTGGTTATATTTCTTCATAAGTATTTTATTTTTGGAGGGGCTATTATAAATGGTATTGTTTTCCTCATTTCTTTTTTATTGTTCTGTTTATTGGTGTATAGAAATCCAACTGATTTTTATATGTTTATATCATCTCTGCTGAATCTTTCTATTAGTTCCAGTAGTTTTCTCATGGAGTCTTTTGGGTTTTCTATGTACAGTATCATATCATCTACAAATAGGGACAGTTTAACTTCTTCATTACTAGTTTGGGTGCCCCTTATTTCTGTTTCTTGCCTTATTGCTTTAGCTAAGACTTTTAAACAATGTTAAATAGAAGTGGTGATAAAGGGCATTCTTATCTTGTTTCTGTTCACAAGGGGAATGTTTTCAGCCTCTATTAAAAATGATGTTTGCTGTTGGTTTTGTATAAATGCCTTTTATTATGTTGAGGAATTTCATTTCTATGCCTATTTTACTATAAGCTTTTTCATCAGGAGTGGGTGTTGGACTTTGTCGAATGCCTTTTCTGAGTGGATTGAGATGATTATGTGATTCTTTTTATTTATGTGGTAGATTATGTTGATTGATTTTCTAATGTTGAACCATCCTTGCATACCTGGTATGAATCCCACTTCGTCATGGTGTGTTATTTTTTTTATATGATGTTCTATTCTACTGTCTAGAATTTTGTTGAGAATTTTTGCATTTTTATTCATAGGTGATATTGGTCTGTAATTTTCTTTTTTTGTGTTGTCTTTGCCTGGTTTTGGTATCAGGGTTAAGCTGGCTTCATAGAATGAATTCAGAAGTATCACTTCGTTTTCTATGTCCTGAAATATTTTGAGTAGTACTGGTGTGAGCTCTTCTCTGAATGTTTGGTAGAATTCTCCAGTGAAACCATCTGGGCCAGGCCTTTTTTTTTGTAGGGAGTTCTTTTTTTTTTTTTTTACCTTTTCAATCTTTTCTCTTGTTATGTGTCTATTCATATTTTCAACACCATTTTTTGTTAGTTGGGTAGGTGGTGTGTTTCTAGAAATTTGTCCATTTCCTCTAGGTTTTCAAATTTGTTGGCATGCACTTTTTCATAATACTCTGTTATGATCCTTTCTATTTCAGTGGAGTCTGTTGTAATGTCCCCAATTTCATTTCTTATTTGGTTATTTGTGTCCTCTCATTTTTCTTTTGTCACTTTGGCAACTGGTTTGTTGACTTTGTTGTTCCTTTCAAAGAACCAACTTTTGATTTTGTTGATTCTTTCTATTGTTTTTCTATTTCATTTATTTCTGCTCTGATCTTTCTTATTTCTTTTCTTCTGGTGACTGTGGGTTTTTTGTTTTTTTGTTTTTTGCTGTTCTTGTTCTATGTGTTTGAATCGTGGAGCTAATGCTTTGATTTTGTCCCTTTTTTTTTTTGATGTGAGCATCTATTGCTATAAATTGTCCTCTGAGGACTGCCTTTTCTGTATCCAAAAGTTTTTGGTATGATGTGTTTTCATTCTCATTTGATTCTAGGAATTTTTTTATTCTGTCTCAGATTTCTTCTAATGCCCAGTGGTTTTTAAGCACGGCGTTATTCAGTTTCCATGTAATTGATTTTTTTTTTTTTTTAGCTCTTCTTGTGTTTAGTTTCTGCCTTGATGGAATGGTGGTCAGAGAAGATACTTTGTATTATCTCAATGTTTTGGATTTTCTTGAGGGCTGCTCTGTGGTCTATGACGTAGTCTACTCTGACGAACATTCCATGTGTATTGAAAAAGAATGTGTACTTTGCAGATGTTGGGTTTAGTGTTGTATATATGTCTATGAGGTCAAGTTGGCTGATTGTGCCCTTTAGCTCTTCTGTATCTTTGTTGAGTTTCTTTCTAGATGTTCTATTACCCAGAGTAGTGTGTTAAAGTCTCCTACTGTTATTGTGGAACTGTCAATTTCTCTTTTCAGTTTTGTTAGAGTTTGTTTTACGTGTTTTGGAACACTGTCTTTGGGTGCATAGATGTTTGTGATGGTTAAGCCTTTAAGGTGAATCTTCCCTTTAGTCATTATGTAGAGCCCTTCTTTGTCTTTTATAGTGGATTTTGTTTTAAAGCCTATTGTATGTGAGATAAGTATTGCTACTCCTATTCTTTTTTTGGTAGCTGTTTGCTTGAAATATTTTTGTCCATCCTTTGGTTTTTAATAAATTTACATCTTTGTTTCCAAGGTGCATCTCTTGTAGACAGCATATTGATGGATCCTGTTTTTTTTTTTTTTTTTAAATCTATTCTGTTACTCTCTGTCTCTTTATGGGTACATTTAGGCTATCTACATTCAGTGCAATTACTGATAGGTTTGAGTTTATTGCTTTCATTTTGTAGTGCTTTTTTTTTTTTTTTTTGTGGTGCTGATGTTTTCTTTGTTCCTCTTCCTCTCCTGTGCTGAATTCCTTTTGCTTGTGGATTTTTGTTTGTTTCTTTCTTTCTTTTGTTTTTGTAGATTTTGTTTTTATTGAGACTTTTCTTCTTCTGCTGCTTCTTTGTTTTGGTGTGTAGGCTTGTTAACTTTCTTTGCGGTTACCTTGAAGTTTACCCTTATCTTTCTGGGTTTGAACCAGTCTATTATTACTTGGTATCACCTTTCCTTCCTCTCCATTAGAAAGGTCTATACCTATACCATTTATTCCCTCCTTTTTCGTTCCGACATTGTTATTTACAAGTTAACCTCTCTGGTTTTCTGTTGTAATTCTTTTGGTATCTGTCTGGTATGATCTTGAATCCTAGATTCAGGTGTTCTTTGTTCTCAAACTGAAGGAATCCTTTTAATAATTTTTGTAAGTTTGGTTTGGTTTTTACATATTCCCTTAATTTCTGTTTATCTGGAAATGGCCTAATTTCACCATCATATATGAATAAGAGTTTTGCAGGTTATATTATTCTTAGTTGGCAATTTTTTTCTTTCAAGGTTTTATGTATGTCATCCCATTGCTTTCTTCCTTGCATGCTTTCTGCCAAATAATCAGAGCTTACCTTATTTTTCCCCTCTGTATGTGGCTTTTCATTTTTCTCAAGCTGCTCTCAAGATTTTTCTTTGTCTTTGGTTGTAGCGATTGTGATTATGATATGTCTTGGTGATTTCCTTTTGGGAGTCTATCCTATACCGGATTCCTTGAGCCTCGGGTGGTCACCTTCTCATCTTTCATGATATTAGGGAAGTTTTCTGTCAGCTACTTTTCAATGATCCTTTCTGTGTTTCCTGCTTTTTCTTCCTGTTCTGGAACTCCAATCACTCGCAAATTTTTGCTTTTGATTGTATCCCACATAATTCTCAAAGTTTCTTCATTTTTCTTCATTCTTTTTTCTGATTTTTCCTTAAAAGAAAAATTGTGTCTAAGTAACCTGTCTTCAATCGCGCTGATTCTGTCTTCCATTGCTTCAAATCTGCTCCTCAGCCCTTCTATGATGCTGTCCATTTCTGAAATCTTGTTGTTTATCTTTTGTATTTCTAAATGTTGTTTTTGTGTGGTTTCTAGATGTGAATTTATTTTGGCATTTTGTTCCTGTATTATTTTCCTGAATTCTTCGATTTTTTTCTGCATTTTCCTTGAATTCGTCTGACTTTTCTGTAAATTTGTCATCTTTTTCCTCAATTTTGTCTACCTTTTGCTTCAACTCTTGGATGGCTTAGAATATTAGAGATTTGAATTCCCTTTCAAGCACTTCTAGTGACTTTTCCTCTACTGGAAAGTCATCTGGTGTTTTATTTTTGATGCCTACTGGAGCCATCCTGTCCTATTTTTTATGTTTGATATTTTCTGCTGTCTTCTGGACATTCAGTAGTTATTTTCTTCATTTATTGATTGTAGATTTGTTTGTCTCATCCTGTCTTCTTGTTTTATTTGGTTATGTCTGAGCTAGTGGACTGTGCATTCTTTGATGTTTACTCATCAGTGGTCATCATACTTTTCATCCCTTTGACCGATGGCCAGGACCACTTGCTCAGCTATGGTGCCACGGGGTAGGTCCAGCTGAAGGGAAGGGGCTGGAATGGATTGTTTGTGGCATGTACTAGGTCTTACAGTGTGGGCTGGGAATCTGCGCAGTGCAGGTTCTGGTAGGCCATGCCTGTGCTGCTTGGAGGTGTGATGTTCAGTGCATGGTGCAGGAAGGCAGGAATGAGGAGGAGGTTGTGATGTGTGGAACTAAGATGGATACGGAAAAGAAGAGAGAAAGGATAGAGAAATGGGAGCCAAAAAGAAGCAAACAAAAAAGAAACAACAACAACAAAAAAAGAGTTCTAAGGGAGCTTGTCATTGGAGTGGAGAGACAAGGAACTGAGAAATGTAGGAAAACGGAGAAAAGGAAAAATAAACAAATAAAAATTAGAAAAAAGGAAAAATAAAAGGTCCCAGGGATCCCACCTGTGTGGCCATGAAGACTAGGGAGTTGGCTCCCAGTCTACACAGTACGGCCCAGCTAGAAGGGGTTCCCAAGCCATGAAAAGAAAAAGAAAACAAACAAACAGACAAAACAAAAGGAAATGTCCCCAGGTATCTTCCCAACACATCTGTGCAGAGTGGGGAAGTGGCTCCCAAACCAGGCAGTACAGCCTGGCTAGAAAGGGCTCCCAAGCTATGAAAAGAAAAAGAAAACAAACAAACAAAAAAACTCCAAAACAACAACAAACAAAAAAGGCCCTGGGGTTCCCACCAGCGTGGTGGCACGGTCAGGGGATGCAGTTCCCCAACTGAGGGGTGCTTCACATCTTTTCAAGAAGAAGCAAAGCTGACTTACGGAGCTTCAACAGAAAGGAGGGGGAGGTAGTGAAAGGCAGGGAGGAAACAAAAAGAAGCAGAAAAAAGCAACACTTGGCAGCAAATAAATGGCACTGATAGCGCCAGTCAGAGTGGGTAGGGAGATTCCAAGCTGCATAGTGCCTCCCACCCAAGAGACTGAGGTTGGCAGGAAGTGGCAGAGACCTGATGGGGAAGAAATGTGGGGGGTGGGAAAGTGTATATTGTTGGTTACCAGGTATTCTGTCTCCTCCTGGGAGCTCTGTGAAGCTGCTTTCCTGTACTCCCTGTCCACCGATCTCTGATGTGGATGGGGCAAATCCAAGTGGCAAGGACCCTGATCTTCTTGGCTGGCCAAGTGATCACAGCCAGCTAGGATGTGAAGGAGGCCAAGCAGCAAGGGGAAAAGGATGAGGGGTTGGGAAAGTGTATATTGCTAGTTACCAGGTGCTCTGTGTCCTGCTGTGAGCTCCATGAAACTGCTTTCCTGTACTCCCTGTCTGCTGATCTCTGACAGGAGTCCAAGATGGTGAATCTATGCTGCGTTAGCTGATAGGGGACCTTTGCACATAGCTCTCTTTTTTTCTGTTAGTTTCTTATTCCATTTGGTGCTTGGCTGAGTTCTTTGTCTCTTCATTTGACACTTAAGGTCCCAGGATTGACATTTATCTCTATTTTACTTAGTTTTCCGAGTCTTTGCTGTGAGGGGACCAGGTGGTGCTTCTATCTGTAGCACCTTGTTGGCTCCGCTTCTGTTTTTTTTTTTTTTTTAATCATATTTGAAATTCAAAATACTTTATCTTATTCTCTAAAAGCTCTTTTTTTTGATAATAGTGTTACTTTTTTCCTGGATGTAATCTCTCCTCTTTTCAATGATTCTTAAACTTCTGTCTGATTCTTGTATTTTTTCTCTTTCTCCAACTCCCTTTCTTTCATAGTTTCATTTTGTCTGGTTTAAATCTTTTATGGTAGGAGCTCTCCATAAATGTCTTTTTATTCTTGGATGTCTTGTAATATTTAAGTGTGACACTCTAAGAAACATAAAAAAAATTATGCATGAATGAGCAGAACTCATTGATTGATGTGTTTTGCTTTGTATTGAACAAAGGGAGGCAGAGCTATTTCACTAGGATGTTGTAAAATGTCATTATTTATAGGTATTTCCTCATCTTTTGAGTTTGTTTGTCTATGTGGAATTCTGCAATCCTTTGCCAGGGTATAACCCTATTTGCCTCTTCTGCATCTGGAAGCCAGTATGGAAAAGAGGTAAATGAGATTTCATCACAAAGATATTCACTTAATATCACCCTAATAGTTGTTTTTGTGGATTCCTAAAATCAGAACTTCTTTTATTCTATGCTTTTGACAAATTATGAAGGTTGGGTGAGCTATCTGATGCATGAGAAATTACCCCAAAACTTAGTGACTCAGAACAACAATAATCATTAATTTGTTCTCATGATTTCTGTAAATCAGAAATTTGAGAGCAGCCTACCTGGCAGTTTTGGCTCATGTTCTCTCAGAGAGGTTGTAGTAGGATTGCCTGTTACCTGAAGGCTTAACTGGTGCTGAATGATCTGATTTCCTAGGCTATTAACCACAGGGATGATAACATTGGAATTGTTGTTAGGTGCCATCTAGTTGGTTCTGACTCATAGCAAGCCTATGCACAACAGAACAAAATAGTGCCTGGTCCTGCACCATCCTCACAATTGTTGCCATGCTAGAGCCCATTGTTGTAGCCACTGTGTCGGTCTATCTTGTTGAGGGTCTTCCTCTCTTTCACTGACACTCTGCTTTACAAAGCATGACGTCCTTCTCCAGGGACTGATCACTGGAGATAACATGTCCAAAGTATGTGAGACCTAGTCTTGCCATCCTTGTTTCTAAGGAGTTTTCTGGTTGTACTTCTCCCAGGGCAGATTTGTTCATTTTTTGGTAGTCCATGGTATATTCAACATTTTTTGCCAAAACCATAATTCAAAGGCATCAATTCTTCTTCGGTCTTCCTTATTCATTGTTCAGGTTTCACACGCATATGAGGTAATTGAAAACTCATGGCCTGGTTAAGTCAGCACATTAGCCCCCAAAATGATATCTTTTTTTTTCAACACTTTAAAGAGGTCTTTTGCAGCAGATTTGCCCAACGAAATGCTTCTTTTGATTTCTTGACTGCTGCTTCCATGGATGTGGATTGTGGATCCAAGTAAAATAAAATCCTTAACAACATCAATCTTTTCTTCATTTATCATGCTACTTCTTATTGATCCAGTTGTGAGGATTTTTGTTTTCTTTATGTTGTGAATATATTGTGAAAGGCCTCAGTTTCTTTCTACCAAACAACTTCCCCTAGGATTGCTGGGGCATCTTCAGATTTTTGTGGTTATATTCCTCCAGAGCAAGTGGTCCATGAAGTCAAGCAAAAGCTAAGATGCATTTTCTGATCTGGTCCACAATTTATTCATTTCCACTGTTTTTCAGTAGTCACATATGTCAGCCCTGATGCAGTGCTAGAAGGGAATACGTAAGTGTATAAGTACCAGAAGGTGAGAGCCATTGCAAGCCATCTAGGAGAGTATTTACCCCAAAGGATTTTTTTTTTTTTAATTATTTTTTCCTTATTACCAAACATTGGTGTAAAGGCACTGGGTATCTTTTTCAGAATTTTATTCACATGTGCAATTGGGTGGGTGCAATAATATGGAAACCCTGGTGGCGTAGTGGTTAACTGCTACAGCTGCTAACCAAAAGGCCAGCAGTTTGAATCCACCAGGCGCTCCTTGGGAACTCTATGGGGCAGCTCCACTCTGTTCTATAGGGTCCCTATGAGTCAGAATCGACTCAAGGGCAAGGGGTTTGGTTTGGTTTTTAATGCAATAATACATTTAACTATCTGTACATACACAAACATACACATAATTAGCAATATTGTTAATGTTGGATTCATATATGGTAAGTTCAGTGTTCCAACTACATATTTCTGCATCCTCTCTCATCTGCCTTCCTTTGTGTGTTAACTTTATACTCATTTTGGCTTCTTTAAAGTTACTAAATGGCTGAAACATCATATTATTTGCATCAAGTGAAAAATTATCTGCTTAATGAAACAAAAAGGAAACTTTCAAATAATTGTGTGCCTACTAGCTTTCATCTCAAAATAATTAAATATTCATCAATGTTCGATTCTTGTGAAGAGAATTATTTCAAATTGAGAATTTTTTGGATTCTTTTCAAAAGGTAGTCCTCAAATCTTCTTAAGAAAACATATTAATCTAAATGAGAAACATAAACTATCCAAATGTACTTGAGTTGTTCTACCTCCCTTTCTCCCTCCTTTATTTTCTTCTTTCCTTCCTTTATTTATTCTTTTTTGTAGTTGTTGTCATGTTCACAAAATAACACACTTTATTCAGATTTCCTTAGTTTTCCATAATTTCCTTTTTGATGTTCCATGATTCCTTCAAGGACATCACCTTACATTTAGTCATCACGCCTCCTTAGCCGCCTCTGTACCATGGCAGTTCTTTACACTTTCCTTCTTTTATGTTACTTTGACAATTCCTGGGGTGTAGCTCAGAAGTCTCAGGATTTTTTTTTTTTTTAATATTATCAGATTGGATAATTTAGTTTAACTAAATTTCAGTATACACCATCTCAAAATGGAGTTATTAAAATTAACATGCCCAGTTATATTCAGAGTTTTATCATCAGTGGTACTAAACTGATTAAGATTATTGATATTTTATGAGCTGTTATACCAAGTGTCGGAATATATTAGAATTGTTATTTAAAATTATTGCCTCTTGTAGAGTTTACTTTGCCTAGCAGTGAGCCACTTTAAAGTTCAAGACTCTGAGCACAACATTTAAAGTCTTTTTTTAATTCATCTGTTGCAGCAAGAAACTAAGCACAAAGCTGATTTATAGTTAAGTAGACAAAGTAGCTGCTTCAATTGCAGAGGTCACAATGGAAAAAAAAAATCACCTCTACTATCCTTTCATCTATACCTTACATTTATCTGAAATTGGAGATAAGATTACTTAAGATTAAAACTTAAAATTATGTTAAAAATGCAAATCCACACCAGGTGTGCCATTTGGAGTTTAGTTCATGTATACTATTAAAATTACATGGATGCTGGATATTTTTGTGGTGTTTTCCTTATAGAGTATCTAGTACAACAAAACAGTAACCATATGAAATCTTGTCTGCTAATAGAGAAATCAAGTCCTAGAAATATTAAGAGTAGGGTCGGAATGGGTCCAGTCTAAAGTGTCAGACCAACCTAGATTTGAATCTCATTTACCCAACATACCTGCTTTATAATAATGGAAAAATTACATAATTTCTTAAACCTCAATTTCTTCAACTTTAAAATTGTAATGATTATATGCATTTTATAGGGTGATTATTGGGATTAAATAAGAAAATATGTGTAAACCACACTGGTCAATGACACGTTTGTAGGTTACTCAGTAGGAAAGTGAACACAGGACAGATACTGAATAAATCTTAATCTCCTGTCTCTGATTCCAATGTTAGGAAGAGCATTAGATACATTTCAGATTACACAGAGCACACTTTTAAAAACATTACATCATTTTTCCACACTGCTATTTCATTATTGGAGTCCCTGGGTGGTGCAAACAGTGAATACTCACTCAGCTGCTAAGCAAAAAGTGCCTAGAAAAAAAAGCCTGGTGAGCTACTTCCAAACGGTCAGCCCCTGTACCCCTATGGAGCACAGTTCTACCCTGCGATACATGGTGTCTCTGTAAGTCGGAACTTACAGCTCAACAATTATTTTTTTAATCGTTGATTTATCTGTGGGTTGACCTAGACAAAGAAAATACCAGACTCAGTTTCATGGTCCCAGTGGTCACAACGAAATGTGCTAGAATGGGGGCTTGAATATCAGTCCTAGAAGTCCATGCATCATTTTGATTTTCAAACTTCATCACCAAGTTGCCTGGTCCTTAGTGGGACAGGACTTCAAAAAGAAGGAAAATAATGTATACATAACTCAGCATCATTTTCTGGTTGTAGAGTTCTGTTGTTATACATCCTCCAATCCAATAAACATGAAGATGACATTCTATAAATTCACAAACATTTTATTTGTAAGCTCATTATTAGAAACACATCATTCTCAAAATTAAATAATTACTTATAGTAACATTTTCTGTGATATCTTTATCTAGATTTTCTTTTGTATGTTGCTATTAGAATAACTTTAACATTTTCAGAAATTCAAATTCACAAGATTAAAAAAGTGAGATTTAATCAAATCCTCACAAATTTGCACATTTATGTTATCATACTCACTTAGATAAAGCTAAAATTATTTACTTATTCCTACAAATATTTTATCCATTGATATCTTTAAAGTGAGGTTTTCACTCACATCTCGAAAGAAGGCGTGCCTTAGTTATGTTTAAGAATATTTGGTTTAGAAATTACATAATGTGCGAGTGTTCAAAAACAGCAGCGAATGTGTAAATATCCATTTGTTTCATGATGTAACACACATCATGATGTTATGCCCCAAATGTTTGCAAGTGCAAATATTTAAAAGACCACATTACAAAAATTTGATCATAGTCAGTTACTCACATCTGCAAATGATTATATTGTTAACCTCTCATTTATATCAGCTCCTAAAAAGCAAACAGCATCTAAGAAGAATTCTGCAATGATGATGTAACAATACAAACCCATTTAGATAATGCTGACATTTCAAATAGTTTATATGGGCAATAGAATTTGATTATAACAAACTATATGCCTTTGGAAATACTACCTTCTTCTTTTTCTCTAATTAACTGTTCCTACTTCAGTTTTTTTCAACTATTGTTTAAATTGACCTCTACACTCTTACTCTTAGTCACATTGCTGTCAGTGAGCCTTCTGTAGGGCCCACTATTTTCCCTTGGTAAGCTCATTGGCTTATAAGAGTGTCCTCTGATAATCAGAAGTAGAGCTTCTCATTTTTTGTTTCAATATACCTTTTGGATTTACTGCTCAGCTTCCCTTTACTGTCAAAAGAAAAGTCCTCTGTTATTTGTGGGATAACGTATGACCACTGAAATGATAAGTACCATATCAACCTATTTTCCTTGGGACATTCCTCATCGACTCCTGTAAAATATTTCAGTCCAGAATCATACCATTATAGTTTCATACACATACACATACACACACACATGCACACACAACGAATCTCTTATATTATTTTTCAACTGGAGTAAGAAGTGTTGTTCTCTCTTAGAGACATGCTACGCATCTGCTTTTTGACTTTTGAATTAAAATTAAAGTATCATTTTTCTTTTTTTTTAAACTTGTAGAACATTTGTCTCAGTTATATATATTTAACAAATCATCCCAAAGGTTAAAAACACAGTCATTTCATTGCTCACAATCTTGTGGATCTGCAGTTTGGACTGGGCTTAGTTTGGCAGTTCTTCTGCTGGTCACTCTTAGATTAATTTTTATGACTTTGCTCTTCTGGTACTGAAGGCATTAATATGACTTCACTCACACATTTGTTATTGGTCCTGGCTCTTGACTGGTCCATGTACTCCAGCAGGCCAGCAAAAGCTTTTCACGTATAGAAGAGTTCCAGTCAGCAGCATAAGAGGAATAGTCCCAAGATGAAAAAGTGTTTCTAGCAGCAGTTTTCATTCTATTTGCTAATGTTTCATTGGTCAAGGAAAATAACATGGCCAACTCAAGTGCCACTATGAAAGGGGACTATACAAGGTCTTGGTCACAAAAATGCATTATCTATTGGAGGTTATCAACATACCAGTTTCCCCAAATGCATTCATATATTCACATAACTATTGTAGGTGATATCCACGGAGAAGATTGCAGATTATATTTTCTAAAGATGGCATGTGGCAGTCCTTGATTTGGAGAATTTAACAAGGTCTAAAATCTTCCCTCTGGAGTTCTCCTGACAAAAGGTATGGTGAAAACACTTGAGACACCAAGTTAGATTACATTTTTCCTGGTTGATGTACATTTTTCCTGGTTGATGTACATTTACCAAAAACACAGAATTGGCTAATTAAACCAAAATATCTTTTTGAACGTTTATAATAAAGAAACAGAGGTGGGGCCAAGAACTATGAAGTGGTCAGACTCTTCCACTGATCCCTGTTACAACAAAGATCCGAAAAAACAAGTGAATTGATTATACATATGACAAGCTAGGAACCAAGGAAATAGACTGAGTGACGAGGGAAGGAGAGATGGTGCAGAAGCAGCGAGGAGTTGCCGAGGCCACAGCAGCACCTCAGCTCTGATTCCTTGGTATGTCCCTTGGAGTGACTGTGGTGGGGCTGATGGTAGTTTCCTGGGACATGGCAACTTCACCAAAAGAAGGCAAGAAGAGTGGCACACCTCTGACCCTGTGGCTTGTCACAGCAGGGCTGGCCATGGTGTTTAGGAAGCAGCTGCTTCAGCAAAAGAAGGCAAGCACGGGATGCAGCCCTAATGCCCTGGGGTGATCTTGGTGGGGACCCAGCCAGTGCACACAGGCTACACTCACCTCTGAAATCTGAGATAAAACAGTGTTCTCAGCACAAGAAAAGTGATTTAGTTTAATTTACCTTGCGTGGATCTAATACCTCCTTCTTTTGAAAGAACTCTCTCCTATCCATCTGATCCTTCCTCCCTCTGCCCCAAATGGCTTCATTAACAGTTTATTTCCCTGGGCCTGAGATAAGACCTCCTGCACTCTCTGAAGTATCTCCTGGTCTTGGAGAAGGAATAAATTAACAAATGGGAGAAAAATACTGTGCAGATTCCCCTAATCTGGAAGCTCAGAGCAGAAGTGGCTCCAGGCCAGGCACAAGCAACCCACAGACTTTGTCTTTCATCCTTGCATGGATTCAGGCAGCTATTAAATTGCAAGGGAAAATCTGTTTGAGGATTGACTAAATGTTTCAGCTGTGCAGTGGAAAGGAAGGTTTTGGAAGTTTGATACCACTCTGCCTATTAAACGGGGCCTTCACCTATGCACAGCAGGGGCCTGAGGACTGGTGGCTCCATCCATACCACCTAGCCACCCATGAAAGAGTTCCAAGGATAGTGGTGCCTACCAGACAGGTATAAGCATTGGGTGCCTAAGGTACAGCTGCAAAGCCCACGTGCCACAGAGCTCTAGAGAACAGAGACACTCCTTCCTCACTGACACTTGGGGGAAGGCTGTCAGCCCCCTGCCTTCCTCAGAGTGTAACTCTCTGCTGCTACCAGAAACCTGTGCATACACTCATCATCACTACTCCTCTAAGATAGTAGGTTACAGCCTACATCACAGACTGAGTGACTATCAGGACACCTGAACTGAATCTATACAAGAATAGTGAGTGCACTCCTAAGCTTATATACCTGGTAACAGCTCTAGCCAACTGGCATCAGGACATTGGTGCTACAAAGGCTCCAATAATCAAGTTACCTCACTCAGTTAGCCTATTTGGGTATATTAAAACTAAACAAAGTGAGAAACTAGGACACAGTGAGCAAACATAAAATAAATTAATACAATAACTTATAGATGGCTCGGAAACAACAGTCAATATCAAATCACATAAAGAAGCAGACCATGATAGCTTCAACAAAACCCCAAAACAAAGAATCAAGATGCATTCCTGAAATTACCAGATGTAGAATACAAAAGACTAATATACAGATCTCTTGAAGACATCAGGAACGACATCAGGAATGACGTCAGGCAACATGCAGAAAAAGCAAAAGAATACAGATAAAGCATTTGAAGAAATTAAAAAAGATTATTAAAGAACACAAAGAAAAAATTAATAAACTGCAAAAAATCCCTAGAGTGACAGAAATCAGAAATTCAGAAGATAAACAATAAAATCATAGAATTAGAAAACTCAATAGAAAGTCAGAGGAGCAGAATTGAGGAGGTAGAATGCAGAATTGGCGAGATTGAAGATAAAAAACTTGGAAACAATATATTAGAAGAAAAATCAGAAAAAAATTAAAAAATGAAGAAACCCTAAGAATCATGTAAGATTTTATCAAGAAGAATAACTTATGAGTGGTTGGAATACCAGAACAGGGAGGGGTAACAGAAAATACAGAAAGAATTGTTGAAGAATTGTTGGAAGAAAATTTCCCTGACATTGTGAAAGATGAAAGGGTATCTATTCAAGATGCTCATCGAACCCCATACAAGGTAGATCCCAAAAGAAAGTCACCAAGACATGTTATAATCAAACTTGCCAAAACCAAAAATAAAGAGAAAATTTTAAGAGTGGCTAGGGGTAAGCGAAAAGTCACCTACGAGGGAGAATCAATAAGAATAAGGTTGGACTACTTGGCAGAAACCATGCAGGCAAGAAGGCAATGGGATGATATACATAAAGCATTGAAGGAGAAAAATTGCCAGCCAAGAATCATATATCCATCAAAACTGTCTCTCAAATACAAAGGCAAAATTAAGACATTTACAGATAAACAGAAGCTTAGGGAATTTTCAAACCAAACCAAAACTACAAGAAATACTAAAGGGAATTCTCCGGTTAGAAAATCAATAATATCAGATCAACCCAACACTAGAACACAAAAGAGAGCTCCAGATATCAACTCAGCTAGAGAAATCACAAAAATAAACTAAGATTAAAAAAATGCTCAAAACAGGGAATCAGTGATGCCCTTATGTAAAAAATGACATTAAATCAATAAAGAGGGACTGAATAAAGTAGGCACAGATATTCCATATGGAGAGGAAAGCAAGGCAATATAGGGAGATACAAGTTAGGTTTAAACTTGGAAAAATGGGGGTAAATATGAAGGTAACCGCAAAGAAGACTAACAATCCTACATTTCAAAATAAAAAACAAGAAAAACATAAAGACTTAGCAAAAAACAAATTCAACTACAATGAAAAAGAGGAACACACAATTTACAAAGAAAAACTCAGCACAAAAAAAGTAAGTGGAAAAATGCAGCTGTCAACAACACACAAAAAAAGGCATCAAAATGACAGAACTAAACTCATACCTGTCTATAATCATCATGAATGAAAATGGACTAAATGTTCCAATAAAGAGACAGAGAGTTGCAGAATGGATTAAAAAAAAAAAAAAAAAAGGATTCATCTGTATGCTGTCTACAAGAGACACACCTTAGTTTTTTAAAGACACAAACAAACTAAAACTCAAAGGATGGAATAAAGTAGATCAGGCAAACAACAATCAAAAAAGAGCAGGAGTGGCTATACTAATTTCTGACAAAACAGAGTTCAAACTTAAATCCACCACAAAGGATAAGGAAGGCCACCATATAACGATTAAAGGGACAATAGACCAGAAGGATATAACCACATTAAATATTTATGCACCCAATGACAGAGCTTCAAGATACATAAAGCAAACTCTAACAGCATTGAAAAGTGAGATAGATAGTTCCACAATAATAGTAGGAAACTTCAACACACCACTTTCGGTGAAGGACAGAACATCCAGAAAGAAGCTCAATAAAGATATGGAAGAGTTAAATGCCACAATTAACCAATTTGACCTCATAGACATATACAGAGCATTCCACCCAACAGCAGCCAAGTATACTTTCTTTTCCAGTGCACATGGGACATTCTCTAGAAGAGACCACATATTAGGCCATAAAGCAAGCCTTAACAGAATCCAAAACATCGAAATATTACAAAGCATCTTCTCTGACAATAAGGACATAAAACTAGAAGTCAATAACAGAAAAATCAGGGAAAAGAAATCAAACACATAGAAACTGAGCAACACTTTGCTCAAAAACGATTGGATTATAGAACAAATTAAGGACGGAATAAATAAATTCATAAAATTGAACAAGAATGTAAACACTTTCTATGAGAACCTTTGGGACACAGAGAAAGCAGTGCTCAGAGGTCAATTTATATCAATAAGTGCACACATACAAAAAGGAGAATGGGCCAAAATCAAAGAATTATCCCTACAACTTGAACAAATAGAAGGAGAGCAACAAAAGAAATCTTCAGGCACCAGAAGAAAGCAAATAATAATAATAAAAGACGAGTTAAATGAAATAGAAAACAAAAATGATTGAAAGAGTAAACAACAAGACCAAAAGCTGGTTCTTTGAAAAGATTAAGAACATAGATAAACCATTGGCCAGGCTGACAAAAGAAAAACAGGAGAAGAAGCAAATAATCCAAATAAGAAATGAGATGGGCAATACCACAACAGACCCAACTGAAATTAAAAGAATCATAACAGTACTATGAAAATTGTACTCTAACAAATTTGAAAACCTAGAGGAAATGGACAAATTTCTAGAAACACACTACCTACCTAAATAACAAAACCAGAGGCAGAACAACTAAATAAACCTAAAGCAAAAGGAGAGATAGAAAAACGAGTAAAAAAAGTCCCAACAAAGAAAAGCCCTGGTCCAGACAGCTTTACTGGAGAGTTCTGCCAAACTTTCAGAGAAGAGTTAACACCACTACTACTAAAGGTATTTCAGAGCATAGAAAAGGATGGAATACTCCCAAACTCATTCTATGAAGCCAGCATAACCCTGATACCAAAACAAGGTAAAGGCTCCACAAAAAAAGAAAATTAGAGACCAATATCCCTCATGAACTTAGATGCAAAAATCCTCAACATAATTCTAGCCAATAGAATTCAACAACATATCAAAAAAAATAATTCACCATGACCAAGTGGGATTCATACCAGGTATTCAGGGATGGTTCAACATTAGAAAAACAATCAATGTAATCAATCACATAAATAAAACAAAAGACAAGAACAGCATGATCTTATCCATTGATGCAGAAAAGGCATTTGACAAAGTCCAACACACATTCATGACAAAAACTCTCAGCAAAATAGTAATAGAAGGAAAATTGCTAAACATTATAAAGGGCATTTGTGCAAAGCCAAGAGTCAACATCATCCTAAAAGGAGAGAGGCTGAAACCATTCCCATTGAGAACAGGAGCCAGACAAGAACGCCTTTTCTCACCACTCTTATTCAACGTTGTGCTGGAGGTCCTAGACAGAGCTATTAGGCTACATAAAGAAATAAAGGGCATCCTAATTGGCAAAGAAGTAAAAGTATTTCTGTTTGCAGATGACATGATCTTATACACAGAAAAACCTAACGAATCCTCAAGAAAACTACCGAAACTAATAGAAGAATTCAGCACAGTATCAGGATACGAGATAAATGTACATAAATCAGATTGATTCCTCTATAGCAACAGAGAGCGACAAAGAGGAAATCACCAAATCAATACCATTTACAATAGCCCTAAGAAGATAAAATACTTAGGAATAAATCTAACTAGAGACATAAAAACCTATACAAAGAGTACTATAAGACACTACTGCAAGAAACCAAAAGAAACCTACATAAGTGGAAAAACATATCTTACTCATAGATAGGAAGACTAAACATTGTAAAAATATCTATCCTGCCCAACACGATCTACAGGCACAATACAATCCCTATCCAAATACCAGTGACATTTTTTTAAATAATTTTTATTGTGCTTTAAGTGAAAGTTTACAAATCAAGTCAGTCTCTCACACAAAAATCCATATACACCTTGCTACACACTCCAAATTACTCTCCCCCCAATCACACAGTCTGCTCTCTCCCTCCACTTTCTCTTTTCGTGTCCATTTCGCCAGCTTCTAACCTCCTCCTCCCTCCCATCTCCCCTCCAGGTGGGAGATGCCAACATAGTCTCAAGTGTCCACCTGATCCAAGAAGCTCACTCCTCACCAGCATCCCTCTCCAACACATTGTCCAGTCCAATCCATGTCTGAACAGTTGGCTTCGGGAATGGTTCCTGTCCTGGGTCAACAGAAGGTCTGGGTGCCATGACCACTGGGGTCCTTCCAGTCTCAGTCAGACCATTAAGTCTGGTCTTATGAGAATTTGGGGTCTGCATCCCACTGCTCTCCTGCTTCCTCAGGGGTTCTCTGTTGTGTTCTCTGACCAGTGACATTTTTTAATGAGATGGAGAAACAAATCACCAACTTCATAGGGAAGGGAAAGAGGCCCAGGATAAGTAAAGCACTACTGAAAAAGAAGTTGGAGGCCTCACACTACCTGATTTTAAAACATATTAAACAGCCACAGTAGTCAAAACAGTCTGGTACTAGTACAACAACAGGCACAGAGACCAACGGAACAGAATTGAGAATCCAGACATAAATCCTTCCACATATGAGCAGCTGGTATTTGACAAAGGCCCAAAGTCTGTTAAATGGGGGAAAAGACAGTCTCTTTAACAAATAGTGCTAGCATAACTGGATATCCATCTGTAAAAAAATGAAACAAGACCCATACCTCACGCCATGCACAAAAACTAACTCAAAATGGATCAAAGACCTAAATATAAAATCTAAAATGATAAAGATCATGGAAGAAAAAATAGAAACAATGCCAGGAGCCCTAATACATGGCATAAACAGTATACGAAACATCACTAGAACTGTACAAACATCAAAAGAGAGATTAGATAACTGGGAGCTCCTAAAACTCTAACATCTTTGCTCATCCAAAGACTTCATCAAAAGAGTAAAAAGATTACCTACAGATTGGGAAAAAGTTTTTATCTGTGACATTGCTGATCAGCATCTGATCTCTAAAATCTACATGATACTGCAAAAACTCAACAACAAAATGACAAATAACCCAATTAAAAAAAATGGGTAAATGATATGAACAGACACTTCACTAAAGAAGATATTCAGGTGACTAACAGATACATGAGGAAATGCTCACAATCATTAGCCATTAGAGAAATGCAAATCAAAACTACAGTGAGATTCCATCTCACTCCAACAAGGCTGGTTTTAATCCAAAATACAAAAAAATAAAGTTGGAGAGGCTGTGGAGAGACTGGCACACATATACACTGCTGGTGGGACTGTAAAATGGTACAACCACTTTGGAAATCAATTTGGTGCTTCCTTAAAAAGCTAAAAATAGAATTACCATAGGATCCAGCAGTCCTATTCCTTGGAATATATCCTAGAGAAATAAGAGCCTTTACGTGAACAGATATATATGCACACCCATGTTCATTGCTGCACTGTTTACAATAGCAAAAAGATGGGAGCAACCAAGGTGTCCATCAACAGATGAATGGTTAAATAAATTATGGTATATTCACAAAATGGAATACTATGCATTGATAAAGAACAATGATGAATCTGTGAAACATTTCATAGCACAGAGGAATCTGGAAGGCATTATGCTGAGTGAAATTAGTAAACTGCAAAAGGGCAAATATTGTATGAGACCACTATTATAAGAACTCAGGAAATAGTTTAAACAGAGAAGGAAAGATTGTTTGATGGTCACAAGAGGGGGAAGGGTAGGCGGGAGAGAGAGGGGTATTCACTAATTAGATAGTAGGTAAGAACTATTTTAGGTAAAGGGAAAGACGAGACACAATACAGGAGAGGTCAGCACAACTGGACTAAACCAAAAGCAAAAAAGTTTCCTGAATAAACCAAACACTTCTAAGGCCAGTGTAGTAGGGGCAGGTGTTTGGGCACCATGGTTTCAGGGGACATCTAGGTCAATTGGCATAATAAAATCTATTAAGAAAACATTCTGCATCACACTTTGGAGAGTGGCATCTGGGGTCTTAAACACTAGCAAGCAGCCATGGAAGATGCAACAATTGGTCTCAACCCATATGGAGCAAAGAAGAATGAAGAACACCAAAGACACAAGGTAAGTATGAGCCCAAGAGTCAGAATGGGCCACATAAATCAGACTACACCAGGCTGAGATCAGAAGAACTAGATGGTGCCCAGCTACAACCAATGGCTGCCATGACAGGGAGCACAGGAGAGAATCCCCAAAGGAGCAGGACAGCAGTGGGATGTAGACCTCAAATTCTTGTAAAAAGACCAGACTTAATGGTCTGACTGAGACTGGAGAGACCCTGGAGGTCATGGTCCTCAGTACTTCTGTTAGCCCAAGACAGGAACTATTCCCAAAGCCACCACTTCAGACAGGGATTGGACTGGAGTATAAGACAGAAAATGATATTGGTGAGGAGTGGCCTTCTTGGATCAAGTAGACAGATGAGACTATGTGGGCAGCTCCTGTCTGGAGGGGAGATGTGAAGGCTGAGTGGGACAGAAGCTGGCTGAATGGACATGGAGAGAAGGAGTGTGCTGTCTCAGTAGGGGGAGAGGAACTAGGAGTATATAGCAAGGTTTTGTATGAGAGACTGACTTGATTTGTAAACTTTCACTTAAAGCACAATTAAAAAAAAAAAAAACATAGTCTCTGTATGAACTGGCATAATATCAGGTTAAGATAACCCATTTCATGGTAGGGATTGCATTCCTTATAGGATCCAAGCTCTTCTATATTTTTGGCTAAGGCTCTTTTATCCCCTGGGTATAGCCTTGTGTCTTAGTTATCTGGTGCTGCTATAACAAACATAGCAGGAGTGGGAGGCTTTAACGAACAGAGTTTTATTTTCTCATCATTTAGGAAGATAGAGATCCTTATTAGGGTGCTGGTTGTAGGGTAAGGCTTTTTCTGTCTGCTCTGGAGGAAAATTCTTGCCTCAGCTTCTGTAGTGTTCTTCTTAGCTTTTCTTGCAGATCTCCGTGTAACATTTGCTTACCCCTCAGTGTGTGCTTGCTTTCTTCTGAGCCCAATCTACTGTTTTTATGTTTTAAAAGTGTTTGGATTAAGACACAAGCTCAATGACATGTCCTCATTGACATAACAAAGAAAACCTTATTCCCAAATGGAATTATATCCACAAGTATAAACCCATTGCCATTGAGTTTATTCTGACTCATAACAACCTATACGACAAAGTAGAACTGCCACAGGGTTTCCAAGGCTGTAAATCTTTACAGAAGCAGAATGCCACATCTTTCTCCCACAGAGCAGCTGGTGGGTTTGAACCACCAACTTTTCGGTTAGTAGCCGTGCACTTAACCAATGTACACCCAGAGCTTCATTCTACCAAGCACAAGGGTTAGCATTTACGATACATATTTTTTGGAGGGAAACAATTCAATCCACAACACCTTGTCTAGGTGAGTAGTATCCAAACACTGTAATTTTGTAACTCTACTACTAAAAATCATTTTAAAATGTTCATGCCAAATATTCATACATTTATAGACAATTTTGATCCAATCAGTAACATACAAATATATTTTAAAAGTTATAAAGCATAATCAAAAACATAGACTAAAAGACTAATAAATACTAATAGTATTTCCAATATTTTCTTCTTGTATTGCATAGGCCTGGCATGTACCTACAACACATTTGAGGACCGCTGCTCTGCGTGTCTCTATTTTTTTCCCCATTTATAAGATCAATCAATAATCTTCCCAACTTACGCAATTCTTATTTATGTATTTTAATACATCCCAAAAAAAGTTTTTCTGCTGAATTGTCGTGTCGGGTTTGGGGGCTGACATGACACGACTGGTCTATTTTTTCAGGTGGCCTTGTATTTGAATATTGATACTCATGTTTTGGTCTCACAAGTTAACTCTAGTACAGGCAGTGCCCTGGGTTACATCCGATTTACATACAA
Source organism: Elephas maximus indicus (assembly GCF_024166365.1). Lineage (NCBI taxonomy): Eukaryota > Metazoa > Chordata > Mammalia > Proboscidea > Elephantidae > Elephas > Elephas maximus. The sequence continues at coordinate 59,762,392 of NC_064832.1, forward strand.
TCCATAGTTATGAACCAATGCCCACAAGGCCTATAAGGAAAAAACTGACTTGATGTTAAGCCCAGGCTCCCACAATGGGCCACTCTTCACTCATGTGCGCAGGTGCAGCAGTAGGTTCTTGGGTGGACACTGGCGGCAGGTGGGCCCCTATGACATGGTGCACACAGCTGTCATCCGCAGCAGAAGCTAGCTGAGAGTCCACATACATCCACCTCTCTCAGGGCCTGGAACGGGGCAGCCCCACCGTCTGAGTGCTATAAACACCCCCTCTCAACTTTCTTTTCCGGCCTGCCAGTGGTGGCAACCAGTTGCTAATGCTGAGCTCTCCATGCTCTCCAAGCAGAACCAGTCCGTGGGCCACACTGGGCACACTGCTGGGCCTCTGGAGCACCCCCTTACCCAGCTTGGCCCACTCCACCTGACTGGGCCCTCCATTCTGTGCTGCCCAGGGCCGTTGCAGAGCCTCTCTCAGCTGCTGTTTCCCCTACCTTACATATGCGGGATTTCACTGTTGCAGAGGATCTTGGCCTTTTGTTGCATGGAAAGGGTGAGAGCAGTCTTAGATTCCTGACCCCTGTATGTCCATATGGTTTCTAAGGGTCCATAGAGAACTTCGGACTTGGGATTCCTTAAGTGTCCTCTTCCCAACTCTTGGACCTAGGCCTTGCTCTTAGTATATCCTGAGTGGCAATTTCTCCCCTGTACCCAGAAGCAGGGGCCTCGTATTTTGTGCATGGGGTTGACAGGTCTGGTGAGGAAGTGATGGGAGAATGATCCCTCTGGCCCCAGCATTATCCTATCCCACATTCCCAACTCTCCCTGTCTCAACTGAAAAAAAACAAAGGAACAAACCAGTTGCCATTAAGTTGGTTCTGACTCATAGTAACCCTATAGGGCAGAGGAGAACTGCCCTATAGGGTTTCCAAGGAGCACCGGTAGAGCCAAGCCCTTAACCACTGAGCACCAGGGCCTCAGCTGGGGAGGGTTCAAAACCCAGCAGAAATGCAGCCCAGTGGTACAACCTCAATTTTTTAGTTCAGAGTCTACAATAAAGTATTTAACTGGTCTCAAGGGTTTTAAAGAACAGAATCTTGTATTTTGGGTAATGTTTGCCTTGTAGGTATTTCTTCAACTGTGGAGAAGGCTTGTAATAACAAAAGGGCACTACTTTGCAACACACATCAAAACATTATTATTATTACTGTATTAGTATGTTAAAGATGTTTTAGTGTACCTGGAAGTGTTTCTTTAGTGTTTTTGAATGCATAGAAATGTACTCTATATACTATGTACCAAGACAAAAATTTGACTAATTGATGTTAGGTACGAATTGTACGTAACTGTTCTGACTTACATAGAATTTGACTCAAAGAACTTGTTCGGCATCCAGGAACTCCCTGTACTGTATTTCGCTCATTGCCAAGCAATTGTGGCAAATTGACTATAGCTTATGGCCCATAAGTACATTTTTCACTATTGTAACATTCCCATAAATATTTTTATAAGTCAAATTACCCCATTAAAGCATGTGTTGAAATATTCATTTTCAAGCTGTAAATATGCTGAAACCTTGGCACGTACTCCTTCCTGACAAAAGGCAGACTTTTGTGGCTACACAAGGACACTCTGTGATGCGGAATATAGTTTTTTAACTTGATTAATCCCTAGGATTCCAAAGTATAACGAGGGAGCACTTTCTAGATTAAATTAGTTGTCTTTCACACATATAACAAGGTGTTGAGAGAATAAGTGTTTTTTTGTCAGTCTAATTTTTAGAATGTGGCATTTGCCGAAGTGCAAGTGTTTGCAACTCAGAGCCCCGTGAAATATATAAAACAATTCCAATCTTTTTCTCGATTTGCAGAAGGAAAAAAATGAGCTGCTTTAGTCCTCAAAGTAGCTTTATTTTTTATATGATTAGTTGTTTCAATTTACTTCTGCACAGAAGGAAACAGCATTACGAGCAGCTGTTTTACTAGCGTAGCATGTTTCAAAACAAAATATATTTCATGCCATATTCAATATTCATCTCTATAGTCTGGCAACTTGATTTTAAATTTAAAGAAAACAGTGCTGAACAATTGTATCAGAGTTCTTAAATTGTCTGGTAGAAATAATTGCATGGTAAATAGATTATTTGAAATGGAACCCAAATTAAAAATCATTGCATATGCCAAGTTATAAGAAGATTGTGTATGTAAGATTTCTAAGAGGATCCAATGTTTCTGTGGAAAAGGCGGTTAGATTAATACGATATTGTTTTTTAATTCGACATAAACATCTCTTAAACACCAACAACTTTGTAGAACAATTGTATAGTCTAATGACTGAAATTCTACAGTTTAACAAAAGATCGGGAAAGTATCTGGTAGTAGGACTTAGACTGAATAAAAAGTAAGAAAAAGAACAACTAAGATATAATAGTCATCAAGGAAATTTAGTTCGATGGTCACCGTGATTTTTATGAGAGCAGAAATACATGTTTTTTTTTAATAGATTTATAGTCATGCAATTATTGCTTTTTCTGGAAAAAAAATATATTTTACTGATGTAAGTTGATCAAGAAGCTAACACAGCTTAATCTTAAGGGCCTCTCATTGTATAGGTGCCCTCCTAACCACTTTTTCATAGGGTCATATGTTTTTGTAAAATTTACAAAAGTGAGACTATATTAACCATAATTAGTTAGAATCATTGTTTCTTTGTATCAGACACTCCTTCCTTGGCAGATCTACCTCAGGCATTTTGTGGATCTAACTAATTGGAAGATGAATCAGACAATGTTTTCTAAGAGGGTGGAGTGGACAATGGCATATACTTAAGTGGCTCACGGTCATGTGCATGTATTGTTAGGATTTTGTCAACTTCCCTACTGTAGGAATGTCTTCCAGGTATTTCCCTATCATTTATTGTGCTGACTTAACCAAGAATTGTGATTGATGCTGTAGCATGAGAGACTCTATTATGAAAAAGAAAGTTTCTTACTGAATATATAGGGGACCATAGTCATAATTTAAAATGTTTGAAGACAGAAGCTACTCTGTGGTAAAGTATTATGACAATGTGAAACCATTATAAAAAAAAAAAAAAATTTACTTTGTGGTAATTGTTAGTGTTTTAGAACCCACAAATTTTATGACTTACTTTCTCATTGCAAATAAATACACACTTTAAAATCAATTTTGTATGCTTTTTCTCAAAGAGAAACTCTAAGTTTTGTAACTCCTGGGCCCACAAAATCTTGTCTTCCCTCTGATAAGGCATATCTTGTACTTTTCTCAATTAAGAACAGTGTCTTTCTTGTGGCCTTTTTAAAATGTGTGAGGACAATGATGCAAAATGTCCTGCAATGCAGAGACAGTTGCTCCCAGTGAAAATTGTTCCACATCAGTAAGAAACAGTATAAGATATACTGAATGCTCTTTTTCCAATATAAATTATAAAATGACCATATATGTGTATGTGTATGTGTATGTATACTGTCTCTCCATGAGCAAATTCTTAACATTTTAGTATGGGAATTCAATATTTTCATCGTTATATTTGTGTTTTGAGGCATTGCATCTTAATTATATTTTTCTGAACATTCTAATGTTTTTATTGAAGCTTCAAATTTATTTGTCATGATCAATATTGTGCTTTTTTTGTTGTTGCTTTACTGTTATTTGGATATGCAAATACATGTACATTATAAATGGGACCTAATGAATAATAACTTATTAGCAGACTTAAATATATTTTGGGGAAAAAGTATTTGATAAATTTCTCTTTGATACTTTGCCTTTCTTATGAACACAAAACTGATTTCCTGACCCATTCCCTTTTTTCCAACTCAGAGATGAATAAGCCACTTGGAAAGCTCATAGAAAAATGAGCTCAGGCCATGTGAATATGTTGTTGAATGGCATGTCCTTTAAAGTGCCTCCCAATGCTAACAATCTAGGGAAATAACGTTGCTTTTTCTAAGAGAAGTAATATAATTACTATCATTTTAAAGATGAGGAAATTGAGGAAAGGTAAGCTTGAATACCCCCATGTGCCTGTCAGTTTGTCTTACTTTGGGGGCTTGTGTGTTGCTGTGATGCTGGAAGCTATGCCACAGGTGTTCAGATACCAGCAGGATCACCCATGGCGGACAGGATTAAGCTAAGCTTCCAAGCTAAGACAGACTAGGAAGAAGGACCTGGCAGTCTACTTCTGAAAAGAATTAGCCAGTGAAAACCTTATGAATAGCAGATCAACATTGCCTGATACAGTGCTGGAAGATGAGCTTCTCAGGTTGAAAAACAATCAAAAGTTGAATGGGGAAAAGCTGGCCTCCTCAAAATAAAAATCAAAAACCAAACCCATCCGTTCTGACTCATAGAGACCCTATAGGACAGAATAGAACTGCCCCATAGAGTTTCCCACGAGTGTCTGGTGGATTCAAACTGCTGAATTTTTGCTAGCAGCCATAGCTCTTAACCACTATGTCACCAGGATTAGAATTGACCTTCATGAATTGGATAGGGTCATGTTTTCAGGACTTTCATTTGCTGATGTGGTATAACTCAAAATGAGAAGAAAACAGCTGCAAACATCTGTTAATAATCAGAATGTGGAATGTACGAAGTTAGAATCTAGAAAAATTGGAAATTGTCAAAAATGAAATTGAACATGTAAAGATCAATATCCTAGGCATTAGTGAGCTGAAATGAACTGGTATAGGCCATTTTGACTTGGACAATCATATGGTCTACTATGCCAGGAATGACAACTTGAAGAGGAAAGGCATTGCATTCATCTCCAAACAGAACATTTTAAGATCTATCCTGAAGTACAACACTGTCAGTGATAGGATAACATCCATAAACTTAAAAGGAAGACTGGTTAATTCTACTATTATTCAAATTTACACACCAACCACTGAGGCAAAAGATGAAGAAATTGAAGACTTTTACCAACTGCTGCAGTCTTAAATTGATCGAACATGCAGTCAGATTGCATTGGTAATTACTGGTGATTGGAATGCAAAAGATGGAAACAAAGAAAAAGGAAAGGATCAGTAGTTTGAAAACATGGCCTTGGTGATAGAAATGATGCCTGAGATCACATGATATAATTTTGCAAGACAAATGACATCTTCATTGCAAATGTCTTTTTCAAGGACATAAACGGTGACTGTACATGTGGATCTCACCAAATGGAATACACAGGAACAAAATCAACTGCATTTGTGGAAAGAAACAATGGAAACGCTCAATATCATCAGTCAAAACAAGGCCAGGGGCCGACTTCGGAGAAGACCATCAATTGCTCATATGCGAATTCAAGTTGAAACTGAAGGAAATTAGAACAAGTCCATGAAAGGCAAAGTACAACCTTGGGTGCATCCCACCTGAATTTAGAGACCATCTTAAGAATAGATTTGACATATTGAACACTAAAGACCAAAGATGAGACGAGTTGTGGAATGACATCAAGGACATCATACATGTAGAAAGCAAGAGGTCATTCAAAAGACAGGAAAGAAAGAAAAGACAAAAATGGATGTCAGAAGAGACTCTGAAACTTGCTCTTCAATGTGAAGTAGCTAAATCAAATGGAAGAAATGAAGTAAAAGAATTGAACAGAAGATTTCAAAGGGGAGCTCCAGAAGACAAAATATTTTAATGACATGTGCAAAAACCTGGAGATAGAAAACGAAAAGGGAAGAACATATTCAGTATTTCTCAAGCTGAAAGAACTGAAGAAAACATTCAAGCCTTGAGTTTCAATTTTAAAGGATCCTATAAATTTTTTTTTTTTTTTTTATGGGGAGGAATACATGGAGTCACTATACCAAAAAGAACTGGCCAATGTTTAACCATTTCAGAAGGTAGCATATGATCAGGAACCTCTGGTACTGAAGGAAGAAGTCCAAGCTGCACTGAAGGCATTGGAGAAAAACAAGGATCCAGAAACTGACAGAATGTCAATCAAGATGTTTCAACAAATGGATGCAGTGCTCGAAGTGCTCATTCATCTATGCCAAGAAATTTGAAAGACAGTTACCTGGCCAACCTACTGGACAAGATCCATATTTTTGCCTATTCCCAAGAAAGGTGATCCAACCAAGTGCAGAAATTGTCAAACAATGTCATTAAAATCACAGGTAAGTAAAATTTTGCTGAAGAACACTCAAAAGTGGCTGCAGCAGTATATCGACAGGGAATTGCTAGAAATTAAAGCTGGATTCAGAAGAGGACCTGGAACCGGGGATACCATTGCTGATGTCAGATCAATCCTGGCGGAAAGCAGTGAATACCAGAAAGATATTTACCTGTGTTTTATTGACCTTGCAAATGCATTTGTATGTGTAGATCATAATAAGTTATGGATAATATGGTGAAGAATGGGAATTCCAGAACACTTAATTTTGCTCATAAGGAACTTGTACATAGATCAAGTGACAGCCGTTTGCACGAAAGAATGGAATACTGTGTGGTTTAAAGTCAGTAAAGGTGTGCATCAGAGTTGTATCTTTTCACCATACCTACTCTACCTGTATGCTTAGCAAATAACTAGAGAAACTGGAGTATATGAAGAAGAATGGGATTGGAGGAAGACTCATTAACAACCAGCTTTATGCAGATGATGCAACATTTCTTGTTGAAAGTGAAGAGGACTTGAAGCACTTACCGAAGATCAAAGATCACAGCCTTCAGTAGATTACACCACAACATAAAGGAAAAAAAATCCTCGCAACTGGACTAATAAGCAACATCACGTTAAATGAAGAAAAGATTGAAGTTGTCAAGGATTTCATTTTAGTTGGATTCCACAATCAACAGCCATGAAAACAGCAGTCAAGAAATCAAAAGACACATTGCACTGGGCAAATCTCCTGCAAAGGACCTCTTTATAGTGTTGAAAAGCAGAAATGTCACCTACAAGACTTAGGTGTGCATGATCCAAGCCGTGGTGTTTTCATTCACCTCATACGCAAGCAAAAGCTGAGCAATGAGTAAGGAAAACTGAAGAATTGAAGCCCTTGAATTGTGGTGTTGGCAAAGAATACTGAATATACCGTGGACTGCCGAAAGAATGAACAAATCTGTCTTGGAAAAAGTGAAACCAGAATGCTCCTTAAAAGCAAGGATGGGGAGACTATGCCTCACATACTTCTGACATGTTATCAGGAGGGATCAGTCCCTGGAGAAGGACATCATGCTTGGTAAAGTGGAGGGTGAGCAAATAAGAGGAAGACCTTCAATGAGATGGATTGACACAGTGGCTGCAACAATGGGGATCAAACACAACAAGGATTGTAAGAACGGGGCAGGACTGGGCAGTGTTTCATTCTGTTGTGCCTAGGGTCACTATGGTTCAGAACCAACTCAATGGCACCTAACAACAACAACAAGCTTGAATAATTTGTTCATGGGTACATAGCTAGCAAGTTTGAAGCTAGGATTTGAATCCAAGAAGTCTGATATCAGAGCTTATGCCCAACCACTCACCTAGGAGGACTTGACTCAACTCAGACTATAACACTATTTCAATGTTCATCTTTTTATCAACCACTGCTGTTGTTATTCTCCATCTTTGTACCACACATTAAAAAAACAAGCAAACAAAAAAATGCATTGTCAATTAATCACAGCCATTATCTCATTTCCTTCTGTGGCAGCCAAGTAAATGTTGCTGTCAGATCTCCCAACTGTAGGAATCAAAATTGGCCAAACATCACCACTACTGTTTTCTGATATCCGTAGCCTAGTTTCTAGTTTCCACTGCAGCTCTGTCAATGGCTGAGCCTAGCGGGTATAACAAGGCAGACTCTTTCTTAGGAGAGTGGGTTAGGCTTCTTTAATGGGTGACTTTGGCTGTAGGAATTCCCATTTGGTATTTGATGTTCTTTAGGACTGCATTCCAGTCTAAGACAATTTTATCCAGCAATCATTGTTCATCTCTTTTCTTTACAAGGTCAGCTCTGCATTACTGTGACAGCTCTCCCAGCCTCCTTTGTCTTCCTCCCCATTTTCTTACAGGTGTTTTCTGTAATGAATTCATTGTATATCTAGACCCATCTTGGCTATGATTCCTGGAAACCCTTAGAAGACATGCTTTCTTACCAGTTAGTCAATAACCACAAAGTGTAATTTTTGGATCTTTAGTTTCACTGTGCAGAATACAATCACAATCCAAAGGTATGTGTTTGTGTGTGTATTAATTACTACAGTCATGGTTCCCGTATTACTTCTAGCTTCAGAGACATTGCAGGGACTTATGGGGACCTGAAATCTGATCTTTACAAAAATGAGCTATATTTTTAAAAAGTTTACATTTTCCATTAAAAAAAATATAAACATTGTTCTTGGATACAGAATTTGCCCTAATTCATATGTAAAGTTTTTTTGGTTGAAAAAATAAATTGGATTTTATTAAAAATTATTATCTTTAGAACACTGTTTAATAATTTAATAAAAACTAAGGAGGACTATTCTACGTGGTAAAAGTCCCCTATATTATATTTAAACACATTAAATTGGCAAGTATTTATTGTACATGCAGTATATAAAAAGCACTCTGTAAGGTATCTGAATAAAGGATGAATACATAAAAAATGAGTAAGTGAAAAATATGCAAGAAATGTTTGCAATATTCACAGAATTCCCCATGTAGTGAAGTAAGCAAATGTGTTTGTAACTAATGACAATACTGGTTAGGATAGTAGTGGTAGATGAGAAAGTGTGAGGAAGAGTTAAGTAAAGATAGCTATGCGTACAATGAGTATAATATTGCTCCCAAGAAGCTGTGTGTAGGAAGATTACTTTTCTAAGATTAGTTTTCAGTGGAAAGCTTTTAATGACACGATATTTTAAAAGTTAAAGTTGGTTTGGTTGGAGAAAAGGCTTTAGAAAGCCTACCTGTTCAATATCATGATGTATTTATTTCCTCAATTAAGCATCTTAATTAAGGAAGCTATGGCAAATAGGTGAATGGTCAGAGAACTAATCCTGAACTGAATTTTATGGTCACAAAAGTCTCCCAAACGAATAATCTGCTGATGTACTAAATGTTCAGCCTTCCTCAAGAGGACAGGATAATTTTAAGAAATATCGTTGTACTCCTTTGGCATAATTCTTCCCTTGGAATGCAAAAAGGTAGAGTATTTTAAAAATTGGAAATAGGGAGACCATTTTATGCCATATGTAGGTGTTTTACTAGAAATTTTGCTTTCGACAAATCTCTTTGTGAATGAAAGCATTATGGAAGAAAGATCAGAACACAGTGGCCAAATTCCTGCGCATAATCTCACATTCCTCCCTCCAACGTTTGCCGTCCTCTTCAAAAGAACGCTCACCTCAACTGTGTCTCCTCATGTCAAAGAGGAGATTTGGGTCCAATATATAATTGTTGGTATTAATTTTCTTATTTATAAATAAGTTACTTTATGTTATAAAAGAACCATAAGTTCTATAACAAGAATACTGTACAGACATGTTGATGTGTATTCTTAGTATGGTAGCACAAATTTTCTAAGTATTATTATACTCATCTAACTCAAAATGGCCCTCTTATGCCTGCGTTCATGAAAAGTAGACTACACCTAACAGAGGAAATTTGAAAATGTAGCATATTTTAATCTTCTATCAAATATATAGAAGCCCTGGTTACACAGTGGTCAATGCACTTGGCTGCTAACCAAAAGGTCTGCGGTTTGAATCAAATTTATGCTCAAAAGGTCTTGACCCAATACCCATATTAATAGAAACCCAATTTAACACCAGTGCCTCCAAATTTGTGATATGTTACGCCATTTAGTCAGTGCTTCCCTTGTTTCTGTAAGACACTTTCTTCTCCCAATATAGTGATTCATTCTGTGTGCTCCTTGAATTTTCCATTTTTCTTTACTACAGAATTAAAATTAATCATATGAGAAAGATAGGACGGACGTGACTCAGATAATCTCCTTTTCTTTATTATTGTCAATATTAGCCACCAAAATGTTCAATTCTTAAAATCCACTATGGAAGCTTTTCTTTATTCTCTAACAATGTGTGGAATAGTGAATTCCAAAGGTATTAGATCAGACAGATAAAGTGGATTTAAAGAAAATCTAAAATACTATGTGCTTCAGAAAAAAAAAAAAAAAAAACTTCTATAAAATGGGACCACTGCACATGTCTTTTTTGTTAATGTCTGAACTAGTGAATGTGCTGCACATTCCCCCTTCCATGCCCTTGGATATGTATTGTTGAATATATGCACTGCTGAACCTACCGCAACCTAAGGAAGGTACATGGAATTCACCTGAGTAAATGCAGACCTGACAGCATTACCTGTGTTGTTCTGCTTTTGCATAGCCTTGAGGGTAGAAAAGACATTTTTCCCACTGTACAACCAATATAACTGATTTTTAGAGTCATCTCAGAGTAGATTTTGAATTTCAGGCTATAGAATAAACTTAATCACTATCAAGTTGTTCAAAAATATAATATTATATAATATGGTATTATATCTTATCAAAATGTGATATATCTTTCCACTTGCTAGTTATGTAAAAACTACCTTTGTAAACTGCAGGTAGTATATCATACCTATTTTCATCATTTTTTTTTTCTCAATCTAGTGGTGATCCATACACATTTTATATTGTTGGGTTCTCTTTTCTTTCTCTGATCATCTATTTTTTCTCTTCTTAATAGTCTTTCCTACAATTTTCCCATCTCATTGTGTTACTTTTCTTCCATTCATCTTTTCTTTTCTCCCTCCCTTTCTTTGTTGCTATTTTCTTAGTCGTTCCAGTTCTTCATACAATTCTTAATTCTCCCCCACATCCTCCATTACTGTTATCCTCCCCATGACTTCCCCATTTTTTTCTCTCCTCACGTCTTACATATTTCTAGTGGCAACACGATATCTCTTTTATCAAAGTGTAAGTACCACATTAAAACTCTATTACTGGTAATAGAGTTAATGTGAAAATACAGATTACGTATAATTTATGATGAAGTAATTCTATGTCTTAGTCAGTATAATGAGTTGCCAATTTAATTTAAATATATTAGATGCTCACCAAGCGGGTACTGAGCTCTTTTTATGCATTTAGTATAGAACTGATCATTACTGAATAGCTAAAATTATCCTGCAATATTTTTAGCATGATAAAGTTATTTTGTATTCTAAACCACAAGAAGGAAACAAAGTCAATAAAAACACTTCATACTGTGTATTGTGTTACCTTCCTTCCCTTTTTCTTTCAATTTTTAGAAATAAATTCATTGTTTGTTTCAACTATTTTTAGTAAGAGAGCAAGGGAGTGGTATTGAGATTCTCATAAAGAAATTCTAAGATTTTTGGTAGTAAGGTGAGTTTAACAGGCAGTTTCTGAATTACCTGTGTAACACTCATACATGTCCTTGGGGTATTTGTTCATTTCTTCAACACTTAGCTCTTGCTAAATGACAAAATTCTATAAGGCACCAGGGATACAATGATTAATAAGACATCATCACTTTTCTGGAAGGGTTTATAACCTAGCTGAGGAAGATCGACGAGTGAACAGATAATTATAACGCAGTCCGATGCTGTAACGAGAAGCCATGGGGCTATGGGAGCACATGAGAGGTTCTTAATCCAGAGTGTTAGGAGTTCAGGGAAAACTTCCAGAAGAGACGATGCTTCCACTGATTTTTGAATGATGATACAGATCAATAAGTGAAGGGAAGAAATGAAGTGGAAACATGAGTGGGGGTAGTGAGGAACTCTCAAAGGAAAAAAAAATGAGCAATTTCAAAAGCTTAGAGGCAAGAGAGATCTTAGAAAAGGTTTATAACAAAAAAATAGTTCAATAAGTCTGAGGAATGTGCTATGGAGGACGTAAATAGGATTGTTGTTGATTTTAGTGGTTGTTGAGTTGATTCCAACTCATGGTGACTCCATGCATTGCAGAGCAGAACTGCTTCATAGGGTTTTCAAGGCTGTGGCCTTTACTATGGCCAGGCCTGTCTCCTGAGGCACTTCAAACTGTCAACATTTCAGCTAGTAGTCGAGCACATAAGCACCCCACCTCTTGAGTAGGGTAGAAAATAAAATAGTGATGAGACAGATGTAGAAATAGCCAGGGGCCATATAATGAAGGGCCTTGCATAGAATTGTAGGGAGTTTGGATTTCACCCTGAAAACCCTCATAGCCACTAACAGGTCCTAAGCAAATAACGTCCTGTCAAAATCTGGTATTTTAAATGACAAATTGTGGAGAATGTGTTGGACAGGCAGCATTTAAAGCATGGGGGTCAATTAGGAGACTATTACAAGCAGTTTAGTGGTGATTATTCAGATAATGGAAGATCCCATCAAAAATGGTATTTCACTGAGACAGTGGCAATAGATGAATTTGAGACAGATTTACTCTGAGGCTGAAGAAAGAGTATTTGACTGTTGCTTGAATGTAGGGAATAGATAAAGCAAAAGCCGAGGATAAGAAACAGTTTCTTCATCAGATAAATGGGTCCATCGCACTGCCTGTAGTGAGAAGGGGTCAAATTGGTATTGCCTGGGTACGTTGGGTAGGGCTGGTACAGTGTTATTTTAGGTTATAGTGATTTAAAAGAACCCATAGATCTTAGAAGTCGATACATCTAGTGGACAATAGGATATGTGTGGCAGAATATTTCATTTGTACTATCATTTTACTCCTCCTTTCTTAAAGAAGTAGTGGTGGTCTTAAAGAACCACGCTTCTAGCCATTTTATTCCCTTGTTTCAGGAGAAATTTCTGTCAGGGTCTAAAGCTGGGTTCTTGAGGGTATTATGTGAAGGGAAAGGTGGGGTTTCATAGAAGCAGTTAAATGGAGTGGGAGATCATCAAAACAGGAAAAGAGTCAGAGGTCTGCTGATGCCAGATCTTAGTGTAGATCTGTCTTCTGAGAGCTGATGGGACACCAGAGGGTAATAATTCTATATGTACCAAAGGAGGCTAGAGGAAACATTGGTGGCGTAGTGGTTAAGAGCTAGGGCTGTTAATCAAAAGGTTGGTAGTTGAAATCCACAAGACAGTCCTTGGAAACCCTAAGGGGCAGTTCTACCCTGTTCTATAGAGTCTCTATGGGTCAGAATTGACTGGATGGCAACAGGTTTTAAGGAGGATAGATGGGAGCCCTGATGGGGCAGTGGTTAAGTGCTCATCTCCTAACCAAAAAGTCAGCGATTTGAACCCACCAGCTGTTCCACAGGAGAAAGATGTGGCAGTCTGCTTCTGTAAAGATTTCAGCCTTGGAAACCCTGTGAGACAGTTCTACTCTGCCCTATAGTGTTGCTCAGTCAGAATCAACTCAGTGGCAATGGGTTTAAAGGAGGCTAGAAATGAGTAACACTTCTTTCTAATTCAGCAAAATTTGATTTGCTCAAGAGTGATAGGTAAGCTATTTAACGGAGATTCAAAGAATTGTTTCGGCTTGGAAAGTAGTTTTCAGTTACTAAAGGTAAGAGGTCTTCCTTTGTTTCCAAATGAACATCTCATATTCTTGTGAGCCCCCAGAAAGGAGCTTCTATCCCCCAAACTTCATTCCAGTATATGAGAGAATTAGTTAGGATCGGCCTTGAGTCTGATTTAAATTGCTTTTTTAAACTAAAGTACTATTATCTTTGTCACACTCCGAAGTATGTAGGTAGAGTTTATACTTAGACTATATGGGTGTGAATTTCATCGAAAGTTTATGCTAAAGAACAAGACATAAAATTGGAGACAAAAGTGATAGAATCAGGCAAATGAGTGACTGGATTTTAAGACTTCAGAGAAACAGCATAGTTTTGCCTTTTTTTGCGTAATAAAACTTCTCCAATTCAATTATGATGAAATGCTCTTGTTTTTTGCACCTGGAGGTATGAGTTTTCCTACTTTCGCCCTCCTGTCTCTTCTATCCCTTTTATTTCAGGCCTGAACATTCCCTGGTCTGGGTTTCCTGCATATGTACAGCTCAGAGCTGGGGCCTGAAGGCTATCACCAGCAAATGACAGGAAAAGCCTCTTAGGATGTTGATTTCCTCTCCTTCTCCCAACATACTTTCGATTCTTCCCAAACGCAGGGAAGAGAAAGAAAACCCCTTGCGATTTTCCCACTTGTAAGAAATCACTGCTGTTACAATTCTAGTGACATCCTTTCTATTCCATGAAAGTGTGAAGTCAGAGGATGAAGTATAAAAATAAAAAAGAAGACAGGAAGTATCCCCATTACTACTACCCTAATTTTTTTTTTTTTTTAATTTAACTTACGTTACTAATCTCTTTTTCTTCCCAACAGGCGATGATGGTGCCACCTCTCCATTATCCTTAAAAGTAGGTGGTCTGCACAAAGGTTAAAGAAGGACACTACATAATGATTAAAGAGACAATTGACCAGGAAGATATAACCATATTAAATATTTATGCACCCAATGACAGTGCTGCAAGACACATAAAACAAACTTTAACAGAACTGAAAAGTGAGATAGACACCTCCACAATTATAGTAGGAGACTTCAACACACCACTTTCGGAGAAGGACAGGACATCCAGTAAGAAGCTCAATAGAGAAACGGAAGACCTAATTGCTGCAATCAACCAACTTGACCTTATTGACTTATACAGAACATTCCACCCAACTGCTGCAAAGTATACTTTTTTTTCTAGTGCACATGGAACATTCTCTAGAATAGACCAAATATTAGGTCATAAAACAAACCTTTGCAGAATCCAAAACATCAAAATATTACAAAGCATCTTCTCAGACCATAAGGCCATAAAAGTGGAAATCAATAACAGAAAAATTAGGGAAAAGAAATCAAATACTTAGAAACTGAACAATACCCAGCTGAAAAAAGACTGGGTTATAGAAGACATTAAGGAGGGAATAAAGAAATTCATAGAATACAATGAGAATGAAGACACTTCCTATCAAAATCTCTGGGACACAGCAAAAGCAGTGCTCAGAGGTCAATTTATATCGATAAATGCACGCATACAAAAAGAAGAAAGAGCCAAAATCAGAGAACTGTCCCTACAACTTGAACAAATAGAAAGTGAGCAACAAAAGAATCCATCAGGCACCAGAAGAAAACAAATAATAAAAATTAGAGCTGAACTAAATGAATTAGAGAACACAAAAACAATTGAAAGAATTAACAAAGCCAAAAGCTGGTTCTTTGAAAAAATTAACAAAATTGATAAACCATTGGCCAGACTGACTAAAAAAATACAGGAAAGGAAACAAATAACCCAAATAAGAAACGAGGTGGGCCACATCACAACAGACCCAACTGAAATTAAAAGAATCTTATCAGATTATTACGAAAAATTGTACTCTAACAAATTTGCAAACCTAGAAGAAATGGACGAATTCCTAGAAAAACACTACCTACCTAAATGAACACAATAAGAAGTAGAACAACTAAATAGACCCATAAAAGAAAAAGAGATTGAAACGGTAAACAAAAAACTCCCAACAAAAAAAAAGCCCAGGCCCGGACGGCTTTACTGCAGTGTTCTACCAGACTTTCAGAGAAGAGTTAACACCACTACTACTAAAGGTATTTCAAAGCATAGAAAATGACGGAATACCACCTAACTCATTCTATGAAGCCACCATATCCCTGATACCAAAACCAGGTAAAGACATCACAAAAAAAAAGAAAATTACAGACCTATATCCCTCATGAACATAGATGCAAAAATCCTCAACAAAATTCTAGCCAATAGAATTTAACAACATATCAAAAAAATAATCCGCAATGACCAAGTGGGATTTAAACCAGGTTTATGCAAGGCTGGTTTAATATTAGAAAAACCATTAATGTAATCCACCATATAAACAAAACAAAAGACAAAAACCACATGATCTTATCAATTGATGCAGAAAAGGCATTTGACAAAGTCCAAACCCATTTATGATAAAAACTCTCACCAAGGAATTGAAGGAAAATTCCTCAACCTAGTAAAGGGTATCTATACAAAGCCAACAGCCAACATCACTCTAAATGGAGAGAGACTGAAAGCATTTCCCTTGAAAACGGGAACCAGACAAGGATGCCCTTTATCACCGCTCTTATTCAACATTGTTCTAGAGGTCCTAGCCAGAGCAATTAGGCTAGACAAAGAAATAAAGGGCATCCAGATTGGCAAGGAGGAAGTAAAATTATCTCTATTTGCAGATGACATGATCTTATACACAGAAAACCCTAAGGAATCCTCCAGAAAACTACTGAAACTAATAGAAGAGTTTGGCAGAGTCTCAGGTTATAAGATAAACATACAAAAATCACTTGGATTCCTCTACAACAACAAAAAGAACACCGAAGAGGAAATCACCAAATCAATATCATTCACAGTAGCCCCCAAGAAGATAAAATACTTAGGAATAAATCTTACCAAAGATGGAAAAGACCTATACAAAGAAAACTACAAAGTACTACTGCAAGAAACTAAAAAGGACGTACTTAAGTGGAAAAACATACCTTGCTCATGGATAGGAAGACTTAACATAGTAAAAATGTCTATTCTACCAAAAGCCATCTATACATACAATGCACTTCCGATCCAAATTCCAATGACAT
The DNA here is from genome assembly GCF_024166365.1 of Elephas maximus indicus. Lineage (NCBI taxonomy): Eukaryota > Metazoa > Chordata > Mammalia > Proboscidea > Elephantidae > Elephas > Elephas maximus. The sequence goes on from NC_064832.1 coordinate 59,778,947, forward strand.
TTTTTAATGTAATGGAGAAACAAATCACCAACTTCATATGGAAGGGAAAGAAGCCTCGGATAAGTAAAGCATTAGTGAAAAAGAAGAAGAAAGTGGGAGGCCTCACTCTACCTGATTTCAGAACCTATTATACAGCCACAGTAGTCAAAACAGCCTGGTACTAGTACAACAACAGGCACATAGACCAATGGAACAGAACTGAGAACCCAGGTATAAATCTATCCATATATGAGCAGCTGCTATTTGACAAAGGCCCAGTGTCAGTTAATTGGGGAAAAGATAGTCTTTTTAACAAATGGTGCTGGCATAACTGGATATCCATTTGCAAAAAAATGAAACAGGACCCATACCTCACACCAAGCACAAAAACTAACTCCAAGTGGATCAAAGACCTAAACATAAAGACTAAAACGATAAAGATCATGGAAGAAAAAATAGGGACAACATTAGGAGCCCTGATACAAGGCATAAACAGAATACAAAACATTACCAAAAAAGATGAAGAGAAACCCGATAACTGGGAGCTCCTAAAAATCAAACACCTATGCTCATCTAAAGACTTCACCAAAAGAGTAAAAAGACCACCTACAGATTGGGAAAGAATTTTCAGCTATAACAACTCCGACCAGCGCCTGATCTCTAAAATCTATATGATTCTTTTAAAATTCAACCACAAAAAGACAAACAACCCAATCAAGAAGTGGGCAAAGGATATGAACACGCACTTCACTAAAGAAGATATTCAGGCAGCTAACAGATACATGAGAAAATGCTCTCAATCATTAGCCATTAGAGAAATGCAAATTAAAACTACGATGAGATTCCATCTCACTCCAACAAGGCTGGCATTAATCCAAAAAACACAAAATAATAAATGTTGGAGAGGCTGTGGAGAGATTGGAACTCTTACACACTGCTGGTGGGAATGTAAAATGGTACAACCACTTTGGAAATCTATCTGGAGTTTTCTTAAAAAGTTAGAAATAGAACTACCATACAACCCAGAAATCCCACTCCTCGGAATATACCCTAGAGAATAAGAGCCTTCACACGAACAAATATATGCACACCCATGTTTATTGCAGCACTGTTTACAATAGCAAAAAGCTGGAAGCAACCGAGGTGTCCATCAATGGATGAATGGTTAAATAATTTGTGGTATATTCACACAACGGAATACTACGCATCAATAAAGAACAGTGACGAATTTGTGAAACATTCATAACCTGGAGGAACCTGGAAGGCATTATGCTGAGTGTAATTAGTCAGAAGCAAAAGGACAAATATTGTATAAGACTACTATTATAAGATCCTGAGAAATAGTATAAACTGAAAAGAACACATACTTTTGTGGATACGAGGGAGGGAGGGAGGGTAAAAAAAAAAAAAATTTTTTTTTTTTTTTTTTTTTTTACTGATTAGTTAGTAGATAAGAAGTACTTTAGGTAAAGGGAAGGACAATACTCAATACACAGAAGGTCAGCTCAACTGGACTGGACCAAAAGCAAAGAAGTTTCCTGGATGAACTGAATGCTTCAAAGGTCAGCGGAGCAAGGGCTGCGGTTTGGGGACTATGGCTTAAGGGGACTTCTAAGTCAATTGGCGAAATAATACTATTATGAAAACATTCTGCATCCCACTTTGAAATGTGACGTCTGGGGTCTTAAATGCTAACAAGCGGCCATCTAAGATGCATCAATTGGTCTCAACCCACCTGGATCAAAGGAGAATGAAGAACACCAAGGTCACACAATAACTACGAGCCCAAGAGACAGAAAGGGCCACATGAACTAGAGACTTACATCATCCTGAGACCAGAAGAACTAGATGGTGCCCGGCTACAACTGATGACTGCCCTGGCAGGGAGCACAACAGAGAACCCCTGAGGGAGCAGGGGATCAGTGGGATGCAGACCCCAAATTCTCATAAAAAGACCAGACTTAATGGGCTGACTGAGACTAGAGGAATCCTGGCGGTCATGGTCCCCAAACCTTCTGTTGGACCAGAATAGGAACATTTCCCGAAGACAACTCATCAAACATGGAAGGGACTGGACAATGTGTAGGCGAGAGATGCTGATGAAGAGTGAGCTACTTGTATCAGGTGGACACTTGAGACTGTGTTGGCATCTCCTATCTGGAGGGGAGATAGGAGGGTAGAGAGAGTTAGAAACTGGCAAAATTGTCACGAAAGGAGAGACTGGAAGTAGGGAGTGGGCTGACTCATTGGGGGAGAGTAAGTGGGAGTATGGAGTAAGGTGTATATAAGCTTATATGTGACAGACTGGATTTGTAAACGTTCACTTAAAGCTCAATAAAAATTATTAAAAAAAAAAAAAAAGTAGGTGGTCTGGGTTTGAATCCCAGCTCTGACACCTACTAGCTGTATGATTTTAGTCAACTTGGTTAACACCTGTGCCTTAGTTTCCTCATCTGTAAGATGAGAACGATAATAATACTCATCACATAGAATAGTTGCGGGAATTAAAGAAATCAAATGAAAAAAGAATTTAATAGTGTAACTAACACAGAAGAGCATCACCTGTATGGTAGCTGAAGTTACAAGAACTGCCGAATTCATCACTGGAAATTTCTCTCAGGGAAAAGTACTGCATGATTGGAAGGAATACTTTGCTAAGCTGTATTGGGTGAGGGATAAGATCCTCCAAAGAAGAAAAATGCTTAAATAAAAACAGTGAATCTAAACTGCCTCTTAGAGCAGGCAAGTTTAGTTAAAAGAAGAGCTTTAATTTGTTGAGTGGAATATACATATTTCAGGACAGAACTGACCAATATAATAAGAAAGGCTGAAAGATACTTCTCTGTCTTCTCTCACAGAATGTTCAATCTCTTCTCTAACTAAATGTGAAACAAAAAAAGAATATTTTCTAAGGGATTGCTAACCTGTCATTGCCTATGCACCCACATTTCTCAGCCTTCCAGAACCTCCACTTAACTCTGCACTCCAAATCCTCAAGGCGATTCTTACAACAACATCTTTAGCATTTCTGACTTCAACTTCTTAAGGTTCACGGTGAGTGAAATAAGTTCTCATGAGTAACCCTGGTATGCCCTTGTTCCTATGACTAAAATGGTTACCAAAAAAAAGGTGCAAAACGTAATTCTGGAACACACTTCATTTGTAAATTGGGAGTTTAGTACACAGTGTAATGCAATCAATCCATGTCTCAAAAGATGAACGATGCACTTTATCAAATTACTAAGGCATCTTAAAAGATTGCATTAAAATCCTCACAATATCATGTATTGTTTTTCTTTGCCTGCCTTTCTTTTCTTCTGCCCTCCCTCCCTCCATCCCTCTCCGTCCCATATCTCTTTCCCTCCCTCCCCCTCCCTTTGTTTCTTCTTTCTTTCTTCCCTTTCTTCCTTCTTTCTTCTTCCCTTCCTCTCTCTCCCTTCTTTTTTTTTCCTCTTGCCCTTTCTCTCTGTCATCTTATTTATCTTATATTTCTATTTCTGTTTAAATCTAAACTGCTATCGTTAAAAAAAAAATGACTTTGAAAACAACCTCTGAAAAAAAGAAGTTGAACCTGTCAGCGCCTAGTTCTCACTCTGCCACTTACTAGCTGTGTGACCTTGGGCAGGTTATATAATCTCCCAGGCTTCAGGTTCTTCATCTGTAAAATGAAGTGGGCTGACCTAGGTGATCTTTAATGTCCTTTTCCAGCTTTAACAGTCTGAGTCTAAGTATGGTAACACAGATTTCTGAACTAGTGCCAATTAGCAATTTATACTCCTACTTAAACCTTGGAAGATATTTGAAAAAGTAAGACCAGAGTATGGATCAGGTACACTTATATAAACTTTTGTGATTTTTAATGAAAATAGTTTTTTTTTTCTTTTAATTTAAAAATGTTTATTGTTACAAACCGGAAAACATAAAAATGTTTAAGAGAAAGAATAATCCTTTCTGTAGAAAAAGTCATCCTGAGCCTGTGAGCTTCACTGATAGGAAATGTTTCTACCAAGGAAATTCCTTCTTTGTATTTGATTCTTATTCAATTTTTACAACCTTGATAGCAGGAGCCAGAATGTAAATTATTAACACTAGAATTAATAGAGATCTGGTACAGAGGGAGAACCAGAATAAAATCATTTATATTTACTTGTGTTGATGTCAGTGTACTTGCATCTTTCTACTCCTTTAATTTTATTCCTTTTCTTTTTCTCTACCCAAGTTTAAATCTTGCTGTGTGTGACACAGTGATATTCAAGGAGCATTAAACGGAGGCATGTCTCTCACGCTGGTAGATGGATTGTGTGTGTGTGTGTATGTGGGGGGGTGTATTTAAATGTGTATGACTATTACCCTCAATAAGTATGTATTACATCTTATTAGCCTTAGCGAGGTAGTCTAATCTAACAGTTCTGCACCACGTTCACATTAATATGGAAATGAAATTAGAATACAAAATTAAATGAAAATGAAATTTGGAAGCTAATTGACATTTTTGTCACAAAAGCTCAGAGAAACACTATTTACGGTTTAATGGTAAAAGGCTAAAGTGTCATCCCAGGGAGGGGGCCACATCAATCTCGGGTACAGTTATTTCCTCAAGTACAGTGCAAAGCCGTTTGTGTATGCAAGTTGCCAGCCTCCCTCACGTAGGTGGTCCTATCCCTGTAAACCTGGGCTAAATTGCTACCATCCATCATACACAGTGGCTGCCTGGATGGCTGCCTGGCAGTGACTTACACAGGCCATCTATTCCTGTCAGAAATATATGTCACTGACAAAAGCTTAATTACACCATTAATTAATAGGACAATTTTCAAAATGCCTTGAAAGGCAGCTTGACACTCATTAGTGCCATTTATGAATAATTTCTCCCCGGGAATAGTACTCTGAAGAGCACTTTAAAATGAAATACAGTTTTAAAATGAAGGTATCTGTAAAACAAAACAAATGCATGCTTAGAAGTGGTTTTCTCTCCCTCTTTCAAATATAGCCTGCCTGTTCCACGATGGCAAGAGTACTTTTTAAAATATTGAAACTATTATTACAGTCATGCCACAAAATGACCCATTTCTTCTACTTTGTGCTCACCTTCAAAATTCAGGCACTTCTTTCACTCTTTTAGAATCCTAATTACTTTTTTAAAACGCACCATGTTTTAAACTTTAAGTACGAATGACAGCACATTAGCCTCGATAGAGGTTTCTAAATATTTATTGGCATAAAAAGGATCTTTTCTCTTCCCCCATTTGTCTGTATCCCAGCAATGTCATGTGTGGCAAGAAGGAAAGTCCAAAGTGTGAATTTGGTGGGTGTCAGTTTCACAATTTATTCTTGCTTATCCACCCTAGTGGTTCAAGAATTTTTTGTCTGATTTCTTTTAGGTCAGCCATCTAACAACTCAGGACACTTTTCTTTGCTGGAATCAGTGATAAAATTTTTTTTTTTTGATGATTTTTTTTTTTTTTTTTTTAATTTTTATTAAGCTTCAAGTGAACATTTACCATTCCAATCAGTCTGTCACATGTAGGTTTACATACATCTTACTCCCTTCTCCCACTTGCTCTCCCCCTATTGTGTCAGCCCTTACAGTCTCTCGTTTCGTGCCAATTTTACCTTCTTCCCTCTCTCTCTATCTTCCCATCCCCCCTCCAGTCAAGAGTTGCCAACACACTCTCCAGTGTCCACCTGATTTAATTAGCTCACTCTTCATCAGTATCTCTCTCCCCCCCACTGACCAGTCCTTTTCATGCCTGATGATTTGTCTTCGGGGATGGTTCCTGTCCTGTGCCATCAGAAGTTCTGGGGAGCATTGTCTCTGGGATTCCTCTAGTCGCAATCATACCATTAGGTGTGGTCTTTTAATGAGAATTTGGGGTCTGCATCCCATTGGTCTCCCGCTCCCTCAGGAGTTGTCTGTTGTGTTCCCTGACAGGGCAGACATCGATTGTGGCCGGGCACCAACTTGTTCTTCTGGTCTCAGGATATTGTAGGTCTCTGGTTCAAGTGGCCCTTTCTGTCTCTTGGGTTCTTAGTTGTCGTGTGACCTTGGTGTTCTTCCTTTGTCTTTGCTCCCGGTGGGTTGAGACCAATTAATGTATTTTAGATGGCTGCTTGTTGGCATTTAGGACCCCAGGTGCCACAATTCAAAGTGGGATGCAGAGTGTTTTCATAATAGAATTGTTTTGCCCATTGATTTAGAAGTCCTCTCAAACCAAGTTCCCCAGACCCCAGCCCCTGCTTCGCTATCCTTTGAAGCTTTCATTTTATCTCGGAAACCTCTTTACTTTTAATCCTGTCCAATTAGGCTGACCTTCCTTGTTTTGAGTGTTGTCTTTCCCTTCACCCAAAGCAGTTCCCATCTACAGATTGATCAATAAAAAGCCCTCTCCCTCCCTCCCTCCCTCCCTCCCTCCCTCCCTCCCCCCTTTGTAACCACAAAAGTATGTGTTCTTTTCCGTTTTTTCTATTTCTCAAGATCTTATAATAGTGGTCTTATACAATATTTGTCCTTTTGCAACTGACTCATTTCGCTCAGCATAATGCCTTCCAGATTCCTCCATGTTATGAAATGTTTCAGAGATTCGTCACTGTTCTTTATCGATGCGTAGTATTCCATTGTGTGAATATACCACAATTTATTTACCCATTCGTCCGTTGATGGACATCTTGGTTGCTTCCAGCTTTTTGCTATTGTAAACAGAGCTGCAATAAACATGGGTGTGCATATATCTGTTTGTGTGAAGGGTCTTGTATTTTTAGGGTATATTCCGAGGAGTGGGATTTCTGGGTTGTATGGTAGTTCTATTTCTAACTGTTTAAGATAACGCCAGATGGATTTCCAAAGTGGTTGTACCATTTTACAATCCCACCAGCAGTGTATGAGAGTTCCAGTCTCTCCGCAGCCTCTCCAACATTTATTATTTTGTGTTTTTTGAATTAATGCCAGTCTAGTTGGTGTCAGATGGAATCTCATCGTAGTTTTAATTTGCATTTCTCTAATGACTAATGATCGAGAGCATTTTCTCATGTATCTGTTGGCTGCCTGAATATCTTCCTTAGTGAAATGTGTGTTCATATCCTTTGCCCACTTCTTGATTGGGTTGTTTGTCTTTTTGTGGTTGAGTTTTGACAGAATCATGTAGATTTTAGAGATCAGGCGCTGGTCTGAGATGTCATAGCTGAATATTCTTTCCCAGTCTGTAGGTGGTCTTTTTACTCTTTTGGTGAAGTCTTTAGATGAGCATAGGTGTTTGATTTTTAGGAGCTCCCAGTTATCGGGTTTCTCTTCATCATTTTTGGTAATGTTTTGTATTCTGTTTATGCCCTGTATTAGGGCTCCTAGGGTAGATCCTATTTTTTCTTCCAAGATTTTTATCGTTTTAGTCTTTATGTTTAGGTCTTTGATCCACTTGGAGTTAGTTTTTGTGCATGGTGTGAGGTATGGGTCCTGTTTCATTCTTTTGCAAATGGATATCCAGGTATGCCAGCACCATTTGTTAAAAAGACTATTATTTCCCCAATTGACTGACACTGGTCCTTTGTCAAATATCAGCTGCTCATACGTGGATGGATTTATATCTGGATTCTCAATTCTGTTCCATTGGTCTATGTGCCTGTTGTTGTACCAGTACCAGGCTGTTTTGACTACTGTAGCTATATAATAGGTTCTGAAATCAGGTAGGGTGAGGCCTCCCACTTTCTTCTTCTTTTTCAGTAATGTTTTGCTTATCCGGGGGTTCTTTCCTTTCCATATGAAATTAGTGATTTGTTTCTCTATTCCCTTAAAGTATGACATTGGTATTTGGATTGGAAGTGCGTTGTATGTATAAATGGCTTTTGGTAGAATAGACATTTTTACTATGTTGAGTCTTCCTATCCATGAGCAGGGTATGTTTTTCCATTTAAGCGTGTCCTTTTGAATTTCTTGTAGCAGAGTTTTATAGTTTTCTTTGTATAGGTCTTTTACATCCTTGGTAAGATTTATTCCTAAGTATTTTATCTTCTTGGGGGCTACTGTGAATGGTATTGATTTGGTTATTTCCTCTTCGGTGTTCTTTTTGTTGATGTAGAGGAATCCAAGTGATTTTTGTATGTTTATTTTATATCCTGAGACTCTTCCAAACTCTTCTATTAGTTTCAGTAGTTTTCTGGAGGATTTCTTCGGGTTTTCCATGTATACGATCATGTCATCTGCAAATAGTGATAGCTTTACTTCCTCCTTACCAATCTGGATACCCTTTATTTCTTTGTCTATCCTAATTGCCCTGGCTAGGACTTCAAGTACGATGTTGAATAAGAGCGGTGATAAAGGGCATCCTTGTCTGGTTCCCGTTCTCAAGGGAAATGCTTTCAGGTTCTCTCCATTTAGAGTGATATTGGCCGTTGGCTTTGCATGTATGCCCTTTATTATGTTGAGGAATTTTCCTTCAATTCCTATTTTGGTGAGAGTTTTTATCATAAATGGGTGTTGGACTTTGTCAAATGCCTTTTCTGCATCAATTGATAAGATCATGTGGTTTTTGTCTTTTGTTTTATTTATGTGATGGATTACATTAATGGTTTTTCTGATATTAAACCAGCCTTGCATACCTGGTATAAATCCCACTTGATCAGGGTGAATTATTTTTTTGATGTGTTGTTGGAGTCTATTGGCTAGAATTTTATTAAGGATTTTTGCATCTATGTTCATGAGGGATATAGGTCTAAAATTTTCTTTTTTTGTAATGTCTTTACCTGGTTTTGGTATCAGGGAGATGGTAGCTTCATAGAATGAGTTGGGTAGTATTCCGTCTTTTTCTATACTTTGAAATACCTTCAATAGTAATGGTGTTAAGTCTTCTCTGAAGGTTTGGTAGAACTCTGCAGTGAAGCCATCTGGGCCAGGACTTTTTTTTGTTGGAAGTTTTTTGATTACCGTTTCAATCTCTTTTTTTGTTATGGGTCTATTTAGTTGTTCTACTTCTGAATGTGTTAGTTTAGGTAAGTAGTGTTGTTCCAAGAATTTATCCATTTCTTCTAGGTTTTCAAATTTGTTAGAGTACAATTTTATGTAGTAATCTGATATGATTCTTTTGATTTCATTTGGTTCTGTTGTGATGTGGTCCTTCTCGTTTCTTATTCGGGTTATTTGTTTCCTTTCCTGTTTTTCTTTAGTCAGTCTAGCCAATGGTTTATCAATTTTGTTAATTTTTTCAAAGAACCAGCTTTTGGCTTTGTTAATTCTTTCAATTGTTTTTCTGTTCTCTAATTCATTTAGTTCAGCTCTAATTTTTATTATTTGTTTTCTTCGGGTGCCTGATGGATTCTTTTGTTGCTCACTTTCTATTTGCTCAAGTTGTCGGGACAGTTCTCTGATTTTGGCTCTTTCTTCTTTTTGTATGTGTGCATTTATCGATATAAATTGGCCTCTGAGCACTGCTTTTGCTGTGTCCCAGAGGTTTTGATAGGAAGTATTTTCATTCTCGTTGCTTTCTAAGAATTTCCTTATTCCCTCCTTGATGTCTTCTATAACCCAGTCTTTTTTCAGGAGGGTATTGTTCATTTTCCAAGTATTTGATTTCTTTTCCCTAGTTTTTCTGTTATTGATTTCTAGTTTCATTGCCTTGTGGTCTGAGAAGATGCTTTGTAATATTTCGATGTTTTGGATTCTGCAAAGATTTGTTTTATGCCCTAATATGTGGTCTATTCTAGAGAATGTTCCATGTGCGCTAGAAAAAAAAGTATATTTTGCAGCAGTTGGGTGGAGAGTTCTGTATAAGTCAATGAGGTCAAGTTGGTTGATTGTTGTGAGTAGGTCTTCCGTGTCTCTATTGAGCTTCTTACTGGATGTCCTGTCCTTCTCCGAAAGTGGTGTGTTGAAGTCTCCTACTATATATGTGGAGGTGTCTATCTCACTTTTCAATTCTGTTAAAATTTGATTTATGTATCTTGCAGCCCTGTCATTAGGTGCATAAATATTTAATATGGTTATGTCTTCCTGATCAATTGTCCCTTTTATCATTATATAGTGTCCTTCTTTATCCTTTGTGGCGGATTTAAGTCTAAAGTCTATTTTGTCAGAAATTAATATTGCTACTCCTCTTCTTTTTTGCTTATTGTTTGCTTGATATATTTTTTTCCATCCTTTGAGTTTTAGTTTGTTTGTGTCTCTAAGTCTAAGGTGTGTCTCTTGTAGGCAGCATATAGATGGATCGTGTTTTTTTATCCAGTCCGTGACTCTCTGTCTCTTTATTGGTGCATTTAGTCCATTTACATTCAGCGTAATTATAGATAAGTAAGTTTTTAGTGCTGTCATTTTGATGCCTTTTCATGTGTGTTGTTGGCCATTTCATTTTTCCACATGCTTTTTTGTGCTGAGACGTTTTTCTTAGTAGCTTGTGAGATCCTCATTTTCATAATGTTTAACTTTGTGTTTATTGAGTCGTTACGTTTTTCTTGGCTTTTTTCTTGAGTTATGGAATTGATATTCCTTTTTGTGGTTACCTTTTTATTTACCCCTATTTTTCTAAGTAAAAACCTAACTTGTATCCTTCTATTTCGCCTTGTATCACTCTCCATCTGGCAGTTCAATGCCTCCTATATTTAGTCCCTCTTTTTGATTATTTTGATCGTTTATCTATTGATTTCCATGATTTCCTGTTGTGTGTATTATTTTGTTTATTTATTTATTTTTTAGAATTAGTCTTAATTTGTTTGTTTTTGTGCTTTCCCTGTTTTAGTTGCGTTGATATCAGGACGTTCTGTTTTGTGACCTTGTATTGTGCTGGAACCTGATATTATTGGTCATCAGGCCAAACAATCTCCTTTAGCATTTCTTGCAGTCTTGGTTTAGTTTTTGCAAATTCTCTAAACTTGTGTTTATCTGTAAATATCTTAATTTCTCCTTCATATTTCAGAGAGAGTTTTGCTGGATATATGATCCTTGGTTGGCAGTTTTTCTCGTTCAGTGCTCTGTATACGTCGTCCCATTCCCTTCTTGCCTGCATGGTTTCTGCTGAGTAGTCTGAACTTATTCTTATTGATTCTCCCTTGAAGGAAACCTTTCTTTTCTCCCTGGCTGCTTTTAAAATTTTCTGTTTGTCTTTGGTTTTGGCAAGTTTGATGATGATATGTCTTGGTGTTTTTCTTTTTGGATCAATCTTAAATGGGGTTCGATGAGCATCTTGGATAGATATCCTTTCGTCTTTCATGATGTCAGGGAAGTTTTGTGTCAGGAGTTCTTCAACTATTTTCTCTGTGTTTTCTGTCCCCCCTCCCTGTTCTGGGACTCCAATTACTCGTAAGTTATCCTTCTTGATAGAGTCCCACATGATTCTTAGGGTTTCTTCATTTTTTTTAATTCTTTTATCTGATTTTTTTCCAGCTATGTTGGTGTTGTTTCCCTGGTCCTCCAGAAGTCCCAGTCTACATTCTAGTTGCTCGAGTCTGCTCCTCTGACTTTCTATTGCGTTGTCAAATTCTGTAATTTTATTGTTAATCTTTTGGATTTCTACATGCTGTCTCTCTATGGATTCTTGCAACTTGTTAATTTTTCCACTATGTTCTTGAATAATCTTTTTGAGTTCTTCAACAGTTTTATCAGTGTGTTCCTTGGCTTTTTCTGCATTTATCCTAATTTCATTTGTGATATCTTTAAGCATTCTGTAAATTAGTTTTTTATATTCTGTATCTGATAATTCCAGGATTGTATCTTCATTTGGGAAAGATTTTGACTCTTTTGTTTGGGGGGTTGGAGAAGCTGTCATGGTCTGTTTCTTTATGTGGTTTGATATGGACTGCTGTCTCCGAGCCATCACTGGGAAACTAGATTTTCCAAGTAGTCAGCTAAAAAAAATGCAGTCAGATCCCTATCTGAATTCTGTCTCTGGCTCCGGGTATTCGGATGTTAATGGGGTCGCCTGGGGAGGGTGGGGGAGGGATCTGAGAGCTAGGAGTGTAGCAGCACAGAATATAGAGCTGAACACCACGTTCACGCTCCGCCCCCGTTCGCCAAAATCCGGGCTGGACGGGTCCCTGGCTAGGACACTGCTTTCCTTGCTCGGAAACCAGTCCCTTCCTCCTGGGGACTTCCTCCGGTGCGCGGCACCGCTCGTGGGCACTGGGTGGGCGTTTCCCGCACGAACGGGTGGGCTCGCCCCCAGGGTCTACTCAGGCGATTATAATTAGATCCTGCGGTCACGCCCCGCCTGTGCGCGCGCCCAATTCCCAGCGGGATGACTTCCGGGTTGAGACGCTGCTTTCCCTGTTCGGGAACCAGTCACTTCCTCCCCGGGACTTCTCCTTCCGGAGCGCCACACCTCTCGCGCGAACTGGGTTGGCGTCACCTGCACGGCCAGGTGGGCCCGCCCCCTGGGTCAATTCAGGGCAATAAAAATGGACTCCGTGCTCACGCCCCGCTCGTGCGCGCGCCCAAGCCCCGGCAGGACGGCACCCAATCTGGGACGCTACTTTCTGCGCTTCGGGACCAATCAGTTCCTCCGCACGGCCAGGTGGGCCTGCCCCCTGGGTCAATTCAGGGCAATAAAAATGGACTCCGCGCTCACGCCCCGCTCGTGCGTGCGCCCAAGCCCCGGCAAGACGGCACCCTGTCTGGGACGCTACTTTCTGCGCTTTGGGACCAATTAGTTCCTCCCGGGGACTTCTCCTTCCGGTGTGCCACACCTCTCGCGCAAACTGGGAGGGCGTCACTCGCACGACCAGGTGGTCCCGCCCCCTGGGTCAATTCAGGGTAATAAAAATGGACCCTGCGCTCATGCCCCGCCCGCGCGCGCGTGCCCAGATCCCAGCAGAATGGCTCCCCGTCTGGGATGCTGCTTTCCCTGTTTTGAGACCAGACACCTCCGTGGATTTCTCCCTCTGGTGTGCCGTGCCACACGCGCGGACTGGGTGCGCGTCCTCCCGCACGAACACGTGGGCCCCGCCCTGGGGTCACTCCAGGGAAACACAGCTGACCCCCCCGCGCGCGCGCGCCCCGTCGGCTTCTCGCCTAACTCCCGGCGGGACGGCACCCCAGCTGGGAGGCTGTTCTCCCCCCTCTCAGATCAGTTTCTCCCTCCGGCTGCGCCCCTACGCCGCCCGCGCTAACCTACTAGGCTTCCTCCCGGGATGGGTTCCGGGGGGAAGGGGTGGGCCCCCTTTCTGTGCGGTCTGCCCCCCTGGGCTCTGCCCCAGATCGAGCTCCGAAGGTCACCTGCCTGGTGCGCTGGCTCCTAGTTCTGAAAACAGTCGCTGTCTGCCCGTATTTGTTCGTCCTCCGTCTCTAAGTCTGTGCTTGTTGTTCAGAGTTCATAGATTGTTATGTATGTGATCGATTCCCTTGTTTTTCCGAGTCTTTGTTGCAAGAGGGATCCGCGGGAGCGTCCACCTAGTCCGCCATCTTGGCCCCCCCTCCAGTGATAAAATTTTTAAGAAATTAGTATAATAACACCAGCAACCTCCCCCTCCAAATTCCTCTTGACAGTAAAACCAGCCAAAATAATTTGTCTAAAGCCACAGCATACGGTGCATAGTTAACACCCTTTGGTTGTTACTGTTTGTTATTTGTCTATTACAGTTCTATGGTCTTAAAAAGAAAATGCTGTTGAGTTGATTCTGACTCATAGCTACCCTATGGTGACAGCGCTAGATTACTGCAAACTGGATGGCCTTACAAGGTTAAAGCCAAATCGTTCCTCCTGAAGGATGAAGGGAAGAGTTACACATCTCTGATGAGGAACAGCAATTGGAAAACAGAATGAGAATAAGACCTTTGTCTAGATTTAGAAAGTGTCAATGTGTCTAGAGGTGATTGGGTTATTGGGTGTCGCTTAGAGGCAGGCCACAAGACATAAGGATCTTAACCTGTACATATAAAATCTCCTCAGACCATGAAAAGTGATTCTTGACAATGTTAGGGAGGGGTTATCAAATTACCTAGGAAGGTTTTTCAAATAACCTATGACAATTCTTTTCAGAGATTCCTCTGCTTCTCTAAACTCCACATACTTATTATCTTGCAAATCAATTTAAATTTCCACTTCTCCCATAGTACTCAGCCCCAGTGCCTATCTTAGATTATTCCTTTAAAATCTCTCTTGGATTCCTGTAACAGACTTTTTTTTTTTTTTTTAATTTCTTTAATCCTGGTCTTGCATCTTTTTAACACTGTCTATAACACAGCAAAACTAGTTTTCTCAAAGGATATACTAGAAAACACTAATTCTTAGCAACAGTAGCCTTGGAAGATAAATTGTGGGGGGAGGAGAAGAGAACGGAAACAAATTCATGGTCAAATTGAGTCTAGAAAACATTGCATACTAAATCTTCCTCTGTAACATTGGTAATGATTCTTAACATATCAATGACGCCATGATATTATGTATTAAAGAATGCCATATAATTATATTTACCTAGTGGCTCATTTATGTATTTGATGACAGTTTTGTTTTATGCTCCAAAAAATAAATATATGGAGAGACACAGTTGGAAGATGGCTATGTAAAGACAGAGGCAGAGTTTGGAGCTGTTTTTTCTGTTGTTGTTAGGTGCCATTGAGTCAGCTCTGACTCATAGCAACGCTGTGTACAACAGAATGAAACACTGCCGGATCCTGCAACATCCTCACAATCATTGCTATGCTTAAGCCCATCGTTGCAGTCACTGTGTCAATCTATCTCCTTGAGGGTCTACTTCCTTTTCACCGACCCTCTTCTTTACCAAGCATAATGTCCTTTTCCAAGGACTGATCCCTCCTGATAATATGTCCAAATTATGTGAGACGTAGTCTCGCCATCCTTACTTCTAAGGAGCATTCTGGTTGTACTTCTTTCAAGACAGATTTGTTCCTTCTTTTGGCAGTCCATGGTATATTCCATATTCTTTGCTGACACCACAATTCAAAGGCATCAATTCTTCTTCAGTCTTCCTTATTCATTGTCCAGCTTTTGCATGCATATGATGCAATAGATAACATCATGGCTTGGGTCAGGTGCACCTTAGTCCTCAAGGTGACATCTTTACTCTTTAACACTTTAAAGAGATTTCTTGCAGCCTATTTGCCCAATGCAATGCGTCTCTGGATTTCTTGACTGCTGCTTTCATGGGTGTTAATTGTGAATCCAATTAAAATAAAATCCTTGACAACCTCAATCTTTTCTCCATTTATCATGATGTCACTTATTAGTCCAGTTCTGAGGATGTCTATTTTCCTATGTTGAGGTGTAATCAGTACTGAAGGCTGTGATCTTTGATCTTCATCAGTAAGTGCTTCAAATCCTCTTCACTCTCAGCAAGGAAGGTTGTGTCATCTGCATAATGCAGGTTGTTAATAAGTCTTCCTCCAATCCTGATGTCCCGTTCTCCTTCATATAGTCCGGCTTCTCAGATTACTTGCTCAGCATACAGATTATTGAATAGGTATGGTGAAAGGATACAACCAACACAACACACACCTTTCCTGACTTTAAACCATGCAGTATCTCCTTGTTCTGTTCTAATGACTGCTTCTTGATCCATGTATAGATTCCTCGTGAGCACAATTAAGTATTCTGAAATTCTCATTCTCTGCAATGTTATCCATAATTTGTTATGATCCGCACAGTCGAATGGCTTTGCATAGTCAATAAAGCACAGGTAAACATCCTTCTGGTAGTCTCTGCTTTCAGACAGCATCCATCTGACATCAGCGATCATATCCCTGGTTCCACATGCCGTTCTAAACCCTGCTTGGATTTCTGGCAGTTCCCTGTTGATACAGTGCTGCAGATGCTTTGGAATGATCTTCAGCAACATTTTGCTTACATATTATGTTAATGATATTGTTTGATAACTTCTGCATTCAGTGGGATCACCTTTCTTGGGAATAGGCATAAATATGGATCTCTTCCAGTCAGTTGGCCAGGTAGCTGTCTTCCAAATTTTTTGGCATAGATGAGTGAGCACTTCCAATGCTTCATCTGTTTGTTGAAACATCTTAACTGGTATTCTGTCAATTCCCGGGACCTTTTTTTCCCAATGTCTTCAGTGCAGCTTGGACTCCTTCCTTCAGTACCATAGGCTCCTGATCACATTTTACTCCCTGAAACGGTTGAACATTTACCAATTCTCTTTGGTATAGTGACTCTGTGTATTCCTTCCATCTTCTTTTGATGTTTCCTGTGTCCTTTAATATTTTCCCCGTAGAATCCTTCAGTATTGCAACTCAAGCCTTGAATTTTTTTCTTCAGTTCTCTCAGCTAGAGAAATGCTGAGCGTGTTCTTCCCTTTTGGTTTTCTTTCTCCAGGTCTTTGCACATGTCACCTTAATACTTTGTCTTCTCAAGCTGCCCTTTGAATCTTCTGATCAGCTTTTTTACTTCATTATTTTTTACCTTTTGCTTTAGCTACTTCATGTTCAAAAGCAAGTGTCAGAGTCTCTTCTGACATTCGTTTAGGTCTTTTCTGTCTTTTAAATGACCTCTTCATTTATGATATCCTTGATATCATTCCATAACTCACCTGGTCTTTGGTCATTAGTGTTCAACGTGTCAAATCTTGACACGTCTCTAAATTCAGGTGAGATACACTCAAGGTGGGATACACCCAAGGTCGTACTTTGGCTCTCATCAACTTGTTCTAATTTTCTTCAGTTTCAACTTGAACTTGCATATGAGTAATTCATGGTCTGATCCATAGTCGGCTCCTGGCCTTGTTCTGACCAATAATATTGAGCTTTTTCGTCTTCACTTTCCACAGATGTGGTTGATTTAATTCCTGTGTATTCCATCAGGCAAAGTCCAGGTGTATAGCTACCATTCATGTTAGTGAAACAAGGTATTTGCAATGAAGAAGTCATTTGTCTTGCAAAATTCTATCACACAATTGCCAGCATCATTTCTATCACCAAGGTCATATTTTCCAACTCCCGATCCTTCTTCTTTGTTTCCAACTTTTGTGTTCCAATCACCAGTAATTATCAATGCATACTGATTGAATGTTTGATCAATTTCAGACTGCAGAAGTTGGTAAAATCTTCAATTTTTCATCTTTGGTCTTAGTGGTTGGTGTGCAAATTTGAATAATAGTCACATTAACTGGTCTTCCTTGTAGGCATACGGATATGATCCTATCACCTGACAGCA
Source organism: Elephas maximus indicus (assembly GCF_024166365.1). Classification (NCBI taxonomy): domain Eukaryota; kingdom Metazoa; phylum Chordata; class Mammalia; order Proboscidea; family Elephantidae; genus Elephas; species Elephas maximus. Next base: position 59,796,022 of record NC_064832.1, read on the forward strand.
CCGTACTTCAGGATAACCAAAACCAAATCAAACCCACAGCCTTCAAGTCGATTCCAACTCATAGTGACCCTACAGGACAGAGTAGAACTGTGCCACAGAGTTTCCAAGTAGCGCCTGGCAGATTGAAACTGTTGATCTCTTGGGTAGCAACCGTAGTACTTAACCAGTATGCCACCAGGGTTTCCGTACCTCAGGATAAATCTTGAAATGTTCTTTTTGATGATGAATACAACGCCATTCCTCTTTAAGTTGTCATTCCCAGCATAATAGACCGTATGATTGTCCAATTCAAAATGACCAATACCAGTCCATTTCAGCTCACTAATGCCTAAGGTATTGATCTTTATGTGTTCTGGTTCATTTTTTATTATATCCAATATTCCTAGATTCAAACTTTGTACGTTCCAGGTTTCAATTATTATTGGATGTTTGCAGCTGTTTCTTCTTGTTTTGAGTCATGCCACATCAGCAAATGAAGGTACCGAAAGCTTGACTCCATCCACATCATTGAGGCTGACACTATTTGAGGAGGCAGCCCTTTTCCCCAGTCACATTTTGAGTGCCTTCCAACCTGAGGGGCTCATCTTCCAGCACTATCTCAGATAATGTTCCACTGCTATTCGTAAGGTTTTCACTGGCTAATTATTTTCAGAAGTAGACCGCCATGTCCTTCTTCCTAGTCTGTCGTAGTCTGGAAGCTCAGCTGAAACCTGTCCACCATAGGTGATGCTGCTGGTATTTGAATACCTGTGGCATAGCTTCCAGCTTCACAGCAACACACAAGCCCCCACAGTATGACAAACTGACAAATGTGGGAAGGGTAGATTGGAGCTAGACTGCCCCCCAAAAAGGATCACCTGGAACAACCAGAAACCAGAAGTGGCAAGGAAGGATCCTCCACTAAATGTTTCAGATGGAGATGGCCTTGCTAGCACCGTGATTTTGGACTTCTAAACTTGAGAATTGTCAGAGAAAACATGTCTGTTGTTTAAGCCACGCAGTTTGTGGTACTTTGTTCTGGCAGTCCCAGGAAACTAATACAAAAGTTGCTCAAGTCTAAATGTAACATGGTGTACCTTCAGCTGGATGTGCCTCTCTCTAAGCCTCCCCACAGCCAATTTCTTGCTCATCAAGTGCCTTCATCTTTTCAATTCGATGGCCTTGGATAGACTCTTGGATTGCTACTATGGAGGAAATGTTCCCCATTCCATTCTCAATATGGGGTTGTATATTAGGAAGGAATGAAAATTTTCCAGCCAGGGAAGGGTAACATTGTGTGGTAGCAAAGACTTGGATCAAGTCCAAATACCTGAACACCCACCTGCACTGGACACTCACTGATTCTGTGACCTTGTGCTGCTTACCCTGTCTCTCTGAACCTCAGCTTCTCCATCAGTAAAATGAATGCTGACATCCCATCAGAATCTGAAGTATCTGAAAAAGCAATGACTCTGTGTTTGCTTGTGGTTTCATTCATTTCTTCAACAAATATTTGCTAAATATAATGATATGCATGATTGTTGTCTGTGTTGCAGAAAACAGAAACATGAATAAATATCATTGCCTTTAAAAAATTAATTTGGTCATGGAATTGTGATACGTATAACATCTCAAAGGCTACGAGTTGATCGTAGAATAAACTCTAAACTCCTTGGCATTTTATTCAGGCTTCTTAGTATTTAACTTTTTATTACTTCTCAAGTCTTCCTACTTCACATTCTTTACTCCATCTGTATTGAACAAAAGCTATTATATTGATCTTTCAACCTTACTTCTAAACCTATATTATTTACTGTTACATCTGCATGGAATGTTCTCTCCATCCTTTGCCTGACTGCCTTCAGGTCTCTGGAAATCTACCTTAACCCTAAGACTAATGTACAATCCACTTCAATGTAATCCTATAATATCATTTTTTTTCTTTTTTTTACTACTGTATTTTCACCCCTTAATCCCACTCTGAGGGCAAGGAATATAGTTTGTTCATAATTGTTTCTTTATAATCTACCATGATGACTGGATCCAATAGATTCTGAATGATTTTATTGGAATAAATCTTGTAATAAATAGCTTTCAAATTTGAGATCAATAACATATAGAGATAGGGCAGTAAAGTGGAATAATTAAAAAAAAATCAAGGTTCTCTAATTTAGTAGACCTTGAATTTTGTCTTGGCCCATTTATTAAATAACACAAGTAAAAAGATTATCTTTGGAAAGTAATTTAACCTCTATTTACAGATATAATAGGTAGAACTGAGGACATGGAAGGAAGGGGAAAAGAGCAATGAGGAACAAAGAAGGATACTTTGACTTTACGGAACTGGAAAACCATGTTTCTTTACTTCCATTTTTATGGCATCTTTCTGACTCCAAACCTGATATAGGTCTTGTTTTCAGGTTAGTGTCTTCTGTTTTTGTCTTTGTACTTACACCCTCAACTGCAGAGACCAAAAGGGAAAATTGTGATATGCTTACTGGAGAAAGAAGCTGAATTATCTGCTTTGTGATCCATTTTCTTCTTTACCTGGAGGATGTCCGCAGGGAAAAGAAAAGAAGACAAGTGTGCAAATCTAATCTCCTTATAAATAGGACCCTCTGGTAAATAAACAAATGTCATTTGCTTGGAGACCAAAGAAATCACCTCTGAAATGTCCTTGGCAAGATGTCTGTTGTGGATCAACTACAGCAAATACAAACCCAAAAAAAACAAACCTGTTGCCCTCAAGTCGATTCTGACTCCTAGCGGCCCTATAAGGCAGAGTAGAACTGCCCCATAGGGTTTCCAAGGCTGTAAATCTTTATGCAAGAAGATTGCCGTATATTTCTTCTGCGGAGCAGCTAGTGGTTTCAAACCACTAACCATTTGGTTAACAGTTGAGTGTTAACCATTGTGACACCAGGGTTTCTCAGTTATTATATACACTGAATTTTCCAGAAAATATGATTTCTGTGTTAACTGAGAGAAAACTATGCATTGTTTTACACACAACTTTACCAAGGTTTATTCACCATTTCATAAAAATTATATAACCAAAGGCAACATGGCAGCCAGTATTTGAGTTACTAGAGATAAACTACTACAAACCTCCTCTGTTTCAGTCTCAATTTTTAGATGTAGCATTCACAAGTCCATGCATAAGTATACACATTTGATTTCTACACTGTATTTTCTAGTGTATTTAAAACTAGTGTTTCCATATTGAAATACACATTACTTTTCTAAATCATTTCCCTTTTCTTTCTTCTTTACCATACACTTAGATCATTGTCTTAGGCTGTGTTCTCTAGAGAAGTTAAACCAGTGAAGCATATCTATATAAAAATATATATTGACATATTTATTTCAAAGAAATGGCTTACAGAGTTGTGTAGGCTGGCAAGTCCCAAATTTGTAAGTCAGGTGTCAGGCTGGAGGCTTCTCCTGACTCACATGGTTGCAGGGCTGACAAACCCAAGATTAGCAGGTCAGATGGCAGGTTGCTGGCTCATGTCCCAAGAACCAGAGGTTAGAAGATGGTGAGTTGGATGCAGGATCAACAGAGGGTGAGGTGTGCCAGAATATCCATATATATTGGATGCAGGCCACACACTCCCCTTCAACTGATTGTCTGCTCACATCACATCACAAAATGGAGGTTGATTACATAATATCTGCTAAACCACTGAAAATCACGAACTAGCTAACTGGGTACATAACCTTAACTGTAATGGTCAACTCCTTGTCAACTTGGCACTTTACACATCTCCTTAAAACATATATAATTTCTAATCAAAGACAATTATAAAGTCATATTTACACCTAACATGATACAACTAATATTGAAAAAAAAAAAAAAAAAAGCCATTGCCATTGAGTTAATTCTGACTCATAGTGACCCTATAGGGCAGAGTAGAACTGTCTCATAGGGTTTCCAAGGAGCAGTTGGTAGATTTGAACTGCTGATATTTTGGTTAGCAGCCAACCTCTTAACCACTGTGCAACCAGGACTGCTAACTATCATGCATACAACCAAAAACACACTAACCTCATTTACATCTTATATTTAATAGTAAGTAATGGAGTAAGGGAGGGACTAAAACAAAAATATTATATATATATACAATCTCCATGTATGTATGTATATATATATATACACACACACACATACACGTATAACAAAATAAGAAGAAATACTAAGAAACAATTACAGCCCTTGTTTCTGCAACCGGTCACAAAGTCGTAGCTAATATTTAGAGCCAGCTTCTTCCACCACTCCATCTGTATTCCCTTTACCCTTAGCAAGCACCTTATCTGGTTGTGGCTCTGCCTGGTGGGGTGAACCAAACCTTCCTTCCTGAAGAGCCTGGGTCATTAGTAGTCATGTCAGAATTAAGTTGCTGTAGTTTTCCATTGACTTTAATTTATCACAAGGCGTAATAGCACTAAAAGACGTTCTAAAGGATCTCCTGTATTCCAGACACACTGTTCTTTACTTCCAATATGTAATCTCAATCCGATTTCCCCTTGGTAGTCAGGATCAATCACATCAGCCAACACAGTAACTCTCTTCTTTGTCTATTGAACAGGAAGCATGAGGAACCCAAAGTGGCCAGGTGGCATTCTTACCTTCCAGCTCAATAGAATTAGTGTTGTTTCTTGTTGGGACCATTCCTCCCTTTGAAAGTAAAACCTTTAGACAAGCAGAGCACAGGGTCACAGGCATTAGAAGTAAAAATTTTGAGAGTGGGTCGCTAGGGGTAATAGTGAGTGATATCATTTCAATATTCACCACTTGATTCCTGGACCCATGAATTGTGGCTATGGAAGAAATAGGACCATATATTGGACACTGGTTTATAGCATACACAAACTCCTGAAGAACATTGTCCTAATGCTGCAAGGTATTACCACCTAGCTAGTGCCATAATCGTGTCTTTAGGAGGTCATTCCATTGTTCTATCAAGTCATCTGCTTCAGCATGATGGGGAACATGGCAAGACCAGTGAATTCCATGAGCACAAGCCCATTGCTGCACCTCATTTGCTGTGAATTCAGTGCCTTGACCTGAGGCAATTCTGTATGGGACACCATGACGATGGATAAAGCATTCTGTAAGTCCACAGATGGTAGTTTTCAGAGAAGAACTGATTGCTGGGAAGGCAAATCTATATCTAGAGTAGGTGTCTATCTTAATAAGAACAAAACACTGCTCTTTCTAAGATGGAAGTGGTCCAGTGTAATCAACCTGCCACCAGGTTGCTGGCTGAACACCCTCATGAAATGGTTCCATATCAAGGACTCAGTGTTGATCTCTGTTGCTGGCAGACTGGGGACTCAGCGGTGGTGTAGTCAAGTCATCCCTGGTGAGTGGAATCAGTTCATAAGCCTATTGGGCAAGACAGCACTGTCTGGGAAAGATGACTGGATTATACAGAATATGTCACCCTATCTACTTGATTGTTAAAATCTTCCTCTGCCAAGGTCACACTTTGGTGAGTATTCATATGAGACACAAATAGCCAAAGTGATTCTTCAGAGAGGTCTATCCACATATCTCTTCCCAATAACTCCTTGTCCCCATTTTTCAAGACATGTCGATTCTAAGTCCCTATCCATCCAGCCAAGTCATTGGCCACACCCCATGAATCAGTCTACAGTTGCACACCTGAACATTTCTCCTTCCTAGCAAAGTGAACAACCAGGTGCAGTATGCTAAATTCTGCCTATTGGGAGGATTTCCCTACACCACTGTCCTTCAGAAAGGTCCCAGAAAGGGGCTATAGTGCTGCCTCTGTCCACTTTCTAGTGGTGCTTGCATATCATGTAGAACCATCTGTAAATCAGGCATTAATTTTCTCTTCCTCAGCCAACTGATCAAAAGGGACTCCCCATAAGGCCATGGGTGCAGACTAAGGGGAGGCAAAGTGACAGAATGGAGACAATGGTTACTTGGACCACTTCCTCATGTAATTTCCTTGTGCCTTCAGGTCCTGCTCAGGCCCAATCTTGTATATACAACTTCCATTTAATGATGGGCTGCTGTTGGGAACATATGATTTTATGATTCTGTGGGTCAAATAACATCCAGTTCATGATGGTAGGTCAGACTACTTGGTAACTTGGTGGCCCAGGGTAAAGCATTCAGTCCCTACTAAGACCCATCAACAAGCCAAAGCACTTTCTCAAAAGGAGAGTAGTTATCATCAAAGGGTGGCAGGACTTTGCTCCAAAATCCTAAGGACCTACACTGTGATTCACCAATAGTGGCTTGCCAAAGACTGCAAACGGTATTTCTTTCTGCCACTGACATTTCAAGCACCATTGGATCAGCTGGATCATATGGTGCAAGTGGCAGAGATTCTTGCACAATGGCTTGAACCTATTTCAGAGCCTTCTCCTGTTCAGAGCCCACTCAAGACTAGTAGTTTTTGAGTCTCTTGATAAATAGGCTGGAGTAGAACACCAGAATGAGAGATATATTGCCTCCAAATCCAAAGAGAATTACCAGACATTGTGCCTTCTTTTTAAGTGTAGCAGAGGTCAGATGCAATAGCCTATCTTTCACTTTAGAGGGAATATCTCAACATGCTCCACACCACTGGACCTCTAGAAATTTCTCTGAGGTAGAAGGTCCTTGAGTTTTTGTCAGGTTAATTTTCTACCTTCTAAAACACAAATGTCTTACCAGCAAGTCTAGGGTCATTGATAGTTCTTCCTTATTAGGTCCAATTAGCATAATGTCGTTAATGTATGGATCAATATGATGTTTTGGTAGGAGGAAAAGAAAATCAAGGTCCCTGCAGACTAAATTATGATAAAAGGCTGGAAAGTTGATAAATCTCTGAGGGAGGACACTGAAGGTATATTGCTGGGCTTGCCAGCAGAAGGTAAACTGCTTCTGCTGTTCCTTCAAAACCTGAATGAAGAAAAAGACATGGCCAGATCAATAGCTGTATACCAGGTACCAGGAGGTGTATTAATTTGCTCAAGCAATGACACCACGTCTGGAACAGCAGCTGCAGTTGGAGTCATCACCTGGTTGTTTTCAATAACTCACTGTCTTTCTCCAAGATCCATCTGTTTTTTTCAAAGGTCAAATAGGGAATTTGAGTGCGGATGTGGTGGCAGTTAGCACCCCTGCATCCTTCAAGTACTTAATGATGGCAGTAATCTTTGCAGTCCCTCCAGTATTGTGGTATTGATTTTAATTTCTATTTTCCTAGGTAGGGGGCAGTTCTAATGGCTTCCACATGGCTTTTCCTATCTCAATAGTCCTTACTCATGTCAGGGATTCAATATGGGATTCTGCCGGTTGTTGAGTATGTCTATTCCAATCATGCATTCTGGAACTGGGAAAATCAATATGGGATGAATTCAGGGACCCACTGTGAGATGAAACTTATCTAAGACTCCATTCATAACTTGACCTCCATATGCCCCTACTCTGACTGGTGGGTCACAGTGACATTTTAGGTATCCTAGAATTATTTGTGGAAACCCTGCTGGCATAGTGGTTAAGTGCTACAGCTGCTAACCAAGAGGTTGGCAGTTTGAATCCACCAGCTGCTCCTTGGAAACTCTATGGGGCAGTTCTACCCTGTCTTATAGGGTCACCATGAGTTGGAATCAACTCAATGGCAGCGGGTTAGAATTATTGCCTTTTCAGAGCCAGTGTCCAGTGATTCCTGAAAATTCTATCTCTTTTTCTTCAATGAACAGTCAGTCTAGTAAAAAGCTACAGATACCTTTCGGGAATGCTGGGAGAAAGATTAACAGTATAAATGTTTGACAGTGTAGGGGGCTTGGCCTCCCCTTCACTCAAGGGGTTATGGGTCTATAACCTGGCTCAAATCTGGGAATTTTTATGTTTCAATTCTGGTGGTTCAAATTAGACTGCCATTCACTTGACCTAAAATTCTTCCACTTGTGCAAAACAAGTAAATATTTAGTAGATTTCCCATCTATTTCACTTCTAGGGACGGCATGACTAAGTAGCTAGTGCCTTAAATCTGTACAAGCCAGGCTTTTCTGATTACTGATTTGATTCTGCTGTCCATTATGATAATCACAGTACCTTGTCTTCATCAGTTAAGTGTTGCCACTTGTCCTCTGCCACCACAGGGTCTGATCAGTCCCATTGTAGTTAGGTGTCTTAATTCAGTTAGGGCAATTCCCACTGTCCAATCTGACTTACTTAAAATAATCACAGCAGTCTTCAAGGATACTGGACCTCCCTTCACAAATTTGTTCCTCACCCTTGTGGTCAAAGGTGTGTCCCCTGGGCACTCCATGTGTAGGTCTGTGTGTCCAAAGTTAATAAATCCACTCTAACAGGCCAATTTACTTAAGCCTTTGGATACTTTCTTCTACAATATACCAAGGTAGATCTGGCCTTTCAACCTGATTTAGTGTAGCCCACTGCTTAATACATACTTCAGTGAACCAGCCAAATAAACTATTAAATCATTTTCTAGCATCTCAAGCTGAAACACTGAGTAAAGAATCTTTGCTTAGTGGGATCATATCAATAAACTTAGACTTATCTAACTTTAAGCTCCTTTCACCATTATCTGGCATCCTTAATAGCAATTCCCGGACATATTTCGAAGGTTTCTGTCTGTATATAGTAGAAAAATCAAGCAGTCCTTTCTTAGTGTAGTGTACATTCCTCCTAGGTCACAATTTGTACTTCACCTCTAGGGGTCATTTGGACTTAAGTCTAATTATAGGTCTAGAAGTTAAAATGAGTGTTGGACGTGAATCCTGGTGACATTCAGTAAAGTCTTATAAGGTATCTGCATCAGGTAATGCACCAGGCAATGTCCCAGGTGCCGCCCCAGGTGATACCTTATATAAGACTCTTCAGGCACAGCTGGATTAATTTCATCACATAGTGGTGGAAGAGATAATGGTTTTACTGAGGAGGGTGGCTTAGCAGACAAAGATGGAGTAATCTCTTCAGATGGGAGAAAGAAAGCTTGTTCTGTGGCAGAAGTAATTCAACAAAATTTAGGGGCTCAGAGTCCCCAACTTCCTGATTATCTGCCCATGTGTCCTCATCTCAAATTTCAGGATCCCATTTCTTCCCAGTCAATGCCTCCACTTTAACCTCAGATAATATTCAAGGTTGGGAATTCAGTTGGCATTGTAATATTACCATTCTTATGGTAAGACTCTGGGATTGGTTTTTAGCAAGATCAGCTCTGTTACTATAAGAAATAAGTCTTCCTTTCAGGGCTCAAGTGTCAACTTTCAGTTATTGTATATGGTACTTAAGGTATGACTCTGAAGCTTTGAGCTTATCCCTTTCTTTCACCACTTTGTCTAGTGAAAGTAAGACCAACCAATCAGCTTCCTTATACTTCTCATTGTGACAAAGTTGTAAAGAAGTATCAAATATGCAATTGCCCAGGGCCTTGCCTCTCACAAATAATAATATTTAATCCAATGGTGGTGATATTTTGTATATTTCTATTCCCACCTCATGCCATGGTTTAACAGTGCTCTCTTTACTACTGGAGGCAGAGCCATTAGTTTCTTTAAGAGTAGCCGGATTTGAGAACCAATTCAGAAAAGTCATCCTTTGTTTCTCTAGAGCCACCCTCTGTACCAAATGTCTTAGGCTGGGCTCTCTAGAGGAGCAATACCAATGAAGCATATACATATATTCCCAAATCTGTAGATCAGATAGTAGGCTGCTTGTTCGCATCCCAAGAACCAGAGGTCAGAGGATGACAAGTCAAATGCAGGATCAAGAGAGGGTGAGCTTTGCCAGAACATTGAGATATATTGGATGTGGGCCATACCCCAAAAGAAATTCCCCTTTCAATGATTGGATGCTCATATCAGATCACAAAATGGTGATGATCGCAAAACACCTGCCAAACCACTGAGAATCATAGCCTACTCAAGTTGAGGCATAACTTTAACTATCATGGTGATCATATTTACTTTTTTAAAATTAAGTATATAGGTCAGTTATATTATGATTTTCATTTCAGGATAATAAAGTCAAAATCACAGCTTATTATTATTATTAAAAATTGTTGCTGGAATTAAACAGTTTGAAAGCCATAACCTTGGAATTTTATCTATAACTTCATGATAAAGGGTGCTACTGTTTTAATCATAGTACCTCATCTCTACAGAGATATTAGCCAGTTTTCTCATTACCCTTTCAAAGTAAATAATCACTAGATTCAGTTAGTCTGTAATTTTAGACTCTAAAAAATAATGTTCTCCATCAAAATTTTGGCGTCAGCTCCATCAGAACTGAGGTTTTAGTGCATTTCAAATCATTCTTTCTAGAAAGCCTTCCCTGCTTATGTATTGCATCACTTTAGAACTTCCCAGACATTCTCCTTCAATCACCGAAATAAGATCATAAAATCATTACTAACTGAAAGAAAAAGGAGCAGAAATAATTCCATTATGGCATGTGATCCTGATAAGCAAGAGAAATAACTCAAAAGCACCTAAGAGGTAGAAGAAACTTGATGCTGCAATAAATGATTATTGGGCATTGTTTTGTCTTAGACACTGAGGATTAAAGAGAGAAAAAAAAGTATACGTATATAAGCACCACACACAGAACTTAACTCTCTGTAAACATTAGCTAATTCCTCCTTGAAATGACCTTTGAAGTCATTGTTTTTACCTTTATTTTATAGGTAAAGAATTTGAGGCCCAGGGAGTTTAAATACCTTCACAAAACTCCAAAGGTTCATATCTAGATCTTTCTAAATTCAAATCCCATGCTAAAAACCACTAAATTATTCAACTATCTCATATTATGTATAACAGCATAGGAATTTGAATACATACCTATCAGCTGAACTGCCCTGTAGGCTATTCGTCTGTACCACTGGAGGCAGACAAAAAAGAGAATTGAGGCATGACACTAATTTACTGGTGAATTTAGGCTTGAACTGCTACTGGCTGTAAGACCAGTTAATTTGACACATCTAGCAGGCTTATCAGGTACAGGGTCAGCAGGAAAGAGGAAGAGCCTCGAAGAGATGGATTGACACGGTGGCTACGGGGTCAAGCATAATGATGATGGCGAGCATGGCACAGGACAGAGCAGTGTTTTGTTCTGTGGTACATAGGGTCGCTATAAGTCAGAAACAATTTGAGGGCACCTAATAACAACAAGCAGGCTGGAGGTCGGTCCAGGAGACCAGGATGGGAGGCAGGTAGATAGCTGAAGCAGACTAGAAGGAAGGATGGAGGGGGAAACTCATCTTTTTTTTTTTTTTTTTTTTTAATGATGAAAGTGACACCTATCTGTCATAACAAGCCAAACAGTAAAAAGACTTCCCTTCTCCCCTCCAATCCCCACCCCCTACACTGAGCAATGATAACAATTTGGTGGTCTCTTTCCATATTTTTGATACTTATACAAATCTGCTCAAAGTTTTATAAGTATATATACATATTTTTTCAAACACTGGATAATGTAGTACCATATTCCATAATAGACTCTTTTCACTTAATAATTTGCCATGGACATATTTCCAGACCAATTCAGTTACATGTAGATACCTTACAAGGAATACATTATTCAATTACTTTCTTAGTTTCAGAAATTCATGTTGTTTCTACCAAGTTGTTTCTAGTTTTTTGTTTTTCTTTCTTACTTTGACAATGATAATTTATAGACCAAAAATCAATCAATAAAAAAAGAAAATCCATGAAATTTCTTTTAAGTCAGTAATTCATGAACAAGAGGATGATGCAGGACCAGGCAATGTTTCATTCTGTTGTACATAAAAGTGCCATGAGTTAGAGTTCACTCAGTGGAAGCTATCTCTCTCTCTCTCTCATTCTTTCTCTCTCTCTATCATTTGGTGGAATGTATCTTTGCCACGGTGGTGCAAATTTGAACAATATGGGTGACATTTTTTTTTTAGTCCCTATGTCAGTCCCTCTTTCTCTCTCTCTTATCTTGTTTAACTTTTTTTTTTCTTTTTAATTTAGGACCTTAGCTAAGATAAAGAGTGTGTTAGAAAGGACATCTGTAGCTTGGGTTTAGTAGAGAAGGGCATTTAGAAAAATAAGAACTTGCAAATGACAGGCTTTACACTGTTGGCAGATTCTTCAGAGACTGAAATAAAAAAAAAATGTTATTCTTTTTAGTCTCTTGCTAAAGTGTCTACCTTCACTATGAACTGTTCAGATTTCTGCTGTGTGTTTGTGTAGCCATAGAGATCTGATCAATATTGCCCTGCTGTGCTTTTATCCTCAGCAGCAATTTTTCTGTGGTAAATTGCTCTCATTTCATTTCAATTAATTCTACACAACAGGGACAGATGCATTTTGACCTTACTCTTCAGTGAGGGGTCCATGAAGATCAATAATGTGTAAAATATTTTAACTAGACACTTCCACTTGCTGTAGTTAATGGCCTAAAGGAAACAAAACAAAAAATAAGGAAATATATTGCTAATATAATATTCTTTAAAGTTTTCAAGATAGAGTTAGAATATGTTGATGGTATGTATACATTATACTAGATAGAGCCATATCCATTTCAGTGGCATGCCTGCATTATAGCATTATTTTATCTTTCATATAAAGTTTCACCAATTAGAATTAAACAACACTCTCCTGTTTTTCTTTTTTATTGGTCTTTTCTGAGTTGTTATTGTTTTTGATGAACTTGTAGTTCAGTTGGCATGCATTAAATTTAATGGGCTGCGGACCAAGGAAGAATACCAGACGGGAACAAATGTTTGATATCAGCCATGCCACAAGCCTGAGGCCTTGATCAAGGTATGGAAGATTCATTTTACATTCCTGAGATTTATCAAAAAAAAGGTGGTAGACCTCCTGGACATAATGGACTCTTGCCGGGCATAGACACATAACAGCACTTCTAGTTGTAAAGTTTTCAGAGAGCTGAAGGGCTTTGAAAGGTAGAAGGGAGGTGGGTACTGAACAAGAAACTCATTAAGATTCTAGCTACACAGATGTATTTTGTCCTCTGGACAGATTCTCAGGTGCTATAACTTCAAAGATTGCTAGACCCCAAATTCTATGACGGTTGCAATGTAAATGGAAACATGTTAATTGAAAACCAGAAGAAAGAAAAGTCCACTTAAAACATGTCCTCTTTTCTTTTATTCACCCAGCATTTTCTTACAATTACTTGCAAAATATATATTGCATGGAAAAAGCTATTTTGGCAGAGAGGAAAATGTTGAATGAAAGCACAGAAGAAATCCATTTTGTGTGAGAGATGAAAATAACATTTACAGAGTGCCTCTTAGGCACCAGATACATTTTGCTACCCGTTTTAGTATGTTTTCTTATTTAATGCTAAGAATATACCTAGAAGGTATCCAACGTTTTCGACTAAGGAAATAAACGAAAAGACTTTAAACTGTTTCAAGTTGAACAACTGTTAACAAGAGAAATGATGATTTTAATTCAGGTTGGCTTGACCCCATTTAAGGAGGCTAGAGAAAACTCTAGCATACAGTTGCACACACATTAATTACAATTACCAATATTTTTTATCACTCTCACAATTGTACTATTCCAGAAAACTACTCCACCTTAAGAATGAACTAGACTATTCTGAGATTGTAATTCAAACAGCTGTACAATTGTGCAAACTTAGTAATAGCTAAGCAAGTCAATGACAGGGAAAGGTAGGGATAGGTTACAGGAGACCCGGTTTGTTTCTCTGGAAGGTGAGTAAGAATAGGATTGCTTGTAAATTCTATTTTATTTGTAGCTGAACTGCTTAAGGTGTTCCTTAGGCACCTCTTGAAGGAGATATTTATTTTACAAGCTGTAAACTTTGAGTCTTAAAAATTCAAGAATCAGATTTAATGAGATGAAACTGCTTTCCAAAAAACTATAAAATTATATTAAAAGGTAATTATTGCTGACCTTATTACTGGAATTCTATGTCTCTAATTAAATTCTTCCTGTTTTATAACTGATCGCATTAGGGGTGAAAGTTAACTTTCTAAAATTGTATTTAATGGTTTATTTTTTTAACAGTATAATTCATATCTAAGCTTTCAAAATGATTGGATTTATATATACACATATCACTCATTTTTTTTTTAAATCCACAATTGTTTCACAAGATAAAAAACTCTTTATTTTAATTTTGAACTACCTTTGTCTCTTTTCAAAGTTGGTGAATTCCAGAGGTTATATTTTCAGGGAAGAATATACACAGACATGTATAGTATTCCATCAGCTTAACTTCCTGTTCATGTCATAGCAACTTCTGATCAGTTTGCCAATTTCAACTAAGTTGACTTAAATAAAGCCTAAAATAAGAAAGCTCTAAATACTTAATTCCAAAATAAAACTAAAACAAAAACTGTTGTACATTTGATGAGACAGTGTGTGTGTATGCACGTGCACAAAGGCACACTGAAAAATCATTAGAGGTTAAAAAAAAAATTAGAAGCAAAAATCTCATGAGGATTCATCTCTGTTACAACTATATTGTGTTCATTCCAAAGGGTTAATCTGGTCTATTAACAAATACATGCATATAGAACCTGTTGCCTATGGATAATTAATTATCTGCTTAATAATATATATATATTTTAATTTAAAGGAATGTCTAAAATAAAAAAATCAATCATAGTTTTTAACATAGGATAATGCATGTGTCAAATTTTACAAATATTGCCCAAAGCCACAGCTGTTATTATTCATAAATAGTAACATATATTACAGTTAATCATTAAAAAATAAACTACTATCTAATCTATTGAAGATCTACAGGTGGGGACTCTACTAGAACAGAGATTCTGGAACTTATATAGCTGCTGTTCTTTGTGCAGAAAAGAATCCATGGGATGACTGCAAGGGGAATTTAAAATTCTCAAAAATGTTTCTTCAGTTCATTGCAAAATCTAAGAGGGGACATAGGTAGAAAGGCTATTGCTAAGGTCACCTTATGTTATCATTCTGAATTAAATACACTTTGGAAATCATTCTAGTTTTATGTAATAATGTGGAAACAATAGGTCATGTTTTTTGACTTAAAAAAAAAATTCCCAAAGGACAGTCCAAGAAATAGACAATAATTTGTTAAAACAACAACTAGAAAGTTAAAGTTTCAAATTACATATCTACCATATATTTATCTTTTCTTTTTTCCCAGAATTCTGTTAAAGGAGGGGCTGGGCAGACATCTTGCTTTCATTATCATTTTTACACACATTTTAAAACAGCTCGTTGCATGTTTCATTATGATTTAAATATATCATATTCTAATGCCTAATGGTCTCAATTTAGGTGTGACAGTTTCTCAAACCACTAAGACTTCTCCATGACTCTTTTTCTACCCTTTAAGAAACGTTTTCTTTGGGTTGTTTTTGTTGTTGTGTGCCTCTGAGTCGATTCCGACTCATAGCTACATTATAGGACAGAGTATAACTGCCCCATAGGATTTCCTGTGTTGAAATCTTTATGGGAACAGATCACCAGGTCTTGTCTTCTGGTGGTTTCAACCACTGACCTTTCCTTTAGCAGCTGAGCATTTAAACATTACGCCACCAGGGCTCCTTTGGGTTTAGTAATACTCCATTATTTTGGATTTGTAAAAAAAACATATAAAAAATGTATTTGAGTGTTTTACTAGTGATTTCAATGTTACTTTTTGAAGAATGATGCATGATTGAAATGGAGCTATTAAAAACACAAGAAAATGTCAGCCTGCAGTATCTTCAAATCTAAAGTGATCCTCTGTTTGTTCCCCGAGTTTCTCAGTTTGATTTCCCTAACACCAACACTCAAATGCTGCTATAAAACCAAAGCCATGGGTAGATTATCAACCACTTGAATTATCCTTGCTAATATTTTTCTAGCACTTCAAGCTATGAAAGGATAGATATATCGCCTTTCCAAGCATAGTATGAAAAAATACCATTAAGACCCTATAAAATCTCATATATATGGCCCCAAACAGTGTTTTTATGGGATTCTCATTTGTTTTAATGAACACTATTATCCACTGAGGAGCACTTACCTCCATCATAATAGGCCATATCATCTATTTCAGTGTAAATATATCAGCTAAGAAATTGATGTTGGCGGTATGGTGATTGTTCTATTATAAAACTAACTTTTGGATACTAAATGATTAAGTCATGTAAATAACTACTTATATCTAAATTATGTCTTTAATAAATTTAATTGATTTTTATGTGCTGCTCATCAATAATTTTTATCTGTTCATTTGTTCACATTTTTTGGTGAGGAAAGTATTTGAAAACAGAGTTTTTTTTAAGGTTTTTTTAAACTCTTGGTTAAAAAAAGGCACAATGCAGGGGAATGTACTGAGAAAATACATAATTAACATGAGTTGGATTTGCATATATAAAATCTGAAACACAAATGTGGTATTTCCCTAAGAGCCTGTGTCTACTAGGACATTTGGATTTGACAAAAAAAATTAAAAATAGATCCACCAATACAGTTTTCAGATGCTGAGGTAGGTAAAGAAAGTAAAACAGTAACCAATGCTGAGAAATTAAGCAATTTTCAAAGCAAACGTTCTGAGTCAAAAAATTAGACCATTTGGAACTATTTGGGTAGTGCCCAATTCAGAGCATTTGTTCAGTCTATCTCATGTTTTTTTTTTTTATTCTAATGCTTAAATTGAAATTTTAAAATAAGCAATAAGCCAGTAGATTGCCTGACCACATATGGGGCATATGAAGCTATCTGTTCAGACCAAAAAACCAAACCAAACCCAGTGCCGTCAAGTCGATTCCAACTCAGAGTGACCCTATAGGACAGAGTAGAACTGCCCCATAGAGTTTCCAAGGAGCTCCTGGCAGAATCGAACTGCCGACCTCTTGGTTAGCAGCTGTAGTACTTAACCCCTACACCACCAGGGTTTCAGACAGGTACTTCAAAAACATCTATTTGGTATGGTGCGCTGACATTTAAAAGGTATACCATATGCCATCTTGAACGCACAGTCCTGGAAAGACATCGTTCTTCAAGGATGAATAGCAATACCCAATTACCATGATTATTCTGGAACAGTCAACGCAGATTATATTGTCTCATTTTAAAATATTTGCACTTTCCAAAACCCAATAGAGCAGTCACTCTAATTCTTCCTTGGTATCTGATAGATAATGAGCACTTTATTAAACTATGTTATATCATAAGGGTAATTGTAATTTTTTTAATTTAAGAAATAATAAATTTATAATGGAATATCTTTGTAATTATAAGAATATTATATTTTGCACTATAATCTTTATCTTGTTTGTAAGCAAATGAATAAAATATGTGATAGGACAATCTTTCATTTTTTAATTTGTATGTTTCTATGGTATTTTCATTTAATTCAATAAGCGCATATTTTAAAACTAGAGAAAAATGTATGAGGAACTTCATGAATAATGTATTAGTCTATTTAGTACTTTATATAATAAAGAGAATAGAATATAAATTTGAAGATATTTAGAAGTAAATGGAACTGCAAAGCCTTGGTGGTGAGAACTTGCAAGAATCTCTTCCTTAGATTTCAGTTATCTGGAAATTCTATCTGACACCCAAAGAAGATGTGATTTATTCTGGAGCCTTAGTTTTAAGGTCATTCCAAGGATTTGCTGCTATTATCAGAAAGTCTGGGCCTAACCAGGTTGAACCAATGAAAATGAGATTCATAATCTTGAGGCAAGTACTGAGGAAAAAATATATATATAAAATAAAATTAACAGACTATTTCCAGGAGGGCTAGTCACATTAGGTTCTTGACCTAAGAAAGCTATGGGATAAAGGCTCTTTGCTGAAGGACAAAAATAGGAAGAATACATGGCAAAAATATTATTTTTTTCTAACGGAGCATAAACTATCCAGAGACCTAAAAAACTCAACTGACCACAGGGGGGCATTCAGTCTGAAACAGATTCTTACAACTAGAGAATCAGAACTGAAGTCAGTCAAATGCCAGAGATTCAATCAGAGAAATGTCAAGTTTGAAAATAGTGAGAAAAAGTAGCATGAGGAATCGGAGTCTCAGAAACTCCTTGGCATTTGTCTGACATAAAACCTTAATGGCTTTAGAACAGCTGCCATTTTCTTTTTAGAATGATAAATTCCAGAAAGAACTGGAAGTTACAATGAATCTGGTAGGGAAAACCGAAGGGCTGTCCTTGGTAATGAGAAGGGAAAAGATCCAGAGCAATTGTGGAGGACAGGGTCTTTCATTTTATCAAAAGACAAGGCAGAAAATACAGGGGAAGATGAGAAAGCCCTGCTGGAGAAATTCTGTTTGTTAATGTATTATAAGAAAAGATGAAATTGTAAGCTAAAAGTGAGGAAGTGATTGTGGTGGAAGGAAAATACTCAACCAAAGTGCTAAGTCATCATTGAGGAGAGTAGAAAGCAGGCATTCTTAGAGAAACGGATCAAATCACCAGGCAATTTTTTTTTTTTTTTTTTTTTTTAGTCAGGAATGCGTTTTCCAAGTAGTGCAGGCCAGCACAGAGAAGGGGGTTGCATTTAGAGAAGGGAAGTGAAGGAGAGGAAAAGGGAAGCAGGGATTCAAGTATTTACTATAATTAACCTGAAACCCGAAAATGGATAAAAAAGGGAATGAGGAAATCTTACAACTGAAGAATCGGAAATAGTCTTTCTACTTGAGCTCAATAATTTGGCTGTATTGATTAGATCAAAAGTCAGAGCTTTGGGGAAGGGGTCTGTTTGTAAAACACCATCTAACAAACTATAATTTCAAATGAGACGCCAATAGCGTTAACTTACTTACAATTAATGGTGAAAATGTGGAGCTTCAACTGAGTAAATGTTTGACTGAACAACTGATTAAATGCAAAATAAGGTATTGCTCATTGTTATTATTATTGCCACTGCAAATAAACATTTTTCTGCTTAAATTCCATATGGAGGTAACACAATCCTCATTATTAGAATAATAAAATCCCGCAATATCTTTTTTCCAAAACGAAGCTTTACCTTTGCCAACAGCTACATAAATTTTCATCTTATGCACTTTGGACATATTATCAAGAGGGACCAGACCCTGGAGAAGGAAACCATGCTTGGTAGAGGGTCATCGAAAAAGAGGAATGTTTTCAGTGAGATGGATTGACACAGTGGCTCCAACGATGGGGTGAAGCATAACAACGATTGTGAGGATGGCCCAGGACTGGGCAGTTTTTTGTTTTGTTGTACATAGATAGGGTCACTATGATTCAGAACTGACTTGCTGGCACCTAACAAAAACAACATGTAGATTTTAACCATAAAAATCTTCTTTTACTGTGAAATATAGATTATCTGCTATTCAGTTTCTTGCTAATGATGTCAAATTTGATTTCTCTGCCAATTAGGTGCTTCCAAAATTCTACTGATAGAGCTGATATTTGAGACAGAAGGCATGAGAAATAGCCTAGCTTTTGATGCCTCAAAATTTTCTAAGATATATCCTTGTGTTGTTAGCTCACTGGAAATGATATTCCTTAGCCATATCACTTTGTCCCCACCCTACTGCAAAACTGTCCCTGCAGAGCTATGTTTTGGCATTTTTGCTCAGTCTTCAATGAGAGGTGACAATTAACACTGTAAGAAGAGAAATTTCTCTTATCAAGAATATGACTAATTATGATACACCCTGCACCCCTATGAAAACGCCTTTATGGTAGATGGTTCCCTAAGAAGATCAACAAAGAAAACGTTTCAATTCTCTTGATAAGTTAGTTCAGTTTTTGGTACTAGACAATGAGAGTGCTCTCACATAGTAGGCTATGTTTTTGCTCTGTTTGCTCAATTTCTGCTCTCTCCCTTGCCTTTGCTCTTGGCCTATGTCTTTCTTTTCTTTTTGTTTTTTTAACTCTCTTTTTTTTCTGTATTTAGCCTGGGCCTCCTCAGACTGATTTTTTAACTGAAGAGTTATGTCAAAGGAACATTGTAAGCCAATAGGTTAGTCCTAGATTCGAACTGATATGGTCAAATTAATTCTATTGGTTTTATTTTAGTATATTTAATTCCAACATAATTGTGGGATTTCTGGCATATTTTAAGGGGAATTTCAGGCATATTTTTCTCCTCTCTGCACTAAAGCATTAACCCACTAAAAATAATCTGCTTGGATAATTTAAGGTGGTAAATATAACTTTGGCTCATTTGTTTAACTTTTAAGTGGTTCTGGTCTGTGAAATGAAGAACAGCACTTCACATTCTCTTTTTTTGAATTCTCTGTGTAAGAATAAGACTTCAGTGATCCAAATTTTTACCTACCCATACCTGCATATGTAATGATTTTATAAACATTAGAAAATTCAACTATCTCTGCCTAACAATTTTGATATTGTGCTAAAGTGATAAGTAAATATAAATCTTATATGAAAGTTATATTTAAAATAATGTTAAATTTATTTTACATGAAATTTAAACAGGCAGTAAGAGGTAAAAATTAAGTTAAATAGTAATAGATAATTATTTCACTTTTTTTCAAATTTATATTTATACATGATCTAAAAAATAAGGTAATACCATAAGTCTAATTAAAAAACAAAATAAAATTAAATCAATCTTTGCTAATCCTTAGTCTCACTCCCCATAGGGAATCAATGACATGTTGCTGTGTCTTTATGCATTTAACTCCATATTTCTAAAGAACATTTTTATCCTATTTTTTCTCTCTACCTCCCTTCCACCCTCCTCCCCTCTTTCTCTTTCTTTCATAACTTATTTTTCAGTTCTAGACATTGCCTATTGGCTTTCTACATTAGAAGTTTAATATTAAACACTTTTTTCATACCCATCCCCAAATCATAGTCCCCTTCCTCTAGCCTCTCAATATAATTAGATCAAACTTTTTAGCACAATTCATATTCATTTTTTATATTATCACAAGTTGTAATTTTTAGACAAAGCTCAGCTACATAGTATACCATGATTATATTTCTGTTTTGATGAAATTTAGTTTTTTTTTTTTTCTGTTTCATGTATTTTCACTTGCTTATAGCTTTGTTCTGTTTAATTAAATCCCAATGATTATGATTAATTAAATCCCAAACTCTTTGACACCCCTTGAAACTACCAAATGCTGTACATAATGTATCAGTTGCAGTTGGTTCTTAAGTGACACCTCTTCCCCTACTGTCTCCAACTCTTTCTTCTTCTTCCCTCTGGGTAGACCTCACTCTATCAACGAGTGTCAGAGCTATCTCTCTTGGACTTCCCCTAACTAACATCCTGGAAGTCTCTTTCTCATCTGTGGCTGAACCACTTTACTAGATCTGAGATCATCATCATTCCTGAAATACCACTAAATTTGTGTGGAACATATTCTCCAGAAGTTTCCTCAAAAAGAATGCGTGGGAGGTGAATATCATCTGATGTTACATGTTTAGGAATGTTTTTATTCTATCCTCACATTTTCTTGACTTTTTCCTTTTTGTACAGACCTCATGTTACCTCAAATTATTCAATGCTTGGCCTCATTGTCTTACATTTTCTGTTTTGCTCTTAAGGAGTTCTACGACATTTTGATTAATGGTAGTTTGTATGGGGTTTCTTTTCTTTCTTTTCTCTTTCTGTCTACTAACTCCTTTAGGATATTTTACTTATCCACCTTTTTTGGTAAGAAGATTTTATTTTATTTTTTAATTACATTGAGCACTCACTGGGGTTTGCTGATCCAGAAAAATTTCTCCTGTAGTTCTTCTTGTGACCTTCTCTTTAATTTCTCTATTCTTTTATTGTTTGCTATTTGAATATCATATGTCCTGTATTATTTAATGTTCCTTATCTATTATCTCTTCTTATGCATCTCTGTGTCTTTTTTTGTTCTCCTTTTGGACAGGTGCAATTAATTATACATTCTAATATCTATCATGATTTTTTAAATTCTGCTTCACAATGTTTTTTCCAAGTTATTATTTTTTTTTTTTTCCTCTCAGGGTTTCGCTTTCTTTATATGGTTTTAATTCATGAACGAAATGTTTAAAAAATTTCAGTGCATTTTATATGTTTCAAAGTTATATATGCTCTCTGTTTGCTTCCTGCCTCTAAGATTTCCTTCCTTTCTGCTTGGGTGTCTTAGTAACTCTTTTTATTGTTTGAGTTTTTTTTTTTCCCCCCCAATATGGAGTGATTGTTGGCTTCTTCAGATGTGAGAAGGAGGCACTAAAATGTTTGAAGCCCTATGTGTGTGTGGTGGGAGGGGCTTGTTAATATGTTGGCCTGACTACACACTGGTAGGGCAGAATTCTGTCCATTTCACTGGGAGACCTTAGGTTTAGTATCTAGGAGACTTTTGTCTAGAGCAAGATAAATTCCTCTGAGAGAAGTTCTTCAATATCTTGCCAAGAATTTAATCTGGCTGACAGAATTTGGGAGCCAATCAAGAGAAGGGAACAATTACATAATTAGAGGGACTCGCACTTGTTAAAAAAAATTATTAGGAATTTCAAGACAGAGAGAAGAGAGCATTAAACCAAGAGCCAAAAATAAACAAACAAACAAACAAAAACAACCACTGCAGTCAAGTTGATTCCAACTTATAGTGACCAAGACCAGGACATTTTAATTGTGGGCCCTGAAAGACTGGACAAGTAACTCACCTACAAATCTGACACTGACAGGAATAAGCTCTGGGAAAGGCTTTTCAATGTTCATATTTTCACATAATCCCTATAATAACTTGTGCAAGGTAATGGATTCAATAGCAACTCTCTCGTTCTACCTCTCTAGAAATAACTCTTCTGTTTTCTTCTTACAAGGGCTAAGGGCAGGATTCTGACTGTAGAGGGCGGGTGGAGACTTTTTATAAAAACTCATGTTGTTTTTCAATGTAAAAAAAAAAAATACTTCCTTAAAAACAGCTTCAATATTCTAATTACTTATTTTTAAAAAATGATATTAAGTTGAATCTAACTTACAGAGACTTTAATGTATATTTTAAACTTTTAAGAAGATTACATTTGCATAATTACAAGTGCTATACATTTTTCTATCACTTGTATATATATTGATATAATTCATTATTTTCACACATTAAATTCTAAGATGAAAATTTTCTCTGTTAAAAAAAGATGCACTTTTGAACTTTTGGGAAGATGGCAATGCAAGTAGGTCTCAGATCATGACCCTCCCACATGAGCACCATGGAAAACAACTAGAAATTTATTATCTCAACTCTGTAAGAAATCTGTAAGTTAAGTAAGAGATTGTAGCAATGAACTGCATGGGAAAACAAGAAAAAGTAGGCTTTTAAGCAATAGGATTGTAGCAACTAATTGCATGATGAAACAAGAAAAAGTAGACTATTAAGCAATAGGATTTTTTTTTCCTATTCTCTCTATCCCTCTCCTCAGGCCACCTCCCTACAGTGTAGTGGCAGCATCTGAAGGGAGGTGGTCTACAGTTAGCATTCTCAGAGAAGGGGCCCATTTTCTGGTTCTGGGGTAAGGAAGGTACACTTTGTTGGCAGATTGTTCAGTATATCTATTCTGACCTCTCAGGGAGCTGTCTAAAGGATTAAAGCCAGATAGAGCTCACCACAAGGCAGGAAGGTAGTGGTAAGCAAAGGCTGAAATCTGTGAGTATCTGAGAGTTTCTTGCAGAGATTAGTGCTTTTAAATTCACCACGTATATAAGAGAATTGAGAAAGTCACATGCATGATCAGAGTTAACACACTGTAATAGTCTAATGCCTTTTCTTCAACAAAAAATCACAAGGTATACATATAAACAGAAAATAACAGTGTATTAAAAAAATGAAGGAAAAGACATTGTCTGTAGGGACACAAGGGTAATGGACATACTACAAGACTTTAAAACAACAGAATTAAACATGCTGAAAGAACTAAAGGGAAATCCTAAAGAGGGAACTGATATTGGAATGGAGATTTTCATATTCTGTAGTTAAATTGATATCATTTTAAATTAGATTGTTATGAATTTAAGATGTCAAAAGTAATTCTCATTCTAACCACAAAGAAAATATCCAAAAGCATAAGTACACAACAGGGGCAAGCAGGAAGGGAAATTGGAAGTGATTGTTTAAGAGGTACAGACTTTCTGTTAAGAGTGATAAAAAATTCCAACAGACTTCTTTGCAAAAATGCAAAACTGAATTCCTCAAGTTTATATGAAAATGCATGGAGCCCCAAATAATAAAAGCAATCTTGAAAAAGAACAAGGAAGGGAGCTCACACTTCCCAATTTCAAAGCATACTATAAAGCTACATTAATCAAACCAGCCTGTTACTGGCATGCAGTCATGCAGACCAATGGAATAGAACTAATAGTCCAGATATTAATCCAAACATCTATGGTCAACTGATTTTCATCAAGGGAGTAAAGTGTATACAATGGGAAAATGATAATCTCTTCAACAAATGGTGCTGGAATTACTGGATTTCCACGTGCAAAAGAATGAAGTTGGACCTGTACTTCACACCATATGTGAAAATTAAATCAAAATGGATCAATGAAAAAGTATAACAACCAAAACTATAAAAGCCTTAGAACAAAATTTGGTGGTAATGCTTCAGGATCTCATTTTCAAAAACAGATTCTTACATATGACACCAAATGCACAAGAAACCAAAAGACAAAATTGATCATTTGGAACTTATCAAAACTAAAAAAAATTAATTGCACCCAAGAACTTTATCATCAAAGTGAAAAGACAACCTACAGAATGGGAGAAAATATTTGGGTACAATATGTATAATAAGGGTTTAATATTTAGAATATGTAAAGCACCCCTATAACTCAACAACAGGAAGACAGCAAACCTATTTAAAAATGGATAAAAGACTGATATTTCACACACAAAAAAAAATGGCCAGTAAACACATGAAAAGATGTTCAACATTATTAGTCATTAGAGAAATGCAAATCAAAACTACAATGAAATACCACTTAATACCCATTAGAATGACTTTTCTACAGGAAAAAAATAAAAGGAAAATAACAAGTGTTAGAGAGAATGTGGAGAGATTAGAAACCTTATCCAATTCTGGTGGGACTGTAAAATTGCTCAGATGCTGGGGAAAATAGATTGACATTTTTTTCTTTAAAAATTAGGCATAGAATTAACCCATGACCAAGCAATTCCACTGCTGGGTATGTACCTGTCATGGACTGAAATATGTTCCCCCAAAAATATGTGTATAAACTTGGTTAGGCCATGATTCCCAGTATTCTGTGGTTGTCCTCCATTTTGTGATTATAATTTTATGTTAAAAGGATTAGGGTGTAATTGTAACACTATCAGGTCAAATCCCTGATCCAATGTAAAGGGAGTTGCCCTGGAGTGTGACCTGTACCACCTTTTATCTCTCAAGAGATAAAAAGGAAAGAGAGGCAAGCAGAGAGTGGGGGACCTCAAATCACCAAGAAAGCAGCACCAGGAGTAGAGCGTGTCCTTTGGACACTGGGTCCCTGTGCCTGAAAAGCTCCTTGACCAAGAGGGAGTTTGAGGGCATGGACCTTCCTCTGCAGCCAACAGAGAGAAAAAGCCTTCCCTTGGAGTCGACACCCTGAATTTGGACTGTAACCTACTAGGCTGTGAGAAAATAAATTTCTCTTTGTTAAAGCCATCCACTCGTGGTATTTCTGTTACGGCAGCACTAGATGACTAAGACAATACCAAAAAAAATTGAAGGGAGAAACTCAAATACTTGTATGCAAATGTTCACTGCAGCAGTGTGCACGATAGCCCAAAAGTTGAAACAACCCAGTGTTCATAATACATCTTACATACTTTGGACATGTTATCAGGAGGGATCATTCCCTGGAGAAAGACATCATGCTTGGTAATAGTAGAGAGTCAGCGAAAAAAGGAAGACCGTCAATGAGATGGATTGACACAGTGGCTGCAACAATGGGCTCATGGATAGCAACAATTGTGAGACGATAGATTAAATGGATAAACAAAACATGGTATATACATACAATGGAGTATTATTTAGCGAGTAAAAGAGGTTTATTTAGTAAAAGAAGTTCTGATACAGGCTCTGACATGAATGAATCTTGGAAAACATTACGCTGAGTGAAATAAATCGGACACAAAAGGATAAATCTATGTGATCCCACTTATATGAAATATCTAAGAACATGCAAACGCGTAGAGACCAAAGTTTATTAGTGGTTTTCAGGGGCAGGCGGGAAGGGAAATTGGGAGTGAGTGATTAAGAGGTACAGTGTTTCAGTTAAGAGTGATAGAAAAAAAACTGAATATAATTTTGGTGTTGGTCAAACAACACGATGAATGTAATATGCATCACTGAATTGTACACATAAAAATGTATGAAATGGCACGTTTTGTTATACATATTTTACCACAATAAAACAGATTCATTTTTATTTTATTTTATATGTTAATAATAATGCCTACCACAGATTTTTTGTTTATATTCTATGAGGTATACCTATTTATAGGTTTTGAAATATTTTAGAGAGAAATGAATTAATTTTTTATTTGATTATTAGTAAAGTTGGAATTTTTCCATTAAGTAATTGGCTTAGCTTTAATTTTTTTTAGCAGTCATATGTTTTATTTGTGAACTTTCTGTTTAATTATTTTATCCATGTTTGAATTTTCTGGCGCATTTATTCTTATCTTTTATTTCATATAGTTTAAAAATAGTCTTTTAGTTTTTCCTTTGTCTTTCAACTTTTTTTCCATTATATGTGTTTAAGAGAAAAATCTATGTTGATTGCATGCATTTCTTTCAGATGCTGAGATATTATGGAATGCATTTTAACAATATCGCTCTGATCACTTGTTATTCGGTGCCATCAAGTCAGTTCTGACTCATAAAGACCTTACATACAACAATATTTTAATAACCTAGTGCTATAAATTAACTTTAAAATCAAACAATACTAAATGTTAGAATTCACTAAAAAGCAAAAATTAAAAAAAAAAAAATCGCTGTAGAGTAGATTCCGACACTTAGTGACCCTATAGGACAGAATAGAACTGCCCCCTAAGGCTTCCAAGTAGCGGCTGGTGGATTTGAACTTCCGGCTTTTTTGGTTAGCCGAGCTCTTAACCATTACATGCTACCAGGGGTCCTAGAATGAAATAAAATGCTGAAATATTAAAACAGTAGAAAAAACATATTCTTACATGAAAAATAGATAATATTCTAGAGTTACTGTTTAATTCTAGAATATCTATTTGTCATGTAAGAATATGTTCTTTGTAGTATTTTAATATTTCAGCATTTTTTTGCATCCTAGGACAACTAATTGTATAGTGAATTTTCTTTTCTTTTTGATTCTGGGTAGTAGATTACATTTTATCTCACTCAATATATTAAAATATTTGAAACTTAATCATTTTTAAGTTCAGAAAAATGACGTTATCTTACTTTCAAATAGTGTAACTTTATGGCCTGAAAATTGTTTTTTGAAACATGTTAGTAAGAAAGCTGTAATTTACTTGTTTATAAACCTAAATTTTGATTCCTCAGACTAGTTATAGAATGTATGCTTATCAAGTATGATTTCTATTTCTTATAATTGAGGAATCATTATATTAGCTTTTACCACAAACTCATTGGCATAACCATTTTATTAATACTGCCTGGGTCTCTAACAGTGTCTCTTAAGTGTGTCCCAAAGGACACTAGCTCCATAGAACGTTCTGAGAACTATTGGTTCTTTATTCACATAAGCCTAGAAAGTAGTATCTACTTTATATTCCTCTTTTGAAAATATGATGGAAATTACTGATGTAAATATCTATATCTACATTTATATTTATAAATTTATATTTATATAGGAACCCTGGTGACACAAGGGGGTTTGAACCCACCCAGTGGCTCTGCCAGAGAAAGACCTGGTGACGGGCTTCTGTAAAGGTTACAACCAAGAAAACCCTACTCTGTCATGTGAGGTCTCGATGAGTTGGAATCAGTTATATGGCATAGAACAACATGTACAGATAAAAGTCATTGAGAATTTTTATAAAGACTTAAGACATTCAAAGATTCCCACTTAACTGAAAAAAAAAAAATTTTTTTTAACAAACCAAAAAAAGAAAAAAAAAATCCTGTTGCCATTGAGTAGTTTCAGACTTACAGAGACCCTATAGGACAGAGTAGAAATTCCTCCTAGGGTTTCCAAAGAGCAGCTGGTGGATTCAAACGTCCAACTTTTGGTTAGCAGTCATAGCACTTAACCACTTCCTTTTGTTCAATGAATGTGTGGTAAGGTAATTTTGATGGTTACCTTGCTGCCTAAATTATAAGTATAAATGACACTTAAGGATTCTTTTACAATAATTCAATGGGAGTACACTTAATACAATTTTTTCTACTTCCTTTTTTGCTGTTTCATCAGTTAATAAAGGCCCAATAAAACTACAGTAAATTATACTTCTCTGCATTGAAATATAACATTCTTAAAATATATGTGGGTAGAGGTCATTGAAGAACATTTTTATTGGACTATCAGTCAAAAATGCCTCATCAATAAAGAAATTTGTGATATTTTCAGCAAGCTCAAAATTAATACCTTAGTCAAATTTCATATTACAAAACTACAACTTTCTTTCTACAAAACAGCTTAACTCTCTCCTTTTCTGTCCTTTGACCTTCTTCACCTGAAAGATACTTTGAGAGATAACCTAAACTACCTCTCTCATTTTAGAAATTAACCAATTAAAACTCAGCTACATTGACTGGCATGTACATTTTTACACAGCTGGAGCAATACAACCCCTGAACTTAAAAAAACAAAACAAACGAACAAAAACCTCATATAGAATCCAGTATTTAATGCTTAATTACTACTGTTTAATCGTGGATACTACCATTTCCTTGAAAGTTCTAGACACTGAAGAAAGCATGATCTACTTGAACACCAAACATACACATGAAAAAATAGTCCCTTTCACACTGTAAGAATTCAAAATCATTTTGATCAATAATAGGAAGACAGGATGAAGGATTTAGCATTGTTTCTTATGTGATGAATAAATTTTTTAGAATTTGATAAACCTTAATTTCTAATTTACAAAAAAGGTTTATTCTGTTGAAATCATAAGGAATACAATTAAATTTTAAAATTATTTTTATATTCACTTATGTTTATCTTTTCCAAAAGTAGTTATTAATCATTACGTTTAGATCACAAATAGAAATTTCTCTTTGTAGCACAGTATATATTTTTCTGATATATTATTTAAAAAGTACAATTTGTAATAGTTTAGCTTCTTTTTTCATGTAACTACAAGATTAATAATAAATCAAGAAACTTACCTAACTTAAATACTTTTGATTCATTTTTTTTTTTAATACTTCCTTACATCTTTGTAAAAAGGTGAATGAGTTAAAAAGTAGAATATGATTGTGCATTTTATTTGTAGGGTATAGATACCTTACTCTTTTAGTGAGTCTTAGATGCTGAAAGCTTTTCCTCAGGAACCTTTGCAAAAGAAGAGCAAAGCCTATGTCTTAAATCTTATCATTTCAGCATACACTTCCAGTTGATAAATACAATCCACGTGAGTTAGTCTTATTCTTGAGTCCAACATATTGTGTTACAGTAACAAATAGAATTATTCATTTTGAGGTTTTTTTTGAAGTATGAAGACCAAGGTACAACTTACTGGGATTTTTTTTTTTTTTCTCACTACATATAAGATTTTATTTTTCTGTGTCCAGGATGAAACCCAGAGCTTTTTGAAGTCAAATCTTGCATTGCTATGTTATTTCAGAAAAAAGCTCAGTAGGTATTTGTCCAGTGGAATGATCTGGTATAGCACAGTATTAAAGTAACCATGACATGCTATCTTAAATGTGGAGACACACACACACAAAAATACAACTTTTTGTGGTTGGTTTATCTTTAAAGACATATAGAACTCAAAGAAAAGATTTATTTTGCAAATTTAAAATAATATTTTGTCATATATCTTTGACAATGCCTCCTTTATCCTCTCATCAAAAAGAACTCTTAATTTAATGTAGCACTATATTTTTTTATGAGGTTAAAATATCCACTATCTTCAGATGCTCACTTAGTTGCAAGAATAACCGCTTATTCTTCTGTTGCCAGCATATACAGATCCCTGGGTAGTGCAAACAGATTGCTTTCGACTACTAACCTAAAGGTTAGCAGTTGGAACCCAGCCAGTGTCATTGTGGAATAAAGGCCTGGCGATCTGCCTCCGTAAATATTACAGCCATGAAAACCCTAGGGAGCAGTTTCACTCTGTAACACGTGGGGCCACCAGGAGCTGGAATTAACTCAACAACAATAAGTTTGCTTTTTGTTTTACCAGTATATACAGTACACATATTATAGTAGGAAAATATACTTATGGGTTTTTAATTATAAATATGGCTCCTTTTATTTTTTTTTTTTTAATTTTTAGGCATCCTTTCATAGTTTTGTAAAAAATACACAGAATGTTATAAATGTTATTCTTAAATTATACTGTCAGAAAACCAAAATCAGTTGCCACCCAGTTGATTCCAAATCACGGCCATCCGTGTAGGTCAGAGTTGAACGGGGCTCCATAGAGTTTTCAATGGCTGAATTTTTCAGAAGTAGATAACTAGACCTTTCTTCTGAGGTAAATCTGAGGCAGCTGAGTTCATTACCCATTTGCACTACAGGGGCTCAATGTTAGAAGCAGAGCTGCATAAATCACCAGGAAATGAGAGATAGAAAAAGAGGATATTGTACTTTGACTTCTAATTTGGTAGTATGAACTTCATGTACATTGTTACATATAAAATATAAAACATAAAAATGTTTTAGGAAATGTGTATTTATGTTTATTTCTTTTTGTAGATGAGGGATACAGAAGTTCAGCGGAGTTAACTAATACCCACAGTTAAATAGATAGCAAGAGTCAGGTCTAGGATTAAAATCCTGAATTTCCCAGCTTTAAAGTTTAGCATGTCTTCCGGTTAGAATGTTGAAGGATATTGAAAGAGTAACAGAGCGTAGTGGCTGAAAATTATAGATGAAGGACCAGTTAGAAAGAGTACACAGAAGAGAATTCAGAGACGAGAAGGAAAAAAAAAAATTAAATATGATAAAATATTGGCAAATGGTGAATGAAAGCTTTGAGAAAAAGTGGTACATCCTTCACAGAAAGGAAGGGAATAAATCAGTATTAGTTAGAGTCAAGGAAGGCTACTACAGATTCCAAACCAAAAAAACCAAACTCGTTGCCGTCGAGTTGATAGTGACCCTATAGGACAGAGTAGAACTGTCCCATAGAACTTCCAAGGAATGCCTGGTGGATTTGAACCTCCAACGTTTTGGTTAGCAGCCGTAGCACTTAACTACTAAGCCACCAGGTTTTCCCACTGTGGATTAGATAGACCTAAAAAAAACAATTAATGAAACTATCAGATTTCTCAGTGAACTTCTGCTACCATGCCACCCCAACATAAATGCTATAATGAGACAGAAGGATCAATTATCTTTGGAGGGCATTAAATATGTTAGTATATACAGAATAACAAGAAAGCATAGGCTCAATTATCAGTGAACATGAAAGATTATTTAAACATTGGTGATCCACTAAATCTATCCTAACTGGACTCATTCCAAACTCTTAAGTATCTATACAAATTCTTATACTCAGTGAAAAAAATGTCAAGTGACTAACATCTGTGGTTTTATTCTTCAGGTTCCAATAGGAAAGAGCTGGAATGCTCAAGTAAGGATAATTTAAATTGCTACTTTTCCAACTAACCAAAACAAAAACAAACCCGTTGCTGTTGAGTCGATTCCAACTCATAGCGACCTTATAAGACAGAGAACTGCCCCATAGGGTTTCCAAGGTGTTTCTGATGGATTCAAACTGCCAACCTTTTGGTTAGCAGCCAAGCTCTTAACCATGGTGCCACCAAAGCTCCTTTCCAACTAAAGGAACTGATTAAAAGGTATGTATAGGGTGTATGTTAACCATAAAGAGCAGTACACGAGTTCAGGACTAGTAGTAGCATAGTTTCTACCACTACTAGGCCCTAAGGGCAGATGTAGGACACCATGTCCTGCTCAACTACCCCAGGACTGTAAGACAATACTCCATCCAAATCTGGGTGGTGCTCACAGGACGGACTCGATTTTGAGATAGCCAGGAGACTATTAGAAAAAGAGTACCAGTAACTCAATATGGATTGGTCCGTAAACATCACATCATTCTGATCAGAGCCTGAACACGTTAGCGCACGGAAAATAGCTTTTATTACTTACAAGAATCAGAAGGAATACAACCAGGAAAGTTACATAATGAGCAGTCCTCCCTCAAGAGCTCTCAGGAAAGAGATAACTTTGCACGCCTCACTTCGTGCCATGAGTGAGGGGCTTAAATGGGACCCCACCTATTGCTGGTCTCACCCTAGCCAGGCATGGTCCACTTAGGTGGACTGCAAACTTATGTTTGTGTGCCCCACCTGCACCGTTGCTGAGGGGACTCTGAAAACTTCCTCCTCCTGCTTTTATATATCCCTAGAAATAAAATAAATAAATAAATATATTGTTTTTATTACAGCATAAGCAACTAATTGTCTTTTTAATCCTGCTAACAAGCTTCCTACTACATCATGCCTTCCTGATTTCCTCAGGAGAGGGGATGGTTAGCTCAGAACTGTATCTTTCTAGCCCTGATAACATCAGGCCTAAGTGGGGGTGCTGATTTACTCTGAGGCCTGCAGATGACAGCAGGGAAGAATGGAGAAAATCATTGCTGCTTGGCTTTCCTGAAGGATGTGTTCCTCGCAGCAGGGAGATGTTAATGAAACCTGTACGAAGAAGAATCCATCTTAAGAGAAACAAAAATTTTTGTTTAAGGGATACAACCAACTCATGGGGCCCCTGAGGAAAGTATTCCGTTAGGAATAAATACCTTGATTTAAATTTCCTCCGACTCTCCAGTCTCCTTTAGTGGCTTCCTATTGGCTGCATCCAACTGGAAGATTAAGGAAAAGGATGTAATCTATACAGATAGAGATCATGATGGAAAAGCATGGGATCTAGGGATCTTGGGGAGAAGGGCTGTCATGGATTGAAGTTTGTTCCTCAAAAATATGTGCCAACTTGGTTAGGCCATGATTCCCAGTATTGTGTAGTTGTCCTCGATTTTGTGATTGTAATTTTATGTTAAACAGGATTAGGGTGGGATGTTAACACTCTTCCTAAGGTCAAATCCCTGATCCAATGTAAAGGGAGCTTCTGTAGGGTGTGGCCTGCACCTCCTTTTATCTTACAAGAAGGAAAAGGAAAGGGAAGCAAGCAGAGAGTAGGGACTACATACCACCAAGAAAGAGGCACCAGGAGCAAAGCAGGTAATTTCGCCTGGGGGTTCCTGTGCAGAGAAGCTTCTAGTCCAGGGGAAGATTGATAAGAAGGACCATCCTCCAGAGCTGACAGAGAGAGAAAGCCTTCCCCTGGAGCTGATGCCCTAAATTTAGACTTCTAGCCTACTAGACTGTGAGAAAATAAATTTCTCTTTGTTAAAGCCATCCACTTGTGGTATTTCTGTTATAGCAGCACTAGATTACTAAAACAGGGGCCAAACAGAAGGTATCCATCACAGTGAAGTGTTGCACATATGGAAGTTATAGTTATGTCTTCTCTACATATTTTTAGACTCTCTGAGTTTATACTCTTACATTTCCTGGATAACTCTTTTATATCCTTTCCTTTCTCTATGATGTTGTCATATCTTGCTTCTAGTTCCCATTCTCAGCTATTTATCTTGATTTCTATTTCAATGAGAAAACATGTGCAATCAGAAAAGAACTTCCACCAACTCCCACACCTATATATATCTCATTACCAAGATAAGTGTCTAAGTGCCTGCCTTCTTATGGTCATGGATCATCTGTTGGTATAAGAAGTACCTAAAACTAAACTCTTTATTTGCATATTAGATTTAACTCATTCTTGTCTACTCAACTGTATCAGCCTAGAAATTGTTCCATCCTGTTTCTTACATCATCAATTTCCTTCTCCCTCCTGAACCATGTCTATCAACATTAGAGAAAAAAAAAAAAAAGCAGTTGCAGTCAATTCAGACTAAAGGTAAACCCATTTGTTGTAGTATACACTATGCTTCTTAAGTTTTTCAAGGCTGTGACCGTTCAGAATCAGATCACCAGGGCTTTTTCTGAGGTGCCTCTGGGTAATTTTGAACTGTGACCATTTTGGTTAGTAGTTGAGTGCTTAACATTTTACCCCACCCAAGGACTCCATCAACACACAAAGATACAGCTGATTTTCTCATTAAGTAAAATCCTCTACTAACTGTTGGGAGACCATTCTCCATGTGTCTCTCATGTTTCTGCAGATCTTGCAAAATTAGGCACTGACTGCTCTTTGTTCCTGGAGAGAAATCAGTTTTGGGCAGCAGAGATGATATCTCCTGTTGGAGCCAAAGGAAAGCATACTTACTCTTCATTATAAAAGATTCAAGATTCCTAAACTCAGGCTTTTTCTTCTATAACTTAACTCACTGCATATGGAAGTTGGGGTTTATAGAACAGGCTCAAAAATGCCGACATTAAGACTATTGCTATTGTTGTAAGTAATAAACTATCTCTGACCCAGAAGTCTTGTGTCTTCTCCTCTCACTCATGAAATTGCAGCAGGCTACCTTTTTCGATTGCAAGGACAGTAAGGTGTAGACCCTACATCTACGGACATCAATCCCACCTCGTTGCTACATTATCCATTATAAGAAAACCCATTGAAAAATGATGTCTACGCTTATTATCACAAATTTCACATTTTCTATTCCATTTGCATCACTCCATTGAAACTGCTCCTAGTAAAGTTGGACTTAAATGTTGCTTAACACAATAGTTAATTCTTAGATATCATTGTTTTATTATATATGTTCATTACTTAGCATTATTTATCACAATTTCCCTCTTGTTTGAAGCTCTTTCCTCACTTATCTTCCAGAATAAAATCGTGCTTTTGGTTTTACCACGGTCGATGGTCATTTTGAGTATCATTTGTAGGTTTCTCTACCTCTTTCCAGACTGTGAAGATTCCTGCCCTAAAGATTGAAGGGCTTGGTCTTTAAATACTTTTGTTTGCTCTGTATGCACTTCCTTGAATAACTCTTTTAGTATCATGGCTTTAAATATTTCAAGACACTGACAACAGCATATTTATATTTCCAAACTAGAATTCTCCCTTGAACTACACGCTCATATCCAATGCTTGACACTTTCACTTGGATGTAAAATTGACCCATCAAACTTATGTCTAAAAGTAATTACTTGTTTTCCCATAAGCCTGTCCCTTACAAAACCCTTAATTTTATACAATGTCAACTGTATTCTTTTTTTTTTATGTCACAAATTGAGTCTTTCCACAAAGCCTTTTCCCCTCCCTTCAATATCTATTTACATCCCATACACTCTTTTCAAGGAGCCCTGCTGGTGCAGTGGTTAAGCATTTGGCTCTAATGGAAACGTCAGCAGTTTTAACCCACCAGCCTCTCTGCAGGAGAAAGATGTAGCAATCTGTTTCTGTAAAGTGTAACACCATTGCCACTGATCCGTTCTGACTCATAGGGACCTTCTAGGACAGAGTAAAACTGTCTCATAAGATTTCCAAAGCTGTAATGTTTATGGAGCCCTGGTGGTGCTAGTGATTAAGCATTTTGCTTCTAACCAAAAATATTGGCAGTTGGAATCCACTGGCCACCCCTTGGAAGCCATGTGGGGCGGTTCTACTTTGTCCTACAGGGTTGCTATGAGTTACT
This sequence comes from Elephas maximus indicus, assembly GCF_024166365.1. Classification (NCBI taxonomy): domain Eukaryota; kingdom Metazoa; phylum Chordata; class Mammalia; order Proboscidea; family Elephantidae; genus Elephas; species Elephas maximus. Next base: position 59,831,732 of record NC_064832.1, read on the forward strand.
ATCAACCCGATGGTAATGGGTTTGGTTTTTTGGTTGGTTAATCTTTATGGAAGCAGACTGCCACATATTTCACCCCCAAAGCAACTGGTGGGTTCAAACCGGCAACCTTTTGGTTAACAGCAGATAGCCTAGGAAACCCAATGGGGCAGTTCTACTCTGTCCTATAGGGTCGCTATTAAAAACCCGTTGTTGTTGATTCAGTTCTTTGAAAGACAGGCCTGAGGATGTGCTTTTGAAAGGTTGCAGCCTTGAAATCCTTACGAAGTAGTTCCACTCTGCACACATGGTGTCACGGTGAGTCGAAATCAACTCGACGGCAACCATAACCACCACCACCAGCCAAAATAACCCTATTATACTGTGAAATGAAATTCTACTACTTTTGTGCTCAAAATCCTCTGATGGCTTCTCATGTCACCTGGGGGAGAAGGGGGCAAAAATATTGAGGTGACCTAGAGGGCTTCCCACCATTAATTTTTTCCCTTTACCATCTGACTCACTCAGCTCCATCCACCTTGGCTTCTCCCTTGCCCCTCAAACATTGCAGGCACATTCTATCATATACTTCCTCAAGATATCCACAAAGTTTATTCCCTCTTCTCTTCAGAATTTGTCTCAAATGAAACCTTCTTTAAACTTGCAATTGCCTCATGCTCTGGCACTCTCTATACACCACTTTTATTTTTTTCCTTACCTCTTTCATTATGAAGCATAATCATATTTTTCCTTAATTATCAAAAAACTAGAATGTGGAGCCATGAAAAAATTATTCAGTCTTATTTTTTAATCATTCTATGTTCCTGGCATTTAGAATAGTACCTGGTACATAATAGGTACTTAATAAATATTTTTAAATTAATGACTTAATTAATATATACTTATTTGGACATATCACAGAAAGCTTTTAGGTACATATACTTACTCCTCACTTATCAACTGTCTTGTTATCCAATATTTCACATTTGCAAAAATCTAATATATGGTATAAAATCTACTATCTGATTATTTTGAACATTCATGAAGTATGTCTGGCAGTAACGAATGCTGAGGTACGAGGCGACAGTAGCACTGACTGTGATGGTTAAGGTTATGTGTCAACTTGACTGGGGTGTGATTCTCAGTGGTTTGGCACTTTAGTAATTATGAATTTGGCAGTTATGTAATAGTGCAGTCATCCTCCATTTTGTGATCTGATATAGTCATCCTCCATTTTCATAAAACACCCAATTTTGCAATATGACCTCATTTTTGGAAACTAACCATGTTGACAAGGGCACAGTGGGTATATTAAGAAATTAATTTAGGGAATGTTCTGAAAAGGAATAAAAAGTTTTCATTCTATTCAAATAGAAATCTTTAATATACTGTTTTCTAGATATTATTCTTTTTTTTTTTTTTTACTGTTAGCCGAGTTAATAACCTTAAGGAGTTTATCATATGTCATTAACTTTGAATTGTTCGTCAGTCTATGCATTATGTAGGTAAATGATTACTAAGCCATATCCTTGCCCTTGAGTTCCATGCTAATAATAAATGACAGATGTCCTTTTTATTTTATACAAACATATTTTCATTAGTGCTGATAATCACCTGTTCTCTTTTACAGATTTTAAAATTAAATTGATAATAATGTTCTTGCAATAAGTAGGAAATAAAAACTCTTTTGGTATCCAATATATCCAGGAACATTGTCCAATGGCCAGCTTTTTTTTTTTTTAATATTGCCTTGGTTCTTAAACTAAGGCTAGTTAGATAGTCTCTCACTCTCAGTTAAAAATTTTAAAATTGCTTTTATGTTAGTAGATGTTAGAAAATCTACCAAATAAATATAATGGTCCATATTAAACCTTAATATCCCACAAGTGAGAGCCACCAACAAGGAGCCCTGGCAGCACAGTGGTTAAGAGCTTGGCAGCTAACCAAAAGGTCTGAAATTTGAGTCCACCAGCCACTCCTTGGAAACCCTACAGGCAGTTCTACTCTGTCCTATAGGGTCACTATGAGTCAAAATCGACTTAATGGCAGCAAGTTTGATTTTTTTTTTAAGTATAATTTATGATAAAATTTATGTATCAACATGTCTTAGGCTGCATTCTTAGAGAAGTAAAACCAGTGAAGTGTCTCTCTCTCTATATATATATATCCATATGTATATATAAATATAAATAAATACAGAGATAGAGAGAGAGAGATTTATATCAAGGAAATGGCTCGTGTGATTGTAGAGGCTGGAAAATCCCAATTTCATGGATCAGGCTGGAGGTTTCTCCTGACTCACATAATTGCAGGGTCTGGTGAGTCCAAGATTGGCAGGTCAGCTGCTACCTCAATTCCCAAGAACCAGAGGTCAGATAAAAAAGAGCCAGCTGCAGGATCCAGAGTGTGCAAAATGCCTGCAAGCCTGCCAGAAAGCCCAACTATATTGGATGCAGGCCATGTTCTAGAGGAAAGTCCCTTTCAAGCGATTGGCTACTCACAGCTGATCTCATCATGGACGTGATTGCCTTATAACAGGACTCATCATGGAAGTGATTACATCATTATATGACTACCAAATTACATTGTAACTGCCAAACCACCGAGAATCACTGAAACCAAGCTGACACAAACCGTAACACACAACATATATATCCCTATGTATCTGAATAAATTTCAATAGATTTTTATTTTGTATGAAAATATACATAATAAAACATACACTTTCAACAGTTTTTACATGTGAAGTTCAATTCCAAATATAACATACTATATATATTGTGTCACCCTTTCCACTATTTCTACTTATATTGTTTCATCGCTGTTAAATGACACTCTTTGCCCTTTAAAGTTTTCATTTGTGCTTTAAAGTTGTCAACTGTTGTCAACTTGATCTCATAAAGATAATTCTTTGTAAGATTTCAATACTCAAGGTGAAAATTCTTTATTAATTGAACTAAACTGTTGTATATAGTTTAGCAACGACTTCATGAGGTAGTTTTGGTTCAAGGTTTAAAAATTCTTTCCTAGAAATAGATTCAGGGGTTCACTCAGTCTCACTGGATCCAGTAAATCTGGTTTCCATGACAATTTGAAGTTATGTTCCACAGTTTTACTCCTTTGGATCAGGATCCATTTATTTGGTCCTTGATTAAAATATTCAGCCTGGTAGCCAGGCGCCATCCCTTTCCCTTGGTCTCATAGTGAAGGACAGTAGTTCATGGATGCAATTAGACCTGCAGTCCATTACATTCTCTGATTCCTTTGTCTCCTTCTTCCTCTATTGCTCCAGATGAATGGAGACCAATTGTTGTATGTGTGGTAGCTGTTGGTAAGTTTTTAAGACCACAAGCACTACTCACCGAACTAGGATATAGAACAGAGACATTAAAGCCAACATTAGGCCAATTGACTGGATAGACCCATGAAACCATGCTCCTAAACCTTTGAGCCAAAAAAGCTGAGCTTATGAGTTTAGTTACACTTAAGAATTATCAACAGCTGTTACCTTATTTATTTGGCTGCTTTTTTATCATGAAGTTATACATAACACTGTTTGTCAATTCACCCTCTTATTTTTTTTCTTGTATACAGTTTAGTGTATCAGTTACATTAGTTAAGCTGTGAAACACTTAGTTTTAGCTGGTGCAAATTTTCCCATCACCATAGACAAAACTTTACCACTTCCAAAAAAATGATTTCATCTTTCTCTCCTCCATACCACCCCTGATAATCACTAGTAACCATTAGTTTCAATATATTTATCTATTCTTGTCATTCCATATAAGTGAGACCACACATTATCTGTCCTTTTATGAATGACTTATTTTGCTCAGCATAATGTCTTAGAGGTTCATCCCTGTAGTAAGTAGCATGTATCAGGACTTCATTTTTCCTTAAGGCTGAATATTCCGTAGTATGTATGTACCACATTTTGCTTTTCTATTCATCTGCTGATGGGCCTTAGATTGTTTCCACTTTTTTGATAATGTGAACAGTGCTTCAGTGAACATTGGTGTGCACGTCTGTTCATGTCACCGTTTTTAGATCTTTAAGGTATAAGTGTTGGTTAGGGTCCTGGTTTCAGGTGTTTATCCAGTCAATTGGCTTAATATTTTCTTTAAAGTTTCTGTTCTACCTGCTAGTTCAGTGAGTAGAGCCTGGGGTCTTAAAAGCTTTTGAGCTTGGCATCGGCCAAGAGTAATGGTTATACTCCTACTATGATAGATATCATGAAACCGTACAGATATGTGTAGATATACATATTTATATATGAGTATAATATATATACCCTGGTGACATAGTGGTTAAGTGCTACAGCTCCTAACCAAGAGGTTGGCAGTTCAAATCCGCCAGGCGCTCCTTGGAAACTCTGTGGGGCAGTTTTACTCTGTCCTATAGGGTCACCATGAGTCGGAATCGACTCGAGGGCAGTGGATTTTTTTTTCTTTGTATAATATATACACATAGATATGTGTAGATATATATGTGAGTACGTATATAATCTATGATAACATTTACATATGAACATATATATGTGTGTGTGTATATATATATATTTGAATAAGTTCTAATAGATTTTGGATATGGGTATAAAATTAAGTTCAACCAGTATGAAGGAGAGTAGATAAGAGATTTGAATAGTCACGATAGTTTAATTCTTGCCCATTGGAAGAACCATTATAGATGTAATGATAGGAACAATGTCTTTCTCAGGAAAATGCAAAAGTATTTGAATGGTTAGTATGTATTGTAATGAAGAGAACAAGTACATTTTTTTTTTATGTTTGATTGCTGACACCCCCACTTTCCTTTTTTCCTCAATCTGGTCAACCAATAAGAAGCCTGCACCTTCTCCCTTGATGCAGGTGGGGAATTCAAACAGTACAAATCCCTGTCTGACCCTCACAAAACTTTTCCTGAATACCAATGCCTAGTTATTATTAAGGTCCAGCCCACTCTCTCTGCTACTCTTAAGCCATGGGGACTGGCTTGTGCCTACCCTAATCTCCCCAGGTAGCCCATTACATAAGCAGTAAACCTTTTTTATGCTGTGTTGGGGCACATGGCATCAACATTTCCAACATTCAAACCAGTTGTGGATGGAATAGTTTATCCCACCCTATATGGGGCAAACACAAAACATGTGGGCAGTGGAGAATAACTATAATTTAAATACACTGTATTCAACCAAAGGACATACTCTGGGCAAAGAAGAAAAAAAGAATATGAGTTTTCTTCATTTGTTGTTTCTGATTCATATTCGGCACTCTTTCTATCTCTTAGAAATCTACCCCTTCTCAACCACCCTCATCTCACTCAGAAGTCTTATCATGAACATCAATAGTTGATGCTGAAATTTTATACTTCATTTACACTTAAATACCAAACCATACTATCCTCAGAGTCAAAGATGGAAAATAAAATGGAAATATAATTTCATGAGAAAAAAACAAAAGATATGTCATGGACTGAATTGTGTTACCCAAAAATATCTGTCAACTGGGCTAGGTTGTGATTCCCAGTATTGTACGATTGTCTACCATTTTGTCATCTGATGTAATTTCCCTATGTGTTGTAAATCCTATTACTATGATGTCATGAGACAGATTAGTGGCAGTTATATTGACGATATCTACAAGATTAGATAGTGTCTTAAGCCAATCTCTTAAGATATAAAAGAGAGAAGCAAGCAGAGACATGGGGACTTCCTACCACCAAGAAACCAGTACCTGGAGCAAAGCGTGTCCTTTGGGCCTGAGGTTCCTGCACTGAGACGCTCCCAGACTTCGGGAAGACTGATGACAAAGACTTCCTTCTACAGCTGACAGAGAGAAACAGCCGTACCCTGGAGCCAGTGCCCTGAATTCAGACTTCTAGCCTACTGGATTGTTAGAGAATAAACTTCTCTTCATTAAAGCCATCCACTTGTGGTATTCTGTTATAACAGTGCTAGATGACTAAGACAGGTTACAAGATTTCTGAGTGTTATAGAAGAGGTTATTTATTTTTTTTAATGAATATTTTGAATATGAAGTCACTGTGATATTTAGATTCCACAATGGCATTTAGATTCCACTGAACAAATTTATGAAAATGATTTTGTGTTTTATTTTAAATGGCTATAATATTCTGGAAATACATCCTTTGCAATTATTTTAACTTATGATAAAATTTACATATCAACCTAACTGCATTTGAGGGCTACACAACTTTTCAAAATTCTTATAGTGGTATGTGAACAAGGATGATTGAAATACCATGCTGCTAGACACTCTATTAAGCTCTATATAAGTTGATTCTAATAATCACGATTACTCTATAAGTTTGACAAACCATTTTCACACAAAAAATGGAGATGTTAATGCACATGTCAAAGATCACACAGCTAGTAAATGGTAATATAAATATTTAAACTGAAATCTGTCCTCTTCTGAAGTTTGTACTCACTGCTTTTTTTTTTTTTTTTTTTTTTTACTGTGTATCCAATGAACAATCATCAAAGGATATCATGGTAATTAAAAAGCAGCTATTTTGTTTTTATTTTGTAGAAATGAGAAAACTGTGTAATTGCTTCCACTTTTGATAGATCACCCACATAACTCAAAGTAAGAAATGAATCATACACTAGATCTAGACTAGCGCTTCCAATATTTCCAATATCCAGTTTGGATAAATCCATCAGTAACAAAAATCATGTGATTTTGAATTGTAAGAAGAAAAATCTTTGGGTGGCATCCTTGACATGATTTGAGAGTGTAAATATCTATTTTCTGAATTATCTCATTCTTTCTTTTATATCTGGAAAATGTTAAAAATCCAAAAACAAAACAAAAAAAATTAAAATAAAAACAAAAGAAACAAAAAGCACTCCACATTCCTCCTCTTCCAAGTCTTACATTAATTCTCTATTTTATATAAAATACCCCTTTGCTGTCCAGTAGATTACAACTCGTAGCTACTGTACTAAACAGAGTAGAACGGCCGCGTAAAGTTTACAAGGCTGTAAATCTTTACAGAAGCAGACTGCCACATCTTTCTCTGCAGAGTGCTAAACCAGTAGAGCGCTTAACCACTGTGCCATCAGAGCTCCTGTGATGGAGAGATAGATAAAAAAACAAATTAATAATTAGAGGCTTTAACACGCCATTCTCCATACAATGTAGGCCAAATGGACAATAGACACTATACTCTGACAATAAAAAAAATATACATTCTTTTCAAAAACACGTGGGATATTTACAAAATTGATCATATATAAGATCACAACAAAACATGAGTAAGTTCCACAATAAAAATGTTACAAGTAACACTGTGATCTATTTAGTGCAACACTTTTAATATTTTTATGGGTTTTTTGTGTTGGTGATTTCACTGTTTTCAATGGCCACAAGCATAGTGCTCAGGTGCTGTATAGGTTCCTAAGTCTAAGAAGACTGTAATGTGTCTCGTGGAGAAATTACTTGTCTTAGATAAGCTTCATTCGGGCATGAGTTATAGTGCTGTTGGCTATGAATTCAATGTTAATGGATAAACAGTATATATTAAATAACAGGTCTTTAAGTATAACCACACATAAAACAAGCTTATGTATGGATCAGTTGAAGAAAACACTGTGACCAGAGGCTCGCAGGAATCTAACCCTATATTTCCTATTTCCCCTAGGAGTAATGGTTCAGTATTTGCTTATTCAGTGTTTGTGGTTAGTTTATAGTACATAACTGCTGCGAATAATGAGAATTAACTGTGTATGCTTATGTGAATATATATGTGTATGAGTATATATATATACACACACACACACACACACATACTTGCGTCTATATACGCACCAAAGAACCCACTTCATCAGGTTGATTCTGACTCATAGAGACTCCATGGGGTTTCTAAAGCTGTAAATATTTATGGAATCAGACTGCTACATCTTTCTCCCATGGCATCACTGTTGGTTTTGAACCATTTCAGTTAGCAGTCAAACACTTTAACCACTGCACCACCAGAGAGAGAGAATGTAATTGTGGAAATGTGGCAAAACAATTAGTAAATCTGGATAAAATATGTTCTGTTTACTATTCTTACAATTTTTTAATTTTGAAAATTATTTCAGTTTTGTTAACATCAATTAATGCAGTATTCGATATCCTACCATAACATATGTAGGGGAAAAATGACAATATTATTTTAATAGAGGAAAAAATGAATAAAATTCAATATCCATTACTGAATAAAAAGATTGTTAATTACAAGAAGAGTACATACTTTTAAACATACAGAAATAACTTACTAATAGTATAATGTTGAATTTTTTTTTTTAAGACAGGGATTGAGTAAGAGAAAAATACAGAAAGATAACAAGTTATAGAATATTTTATATAAGAAATAAATTATCTTGCTTCTATATTAAAGAGTCCATGGGGAAGGAGCTGTTGAAAATAATGGAAAGAAACAATAATTACTTGAATAAGGAGTAAGAATTGAATGCAGGGAGGTATATAGCCTTTAGATAGCAGTCATTTGTTCCAAAAATGTTGAAATTTATGTTGGCCATTGAGATTCTAATCCAGGTTTCCTTTGTCAATTCACCTTTCACTGAGTTAGGCAGTTGGAACAGTCTCAGAGGATTTAGAAGAGAAAAGGATTAGATGGAAGTAGAGTGGGAGTCTTTCTTGTCATTTGTACATTTTGGAATCTTCTCAGACATAAAAAAAATCCTGACAGAGCCTTGTTGGTGTCAGCATTTATCATTGTAGTTACTAAGACTATTTTCCACCACCCATCTGTCAGTTTGTCATAGTACTTTGGCTTGCGTGTCTTGTGATGCCGGAAACCATGCCACTGATATTTCAAATGCAAACACGGTCACCCATGATGTACAGGTTTCAGCAGAGCTTCCAGACTAAGACAGACTAGCAAGAAGGACTTGTCGATCTACTTCTGAAAAAAATGACCAATGAAACCCTTATGAATAGCAGTGGAACATTGTCTGATATAGTGCCAGACAATGTTCCACTGCTATTCAGATGATCCCCTCAGGTTGGAAGGCACTCAAAATATGACTGGGCAAGAGCTGCCTTCTCAAAGTATAGTTGATCTTAATGACATGGATGGAATAAAGATTTTGGGTCCTTAATTTGCTGATGTGGCATGACTCAAAATGAGAAGAAAGAGCTGCAAATGCCCATTAATAATCGGAACATGGAATGTACAAAGTAAGAGTGTAGGAAAATTGGAAATAGTTAAAAATGAACTAGAAGGCATAAAGATCAATATTCTTGGCATTATAGAGCTGAAATGGACTGGCATTGGCCATTTGGAATCAGGCAATCATATGATCTATTATAGAGAGAATGACATATTGAAGAGGAATGGTGTCGTGTTTGTTATCAAAAAGAACATTTCAAGATCTATCCTGAAGTGCAACTCTGTCAGAGATAAGATAATATCCATATGCCTACAGGGAAGACCAGTTAATATGTCTATTATTCAAATCTTTGCAGTTAACCCAACTGCGAATGCCAAAGATGAAGAAATTGAAGCTTTTACCAACTTCTGCAGTCTGAAATTCATCAAAGATGCAATCGACATGGATTGATAATTACTGGTGATTGGAATGTGACTTTGGAAACAAAGAAGAAGAATTACCCAGAACCCAGTGCCGTCGAGTCGATTTCAACTCACAGTGACCCTGTAGAAGGATTAGTAGTTGGAAAATATGGCCTTGATGATAGAAACAATGTCAGAGATCAGGTGATAGAATTTTCCTATACCAATGATTTATTTATTACAAATACCTTTTTTCAACAACATAAACAGCAACTTTATATGTTGAACTCACTAAATGGAAAACACAGGAATCAAATGGACTACATCTGTTGAAAGAGACCATGGAGAAGCTCAATATCATCAGTCAGAACAAGGCCAGGAGCCAACTTCAGAACAGATCATCTATTGCTCATAAGCAAGTTCAAGGGGAAGTTAAAGAAAATTAAAACAATTACATGAGTCAAAATACAACCTTGAATATAGCCCACCTGAATTTATGGACCATCTCAAGAATAGATTTGAAGTATTGAAAACTAATGATAAAAGACCAGACAATTTGTGCAGGGACATCATACGTGAAGAAAGCAAAACGTCATTAAAAACACAGCAAAGACAAAAAAAAGACCAAAGTGAATGTCAGAAGAAACAATGAAACTTCCTCTTGAACTTAAGGCAGCTAAAGCAAATGGAAGAAATGGTGAAGTAAAGGAGTAAACTAAAGATTTCAAAGGGTGGTTCTAGAAGACAAAGTAAAGAATTATAATGACATGTGCAAAGACCTAGAGTTAGAAAACAAAAAGGGAAGAATACACTAGACATTTCTCAAGGCAAAAGATCTGAAGAAAAAAATTCAGAGCTTGAATTGCAATTCTGAAGGATTCTACAGGGAAACTATTGAATGACATAGGAAACATCGAAAGAAGGTGGGAGGAATACACAGAGTCACTGTACCAAAAAGAAATGGTTGACATTCAACCATTTAAGAAATAGCATGTGATCAAGAACCAACGGATTGAAGAAAGAAGACCAAAGAGTCCAAATAAAGGTGATTCAGCAGAAGGAAGAAATTATTGAACAATATCATTAATATTACACAAAAGAAAAATTTTGCTGAAGATCATTCAAAAGCAGTTGCAGAAGTACATTGACAGGGAACTGACAGAAATTCAAACCAGATTCAGAAGAGGACACAGAATGAGGAATAACATCGTTGATGTCAAATGAATCTTTGTTGAAAGCAGAGAATACCAGAAAGATGTTTATGTGTATTTTATTGACTATGCAAAGACATTCAACTGTGTGGATCACAGCAAGTTATGGATAACATTGAAAACAGTGGGAATTCCAGAACACTTAAATGTGCTCATGAGAAACCTGTGCATAAACCAAGAGGCAGTCCTTTGAACAGAATGGGCTCAAGCTCAGCAAAGGTTGTGAGGACAGTCATGGTTGGTCAGTGTTTTGTTCTGTTGTTCATAGAGTTGCTGGAGCCAACACTATGGCGCCTAACAACAACAAGAACAACAACAACAACAATATTTTAATCTTCTACCCTCTAATTCTGTCCTTGTTAGTGTTTATTGACACAATCATCACAACCTCACCTTGAGTTCTCACAAGAACTGAAGTTAACCCAAGCCCATAGTATATTTTAGGGTTCACAATTTGTGTTGTACAGTCCTGTGGATTTTGACTAATGTATACTGTCTTGTGTTCACCATTACAGCATTATACACAAGAGCTTCACTGTCCTACGCCCTTAGAGCCATCTACTTATTTATTCCTCCTACCTCTCTAACGCTGTAAGCCACTGATCTTTTCACTAATTCTATAGTTTTCCCTTTTAAAGAATGTTATAAACTTGAAATCATATAGTATGTAGTTGTTTTTTTAGACTGCCTCTGTCATAGCAATATGAATTTAAGATTCCTCTATGTCTTTTTATGACTCGAGAGCTGATTTATTTTCATTGCTTAATAATAGTTCATACGTGTACTACAGTTTGTTTATTCATTCAGTTATTGAAGGACGTTTTGGTTGCTTCCAGTTTTTGGAAATTATAAATGAAGTTGATATAAACAGTCATCCTCAGCTTTTTATGTGGGCATATCTTTTTATTTATTTATTTTTTTATCTCATTTGAGTAGGCACCTAGGAACATGATTGCTGTATCTTACGTCGAGTCTGTATTTAGCTTTGAAAGAAACTGTCACACTCTTCCAAAGTGGCTGTATAATTTTGTATTCCTACCAACAATGAAAGTTTCTCTTGTACCACATCCTTCTCAGCATTTGCATAATCTCAGTTTTCAAAAAATGTAATATATACATATATATTATTTTGTTTTGTTTTATTTTGTTTGTTGTTGATTTTAGGTGCCACCTAGTCAGTTCCAACTCACCATGACCCTATGTGCACTAAACAAAACACTGCCCAGTCCTGCACCATCTTCACAATCATTGCTATGTTTGAGCCCCTTTTTGCAACTACTGCACCAGCTCAGCTTATTGAGGGTCTTCCTCTTTATTGCTGACCTTCTACCTTACCAAGTACGATGTCCTTCTCCAGCGACTAGTCCCTTCTGATAACATGTCCAAGATATGTGAGACAAAGTCTAGCCAACTTCCCTTCCGAGGAGCACTCTGGTTGTATTTCTTCCAAGACAAGCTTGTGTTTGTTCTTCTCTCAGTCCATGGTATATTCAATATTCTTTGCCAGCACCATAATTTGGAGGCATCAATTCTTCTTTGGTCTTCCTTATTCATTGTCCAGCTTTCTCGCACATATGAAGCAATTGGAAATACCATGGCTTGGGTCAGGCACACGTTAGTCCTCAAGGTGACGTCTTTGCTTTTCAATACTGTAAAGATGTCTTTTGTGGCAGATTTGCCCAATGCAGTGTGTCATTTGATTTCTTGATTGCTGTTTCCATGGGCATTGATCGTGGATCCAAATAAAATGCAATCCTTGATAACTTCGATCTTTTCTCATTTATCATGATGTTACTTATTGGTACAGTTGTGAGGATTTTTGTTTTATACTGAGGTGTAAACCATACTGAAGGCTGTAGTTTTTAATCTTCACCAGTAAATGCTTCAAGTACTCTATGCTTTCATTAAAATTAAAATTAAGGTACCTGAAAGAATTTTTTTTTGCCTCTTGACTGTGGTATTTTACAATTTTTGGCACAGAAATAGGTGTTTAATAAATATTTATAGATTAGATGATTATTTAAGTGAGGTTTTACCACCCATAATTTAGAAAAAGGAGAATGAGGCTTAGCTGGGTAAATAAATAATAAAGGTCACACAGCCAGTAAGTGAGATTTAGGACCTGAAATTTCATGGTGTAGCCACCCCACATCTTTTCATTGAAATCTATAACTACACTCCAAAATTAACCTTTGCTCTGTGACGATAAATTACGCTTTTTTTGGCATCTATTCTTCATACAGTCTTTTCTTCCTTCTAGACTGTCTTATCATGTCTTTATTAGCCTGAATAACTTATGCTCACTTAAAATAATCAAATCATCATTTCCTTTCTTAGCCTCATTACTCAACTCTGAATTAGTTACTCCTTTCATCATATCTTTTTTTTTCTTTCTTTCAAAATCTAATCTTGTCAAATCAATTATTCAAGTGTCTAGAATGGGAAAAAAAAGTGGAGACTGCCTCTGGGCATAGGAAAAAGAGAGAGTAGTTGCTTTCCAGATGGGAAGAAGTCTGAGGTTGGCATGTCCTGAGAATAGTGGGCAAGCTCACTATGTTCCATTGTCTGGGTGAGAGCCAATGATACCAAAAGACATGAATGCCCAGTTAAGTAAGCTTGACACCTGGGCGCTGACCCCCAAGTCTCACCAGAGACTCCTTGGTTACCTGGGGTTTTATGCAAGTAAAAGGGCTAGTTTAATTGGTATCCTATACGCTGAGATAATGGGCTTCTTATGTATAACTCCAGTGGACAAATGATTGGTGATTGACTTCCTTTAAGTTTGACTCTGAATATAATCCTAGGGTTATGCAAACCTCTGGGCAGAGGGGGAGTTTGAAAAGCCCTTCAGACCCTTTGCCATCAAGTCAATTACAACTCACAGCGACCCTCTAGGACAGAGTAGAACTGATCCATATGGTTTTCAAGGAGCAGCTGGTGGTTTTGAATTGCTTACCTTTTGGTTAGCAGCCTAGCTCTTAACCACTGTGCCACCAGGGCTCTGAAAAGCCCTTAGTATCAGCATATATTATTTTCTTCACAACCATGATGGATTCTTAGGGCTTGAATTTGTATTTTATTTAAACATAAACATTTTCAAATATGCTATACGTTGGCCCTGGTGGCGCAGTAGTCAAAGCAATCGACAACTGATAACCCAAAGTTTAGCAGTTCGAAACTACCAGTGGCTCTGAGGGAGAAAGATGTGGCAGTCTGCTTCTGTAGAGATTTGTGGCCTCAGAAACCCTGTTGGGTCACTGAGAGTTGGAATCCACTCCACGGCAGTGGGTTTGGTTTTGGTTTGGTTTGACACTATTAAGTTCGTCATTGTGATGCATAACTGCTACCGATGTAAAATTATCAAGATCATTGGAAAGAAATACAATTCTTTTTTCTCCCAGATATCTGGATTGTGAGTAAAATTACTCTTTATTAATTGTGTTTTTACCTAGATAATTCTCTTTTAATTTTAGTACCTTTGAAATAAACACAGGATTTTAAAAATTAGATCCATATTTTTAAGACCTTGCTAAATCTTAAAATTGATAAATTTCAGGTTATTTAAGGCTACATGGTACCTTGAAACCATGAAATATTTTGAGTCTTGGTTACTTCTGTAAATATATGGACGATAGTGCATAATTTTCAGAAATGAGTTGGCTGAGAATGTAAAAGTCACTTTAAAGAAAAATGTGTCTTTATAGTCTAAGCAAAAGCTATAATCATCAATCCAATGAATATGCAAGCAAGCTAGTTATCTCTTTAAAGAAATTTTAAGAGAGATTTTTGTTCTCTAGAATTTGAATGATTTGGGGAAGTATCTCAAAAGTATGTCTGTGGGTTTATTTTTTTTTATTAAACTTCACTAAATGAAATATTGAACAGGATTATTCATTTATAAGTAATTATATCCATGCCATTAGTTTTTATTTTTAGTGTGTAAGTTGCCACAGAGTCTTATCCAAATAACTTGAAAGTAATATCATGGTTAAAAGCAAAGGTATGAAATTCAATCGGTATAGAATGACTTCCAGGCCAGGAAAACTTGACTATAAACAAACGAATGTGACTATAAACAAACCAATGTATTAGCATCTTTAGAAATTTTTTTTTTTTTTAAATCTTATTAGAAGGGATTAGGTCATCTTTGAAACGTAGGATAATGGAGAGGCAAAGAGATTAACGTTTGTGTCTAAACTAGCGGACCCTAGTTTAGACACAAATCCTTAGATTCATGGCTACATTGGAGTGGTTGTGAATTTGTTACTGTTACTAGTCTGAGTTCCCCAAGAGCAATTCCTGGGATCATGTGCAAGTGATATATTAAGAGAATCCAGTTAGCAAGTAGGGGAAACTTTTCATGGGTAGGGGAGAAGCAAAGCTGGAGTGCAAAGTTAGGATAAAAATCATGGTTTCAGCATGATTTCAGCTGGTGAACTCTATGTTTCAGTATTGCCCTCTGCTGAGGCCAGAGCACTGGCTTTATACTCTCAGGCACAGGAGCTCCCAGGCCGTTCTAGCTCTCTACATTTATCAGTAAGGCACTCCAACGGCTCAAGGACAGTCCTCCATGCACTATTGGGGGTAAATGCATCTCTAAGCTGAAAAAGGGGCCCATTAAAGAAAAAGGCATTTGAGGGTGTTTGGGTAAAGCATTGACTGCACCCTTACCTCTTTCATTCCCTCTGGTAAAAATGTCTGACCCTCTGTTTTGTAGCTTTTTATTAAGTTCAGATACAAGACAATATGTAAGTACATTTCTGCAGAGCTCATTGACTTCAGACAAATATGTAGATATAATACAACCAAAAAGAGAGAATAACTACAGCTTATTTACAGCTGTCAAATGATTTTTTTTAATCTAAATGAAAAGATGCTATAATTCCATCTCAAACTCTGATTTAATTGTTAAGCAGTATAAAACAACATGAACTGAGGATTCTAAACCACGCTTCTAATCAAAATATGCTTCTCCTTACAAACAAGCACATCCTTATATGATTAATAATTTTCCAGTTAGATAATTTTAACTGGAGACATAACAAAACAACAAGATTATTAGCTTTCACCATATTAATACGTAGCTCTGGAAACTTGAAAATATTTCAATAATCTCTTGTTGCTCTCTATAGTCTCACCTGTAAAATTGGGATGCTAAGTATTTACATATGTATTTCATATGACTGGACATGATATATATATATATTTGTCTGAAAATAAAGCATTATTGTTGAAAAAATTAAAAAGCATTATAAACCTTTAAGGATGCATCAGTATTATAAATAGGTTTAATAGAAACACGTCTGTGTTGGCATGATGGGCTTATATGCCTCACTAAATCCAGATGACTGAAAAAAATGTATGAATAAACTAACAGAAAAGTGTTTTAATTAGATGCATAGATCAAATCTCTGATTTCTTAATTACTTTTTACTCCAAAGTGATTAGGCAGATTCATAAAGCCAAGACTAAAACAATTCACTTTTTGTTAATAATTATCTTTGCGTTATTAAGGTCTGATGCCCCATTTGGAATAAACATGAAAACTGACATCTACATTTGCAAAGGATCTATATTTCAATAATGCTAATTTTCACCTTTATACCACTGCTAATATTCCTATAGTTGTAAATATTTGTGAACACTAAATATACAGTTAGCAATGACTTTCTTTAAAAGTGCTTTTGAAGAATTGCAGTTCTAGCTCTGAAAAATTCATCATTTACTTTCTCTTTTCACTGAGCAATACAGCAATAAGCCAACAGATATAGCTACACCCATAACAGCAAGTTAAGCATTTCATCTTCTACAATATATTATTTGAAGTATTACATTTTTCAATTTCTTCCAGGATAAACTGATAAAATTTCTATGTTGGCCTTAAATTCAGCAATTCCACTAAGTTGAATAATTTTATCTTCCATGTGCCATTCCTTAGATACCTCTGGGTATTTTCTGGTTTTATCTTTGTTGCCAGAAGTATTCATGCATTAAACTAAGACCAGAGATACTTTTACCAACTTGATCTTTATTATACCAGCACACAGGGTACTACTTAGACAGAGATTAACAAGCCAGTGAAAGTGTTCTCTGGGGATAGTGAGTTTACTGTGTTGAGAGGGTCAAATGCATTATCCATTTCAAATTCTGGAGGCTAGAAAACAACTTTAGCATGCTCCACATCCCTCTGCAACTGCTGTTATTCTGTGTATCACCGGGCATTCTGCGTTTTTTACAATTACCTTATTTCATGCAATAATAAGAATTATAAAGTTAAACCTTTAGTAAAATGTAATAATTTTTAAGTGTCTATTGTCTTGCTTAAGAAAGAAAAATTCTTGGATTCCGTTACAATTTAGTGTCCCCTTTTATTTACTTATTTTGAGGGGAGGAAACCCTAAGTTGGTTATTTCAATATGTTTAGATTATTACTAAACACACTGAAATAACCAACTTATGTTTTTTTTTTTTTTTTGTGGGTTAGATTAATGTAAAAAAATCAAGGTACTTGAATTATTAAAAGGAAATAAGTAGACAAGAAATGCTATTCAAAATAAATAAATGATAAAATTTTATCAGGAAGTATAGGTTGCATAAGTGTATGCCTGTGTCAAAACTCTTCATATGCTGGATTTAAATATGTGCTCTATTTCAGGTCAAAGTGAAAAGGACTGAAAAAAAAAAGATTCTAGTAAGTTCTGAGCAATGTTCTATGTAATGAGAAATAAGATATTAACCTACCAAGGAAAGTTTAATTACAGAGAATAAAACGGATGCTATGGTCCTGGTGGCGTAGTTGTTAAGAGCTTGATGTTAACCAAAAGGTTGGTAGTTTGAATCCACCAGCCACTCCTTGGAAAGTATATGGGGCAGTTCTACTCTGTCTTACAGGGTTGCTATGGGTCGGAATCTACTCGACGGCAACAGGTTTGGTTTTTTGGTTTTTACGGTCAGAGTTCTATGAGTAAGAACACCTAACTCAACCTGGGGAAGGTGAGCAACATCTCCACCATAAAAAGGTTGAAGGCTGAATCAGAAGTATAAACATTATGAAATTTGAAAAAGACAAAGACATTAATAATATTGCACTTTCTTTCCATATTTTGTAATATGCTAATGTTATGTTTTCGTTAAATGGTCAGATATATTAATTAAGATCATTGATATGAATTAACATTTTTTATTAAACCATCTATAGATAAATTTTTCAAATCTGAGCTGGCACATTAGAAAAAAAAAAAATCATTGGTGTTGCTAACTGAAAGTGGCACTAACCAGGAAAGCGTGGTGCAAATATGAGATCAAAAATACGTAAATGAACAAAAGTGGATGAATAAGCTGCTCACAATCCAAAGTGGGAAACATCAAGTCTTTCCAGAGAAGGGACGTAAAGTCACAATAATTTTTTAAAGATGTCTGTAATAGGTTCATCAGCTCACAATTACCTAAAACATACATATGTACATTATCATATTCTCCAACACGGATAAAATTTAGTGAATAATGATATTAAATGACAATTTCAAAAAAAACAAACTTCTAACATCAGTGATTTTTTTCCTCCCTTGAAGTCCTTCAATCATCGTACATGATAAAACTACCAGTGGGAAGGCCAGACATGTACATGTTATTATTTCTAGTTTACCGGGAGTTATTTGAGGTTCGTAGAACTCCAGTGGCTAAACCAAGGCTGCATTAAGAGTGACACTAAGAATAACAATCTGAGTATTATTTTGCTTTACCATCATAAGGATTATTAAAGTAATGATATAAACTATTTCACATTTATTCTAATTTATGTAAGCCTCCCTTTTCTGTTTTTTTCCTAGGACATTGTTGGTTCTGATGATTTGTGCTTATGTTCTGTGATTAATAAACTGCAGAAACTATTTTAGAATAGATTATTATGTGATAATCCTAGACCTAGATTATTATGTGATGATCCTAAACCTAGATTATTGTGTGATAATCCTAGACCTAGATTATTATGTGATAACCATAGATCTTTCCTCATTGTTCCTTAGCCTTCCTGGAATTCTACAGAAAATATGTAGGGTACTTAGTAAAATTAATCTGGCAAACTACATATCAAATATATACATTTGGAGCCCTGGTAGCACAGTGGTTAAGAGTTATGGCTGTTAACCAAAAGGTCAGCAGTTCAAATCCACCAGCTGCTCTTTGGAAATCCTATGGGGCAGTTTTACCCTGTCCTAGGGTAGCTATTAGTCAGAATTGACTCCATGGCAGTGGGTTATATGTATTTAATGAAACTTTTGAGAGCCAGAACTTGATAGAACTGCATTGTTTACCTGCGTCTTGCAAGTTTTCTGCCTTTAACAGTGTGCAGTCTTACCACTTTTCCATCATTCATTTTAGTGGAATATATTTGAGTTTTCCTTCTCTGACAGGTTTCTGTGTTATACAGGTTCTGATTTTCACAGGTTTTACAATCAGCCCTGCTTATCTGCAGGTTCTGAATCTGCAGGTTCAACCAACCATAGATTAAAAATATTTGCAAAAAAAAAGAGAAAGTTCCAAAAAAGCAAACCTTTTTGCCACGTGCAGAGCATGGCACTGAATGCACACAAATGAACTGGTGTGTGGGCATTCCCTGCTGTCGCCTCCTGCCATTTCACAGACCCTCAGTCTCTCTCCAGCACTTGGAGTTTGAGCAATGTTCGCCTGGCATCTGGTTCTTCTCTTCTTGTGTTGCGTGCACCTTTTATTTCTGTGAAAAAATGGCCCCTAAAAAAGCAACGAAGTAGTCAAAGCAATCCTTCAAAAGCTAAGAGGGAGCATAAAGTGCTATTTCTAGATGAGAAAATAAAAATCTTATATTTTTTGAGAAGTGGCATGTCGCTTGCCAAAATAGGCGGTAAGGTGGGTAAGAACAAATTGAGCTTCACACAGTAATGGGTAAGAAAGAAGCTGAAATCTGTGAAAGTGTTAATGCTGTGCCTACTATGGTAAAAATTGTCTCTCTGGTTCAAGATAAAGTACCTGAAAAGACTGAGAAAACATTAATCGTTACATGTTAGCATTAACATATTACCTACGTTGTATTAGGTATTGTAAGTAATCTGGAGATAATTTAAAATTTTTGGGAGATGTGCATAGGTTATACACAAATACTGCACCATTTTATATAAGGAACTTGAGCATCTGCAGATTTTAGTATCTGTGGGGTCCTGGGGCCAATCCCCCACGGATACCTAGGGAGGATGGTATAACATTATATATATCACCTTGAAGACTAAGGTGTGCCTGACCCAGGTCATGGTATTTTCAATTGCATCATATGCATGCAAAAGCTGGAAAATGAATAAGGAAGACCAAATAAGAATTGACACCTTTGAATTGTGGTGCTGGCAAAGAATATTGAACATACCATGCACTGCGAAAAGAACAAATAAATCTGTCATGGAAAAAGTACAACCATAATGCTCCTTTTGAAGCAAGAATGGTGAGACTATGTCTTACATGATTTGGACATGTTATCAGGAGGGATCAGTCCCTGGAGAAGGACATCATGGTTGGTGAAGTAGAGGGTCAGTGAAAAAGAGGAAGACCCTCAACGATATGGATTGACATAGTGGCTGCAACAATGGGCTCAAGCATAACAACGATTATGAGCAGGGCTCAGGACCGGCCAGTGTTTCGTTTTGTGGTACATAGGGTTGCTATGAGTCGAAATCGGCTAGACAGCACCTAACCACAACAACAGCATATATAAATACACAATTTCGCATGGGCTTTACCACATCTTTGATTCAGTGAAAACAGGTGAAATTGGGCACTATAGATTTGTAAGTAAGCACAATTAAGCTCGTGCATACCTTGCTTATTGAGTAATCCATCCCTGCTCCAGGATATTCTTTCAACGTTATTCTCATGAGCATGAAAATACCAATACATTTTATTTTTCATGTGAAATACATTTAGAAATTGATACTGGCCTCTAATTTCCTATACTCTCAGACCCAAATGTCCTGTGGAATTCGAAAATTTTCGGATCTTAGAAAGAATACATAGCAAGGTACTATGTATTCACCATAAGTTCATCATAATATGTGTGTGCTTTGGGGCAACATGTTTTCAAACATACAACTTTTTTGAAGGTGAAATATATGAACATCTGCATGAAGGGAATAAATAATGGGAATGAGTACATTCACACCAGTTTGCTTAATCTTTTGCCATCAATGTGTATGCTGCAAACTTAAGGAAAACAATGCATTTCTGAGATTTTTGGATTTTGAAATTTAATATATAAGATACTGGGAACCTGGACTATAAGATACTGGGAACCTGGACTATAAGAGCAAAGGATTAAAATTGAGTAGATTTTAAGTCAGTGGCAGGGGGATAAAATGGGCCGTGCTTTCATGAACAGAGTGAGAGTGGCTCTGTGTATATTATACTACAGATTTTTCTCTGGTACTGTGACTGGTACATCGGTCCCAATGATCTCATTTATGCTCATTCTTAAAGATATGTATTTTAGCCAAAAATGATAGCGGTGTTATACACTGTGCAATCAAAACATCAGACACTTATTGCTCTTTGTCTTTTCCTGGATGGTAGGCCCATCGTTCCTTTCCCATTCACTCTTCTTGCAGGGAAATTTTTCTAGAAATAGTGAATCTCACACTTTTTGATCATGATGCACAGTAAAACATTCATTTGACATCACACCAAAATTCTCCCCCAACACTAATGTAGTTATGTAAACAAAACAAAATGTTCTTTAAAAATATGAGTTCTCAAAACTCTTATTCTGTTCTGTTTGATTTCAAGACATGATTTTTCAAATGTGTTGCTGCTGGAAGTTTAAAAACATTGCCTTTAAAGAGAAACAGTTGATAAGCATCGTCCATAAAAACACTCAAATAAGAAATTATAACATTAGATCTTAGTAGTATTACAAGAAGCTCACATTATTCTTGTATATTTTTTCAAATTTACTAATGTTTTCCTCTTTTTCAAAGTGTCTTTCAATTTTGTTACCTTTAAAATAAAAGCTCTCTTATTTTCCATTTAATACAATTTATAAAAAAGTAATCACACTGAGTCAGTGCTTGTTGAGTACAAGTTATACGTAAAATTATATAATTTAACTGATACGAAAAACATGGCCATAATTTAAAGTATTTTTTCCTTATTTAACACTAGATTAGATAACTAAAGGATTGAAAATCATATTTTAATATAATAAAGAAAGAGAAAAAAAACTAGTGCATCGAGTCGTTTAAAAGCAATGCTTTATTATACAAAATAGCAATTATTTATCCTGGTTAGTAATTAATTTAAAGATTGTCCATATTGAAATTAAAAGTGATGGTGGGGGAAGAAACATATCACCTGTGATTCTCATTATGCTAGGATAAGACTGCTTTTCCTAGTCTCTTGCCCAGTCAAATAAGGTACTAGATTCATCAGGCAATGTATAGATTCTGACATTTGTTCACGATCTGCTCCCTATAAACTATGAGTGAAGTTTCAAGTAGCAGAGTGCTTAATGTCTCTTCTTTTGCAAACTACCTAGTAATTTTCCCAATGTGTCATATTGCAGATATAAATAACCAGTTATTTGTAAAAGGAAATGGTATGAAAACAGATTCAGATTATGTATTTTGAGACTGTCTTAACAGAAGTATCAAAACAACAGTAAAGGAATCTATAGTTTTATCAGAGCACATGTTTTATGCTTTGCTTAAAGTCAAAGACTTAACCATTGAAATATTTAGCTTTGATATCAAGAATATCTGCCACTTTGTCCTAGAACATAAAAACTTCCCCTTGTTATAGAAAATACCTACTGTGAAATAGAAATTATGCTTTTAATATATAGGCTATAACTGGAAGAAACTGTATTTTTTCTCCATTTCTTTGTACGGTTATCAGTTCTTTGTTCCATTTTGTAATTGTATAAATAATTTACGTTTTAATTCTGGCACATACTAGACATTGACGTTAAGCAGAGTATGCCAGAATCATTATTTCCTTAAACAATTCTTTGTTTCTGATATTCTAATAAAACTCTTCGCCTCTCTATATGAAAGTGTATCTGGTTATTAATTTAGCTTAACTCTGGATGTAGCTATTTCCTAAAGGATTTGTATAAAGTACAGGCTTGTGGAGTTAACCTCAATAATCAAACTGGTTAAAGCTATTTCATTTTATTCATTTCTATTTAATAAAATGAGCCACAATAGAGTTGAATTACTTTTACTTCTTTTCAAATCAAGCATTTGGAACATTAAATGATGTAAATGTACAAGTTGATGTGCTACGAGTCATTGAGAATCAAAGATGTTAAATAGAAAACAGCAAAGTTTCCTATTCCTCTCACTGTATCATAATAATAGGCCCATATCTTTGGTGTATGCATGCTTCATATATACAACATAAATAACAAATCCATTACCATCATTCTTAAATCAGGATTGCTTATTAATTCATGGGAAACCCTGGTGGCATAGTGGTTAAGAGCTATAGCTGTTAATCAAAAAGTTGGCAGCTCGAATCCACCAGGCGCTCCTTGGAAACTGTATGGGGCAGTTCTACTCTGTCCTACAGGGTCACTATGAGTCAGAACCGACTTGAAGGCAGTGGATTTTTTGGTTTTTGTTAATCCATGGACTTTAACTATGTCTCTCTAGACCTAAAACCTTGAATATTTGAGTAAATTTCTGTTTTAAATATTTGTTGTTCACTGTATTGTCTCCATATAGGCATAATTAACAAATAAATACTTCAAGTACCAGTTGTTATAGTGTTGACTCTGACTCACAGCGACCTTCTCTGGGTCAGATTAGAACTGTGTGCTCTAGGGTTTTCTCAATGGCTGATTCTTTAGAAGTAAATCATCAGGACTTTCTTCTGAGTGCTTCTGGGTGGGCTTGAACCTCTAACCTTTCAGTTAGTACACGACTGAATAAACTGCACCACTCAAGGACTCAAATACTTCAAATAGAACATTAATTTTGTCTTCCATATTCAGCAAATTAAATGAAGATGGTTAGAGCAATAAAGATTATCTAAAGAAAATACGAAATATTTTTGCATTTCAGAATGTCACTTTTTTCTAATAATCTACCTAGAAAAAAGTTTCTTTTTCTACCTACAAGATAAAATAATAATAATATTCTGATTTCTAAAATTGCTTAAGTTAGCATTTGAGAAGATGGTGGATTCAATCTAGCAATGAGAAGAATTACAAGAACTGTGTGAACCATATAAGATCTTTGTCAAAAAGGCCATAAACAGATTTTTTTTTTTTTTCTGTTCTTATAGTAAATCTTACCTGGGTACCTAGTGGACATTTAGCAACCAAAACGGTAAAAAGTACAAGGGGAGAAAAAGTAACTCACTAAAAAATTTATTGGAAACTTTTGGTCAAATGTCAACCAGGAAGAAGACAAAGCAAAGAAACGAATTGTATTAACGTGATTTTATTAATTAGAAACAGAAGTATGAAAAAGGTAATAATCTTTATTAAAAGTCCATATTTTGGAATAAAATATAGGTAGCCCCAAGTGAAAAACTAGCTGTGATGTTTAAAAATATATATTTGTAAATGTTATTTAAAATTGGAAATAGTGTAACAATATATCAGTGGGAAAGGGCATTTCCACTCCCAGTTTGAGAGTTCTGCCTCTTCTTTCCTATTGCCACAGGATGCAGAGAAGGATTCCTGCTAGTAGATGAGATTTTCTGTGAAGAGTTGTTTTCAGGACATGAATCAAGGATTTTCTATAAGATGGGGCATAGGGGTACAGGAGGGGCGTTGGGCACAGTTGGTGGCTAACATAGGGTGATGAGAGCACTTGGTGTTGAATTGCACGAGAGAGGTCTTCAGAAGGGCTCCAGACAGATGCCATTTCTATCTTTTTTTGTTTGATTATTTTGACTTTTGTTGTGTAAATCCCAAAAATCTGTTGCTTGTTTCATTTTTCACATTTGCACTACCTCATTCCTAAAACTTCAATATACCTCTCAAATTACTGTAGAAGGTTATACAGCATTTATGTCATTTGTCTTTCTCTAAGTCAAATGCACAGCTATTTCTAAGTACATTTATCAGTAGTATAAAAGGGTAAACGGATAGTATTATTTCTTCCTCGTAGGGTTCTCATTCTTCTCTCTCTCTTTTTAATTAGTTGGTTGAAATAAAAATAACATTGGAACATATACAGCAAATGAATAATAAATGAATAATAAATGTTAGGTGCATAAAAGAAAAAGTATGACTTTAAAACTGTTTATAATATTTGAAAGAAGAGGGGTGGTAAAGAAGGTAAAACAATGTGGTAAGGACTCTTAGAATGTTAGTAGTAGGAGTAAAAAAGTTGTTTAGCAATCAACAGGATATACATTTCCTTCTTCCCCACCTACTTCCTGAAGCAAGAATAGAATGTAAAGACTGGGCAGGGATACAAGACTGCTCCAAATAAGAGAACAAGAAATTCAAAGTGACTAAAGCATGAAGACAATGGCAGACTCTTCGCTGACTTGGTCTTACAGCTGGATTAGTTTTGACCAACACTCCTTTTCTTTTTCTGTTCCTCAGCTCATTAAACCACTTATTTTGAGTGCTAGACACTATGCTAGATGCTGGGGATAGGTAAGTGACCAAAACAGACATATTCTTTTTCTTCACGATGGGAAAGCATATTCTGAGCAAGAACGTATCCATACAGTTAGATCACTGTTAAGATACTGGAAGCATTGCTGGCTCTGGAGATATTCAACAGACCTCACTAAGGCTTAATAGCATGCTTAACTTACTAAAACTTTAAGAAGCTAATTTTTTTTTTTTCTTAGTATGAAGAATCAAGGGAAGGGTCTGTTTCCACATCTTGAACGAAACTGTCCATATTACCATTTGCATGATAAAGAAGTTTACGCTACATTTCAAAAAGTAACTTGACCATGTCTAATCTAATAAATAGCAAAGCAGAGAATTGTATGAAGGCCTATTTGATTCTACAAAGAAGACCATTTACATTCTACTACTCCATATTGATTGCTCTATCTGTAGTTTAAAATTTTGTGTGGACAGTGGGAAACTTTGCCAAACATTCAATGAAGAATTGACACCAATTCTACTCAAATTCTTCAGAAACATAGAAGAGGAAAGAATACTTGTTAACTCATTCTATGAAGCCAGCATCACTCTATTACCAAAACCAGGCAAAAACTTCACAAAAAAGAAAATTACAGACCAATATCCCTCATGAATATAGATGCAAAAAATTTCATAAAAAATCTAACCAAAAGAATTCAACAACCTGTCAGAAAAATCATATACCATGATCAAGTGGTATTCATACCAGGAATGCAATGGCAGTTCAACATTATAAAATCAACCAATGCAATTCACAACACAAATAAAACAAAGGAAAAGAACCACATGATCATATCAATTGATGCAGAAAAGGTATTTGATAAAATTCAACACACTTTCCTGATAAAAACTTTCAGCAAAATAGAAATAGAAGAAAATGTTCTCAACAAAATTAAGGGCGGATATGCAAAACCAACAGGTAACACTGTTCTCAAAGAGAAAGACTGAGAGCCTTTCCCCTGAGAAGACGAACGAGACAAGAATGCCCATAAAATGCCCATTAAATGCCCATTATCACCACTGTTATTCAATATTGTACTTGAAGTCTTACCCAGAGCAATAATGTTAGAAAGAGAAAAAAATGGTATCTAAACAGTCAAAGAGGAGCCCTGGAGGTATAGTGGTTAAAAGTTTGGCTGCTAACCAAAAGGCTGGCAGCTCAAATCCACCAGCACTGTTGTATCTGGAGGACCTAATTCTGAATGAAATAAGTCAACAGCATAAAGACAAATATTAAATATTGTGTTATCCCACTCTTAGAAGAAAAGAGTAGATATAGAGAGACCAATGTTCATTGGTGGTGACCAGGAGTGAGGGGGCAGAGATCACTCTCCAGAGTGTAAATACTTGTTATTTTTAGTGTTGGTGTAATGAGCACAGCCTGAACAAAGTAGACAATACCACTAAGAAGAACACAGAGAAAAGAATGTTTGTGCTAAAGAATTTGATGTAAATAAAAATTCTTTTCAATAGCAAGTGCTTTCAGCATTTGAATGCACACTAACTAATTGAGTGCACTTAAATTTTTGGTTGATAATATGGATTTGAAAACCCTGGTGACATAATTGTTAAGAGCTACAGTTGCTAACCAAAAGGTCGGCAGTTCAAATCCATCAGGCACTTCTTGGAAACCCTATAGGGCAGTTCTACTCTGTCCTATAGGGTTGCCATGAGTCGAAATCAACTCGACAGCAACAGGTTAATACAGATTTTGAGAAATATGATTTGGTAATACAAGCCACCGATAAGGTCAGTGGCACTCTGGTTCCATTGATCTGTGGTATGACAATATACCAATAAGAACTAAATAGAGAATTTATTGTGTGCACCTTTCTATTAGGTTACATGGGGAATCTCTGGTTTTCCAAATATGACACATAAAAAAAAAAGAAACAAACCCATCTAGGCTCCTTAACTATCACACAGGAAAGCCATAATTACACTTGCAATCTTTATCTCACAGAAATAAAGGAGAAAAAAGGCAAATATTTACAAAAGTTTACAAAACTAAAACATCCAGGAAGCATCACCTAATAGAATGTACAACCTACACAGCAATGAGGTTCAATTATGGTCAGCTAAGCTTCACGTGTTTCAAAAGGGGCCCACCTTGACGCTAAATGCATTTGAACTGGAATAACTATGTCTCACATACTTTGGACATGTTGTCAGGAGGGATCAGTCCCTGGAGAAGGACATCATGCTTGGTAAAGTAGAGGATAATTGAAAAAGAGGAGGACCCTCAGCAAGATGGTTTGACACAGTGGCCGCAACAATGGACTCAAGCATAACAATGATTGTGATGATGGCACAGGGCGGGGCAGTGTTTCGTTCTACGGTACATAAGGTTGCTATGAGTCGAAATCAACTCGATGGTACCTAACAACAACAGGTACAGGTCAGTACATATGTGGGCACAGATGCAAGTACCTATATTTACGTCTACATACAGATATGTATGTGAACACATAAATATGCATAGAGGACATAGTTACAGATACTTCTCACACATAACCAAATGCCTTTTAAGAATGGATTTCTGGGTTCAAAAGCTTAGGACCTTAGTCTCATGAAACAGTTCACACAATTGCCATCACAGAATTCCTGCTCTGCATTATAATGAGATGATTAGCATCTGGGGTCTTAAAAGTTTCAGAGCAGTCCCCTAAGACAAAACCATTTAGGAGCAAAAGAGAAAGAAGGAAATCATAGTCTCAGAGAAAAAACTAGTCTACAGAGCTAGTAGACTACACAAGCAAAGACCTCATGGACCCTGAGACCACTGTTCAGATCAGGGCCACAATAGATGGACCCTGACAGAAAGGCAGAAAAACGTGCAACCAATATCAACTTCTTCAGTTGAAACTGGAGAACTCCCTGAGACTATTGTCCTGGGATAATCTTTAAGCCTTGAACTGAAAATATCCCCTGAGGTCACATTTTAATGAAATAATAGATTGGCACAGAAAATAAAGGATATTATCCGTGACTAAGGTGCTCCATTGCAGCACTAGTGGCACAGTGATTATGAGCTCAGGCTGCTAATCAAAAGGTCGCCAGTTCAAATCCACCAGCTGCTTCTTGGAAATCCTATAGAGCAGTTCTATTCTGTCCTACAGGGTTGCTATGAGTCAGAATCTACTCCATGGTAATGTGTTTTGTTTTTTTTTTTACTTTATTTATGGCGCTCCATTACTAACCCATCTATATGAGACCAAAGCTCAATAATTACTCTAAAGCAACGATGAGAATATAAAGGAACAGGGAAACTACAGTACTGGAAATGGAACAACTAAAACACAATTAAAAAGAATGCTGACACATTGTGAAAAACGTAACCAACGTCACTGAACAATCAGTGTAGAAATTGTCAAACAAGTACCTGATTTGTTGTGTAAACTTTCACTGAAAATACCTTAAATACTATTAAAAAAGAAGAAAAAGAAGGGGCAACATTAAAAAAAAAATTACATGGAATAAAGTAGGACTGGAAAAAAAAGATCATTAGAACCATGCTCTTCTGGAAGGTAGAATCATAAAGTTTGTTGTTGTTGTTGTGTGTTTCTTTTAATTTCAATAGGAACCAGTTCTGAAAATAAATAAATAAATGAAATTTGAAAAGCAAAATAACTTTTAAAAATAACTGAAAGGCTTCACTTTAAATTTAGCCAATTCAAAAGTTTTATCCTGAACAAAACTTTTTTTTTTTTTTTTAAGAAAAGCAATATATATCCCTAAATAAAATGACTTTTTTTAGGATTTTAAAATCACCTATTTATAATCAGGGATCCCTCATGGTGCAGCAGTTAATATCTACCGTTGCTAATGAAAAGGTTTGAAGTTCAAATCCAGCAGCTGCTCCTTGGAAACCCTATGGGGCAATTCTACTCTGTCCTAAAAAGGGTCATTATGAGTTGGAATCAACTCGATGGCAAGGGGTTTGCTTTATTATTATTGTTTACAGTTAGAGTGTTTAGTTTTCTGAGGACTTTCGTTATTCCGTGTGGTACCATTAGAAACCATCATCCCCTCTGGGAAGATGCAACTCAAGAGCTCAAGCCTTGAGGAGTGAATGTTTTATTTTGTTTCTTTCTTTGTTTTTCGTTGTTGTGTTGCCTGTATTAATAAAACGTAGCCCTTCCTCTAGACAGGAATTTCCACATCAAAGCACAATATACCCTGAAATTGGGCAGGAAGTGTCCATGATTTGGGATCCATTTTAGAGGTCCTGCACATCCCTGGTGGTGACACAATGGTTAGGAGCTTGATTGCTAACCAAAAAGTTGGCAGATGGAATCCACCAACGAATGGTGGAAACCCTGTGGGGCAGTTCTACTCTGTCCTATAGGATCGCTATGAGTTGGAATCAACTCCACGGCAACGAGTTTGTGCACCCCAAAACACATGAAAAGTAAAACCCTGATAGACTGCACCTAACAACAACAACAGCTTCTGGTGGTTGCAAGCAATGCATTTCTTGGCTTGTAGATGCATTCCTCCATTCCCTGCCTCACTCTTCACTTGTCATTCTCTCTCCGTATCTGTGTCCAAATTTTTCTTTTCTTATTAGGCCAATAGTTATATTGGATTAGAGCTTGACCTAATCAAGTATGACTTCATCTTATCTTGATTGCATCTGCAAAACCCCACTTTCCAAATAAGCTAGTTTTCACAGGTACTGGGGGTTAGAACTTCAACATATCATTTTTGGGGAGACAATTCAATCCACAACAGTGACAAAATAAAATCAGAAAATGAGACTGCAGACGGTACACAATAAATCAGGGCTCTACCCTGTATTGAAAATGAGTTAAATATCTTGAATTATTTATCTCTGGTGGATAAGTTAATAAATTTCAACCAACTAGTACTTAAGTTGTGGAGCAATAGGATTTTAAAATGAAAGTTTGAGATACTTTAATATAAAACCAATTGTACCTGCAGCTTAGAAAAATGGTTATTGGCATAAAATCTAGGGGAAAAAATTACTTGTAGAGATCATCCACCCACAAAGTCTGTGCTTAGGAGAAAGTCTGTAGAGATGACAGTGCTATAAAGGTTTCAACCTAGGAACAAAGTAGAAGTATCCGAGCCAGGCAACTAAGGATGTATAGATTCAATACTGGATAAAATATGTGGACTATGTTAAAAGGCAGTGACTTGGTTAAAAAGATTAAGGTAAATTCTGATTAATGGCTCTGAAATTTATGATCAAGGTATTTGTGATGTAGGCATCTCAAAATGGTAAGATCCCCGGACTTGAAATCATCTAAAAAAAAAAAAATTAAATACTAAGTTCCTTACTTAGGCATCTTGTAAAAATTGCTTAATATTTCTCTGACATAGTTTGTCTTCAAAATAGGAATGATTATGCTGTAAACTATAGATCAAAGAAGCCCTGGTGGCACAGTGGTTAAGAGTACAGCTGCTGACTAGGTAGACGCTACCTTGGATCCCTCTTACAACAAAGACTCGGAAAAACAAGTGAATCGATCACATACATGACAATCTACGAACCCTGACCTACAAACACAGATTTAAAGAGTTGAACTGAGTGACAGAGACTGAGAACGAACAACCATGGGGAAGCAGCCACTGTTTTCGGAGCCTGGAGCCAGCGACCCAGTCAGGAAACCTTGGCACCGGGCATTGGACTGGGT
The DNA here is from genome assembly GCF_024166365.1 of Elephas maximus indicus. NCBI lineage: Eukaryota > Metazoa > Chordata > Mammalia > Proboscidea > Elephantidae > Elephas > Elephas maximus. The sequence goes on from NC_064832.1 coordinate 59,862,754, forward strand.
GTAGGGGAGCTGAGCACAGCAAACTGTGATGGAGCAAACACAGGGCGCAGCCCTACCCTCCCTGAACTGACCTCGGGAGGGGGCCCAGCCAGTCCGCGCGAGCAGCACGGAGACGCTGCTGGTGGGAGGAGAAGTCGCCGGGAGGCAGCGACTGGTTTTGGAGCCAGGAGTGCGGAGTTCCAGCCGGGGAATCTTGGAGTGGGGCTTTGGACTGGGAGCAGGGGAGCTGAGTACGGCATCCGGTGACAGTGCAAACACACGATGCAGCCCCAGCCCCATGAACTGACCTTGGGGGAAGCCCAGCCAGTGCACACAGGCAGCGCAGTGACACGGCTGACAGGAGGAGAAGTCACCAGGAGGCAACGACTGGTTTTGGAGCCGGGAGTGCAGCATCCCAGCTGGGGAACCTTGATGCTGGGCTTTGGACTGGGAGCGGAGGAACTGACCGAGGCTTCTGGGACAGCGCAAGCACGGGACGCGGGCCTGACCCCTCGGGGGCAATCTCTACCAGCCAGAGCACACAGTCGACGCTCCCCTCGGGAATCTCAGATAAAACAGTCATCCCAAGCAAGATAAGTAACTTTGTCTATATTCTTGGGTGCTACTCTCTCCTATTTATCTGAACCCTCCCCTCCCCTTCCCAGGCGGCTTCATTAACATTGGAATTTCCTGAGCCAGAGTGAACTACTCTGCAGTTTTTCTTTTCCCCTTTTTTTTTTTTTTTTTTGGTCTTTTACTAACCCATTCTCCTAGCCTGAGAGAAGCAACTACAAAAAACCCAGGGACCAAAAATCCTTCCCTAATTGGACTAAAAACACAGAACCAGCTCCAGCCAAGCATATGTGATCCACAGTCCTGGGCTTTCAACCCTACAGGGAACAAGGTGGCTATTATAATGCAAAGGCATTTCTGATAGGGATCTGACTGCAATTGTTTTAGCGGATTTACTGGAAAGACAAGTTTCCCAGGTCTGATATCTCTGCTTATTCAACAGAGCCCTCACTGACCCACAACAGGGAACTGAGGGCTGAAGCTCCCCCCAGACCACCTAGCCTCCTGCCTTAGGGGTCTAAGGAGGGTGACACCTACCAATCTGTAGAGGTACTTGCATTGGGGGCTTAAGGTACAGCTGCAGAGCCCACCCACCAAGATGCTTTAGGAATAGAGACACACCTACCTCACTGACACTTGGGGGAAGCCTGTCAGCATCCTGCCCTCCCTGGAGTGTGAACCCAAGCTGCTACTAGAATCTGGTGCACACAACTATCATCACTACTTCTCGAGGTGGATACGTGACTGTCTGCATCACACACTTGATGACCCAAAATCAGATTCTACTCAAGAATAGTGAATGGACTCAGGCCTATATATCTGGCAATAGTCCAAACCAGCTGGTAATAGGTCATAAGTGAGTCAAGGGCTGCAACAATCAAGACAGCGCAATCTAGTAGCCCAGCTACGTATATTGAAAGAAAACAAAACAAGATAAGACTCAGTGAGCAAATATAGAATAAATCACTACAATATCTTAGTGATGGCTCAGAGACAGCAGTCGATATCAAACCATGTAAAGAAACAGACCATGACTGCTTCTACAACCCCCCAAACAAAATAATCAATATCTTTCCCAAATGAAGATACAATCCTAGAATTGCCAGATACAGAATATAAAAAACTAATTTACTGAATGCTTCAAGACATCAGGGATGACCTCAGAAATGAAATAAGGCAAGCTACAGAAAAAGCCAAGGAACACACTGATAAAGCAGTTGAAGAACTAAAAAAGATTATTCAAGAACATAGTGGAAAAATTAATAAGTTACAAGAATCCATAGAGAGACAGCATTCAGAAATCCAAAAGATTAACAATAAAATTACAGAAATAGATAACGCAATAGGTAGTCAGAGGAGCAGACTCGAGCAATTAGAATGCAGACTGGGAAATCTGGAGGACCAGGGAATTATCACCTATATAGCTGAAAAAAATCAGATAAAAGAATTAAAAAAAATGAAGAAACCCTAAGAATCATGTGGGACTCTATCAAGAAGGATAACTTGCGTGTGATTGGAGTCCCAGAACAGGCAGGGAGGACAGAAAACACAGAGAGAATAGTTGAAGATCTGCTGGCAGAAAACTTCCCTAACATCATGAAAGACGAAAGGATATCTATCCAAGATGCTCATTGAACCCCATTTAAGATTGATCCAAAAAGAAAAACACCAAGACATATTATCATCAAACTTGCCAAAACCAAAGATAAAGAGAAAATTTTAAAAGCAGCCAGGGATAAAAGAAAGGTCTCCTACAAGGGAGAATCAATAAGAATAAGTTCAGACTACTCAGCAGAAACCATGCAGGCAAGAAGGCAATGGGATGACATATAGAGAGCACTGAAGGAGAAAAACTGCCAGCCAAGGATCATATATCCAGCAAAACTATCTCTGAAATATGAAGGCGAAATTAAGATATTTACAGATAAACATAAGCTTAGAGAACTTGCAAAAACCAAACCAAAGCTACAAGAAATACGAAAGGAAATTGTTTGGTCAGAAAACCAATAATATCAGATACCAGCACAACACAAGGTCACAGAACAGAGCAGCCTGATATCAACTCAAATATGGAAATCACAAAAACAAATTAAGATTAATTAAAAAAAAAAAATGCTCAAAACAGGGAATCATTGAAGTCATTATGTAAAAGATCACAATAAAAAAAAAGTGGGACTAAATACAGGAGGCATAGAACCGCCATAGGGAGAGGGATACAAGGCCATATAGGACAATACAAATTAGGTTTTTACTTAGAAAAATAGGCGTAAAAATTAAGGTAACCACAAAGAGGTATAACAACTCCATAACTCAAAATAAAAACCAAGAAAAACATAACGACTCAGCAAACATAAAGTCAAATACTATGAAAACGAGGAACACACAATTTACAAAGAAAAACTTCTCAGCACAAAAAAGTAAGTGGAAAAATGAAATTGTCAACAACACACATAAAAAGGCATCAAAATGACAGCACTAAACACATACTTAGCTATAATTACGCTAATGTAAATGGACTAAACGCACCTATAAAGAGACAGAGAGTCTCAGACTGGATAAAGAAACACGATCCACCTATATGCTGCCTCCGAGAGACGCACCTTAGACTTAGAGACACAAACAAACTAAAACTTAAAGGATGGAAAAAAATATATCAAGCAAACAATAAGCAAAAAGAGCATAAGTAGCAATATTAATTTCTGACAAAATAGACTTTAAATTTAAATCCACCACAAAGGATAAAGAAGGACACTACATAATGATAAAAGGGACAAGTGACCAGGAAGATATAACCATATTAAATATTTATGCACCCAATGACAGGGCTGCAAGATACATAAAACAAATTTTAACAGAATTGAAAAGTGAAATAGACACCTCCACAATTATAGTAGGAGACTTCAACACACCACTTTCAGAGAAGGACAGGACATCCAGTAAGAAGCTCAATAGAGACACGGAAGACCTAATTACTACAATCAACCAACTTGACCTCAGTGACTTATACAGAACTCTCCACCCAACTGCTGCAAAGTGTACTTTTTTTTCTAGCACACATGGAACATTCTCTAGAATAGACCACATATTAGGCCATAAAAAAAACCTTTGCAGAATGCAAAACATCGAAATATTACAAAGCATCTTCTCAGACCACATGGCTTTAAAAGTGGAAATCAATAACAGAAAAATTAGGGAAAAGAAATCAAATACTTGGCAACTGAGCAATACCCTGCTGAAAAAAGACTGGGTTATAGAAGACATTAAGGAGGGAATAAAGAAATTCATAGAATGCAACGAGAATGAAAACACTTCCTATCAAAACCTCTGGGACACAGCAAAAGCAGTGCTCAGAGGTCAATTTATATTGATAAATGCACACATACAAAAAGAAGAAAGAGCCAAAATCAGAGAACTGTCCCTACAACTTGAACAAACAGAAAGTGAGCAACAAAAGAATCCATCAGACACCAGAAGAAAACAAATAATAAAAATTAGAGCTGAACTAAATGAATTAGAGAACAGAAAAACAATTGAAAGAATTAACAAAGCCAAAAGCTGGTTCTTTGAAAAAATTAACAACATTGATAAGCCATTGGCCAGACTGACTAAAGAAATACAGGAAAGGAAACAACCCGAATAAGAAACGAGATGGGCCACATCACAACAGACCCAACTGAAATTAAAAGAATCATATCTGATTATTATGAAAAACTGTACTCTAACAAATTTGCAAACCTAGAAGAAATGGATGAATTCCTAGAAAAACACTACCTACCTAAACTAACACAATCAGAAGTAGAACTTCTAAATAGACCCATAACAAAAAAAGAGATTGAAATAGTAATCCAAAAACTGCCAACAAAAAAAAGCCCTGGCCCGGATGGCTTTACTAGCAGAGTTCTACCAAACTTTCAGAGAAGAGTTAACACCACTACTACTAAAGGTATTTCAAAGTATAGAAAATGATGGAATACTGCCTAACTCATTCTATGAAGCCACCATAACCCTGATACCAAAACCAGGTAAAAACATCACAAAAAAAGAAAATTACAAACCTATATCCCTCATGAACGTAGATGCAAAAATCCTCAACAAAATTCCAGCCGATAGAATTCAACAACATATCAAAAAAATAATCCACCATGACCAAGTGGGATTTATACCAGGTATGCAAGGCTGGTTTAATATTAGAAAGACCATTAATGTAAACCACCATATAAATAAAAGGCAAAAACCACATGATCTTATCAATTGATGCAGAAAAGGCATTTGACAAAGTCCAACACCCATTTATGATAAAAACTCTCACCAAAATAGGAATTGAAGGAAAATTCCTCAGCATAGTAAAGGGCATCTATGCAAAGCCAACAGCCAACATCACTCTAAATGGAGAGAGCCTGAAAGCATTTCCCTTGAGAACAGGAACCAGACAAGGATGCCCATTATCACCATTCTTATTCAACATTGTGCTAGAGGTCCTAGCCAGAGCAATTAGGCTAGACAAAGAAATAAAGGGCATCCAGATTGGCAAGGAGGAAGTAAAATTATCTCTATTTGCAGATGATATGATCTTATACACAGAAAACCCTAAGGAATCCTCCAGAAAACTACTGAAACTAATAGAAGAGTTTGGGAGAGTCTCAGGTTATAAGATAAACATACAAAAATCACTTGGATTCCTCTACAACAACAAAAAGAACATCGAAGAGGAAATAACCAAATCAATACCATTCATAGTAGTCCCCAAGAAGATAAAATACTCAGGAATAAATCTTACCAAAGATGTAAAAGACCTATACAAAGAAAACTACAAAGTACTACTACAAGAAACTAAAAAGGACTTACTTAAGTGGAAAAACATACTTGCTCATGGATAGGAAGACTTAACATAGTAAAAAATGTCTATTCTACCGAAAGCCATCTATACATACAATGCACTTCCGATCCAAATTCCAATGACATTTTTTAATGTGATGGAGAAACAAATTACCAACTTCATATGGAAGGGAAAGAAGCCTCGGATAAGTAAAGCATTACTGAAAAAGAAGAAAAACGTGGGAGGCCTCACTCTACCTGATTTCAGAACCTATTATACAGCCACAGTAGTCAAAACAGCCTGGTACTGGTACAACAATAGGCACATAGACCAATGGAACAGAATTGAGAACCCAGATATAAATCTACCCACATACGAGCAGCTGATATTTGACAAAGGCCCAGTGTCAGTTAATTGGGTAAAAGATAATCTTTTAAACAAATGGTGCTGGCATAACTGGATATCCATTTGCAAAAAAATGAAACAGGACCCATACCTCACACCATGCACAAAAACTAACTCCAAGTGGATCAAAGACCTAAACATAAAGACTAAAACGATAAAGATCATGGAAGAAAAAATAGGGACAACCTTAGGAGCCCTAATACAAGGCATAAACAGAATACAAAACATTACCAAAAATGATGAAGAGAAACCAGATAACTGGGAGCTCCTAAAAATTAAACACCTATGCTCATCTAAAGACTTCACCAAAAGAGTAAAAAGACCACCTACAGACTGGGAAAGAATTTTCAGCTATGACATCTCCGACCAGTGCCTGATCTCCAAAATCTATATGATTCTGTCAAAACTCAACCACAAAAAGACAAACAACCCAATCAAGAAGTGGGCAAAGGATATGAACACACCCTTCACTAAAGAAGATATTCAGGCAGCTAATAGATACATGAGAAAATGCTCTCGATCATTAGCCGTTAGAGAAATGCAAATTAAAACTATGATGAGATTCAATCTCACTCCAACAAGGCTGGCATTAATCCAAAAAACACAAAATAATAAATGTTGGAGAGGCTGCGGAGAGATTGGAACTCTTATGCACTGCTGGTGGGAATGTAAAATGGTACAACCACTTTGGAAATCTATCTGGCGTTATCTTAAACAGTTAGAAATAGAACTACCATACAACCCAGAAATCCCACTCCTCGGAATATACCCTAGAGATACAAGAGCCTTCACACGAACAGATACATGCACACCCATGTTTATTGCAGTTCTGTTTACAATAGCAAAAAGCTGGAAGCAACCAAGGTGTCCATCAACGGATGAATGGGTAAATAAATTGTAGTATATTCACACAATGGAATACTAAGCATCGATAAAGAACAGTGACGAATCTGTGAAACATATTGTAACATGGAGGAACCTGGAAGGTATTATGCTGAGTGAAATTAGTCAGAGGCAAAAGGACAAATATTGTATAAGACCACTATTATAAGATCTTGAGAAATAGTATAAACTGAGAAGAACACATACTTTCGTGGTTACGAGAGGGGGGAGGGAGGGAGGGTTGGACAGGGTTTTTAACTGATTAGTTAGTAGATAAGAACTGCTTTAGGTGAAGGGAAGGACAATACTCAATACATGGAAGGTCAGCTCAACTGGACTGGACCAAAAGCAGTTTCCGGGATAAACTGAATGCTTCAAAGGTCAGCGGATCAAGGGCGGGGGTTTGGGGACTATGGCTTAAGGGGACTTCTAAGTCAATTGGCAAAATAATTCTATTATGAAAACATTCTGCATCCCACTTTGAAATGTGGCGTCTGGGGTCTTAAATGCTAACAAGCGGCCATCTAAGATGCATCAATTGGTCTCAACCCACCTGGATCAAAGGAGAATGAAGAACACCAAGGTCACAGGATAACTATGAGCCCAAGAGACAGAAAGGGCCCCATGAACCAGAGACTTACATCATCCTGAGACCAGAAGAACTAGTTGGTGCCCGGCCACAACCAATGACTGCCCTGACAGGGAGCACAACAGAGAACCCCTGAGGGAGCAGGAGATCAGTGGGATGCAGACCCCAAATTCTCATAAAAAGACCAGACTTAATGGTCTGACTGAGACTAGAGGAATCCCGGCTGTCATGGTCCCCAAACCTTCTGTTGGCCCAGGACAGGAACCATTCCCGAAGACAACTCATCAGACATGAAAGGGACTGGACAGTGGGTGGGAGAGAGATGCTGATGAAGAGTGAGCTACTTGTATCAGGTGGACACTTGAGACTGTGTTGGCATCTCCTGTCTGGAGGGGGGATGGGAGGGTAGAGAGGGTTGGAAGCTGGCAAAATTGTCACGAAAGGAGAGACTGGAAGGGCTGACTCATTAGGGGGAGAGCAAGTGGGAGTATGGAGTAAGGTGTATATAAATATATACATGACAGACTGACTTGATTTGTAAATGTTCACTTGAAGCTCAATAAAAATTAAAAAAAAAAAAAAAGAAAGAGTACAGCTGCTAACCAAAATGCTGATAGTTCGAATCCACCAGCAGCTCCTTGGAAAACCTATGGTACAGTTCTACTCTGTGTTATAGGGCCACTATGAGTTGGAATTGACTTGACAGCAATGAGTTTTCATATATACTCAATAAATATTGGTTATTAAATAGAGCTAAGCCTGATGGGTAGAAAGAGTTAGGAATAACCAGGCAAACAGATTTTTATACAACACGTTTCTTTTGAACAGTGGCATAATAGGCCTAATTTTCCTTGTATATGTAAGAAAGGGAATATGTTTGCCTTATTAATCTAGAAAATAATAATAAAAATTAGCACTTATATATTGCTTAGTTCGAATTCACCAGGCACTTCCTGGAAACTCTGTGGGGTAGTTCTACACTGTCCTATAGGGTTGCTAGGAGTTGGAATTGACTCGACGGCAATGGGTTTTTATAGTGCTTATGGAGCCCTGGTGGCACAGTGATTAAGCATTTGGCTGCTAACCAAAAGGCTGGTGTTTGAATATACCAGCCACTACTGGAAACCTTATGGGGCAGTTCTACTCTGTCCTGTAGGGTTGCTATGAGTCAGAGTCAACTCCACAGCAACAGGTTTGTAGTATTTATAAGGTGTGACCCATTATTCTGTCTCTGGGTGACACAAACTATTAAGTGCTCAACTACTAGTCAAAAAGTTGGTAGTTCCAGTCTACCTAGGGGTGCCTCATAAGATGGGCCTGAATATTTGATTCTGAAAGTACACAGCCTTGAAAACCTTACGTAGCACATGCGGTTACCATGAGTCAGAATAACAACAATTAACAATAACAACAACGGGGATTATTCTAAGCACTCTGCACATGTTAATTTACTTAATGCTCAGAATAACCCTAAAAAAAAAAAAAAACTATTGCAGTCGAGTCAATTCCGACTCATAGCGACCCTATAGGACAGAGCAGAACTGCCCCATAGGGTTTTCAAGAAGCGCCTGGTGGATTCCAACTGCCGGCCCTTTGGCAACCAGCCAAATGCGTTAACCACTGGACCACCAGGGTTTAGGCGTTATTATTTTCCCATGAGACTTTCTATGAAAGGCATGGCTGGGGTTTGAAACTACGCAGCCTGGCTTCAGAACCTGCGCTTTTATGTGCTGACTGATGGTGCCTCTCACAAGAAAAGTATTAGAGTATGTAAATACAAAATGTTTTTTGTGCACTTTGACCATCATGCAATAGTCATCATGTAATGCTCCTTCCAGGCTGTATTTGACTTAAAAGAAAGTTTTTTTTTTTTTTTTTGTACATTTAATTTCAGAGCTGTTTTACAATTTTTTGTTGACCTTGTAGAAAACTAGAGTTTAGTTTTAGAAAAAGAAAAAAAAAAAAAAAAATCAGGGCTTCAAACCTGTTCATTTCAGTTCCAAATCCTGCTGTGAATTTTCATTTCTAACAAGTTCCCTGCTGAGAATTTGCATTTCCACCCCAGATGTACTGAATCAGAATCTACATTTTATTAATATCCCCAGGTGATTCTTTTGTATAACTTCCTAGGAGCTTGTTAGAAATGCAAATTCTCGGCAGGGGTCTGAACCAGAAGGAACTGGACCTAAGCCCTGAAAAATGCATTTGGGGAAAAAAAAAGGTAAAATATTTTATTTGGCAAAGTAACTTCTGTCACATTATTTTCAATTCGGTTAGATGTAGGAGTACACAGAAAATGAAAATAAAACTGAGTCATGCAACTAAAGCCAACTCACAGGTATTACTTGGAGACAATAGTCATAGTTTTGAATAGTCTTTTTGCTGATAACTCTAGCAAAAACAATAACACTTATGAAATTTATGAAAGCTATTTAGAAGAGCTTTCCAATCAAATGATGTAGAAACTGATTTATTGCTCTAATCTGGGCTTGTGTATTCAGCTATAAGCATGGAAGAAAGCTTTGTTCTGTAAATAGACTGGAATTTTTTTTTTTTGATATAGATTGTTATATACCAAATTTATTTAGTGATAGAATGTTTACCTATAATTTTAATTCAAATACACTAGTGGGTGGATAGTTTTAAAAGATCTTGTAATTGTGTTAATATGATCATTAAATAATGCATTGAATAAATTATAGAATTTATCTACTTGTCTATAATAGCCATAAATAAAATAACATCACTTAAATTTATTAATTCATTTATTAATTTAAAGAAATTATTATTTCATTTATCTCTGATTCTAATACAGAAAATATGACCTTAAAAGGAAAATTGAGGCTTGCATTCTGATCTTATTTTTAAAATCAAATTAAAAATAAATATGAAACTAAGAAAAATCAGCAAATGGCTTCTTTTTTTAAAATTTGTTAGTGAAATGTGGTACCTATTAATATACAGTGTGTTGGAGTATTGGAAGGATATTATGAGACATCTAGCATAGATATCATCCATGTTCCCTATTCTAATGCTTGAATTTGCAATATTATGAAGTGTCTCTGAAGTATACCAGATGACTTATTGGAATATTACAGATCATGAAAATATTTTGACATTAATCAATTTCCATCTCTTAAGATGACAACCATAAAAGTTAATCTTAACTTTCTGTAAATATTTTTAATAAAGATTGAATAGAGTTCAAGCATTTTTAATTCACAGCCACATCCTATTCTCATTACCTTCCACTGAGAAGAAAATGTGTAATTGTCAATATGGCATCCCCTTTTAGAGAACTATTAAAATTGGCGTAGTTACATGGTTGACAACTTTGTGAGGCTTAGTAAAAGATGGGGGAGAATCTGTTCTTTCACAACCTGTTACTGGCTTTTTAATGACCTGTAAGCCAAAACCACAGAAATGAAGAAAAGGAAATTATAAGAAAAACAAGAGTTGACTTCTTTCTTTCTTTTACTGATTAGTCAGTTGCAAAATAGGGTGTGTCAGAAATAATTGCTTGGCCTAGAGATAAAGCTTGAGCAAAATTATATTTTGTGAAAGAAAATAAGCCAAACCATTGTTAAACATAAGTATTTGTTCAGAACGCTGCAGCATGAGAAGGCTCCAAAGAGCCTTCTAATTTGGGAAAGAAAAACCCACTGCCGAGGAGTCATACTGACTCATAGAGACCCCATACAGTTCCCAAGGCTGTAAATCTCTACAGAAGCAGATTGCCGCATCTTTCTCCCAAGGAGTTGCTGGTGGTTACCACCCACCCACCTTTCAGTTAGCACTCAATCGCTTTAACCACTGTGCCATCAGGGTTCCTCATGGGAAAGAAAGGCATGGTGTTTATAAGGGCTTTAGCAAGAAGCGTCAGCTAAATTTTAGCTAGCTTCAGGATAAAACCAAAAAAAAAAAAGCCCCGCTGCCTTCGAGTTGATTCCGACTCATAGCGACCTTACAGGGCGGAGTAGAACTGCCCCATAGAGTTTCCAAGGAGCACCTGGCGGATTCAAACTGCTGACCTTTTGGTTAGCAGCCATGGCACTAAACCACTATGCCACCAGGGTTTCTGGCTTCAGGTTAGTTGGTCAAAAATAGTTCTTTAAAGAGGAAGGAAATATTCATGTGGTTTAACATTTGTTAGTGTAATTCAGGTTTAGCAAGGTGAGAGGAGTAGGCAGTGGCTAGGGGTATACTCAATGGCAGGAAAAGGGTATGAAGAATAGTTATAGGGATCATCGTTGTGCAAGGGCGTTAGTGGAAAATGGAAACCCTCGTGGCATAGTGGTTAAGAGCTATAGCTGCTAACCAAAAGGCTGGCAGTTCTAATCCACCAGGTGCTCCTTGAAAACCCTATGGAGCAATTCTACTCTGTCCTGTAGAGTTGCTATGAGTCGGAATTGACTGGACAGCAATGGGTTTAGTGGAAAATTGCAGTCCTTTGTGTTCTCTTAGAAGCACCTCTTGGTCAATAAGGAGAGTGAGTCTCATTGTATGGCATACCAAAAGTGTTTTTGCCTGTTTTAAGTTTGTTGATCTACACCACTTGTGCCTATCGTAGCCTCAGAATCATTTGTGATACATGTTATCTGGTCTTCTCATGACTTTTGTCTTTATGGTTAAATTTTAATCATTTGTCAGACGAATGGCCGTGACAAGGCATTTAAAGTTCTAGAGGGAACACAGCACATGACCGTTGGAGACAGCATATACTTAAGAATTATCAGAACGTCTTGGGAATGCCTCTTTGCCATGATCTTGAATCTCCTGGGATCAGCCAAGAGAAGAAATCCATCCCCAACTCAAGTCTGTACAAAAAGGAATTTTGATATCAATCAATCGTCCTCCTGAATTTCCTAGAGTGATGATTTAAGGAAATAAATATGAGGAACTTCATTTTAGCAATCATAAAATTTAAACCAACAAAGAGGGAAGAATATAAAAAGACAGATACCCAAAGAAACTGTGGAGAAGGGTACGATAATGAGCATTTTCCACTGTTTGAAGATCATGATCCAAAGGGGGAAAACTGTTCATACTAGAAATCTGATGCTTGATCTGAGGCTCATGGGAAAATTATGTCCTTTTTGATAATGTTTTGCTCTCGAAAATCCCAAGAGATTCACAGTTTTAGATCTCCTGTTATTGTGGAAATCCAGAAATGCATGACACTTCCAGTAACCAGGCCTCCAGGCTAAAGATCATACACGCATTTCAGTGAGTTATCAATAGTAAAACATGCCTGGGCCTGTGTCGTGAAATGAGTCCTTTATGTGGCCTTTTTCCCTGGTTCTTTGGAAAAACAGCTTGAGAGATTTTTTCCCCAAAGCCTGAGGAGTTACCTTTGATCTAGTTTTCTACCCCAGAGGGTTTGCTACTTTTGCCAGGTTGATTGACATTTCCTGAGTAAGGTGTAAACAACTTGTTTGATACTTTTTGTCTTGACCTGGGCTGCAACAGGTGATTGGTATGCACCTTTGTAGGGAGGGATCAATAGACTATGCAAATAATGTGACTATAGTCTACCAAACAAGTGAAGTGTCTGTGGCCTATGGAGATGGTACTTGTCAGTTTGTGGCCCCTGCTGGGAGAGACCATGCCTAGAAACTGACAAGGAGTTGTGTATATAAGCAGTCAACTGCAGAGGTTTTTCATACAGAAAGAAACAAGAAGAGAAGCAGCAGGAAGAAGCAGAAGCATGAAAAAAGAAAGAAGAATCAGAGAGAGGGAGGAGGCAAGGAACCTCCTAAGAGCTGTAACATGGGTAAAAGGCTGTAACACTGAAGACCGCAAGAGACCAGGAAGGGGCCCAGTGGCAGAGTCAGTGGTGACAGACAACAGGGCCAAGAGGAGCCTGTCCTGAAGGGGCTGAGAAGAGCCTGTCAGGAGAGGTCTGAGAGGGACCTGTCCTCAGAGGGCCGAGAGGAGGACTCTCCTGAGGGGCCAGAGAGGAGACTTGCACAGTAGAGAGGATCTGAGAGAGTTGTCCTGCACTGAAAAAGGGAGACTTTGCCTACATACTTCCTGATCCAGCATTGTAAACTGTTGATCCTGATTCTGAGTTGTACCCTCATTCCTTAATAAACCACTTAATTCTAAGTACAGTTTATGAGTTCTGTGTGGCCATTGCAATGGGTTATGGAACTCAGAAGAAGTAGAGAGTGCCATGGAAGGGACGGCTGGTGTTAGAATTGGTAAAAAGGTTAGAGGGTAGAGGTATGTCTGATCTCTACCTCACAGGAATCAGTTTTCTGCTGATGGTGATTCTCATTACCTCCCCTAAAGTTAGACAGATTCCAGCCCTATGATTACTACTACTACCCTTTCATAACCTGTTTATGATAAGCTTGGAGATACTACAATAAATTTCCATGATACTTGACCATATGTGACTGTAAAAAAGCAGAGTTGGTAATGAGGTGTCAAGCCCCAGATGAATGTCTGGTGACCAGCTCAAGTTGAAGACTCTGTGAGGTTCTGAGGGAGTGGACCTAATGGCTATGAGAGCTAAAAGTGAAGCACTTTTAGTTTTAACGTACAGTACATTTTTCTGTTTTGCTTGAGTACTCAAGGGTGGTAAGGATTGTGGAAATTCTAGGTCACAGCAGAGCCCTACAGAGTTGCAGTGAAATGGTGTCCTCAGCATAAGACAAATAGGTGGATATTCCCAAATGGAAACCACAAAGTTAAAAGTTGCTTTCTGTCAGAAGTGTTGCTTTATGGCCATTCAGAAAGGAGAAAGACAGTAGTAAATACATATTTATAGCCAAACTAGGGTAGTTAAACAGCATCCATTTGTAGATATTGGGAAGAGCCTTCAGGTTTTGGAATATGTACATGCTACAGCTGTATAATTTTTCAGTGATTTTAGTTTTGGCAGATGGAACATGAACCACTGATAACCTCTGAATATTCTTGAAGTTTCTCCACCAATGATTAGTTAGGGTGGTTTTAAGTAGTTTATCATAGTGGCTCTAGCATGTAGCATATTTGAGAGTCCTGTTTCACTGTCTCTGAGCAGATCAAGCACCTACCTTGGTGCTATCAGAGATCACGTGGGTAGAGTGAAAAAGGTGTCCTTTTCGAATATGTTTTTTGTTTGTTTTGTTTTATTTTTCAGGATAAAATACTTGAAAATGGACTTTGGATTGAGTGCCTTTGATTTATTTTATTATAAAGAACAGGTAATGAATTACTTGATTTGTACTCAAGTTTCCAGGGGGTCCAGTGAACTTTTAAGTTGTGTTGGGTAAAATTCTGCCAGAAATACAAAAAAATTGGTGTTATTGGCACCATAATACTTGTATATGTAAGAAGACAGACATTGACTTGAAGGTTCATTGAATGACTATCGATTGCTCTTATCTGAATGGACAAATATTGATGGGCAATAATTTCAACACTACACCCCTAACTCTTTCATCCATGAAAGCCTTGGATAATGAAAAAAAGTCTAATGAAAAGTTTTTACCACCACAATTATGAGATAAGAATGAAGGTGCTAGTGGCCTCTATTCTCAGTGAAGTGTCCTAACTTGAGCAGCAGAAGGGCCGGCCCTGATCTGAGTCCTGGCTCAAAAGAAAAAAAAAAAAAAAAGACCAACCATCACACCATTAACTATATGCCACCCTTCAGAATGCCATCAAATGAGAAGGCTCCAAAGAGGTTATGCAGACGTACAGGGTTTTTATAGAGTAAGAGGCGTCTGACACAGTTCAGCTAGTTTCAGAATACTTCATCAAAGAGTTCTGAGAAGAAAAGGGACCAGCCCTTCCACTTACTAGACCTTATTTGGGTAATACGGGTTGCGAGGAATGTCTACAGAACCAAAGTTCATGGAAAAAACTTGTCAGTCTTATAAAAGGTCTTCTATAATTTCTACAGTGTAGAAGGATTATTCCTCTACAATAGTAAAAGCTAATTATTATTTATTTAATATTGGGTTTGCCTATGTTTGTCCCCTATATTAAATAATACACCTCCCTCCTGGTTCTGTTACTTTCTTGACTTCTCCTTAATACCTTTCCACCAGAACTCTAGAAGACACTCTGACTTTGTGGTACTTATTCATAGAGTGACATAAGGGCATTTTATCTCATGATTTTTCACTTTTTAGCTAATATTTATAGAGGCTAAAGAGGAAATATGATTACTCCTCTTCTCCATTTCTCCTGAATGACCTATGCACTGGGGGTTTCTACTGCCAAAGATCTCTTTGAAGTTTTAAAAAGCAAAGATGTCACTTTAAAGATTAAGGTGCTACTGACTTAAACCATGGTATTTTCAATCATTTCATATACGTGTGAAAACAGGACAATGAATAAGGAAGACTGAAGAAGAATTGATGCCTTTGAATTATGGTGTTTGTGAAGAATATTATGGACTGCCATAAGAACGAACAAATCTGTCTTGGAAGAAGTACAGCCAGAATGCTCCTTAGAAGCAAGTATGGCGAGACTTCATTGCACATATTTTGGACATGTTATCGGGGGGACCAGACCTGGATAAGGACATCATGCTTGGAAAAGTAGAGGGTCAGCAAAAAAGAAGAAAAACCTCAACAAGAAGGATTGACACAGTTGCTGCAACAGTGGACTCAGACAGCAATAATTGTGAGGACGTCTCAGGACCAGGCGGTGTTTCGTTCTGTTGTACACAGAACGCTATGAGTTGAAACCAACTTAACGGCACCGAACAACAACAAACCATTTCTCCTGCTATTCATCATGCAATTACCAAAATGAGTTATTGCGGTGTAGATTCTGACTCGTGGCAGCCCCACGTGTGTCAGGGTAGAACTATGCTTTATGGGGTTGTGAATAGCTGATTTTTTTGGAAGTAAATTACCAGACCTTGCTTCCAAGGTGCCTTTGAGCGGACTGGAAGTGCCAACCTTTCAGTTAACAGAAAGGTTAGCAACTGACTTCATTAACCATTTGCACCACCCAAAGATGCCTCTACTCGCCATATCTCTCTCCATTTCAGAGTTCTGCTTATGTGGGGCTCATGAGGTGATGGTTTAGTGGCTCGCTTGTGAAAAAGAGATGGGAAAAACCAATTCAAACTTATCATATAATATGAAAACACTATAATCTAGTGGTAAAGATTTTCACAGAAAAATAATGATTTAAAAGAAAATAATCTCTGAAACAATCTCTGCTGTTAATTATTAGCTCAAATGGCACTTACTCAGAGAATAATATTTGGATTCATTCCATATCTCTCATAAAAATCAGATCAGTGTCATAGGTACATGGTCTCCTAGTATTATCTACACCTTCTTTAGATAATATCCTTACGACTATTCTAATTAAAGCGTTTCTTACAGTCATTTTCCTGGTCATTGTCACTGCATTATCAATTGCAGAGCACAGTTCCTGGCACATCATTTATGTAAACTTAATATTTGTTAAAGGAATGAACCAATTCTTACTAATTTGTTCTTTCTCATATTTTTCCGAAAGACTGAAAATTATTTTCTCTCGGCCTTATGATAGCAACTTTTCAGTTCAAATGCTTAACACTTTTTACATATCCAATCTTTAAAGAAAAACTAAAGTGTAAGTCATGATAAAAGTGATTTTACTCTCCATTTGTAAATTTCTACAATATATTTTAATTGTCCACTTTTATTCATCTAATTTTTTTTTAACGGCAGTTAGTCATTAAAAGTTAATACTACTTTATATTCACTTTCAGAAACTTTTCCTAATTAACCTTAAATCTGGAGAAAAAAATTTGCTCAAGCTCAGTGTTATTTATGATAATTTAGGTAATATTTCCTTTTGCTTAAGTTAAGTATACTTTTGCTACTTTCTATTTTGGTACCGAATTGTATAAACTCTTTCTCACTATAAGTTATATTAACTCAAGGCCTTTTTAATTAGGATTGTGTGAGATTTAAATGGACTTTCTTTTTTTAGTAAAACATTACTGAACTTCTGCAATGCTTAGCTGAATGTTTTTGCCATTTGTTTTATGGATGAAAGTGTTGCTAACTTAAGGAAGTACCCACCCTAACTTGTGAGGTTATAGAAAGGTTTCTAATTTAAAAGTAGAGATTTAGTCTAAACTTTGGAGGTTCCTCTATTCTCTACCAAAAACAAAAAAACTCTCACTACTAATTTATCGCATAAGAAATAATATTTGGTGTCATTTTTCATTTCTTTAAGAAATAGACACTTTTGTTGTTGTTGTTGTTGTTAGGTGCCTTCGATTCAGTTCTAAATCATAGCGACCCCATGCTCAACAGAACGAAACACTGCCCAGTCCTGCGCCATCCTTACAATCGTTTTTATGCTTGAGCTCATTGTTGAAGACACTGTGTCAATCCACCTCGTTGAGGGTCTTCTTCTTTTTCTTTGACTCTGTACTTTACCAAGCATGATGTCCTTCTCCAGGGACTGATCCCTCCTGACAACATGTCCAAAGGATGTAAGAAGCAGTCTTGCCATCCTTGCTTTTAAGGAGCATTCTCATTGTACTTCCTACAAGACAGATTTGTTCGTTCTTTTAGCAGTCCATGGTATATTCAACATTCGTCGCCAACATCACAATTCAAAGGTGTCAGTTCTTCTCTGGTCTCCCTTACTTACTGCCCAGCTTTCACATGAGTATGATGCGATTGAAAATACCGTGGCTTGGATCAGGCGCACTTTAGTCTTCAAGGTGACATCTTTGCTTTTCTACACTTTAAAGAGGTCCTTTGCAGCAGATTTACCCAATGCAATGAGTCATTTGATTTCTTGACTGCTGCCTCCATGGCTGTTGTTTGTGGATCCAAGTAAAATGAAATCCATGAAACTTCAATCTTATCTCTGTTTTTCATGATGTTGCTCACTGGTCCAGTTGTGAGGATTTTTGTTTTCTTTATGTTGATGTGCAATCCATACTGAAGGCTGTGGTCTTGGATCTTCATTAGTAAGTGCTTCAAGTCCTCTTCACTTTCAGCGAGCAAGGTTGTGTCATCTGCATAACGCAGGCTGTTAATAAGTCTTCTTCCAATCCCGATACTCCTTTCTTCTTTATATAGTCCAGCTTCTCATATTATTTGCTCAGCATACAGATTAAATAGGTATGGTGAAAGGATACAACCCTGGTGTACATCTTTCCTGACTTTAAACCAATCAGTATCCCCTTGTTCTGTCTGAACAACTGCCTCTTGATCTATGTAAATGTTCCTTTTGAGCACAATTAAGTGTTCTGGAATTGCCATTCTTCACGATGTTATCCATAATTTGTTATCATCCACACAGTCAAATGCCTTTGCATAGTCAATAAAACACAGGTAAACATCCTTCTGGTAGTCTCTGCTTTCAGCCAGGATCCATCTGATGTCAGCAATGATATCCCTGGTCCAACATTCTCTTCTGAAACCAGCCTGAATTTCTGGCAGTTCCCTCTTGATATACTGCTGCAGCCGTTTTTGAATGATCTTCAGCAAAATTTTGCTTGCGTGTGATATTGATAATATTGTTCTTTAATTTCTGCATTTGGTTGGATCATCTTTCTTGGGAATGGGCATAAATATGGATCTTTTACAGTCAGTTGGCCAGGAAGTTGTCTTCCATATTTCTTCACATAGATGAGTGAACACCTCCAGCATTGCATCCGTTTGTTGAAACATATCAGTTGATGTTCCATCAATTCCTGGAGCCTTATTTTTCGCCAATGCCTTCGGAGCAGCTTGAACTTCTTCCTTTAGTACCATCGGTTCCTGATCATATGCTACCTCTTGAAATTGTTGAACATTGACTAATTCTTTTTGGTGTAATGACTGTGTATCCCTTGCATCTTCTTTTGATGCTTCCTGCGTCATTTAATATTTTCCCCATAGAATCCTTCACTATTGCAACTAGAGGCTTGAATTTTTTCTTCAGTTCTTTCAGCCTGAGAAACGCTGAACGTGTTCTTCCCTTTTGGTTTTCTAGCTCAGGCTCTTTGCACGTGTCATTATAATACTATGCTTTGTCTTCTTGAGCTGCCTCTGCCCTTTGAAATCTTCAGTTCTTTTACTTTATCGTTTCTTCCTTTTGCTTTAGCTGCTCAACTTTCATGAGCAAATTTCAGAGTCTCCTCTGACATCCATCTTGGTCTTTTCTTTCTTTCCTGTCTTTTCAGTGACCTCTTGCTTTCTTCATATGATGTTCTTGATGTCGTTCTACAACTCGCCTCATCTGGGGTCACTAGTGTTCAATGCCTCAAATCTTTTCTTCAAATGGTCTCTAAATTCAGGTGGGATATACTCAAGGTCCTATTTTGGCTCTCGTGGACTTGCTCTGATTTTCTTCAGTTTCAGCTTGAACTTGCATAGGAGCAATTGATGGTTTGTTCCACAGTCAGCCACTGGCCTTGTTCTGACTGATGGTATTGAGCTTTTCCATCATCTCTTTGCACAGACGTAGTCAGTTTGATTTCTGTGTGTTCCATCTGGTGAGGTCCATGTGTATAGTTGCCATTTATGTTGGTGAAAGAAGGTATATGCAACGAAGAAGTTGTTGGTCTTGCAAAATTCTATCATTCAATCTCTGACATTGTTTCTATCACCAAGGCCATATTTTCCAACTACCAATCCTTCTTTGTTTCCAACTTTCACATTCCAATCACCAGTAATTATCAATGCATTCTGATTGCATGTTTGATAAATTTCAGACTACAGCAGCTGATAGAAATCTTTTATTTCTTCATCTTTGGCCTTAGTGGTTGGTGTGTAAATTTGAATAAAAGTCGTATTAACTGGTCTTCCTTGTAGGAGTATGGATATTATCTTATCACTGACAGTGTTGTACTACGGGATAGATCTTGAAATGTTCTTTTTGACGATGAATGCAACACCATTCCTCTTCAAGTTGTCATTCTCAGCATATATGATTATCTGATTCAAAATGGCCAATACCAGTCCACTTCAGCTCACTAATGCCTAGGATATTGATGTTTATGTGGTCCATTTCATTTTTGATGAGTTCCAATTTTCCTAGGTTCATACTTCATTTTTTTATACTTCATACATTCCAGGTTCCGATTATTAATGGAGGTTTGGAGCTGTTTCTTCTCATTTTGAGTGGTGGTACATCAGCAAATGAAGGTCCCAAAAGCTTTACTCCATCCACATCATTAAGGTCGACTCTACTTTGAAGAGGTAGCTCTTCCTGAGGCATCTTTGAGTGCCTTCCAACCTGAGGGGCTCATCTTCTGGCACTATATCGGACAACGTTCCGCTGCTATTCATAAGGTTTTCACTGGCTAATGCTTTTCAGAAGTAGACTGCCGGTTCCTTCTTCCTAGTTTGCCTTAGTCTGGAAGCTCAGCTGAAATGTGTCCTCCTCCATGGGTGACCCTGCTGGTGTCTGAATACCAGTGGCATAGCTTCCAGCATCACAGAACATGCAAGCCCCCACAGTATGACAAACTGACAGACACTTGGGAGTAGACACTAATAGTTGTATTTAAAATTATTGATTTTGTTGGAAATATTTATAAATTTCAAGTATAGATTGCAAAATAAGTGAAATTTACTATAGAAAATTGGTAAGTGGGAATAAAGCCATATATCCCACCAATAAAATCATTGTAACACTGATTAGAACAGTTTTTATAACATTGGCATGTCTGTACTAAATATCTGTACCAACCAAAAACCAAACCTTTTGCTATGTAGTCAATTCTGATTCACAGAGACCCTATAGAACAGAATAGAATGGCCCAACAGTGTTTCCGAGGCTGTAAAATTTATTGAAGCAGAGTGCCATGTCTTTCTCCTGAGAAGCTGCTGGTGGGTTTGAACTGCCAACATTTTGGCTTAACCACTACACAACCAGGATTCCTTATAAACTGTATAAGCTTGGATTAATTTTTAGAAGAGAGGAGAGAAGAAAATCATTTAAATCTGTTTGAAATGATTGGGAAATTTTTCACTGAAGATACTTAAAGACAACCATATGGTATTGTGAAAATGAAGTGAGAAAACATATAAATGAGTTGTACCATTGTGCTTGCATATAGTAATCCCTAGATAATATTGACTATTCTCTGTTTTTTAATTATTAAGCATAAATATACAAAAGTAGGGAAAGACATTTTCAGGAAGAGGATTTGTCTTAGTTATCTAATGCTGCTATAGCAGAAATGTCACAAGCTCATAGCTTAAACAAACAGAAATTTATTTTCTCACACTTAAGGAGGCTAGAAATTCTAATTCAAGATGCCAGCTATAGGGGATGGCTCTCTCACTGTGGGCTCGGGGGAAGCATCCTTGTCTCAGCTTCTCTAGCCCCTGGTTTTCTTGGTTCCTTCACGATCTCCACGTGCCTTCTATCTTGCCCCCATTTGCACTTGCTTGCTTCTGTACCTAACTTGTTATTTTTCTATCTCAAAAGTGATTAGGTTCAAGACACACCCTACACTCGCTAACATAACAAAGAAAGCCCTATTCCAGAAGGGTAGGTATCTTGTTGTTATGTGTTCTCAAGCCTATTTTCAACCTTGTGACAGGGTAGAACTGCCCCAGAGGGTTTCCTAGGCTGTAATATTTAACTTGGAGCCTGGGTAGTGTGGTGGTTAAGTGCTGGGCTGCTAACTCAAAGTTTGGCAGTTCAAACCCAGCTATTCAGCAGGAGAAAGATGGGACTGTCTAGTCTACAAAGGTTTACAACCTTGGAAACCCTACAGGGTAGATCTGCTTTGTCCTGTAGGGTCACTATGAGTTGGAATTGACTCGATGGCAATATGCTTGATTTTTAATCCTTAAGGGAGCTGATCGTCTGGTCTTTTCTCCGGCAAAGTTGCTGGGTAGTCTTGAATCGCCAAACTTTGGTTATCATCAGAGCACTTAACCTTTGCGTCAGCAAGGCTCTTTTTCCAATTGGGATAGGTGTAAAACCAAAACCTGTTGCTGTTCAGTCGATTCTGACTCATAGTGACCTTATAAGACAGAGAGAAGTGCCCCATAGGGTTTCCAAGGCTGTAAATCTTTATGAAAGCAGACTGCCACATCTTTCTCCAGTGGAGCAGCTAGTGGGTTCGAACCATCGACTTTTCACGGTTAGTTAGCAGCTGAGCACTTAACCACTGTGCCACGAGGGCTGGGATTTCAACACATATATTCGGGGGACAAAATTCATAACAGGATCTCACAGGGCTTCTAGAGGGTTACCACGTTATTCATTTTAAACTTCTGTTCCCCAAATTCAAGGAAGGCAATATTACCAAAGGCCTTACTCAGACACTTAACCTCTTTGCTGCGTTATTGAGCATAAGCATTTGTTTAATTGTTTGCCAGCAGGGTTTATATACTTGCTGTCTCTTCCTAACTAGACTGTAAGCTCCATAATTCCAGGAATTTAGTTTTTTTTTTTTTTTTTTTATTGCTAAAGCACCAATGTCTAAATCTGTGTCTGGCACATGCTTGATAACATTGGAAATATTTATTGTGTGCATGCATAAATGGCTGAATAAAATAAGAGCCTCCACTTAGGGGTCACTGTATTTAATATGTATTGGAAACAGCACGTAGCATGTTGAAGAATAGAATGGGTAAATTGGAGTAATAAGAGATGAGGTTGAAAAGGCAGATAAAAGCATAAAGTTTTAAATATCAAGCAGTAGAGAATTGTATCTTAACGAGAGAATTTAAAGACTTCTTATAAAGTTCAAACAATGTGAAATTGATGAAAGACAAGCAGATAAGGAAAATGAATGGAATAGAGAGTACAGAATCAGACCAAGTCACATGTGATCAGTTTATAACAAAGATGATGCTTCTGAGCTAAAAGAAAAGAATAGTCTTTTCATTTGAGACTTGCTAGGACAACTGGATGTCCATACAGAAAAGAAATGAGGAAATGTTGCTTATGCCTTACACCAAAGGAGGGGGGTTGGGGGGGGATCAGCTCTGGTAGACTGTAGATCTAAATGTGAAAGCTAAAACCTATGAAATGGCAATATAGGAAATATTCATGGCATTTGTATAGAAAAATATTGTGTAAACAGGTCACTAAAAGCACTAGTCATAAAGTCAAAGACTCCTAAATTAAATTACATAAAAATAAGAAATCATGTTCATCAGAAGGCACCTTAAACACAGTAAATAGAGTAACAGAGCCCCCATATGTATAGAGGGCTCAATTACCAGAATATATTTAAAAAAAAAGAAAATTAAAAGATAAATTGATAGAAGAAATAGGAAAGAGATGTAAAGGAAATTTCACAGATTAGGATATCCAACTGATTAAAAACACAGGAAAAGTTACTCAAACTCATTAATCACCAGGGAAATGAAAATTAAAATGGTGATGAGATACTACCACATATTTAACAAAATAGCTAAATTTAAAATAAGGATAATACCAAGTATTAAAGTGTGCAGTAACCAAAAACTTTCATTTAATTAAGTAATTTTTTTTTATAATTTTTATTGTGCTTTAAGTGAAAGTTTACAAATCAAGTTAGTCTCTCACACAATACTCCCAATTGCTCTCCCCCTAATAAGACAACCTGCTCCCTCCCTCCACAATTTCCCTTTTCCTGTCCATTTTGCCAGCTTCTAACCCCCTCCACCCTCTCATCTCCCCTCCAGGCAGGAGGTGCCAACATAGTCTCAAGTGTCCACCTTATCCAAGAAGCTCACTCCTCACCAGCATCCCTCCCCATCCCGTTGTCCAGTCCAATCCCTGTCTGAAGACTTGGCCTTGGGAATGGTTCCTGTCCTGGGCCAACAGAAGGTCTGGGGGCCATGACCACTGGGGTCCTTCTAGTCTCAGTCAGACCATTAAGTCTGGTCTCATGAGAATTTGGGGTCTGCGTCCCACTGATATCCTGCTCCCTCAGGGGTTCTCTGTTGTGTTCTCTACCAGGGCAGTCATCTGTTGGAGCTGGACACCATCTAGTTGTTCTGGTCTCAGGCTGATGTAGTCTCTGGTTTATGTGGCCCTTTCTGTCTCTTGGGCTTGTAATTACCTTGTATCCTTGGTGTTCTTCATTCTCCTTTGATCCAGGCGGGTTGAGACTAATCCATGCATCTTAGATGGCGGCTTGATAGAGTTTAAGACCCCAAATGCCACTCTCCAAAATGGGGTGCAGAATGTTTTCTTAATAGGTTTTATTAAGCCAACTGACTTAGATGTCCCCTGAAGCCATGGTCCCCAAACCCTTGCCCCTGCTGTTCTGGACTTCGAAGCATTGAGTTTATCCAGGAAACTTTTTTGCTTTTGGTATATTCCAGTTGTGCTGGCCTCGCCTGTATCGTGTGTTGTCTTTCCCTTCACCTAAAGTAGTTTTATCTACTACCTAATTAGTGAAAACCCCTCTCCCACCCTGCCCCCTTCCCGTTTCAACTATTTCTCAAGTTCTTATAATAGTGATCTTATACAATATTTGCCCTTTTGCAGCTGACTGATTTCACTCAGCATAATGCCTTCCAGATTCCTCCATGTTATGATATGTTCCACAGATTCATCATTGTTGTTTATCGTTGCATAGTATTACATTGTGTTAATATACCACAATTTATTTATCCACTCATCTGTTGATGGGCACCTTGGTTGCTTCCATCTTTTTTTGCTATTGTAAACAGTGCTGCAAGGAATATGGTTGTGCATGTATCTGTTCATGTAAAGTCTCTAATTTCTCTAGGATATATTCCAGTGAGTGAGATTACTGGATCCTATGATAGTTCTATTTCTAGCTTTTTAAGGAAGCACTAAATCGATTTCCAAAGTGGTTGTACCATTTTACATTCCCACCAGCAGTGTATAAGTGTTCCGGTCTCTCCACAATCTCTCCAACATTTATTATATTGTGTTTTTTTTTTTTTTTTGGAGAGTGAGATGGAATCTCTTTGTAGTTTTGATTTGCATTCCTTTAATGGTTAATAATTGTGAGCATTTCCTCATGTATCTGTTAGCCACCTGAATGTCTTCTTTAGTGAAGTGCTTGTTCATATCCTTTGCCCATTTTTTAATTGCGTTATTTGTCTTTTTGTAGTTGAGTTTTTGCAGTATCATGTAGATTTTAGAGATCAGGTGCTGATCAGAAATGTCATAGCACTTTTTCCCAGTCTGTAGGTAATCTTTTTACTCTTTTGTTGAAGACTTTGGATGAGCATAGGTGTTTGGTTTTTTGGAACTCCCAGTTATCTAGTTTCTCTTCTGCATTGTTAGTAATGTTTTGTATACTGTTTATGCCAGGTATTAAGCCTCCTAGTGTTGTCATTATTTTTTCTTCTATGATTTTTATCATTTTAGATTTTATATTTAGGTCTTTGATCCATTTTAAGTTCATTTTTGTGCATGGTGTGAGGTATGGGTCTTCTTTTATTTTTTTTGCAGATGGATATCCAGTTAAGCCAGCACCATTTGTTAAAGAGACTGCCTTTTCCTGATTTAACTGACTTTGGGCCTTGGTCAAATATCAGTTGCTCATATGTGGATGGATTTATGTCTGGATTCTCAATTCTGTTCCATTGGTCTATGTATCTGTTGTTGTTCCAGTACCAGGGTGTTTTGACTACTGTGGCCGTATAATAGGCTCTAAAATCAGGTAAAGTAAGGCCTCCTATTTCGTTCTTCTTTTTCAGTAATGCCTTATTTATCCAGGGGCCTCTTTCCCTTCCATATGAAGTTGGTGATTTGTTTCTCCATCTCATTAAAGAATGTCGTTGGGATTTGGATCGGAATTTGCGCTTTTGGTAGAATAGACATTTTAATAATTTTAAGTCTTCCTATCCACCAGCAAGGTATGTTTTTCCACTTATGTAGATCTCTTTTGATGTCTTGCAGAAGTGTTTTGGAGCATTCTTTGTATAAGTCTTTTAAGTCTGGTAAGATTTATTCCTAAGTATTATATCTTCTTGGGGACTACTGTAAATGGTAATGATTTGGTGACTTCCTCTTCAATGTTCTTTTTGTTGGTGTAGAAAATCCTACTGATTTTTGTATGTTTATCTTGTATCCTGATTCTCTGCTGAACTCTTCTATTAGTTTCAGTAGTTTTCTGGAGGATTCTTTAGGGTGTTCTCTGTATAAGATCATGTCATCTGCAAATAGATATACTTTTACTTCTTCCTTGCCAAACTGGATGCCCTTTATTTTTTTATCTAGCCTAATTGCTCCGGCTAGGACCTCCAGCCCAATGTTGAATAGGAGTGGTGATAAAAGGCATCCTTGTCTGGTTCTGGATCTCAAGGGGAATGCTTTCAGGTTTTCTCCATTTAGGATGATGTTAGCTATTGGCTTTGTATAAATGTCCTTTATTATGTTGAGGAATTTTCCTTCTGTTCCTACTTTGCTGAGAGTTTTTATCATGAATGGGTGTTGAACTTTGTCAAATCCCTTTTCTAAATCAATTGATAAAATCATATGATTCTTGTCTTTTGTTTTATTTATATGATGGATTACATTAATGGTTTTTCTAATGTTGAACCATCCCTGCATACCTGGTATGAATCCCACTTGGTGGGATTGGTGAATTACATTTTTGATATGTTGTTGATTTCTATTGGCTAGAATTTTGTTAAGAATTTTTGCATCTAAGTTCATGAGGGATACAGGTGCATAATTTTTTTTGAGGGGTGTCTTTACTTGGTTTTGGTATCAGGGATATGGTGGCTTCATAGAATGAGTTTGGGAGTATTCCATCCTTTTCTATGCTCTGAAATACCTTTAGTAGTAATGGTGTTAACTTTTCTCTGAAAGTTTGGTAGAACTCTGCGGTGAAGCCTTCAGTTCCAGGGTTTTTGTTGTTGTTGTTGGGAGTTTTTTGATTACCTTTTCAATCTCTTCTTTTGTTATGGGTCTATTTAGTTGTTCCACCTCTGCTTGTGTTAGTTTAGGTAGATACAGTATTTCAAGGAATTCATCCATTTCTTCTAGGTTTTCAAATTTTTTAAGGTATAATTTTTCATAGTAATCTGATATGATTCTTTTAATTTCAGTTGTATCTGTTGTAATATCTCCCATCTCATTTCTTATTCAGGTTTTTGGCTTCCTCTCCTCTTTTTCTTTGGTCACATTGGCCAATGGTTTACCAATTTTGTTAAATTTTTCAAAGAACCGGCTTTCGGTCTTGTTAATTCTTTCAATTGTTTTTCTGCTTTCTATTTCATTTCGTTCTGCTCTAATTTTTATTATTTGTTTTCTTCTGGTACCTGATGGTTTCTTTTGTTGCTCTCTTTCTATGTGTTCAAGTTGTAGGGATAATTCTTTTATTTTGGCCCTTCTTTTGGTATGTGTGCATTTATTGATATAAATTGACCTCTGAGCACTGCTTTCGCTGTGTCCCAAAGGGTCTTCTATAATCCAGTCTTTTTTGAGCAGGGTATTTTTCAGTTCCAAGTGTTTGATTTCTTGTACCTGCTTTTTCTCTTATTGAAATCTACTTTTAAGGCCCTATTGCCAGAGAAAATGCTTTGTAATATTTCAAAGTTTTGGATTCTGCTTAGGCTTGCTTTATGACCTAATATGTGGTCTATTCTGGAGAATGTTCCATGTGCACTAGAAAAAAAATATACTTGGCTGCCGCTGGGTGGAGTGTTCTGTATACGTCCATGAAATCAAGTTGGTTGATTGTGGCATTTAGATCTTCCGTGTCTTTACTGAGCTTCTTTCTGGATGTCCTGTCCTTCACCAAAAGTGGTGTGTTGAAGTCTCCTACTATTATTTTATCTATCTCACTTTTCAATGCTGATAGAGTTTGTTTCATATATCTTGCAGCCCTGTCATTGGGTGCATAAATATTTAATATGGTTATATCTTCTTGGTATATTGTCCCCAGTTTGCTTGATATATTTTTTTTTCCATCCTTTGAGTTTTTGTTTATTTGTGTCTCTAAGTCTAAGGTGTGTCTCTTGTAGGCAGCATATAGACAGATCGTGTTTTTTAATCCATTCTGCCGCTCTGTGTCTCTTTATTGGTGCATTTAGTCCATTTACTTTCGGGGTAATTATGGATAGATATGCATTTATTGCTATCATTTTGATGTCTTTTTGTGTGTGTGTGTTGTTGACAGTTTCTTTTGCCCACTTAGTTTTATGTGCTGAGTAGATAATCTTTATATGTTGTCCTTTCCTCACATTCGTTGTTGTTGATTTTGTTTCTGCTGAGTCTCTATTTTTTTCTCGTATTTTGTTTTGATGTGCAAGATAGTTTGCCTCCTTTGTGGTTACCTTATTATTTTACCCTATTTTTCTGAATTTAAATCTAATTTTTATCTCTTTATATCATCTTGTCTTCCTCTCCATACGGAAGATCTATGGCTACATTTCTTAGTCCCTCTTCGTTGTTTTCATATTGTCTTCTTTTATGTGACAACATCGCTGTTTCTCTGTTTTGAGTGTTTTTTTATCTTGATTTTTTCAAAATCAAAAAAGACTTTATCTTTATTTTTGTGATTTCCTTGTCTGGACTGACTTCTGACTGCCCTGCCCAGTGTTCTAGTCTTGGGTTGATACCTGACATTATTGATTTTCTAACCGAAGAGCTCCCTTTAGTATTTCTTGTAGTTTTGGTTTCGTTTTTACTAATTCCTTAAACTTGCATTTATCTGGAAATGTCTTAATTTCACTTTGATATTTAAGAGACGGTTTTGCTGGATATGTGTTTCTTGGCTGGCAACTTTTTTCCTTCTATTTTTTATATAAGTCATTCCACTGCTTTCTTGCCTGAGTAATTTCCTAATTTAGTACAATTAATCAAGTGTTTATTACATGCTAGGCAACTTTTTTTTTTTTTAAGTTTTTTTAAGGTACTACATCATTTAATATTTGAAATAGCCTATAAAAAAAAAAGATAGGCTCTATTGTTTTGCCCGTTTAACTGATGAGAAAATTTTAGCAAAAAAGTTTAAATGAATTATTCAAGGTCACTTAGATGGTAAGCATGGAAACCACCGGAGGATTTTTCAAGATAAATTACAGAGAGCTCATGTTGAGGAATAATTGAAAATTAAATTTCATTTATTTGGAATCGACTCAACGGCACTAGGTTTTTATATAAATAGAAAGCCAGATTTTGGGGTGGGAGGATGATGTTGCTGTTGTTATGTGCTGTAGAGTCGGTTTCAACTCTTAGCCACCCTGTAGAACAGCCCCACAGAGTTCCCACGGAGCAGCTGGTGGAGCCAAACTGCCAGCCATTTGATTAGCAGCCTATTGTGCCAACAAAGCTCCTGGGAGGTTATTATAAGGAAAAAACAACAAAAAAACCCTCAGGAATTATTGAAACAAAAAAAAGCTTTAATTTTTTTCTGAGAGAGTGAGTAACATGATATAAATCTTTAGAAAAGGAACAAGTTGACTTCTATTTCTTGCAATACAATTCCCTTAAACTTGTAAAACTGCTAGTTTAAAATAAATAAATAAATTATCTTAAATGCAGCCACAAGTTGGCAAGAAAGGAACACTTAAGTGAGTATGGCAACCTAGGAAGCTATACTGAATATTAAATTGTATTTTAGCCTTGAAGGCATTTGAAGAACCTACTGAATTTCACTTCAGTGTTCAAGGTGAACTGTCTTGAGAGCTGGAAGACAAAATGAAGGACCTGCCGAAAGTGTGGTATGTAATAGAAAAGCCTACCATATAGCTGGGATCCCAAAAGAGGAATCAGGAGGTTAAAGTTTAACTAGAAAAAAATCCATGCTCTCCCAAAGAGAAAACAGTAAAAAAAAAAAAAAAAAAAAATCTATTTCAAACCTTGAAGATTCTTAGAAGGCAAATAATCTTCTCTGAAATTGTGGAACCAAATTAACACCCACGTGAGTTTTCACCTCAAATTCATAATGTCTAAGTATTTAAAACAAAAACAAAAAAGCAAACTTGCTGCTATTGAGTGAACTCCAAGTCACAGAGACACTATAAGACAGAATAGAACTGCCCCATACTGTTTCCAAGGAGTGGCTGGTGGATTCGAACTGCCGACTCTTTGTTTAGCAGCTGAACTCTTAACCACTATGCCACAAGGGCTCCAAGTATTTAAAAACCGAAGACAAAAACAAACAACCAAAAACCATACTCAGTGCTGTCTGACGTTACTTGACCCAGTTTTTGCCTGCAAATCCAGTTTTGAGGAGTGCAATGGTGAAGTGCTGAACTGCTAACTAAAAGTCCAAGAGTTCCAATCCACCAGCCACTCTATGTGGCAGTTCTTTTCTGTCCTACAGCATAGATATGACTCGGAATAGACTCAACAGCAACTAACAACAGCGACGTCTCAGGGTCCCTGGGGGGTACAAATGGTTAAGGCACTTAGGTGGTAACTGAAAGTTTAGAGGTTTGAGTCTACCCAGCAGCACCTCTGGAGAAAGTCCTGGTGATCTGTTTTGGAAACATCAGTCATGGAAAAGTCTGTGGAGCACAGACCTTCTTTGATGCACATGGGGTGGCTATGAGTTGGAACTGGCTAGACAGCAACTGGTTAACACCATCTCAGTCCTCAATCTCTAGCCCCAAGGAAATTCCATATAACTGATATACAGATATCACTTTAAAGAAAATAAGAAGCTTCCAGTCAATCACTAAACATTCAAGAAATCTAGGCAACATGAATGAGAGACAGCAGGATAATACAACTGGTAGAATCAGATAAACAAAAACTAGAGATATTAGAATTAACACACAGAGAATATGAATTAACAAATATGTTTCAAAAATTAAAGGTGAGTGTTGATCAGATGAGTAAATGGCTGGCATATTTGTAAAAGAAATGAAACAAAATTACTAGAAAATAAACTCTCACACACACACTACCCCTCCCCCCTCATGCACCCACTATATGTGTGTGTCTCTTGGTGGGAGCAGGGTAGCCTTAGATTCAGAGCAACCAAGAGGATTGCTGAGCTGGGTGCTCCCTGTAGTGAGATGTCTCTTGCTGGTGTCTAAGACCACCTGATATCCCTGAGTGGGGAAGGGATTCTCAGGATTTGCAGGGAAGCAGAGCATATTCCAGGTTGGGCACCTGCGGCTGGATCTCCTTTGATGATGCTGACTGGCTGCCCAGCATGCACTTTTCTACCTAGAGACACTGGGTATCTGGGTGGCACCAGCAAGAGTATTACACCAGAACAAGTGCCCCCAGCTGACCTGGAAAGCTCTTCATGCCCATGAGCTAGAGAATCCTTTCCCCAACTAGAGACACCAGGTGATCTAGCGACACTGAAAAGGGAGATCTTGCTACAAAAACTGCCCTCCCAGAAGGCACTCTTTGTCATGGCCGGCTACAGGCTTCCTTTTCCCACCAATAGGCAACAGGAAGCTGCCTGCCAGAAGCACCAGCAGGGTCAAAATGATCAAACTAACAGAGCAAAGACTCTGGAAATTCAATTTTCTTTGAAACGATAGTTCACATTCATCCTAAATCAAGAAAACAAACCTGTTGCCAATCAGTGGTTCTGACTCATAGCGACCCTATAGGACATAGTAGACCTGTCCTATATGGTTTCCAAGGAGGGGCTGTTGGATTCAAACTGCCGACATTTTGGTTATAAAAGCTTATAAAAACCGGTACTTGAAAGCTCATTGTAGCTTTATTCCTAATAGCCCCAAACTGTAATCAACAGAGATGTTCTTCATAGGTATATGGTCAAACACACCGTAGTACATTCACATACACGTGGAACAAACAGTGGTGCATCATGTTTGGTATGCAGAGTATACCAAACTATGGTACATCTATACCATGGAATATTACTCAGCAATGAAAAGGAACAGACTTTTGATCTATGAGCAAATTGGTGAATTTCAAGAGAATAATGCTGAAAAAAATTGGAAAAATAGCTCATCTAAAAAGGCTACATACTGTATGTATATTCTGTTTGTAATATTGTGCTACAGTTTTGCAAGGTAATACCATTGAGTAAAAACCAGTAATGTGTACATGGAATTTCTGTAGACTATTTCTTTCAAATTTATGTGAATCTATAAGTATATCAAAATACAAAGTTTATCTATGAAAATTGTTTACACAAAAAGTATTTTGAAGATTGTGGCAAATAGAGACAATGGAGGTGTCCAAGATTTCTGCCCCCTGGTGTTCACACCCTGTATAATCCATTCTTCTTGAGTGTGGGTGCAATTTGTCATTTGTTTCAAGCAAACAGTATATGGTCAAACAGAAGGGATTTTCTGTATTTAGTTAAGGTCTAAAAGCGTAAAAGTGATTTTTTTTTTTCTCCAAGTGACTTAAGAAAAACACAGCCAGCACCTTACTTGCAGCCTTACGAGACCCTCACCAGAGGACCCAACTAAGCCAAGACCAGGCTCTTTATCCACAGAAACTATGACATAATAAAACAGTGCTGTTTTAAGTCATTACATTTGTGGTAACCTGTCAGGCAGTAATAAAAAACTGGCATTCCTGCACGGTACTAACGGTTAATGCGCTCGGCTGCCAACCAAAAGTTTGGGGCATCAAGTCTACCCAAAAGTGTCTTTAAAGAAAGTCCTGGTATTCTAGTTCCCAAAAACCAACCGTTGAAAACCCTATGGAGAACACCATGGGCATTTCTATTCTGACCCACATGGGGTCACTTCCCCAAAACCAACCGGTGAAAACCCTATGGAGAACACCACGCGCATTTCTACTCTGACCCATGTGGGGTCACCACGAGTTGGAAACTAGTCAAAGGCAAGAGAAAAAAAAAAAAAAAGAAAAGAAAGCTAATAGAGAGGCAGATCACTATAAAAGACAGTGATGCTAATATTTAATTTTGTTAATTATTGATTAACTATTTGTACTATAATAGTAATTTGATTTTAAATTGTATTCCAATTTTGCACTTGCAAACATACAGTAATTAAAAAAAAAAAATAGTGAAGTTTCCTGTTGCTGCAAGTTGAAAGCAAGGAGCAGTACGATGAACCTGCTGGAAAATATATATCCCTGTCAGTTTTACATGTGCTTTGTCACAAAAGTCAATCTTTTGGTTTAACTTAGGTGTTTAAAAGTGTCTCCAGTTTTACCTCCCTCCAGCACCATGAAAGTTTGATTCCAATGCTCTTTAACTATACAGTGAGCACAGAGGTGAGTTTTATTTTATAGACTCCAGGAAGACATCTGAGTTTGTAATGGAATTTTGAACTTTTGAAGATATTTTATTATTCGTCCTATCTTTTATTACTCTTGAATTTGCTCCTCATTTTTTTAATCCTTATACTTTGACATTGCCAGATGATCTCAAACAGGCGTGGGACACAGACCAGGTGAACTCCTCAATTGTGCACGTTTGACATATGTGTCCTCACCATCTTAATGTTTTTCTTTATTTTCTATATGTGCATACACTGAAGTTATAATTAATCTGACTACTCATGATAGAACCAAAATCCAAACTCATTGCCATGGAGTCAATTCCAACATTCGGGGACCCTATAGGACAGAGTATAACTGCCCTCTAGGGTATCCAAGGCTATAATTTTTTACAGAAGCTGACTGCTATATATTTTTCCCACACAGTGGCTGGAGGGTTCAAACTGCCAACCTTTTGGTTAGCAGCAGAGAGCCTTAACCACTGTGCCACCAGGGCTCCTTCTTTTCATGGTATCAAGAGAAAAAAAATCATATTTTCCCCAAAATCATACCTTTAATCAGTTTGCAGATACCCATAATATCAAAGGGCATCTCATCAGACTAAAATCAATAATCTTCTATTGGCAATTT
Organism: Elephas maximus indicus; assembly: GCF_024166365.1. Classification (NCBI taxonomy): domain Eukaryota; kingdom Metazoa; phylum Chordata; class Mammalia; order Proboscidea; family Elephantidae; genus Elephas; species Elephas maximus. Next base: position 59,896,653 of record NC_064832.1, read on the forward strand.
TTCCCTTGTCTTTTTTCAAAGATTGAATATCCTTAATTAATTCTTTGTATTAAATATCTCACCAATTTTTACAGTGTACATATTTTCATTTTTAAAAAACCCTCTTCTCCTCTAAGCTATTCTTTTATATTTTCACCTTCTTTTTATTTTTTAATCTATATTATAACCTACGTCTTTGGTTTAGAGGACTTCCTTTTTATATTTGAATTTTATCCATGTATTTTCTGGTTTAGTATATTTGTGTATTTGTAACATTTTATTGTTTTTTTTTTATTTCAGTCTTTTACTTACACACTGTCTCGATCCTTTTTATTTGCTAACTTATCTCATTTTCTTATTTATTCTTTACTAGCTTATTATAGTTCATCTATATATGATTAAGAAATCTGTTTCTTTATTGGTCGTTGGAGATCTCACTGAATTCTGGGTGTTGAGTGGTTCAGTGATTTGCGGACTAGAGTAGGGAGGAATAAACACAAAATATTTTCTCAGTTACTGAGGGTTATCTCATTCAAAAGTCTGCTTAATTTTGCTTGCGCTTTTTCTCTTACCTAGAATATTAGGTATTGATTTCAAATGCTATTTTGTTGTTTCCACAGAAGTGAAATAAATAAAGCATATCAATTTAAAATAGAATCTCTAGTGACAGGACCCTTGAGTGGTGTGGTTAAGCACTCAGATGCTAGCCAAAAGTTAGAGTCCCAACACCATCCACCCAGAGGTGCCTCAGAAGAATGACCTGATGATCTACTTCTGAAAAATCAGTCATTAAAAACCCTGTAGAGCACAATTCTACTCTGACACACACGGGGTCACCATGAGTTGGAATTGACTCAAAGATAACAATGGGCTTAAGCGTAGCAACAATTGTGAGGATAATGCAGGACCACGCAGCATTTGTTTCTGTTGTACATAGGGTAGTTATGAGTTGGAGCCGACTAGATGGCACCGAACAACAATGACACCCTATACAAAACTCTCTCTGTCTCTCAGGTTTTGATAATCACACTCTCCTTTACTCCCCCAGAACAGGGTGTGGTAATAGTGACTCCCTGTTACACTTCGGTTCTTTGACTGTCTCTTAGACCAGCATGAGTGTCTTGTCATTATACAATTCTATCTTGCCTAAGACAAGGGCTGGAACAGTGCCTGTGGCATATAGAGGATGTCTTAGTATCTTAGTGCTTCTGTAACAGAAGTATCACAACTGAGTGGCTTTAAAGAACAGAATTTTATTTTCTCTCAGTTCTGGAGGCTAAAAGTCCAAATCAGGGTGTCAGCCATGTCAATTCCTTCCTTATCAGTAGCCCTGGGTGTTCAAGTTTCCTTGGCTTATAGAGTATCCTCGCATGGTATACGTTTCACCTCTTGTGTTTATGTCTCTGTGTCTAGTCTACGTTTCTGATGTAATTTCCAAGTGGATAAATTTAGAACAATCCTACTTGTGTATGATTTAATTAACATAAAAAACCCTATTTCCAAACAGAATTATATCCCAAGGAATAGGGGTTAGTAATCCAGCACATGACAGAGGAATTTGACAATAGAAAAGTACAACCTTCAAAAAAATGACATCACTATTAATAAAATAAAGTCATGTTAAAACCATATGACAGCATTTTGCTATGCTATAGACTTTAAAATATAAAGGAAAATAAAAGATAGTACCCAGTGTTTCTGAGGACATGGGAAATAAGCTCTACTGCAGGGTGGTATTTTATTCTTTTCTTTTACTTTTTTAAGAGATAATCTAGCACACGAATGCACTCTGAAGTGAATCTGCTTTAGAAACTTAATCTAGAGGGTAAAAACAGATTTAGGGAAAGATTTGTATATAACGCTATCTTATCCTGTTAGTTTGAGTCCCTGGTTGGCACAACCAGTTAAGTGCTCAGCAACTAATTAAAGCTTGGTGATTCGAACCCACCCAGAGGCACTTCAGAAGAAAGGACTGGTGATCTACTTCTGAAAGGTCAAAGCCTTTGAAAACCCTATGGAGCACAATTCTATCGTGAAACACATGGGATCACCATGAGTTGGAATTGACTTAATGTCAACAGATTCAGATTTTTGGTACCCTGTTATTTGTAATGTTGTTGTTAGTCGCCATCCAGTTGATTCTGACTCATGACAACCCCATGTGTACTGAGTAGAACTGCTCCATAGGGTTTTCAAGGCTGCGACATTTCAGAAGTAGAAGTCTAGGCCTTTCTTCCGAGGTGCCTCTGGGTGGGTTTGAACCACTACCCTTTCAGCTGGTAGTCTAGCACTTAACCATTTGCACCATATCCTAAAGAGATGGAATACATCTTATTACGTGACAATTGGGGATCACATGTTAGGCATGCATGCCCATATCGTATCCAGAACCCCAAATGGAAAAGTCTTTTCTGGGTAATTAAAAAACAAATAAAAACTAGTAAAGAACTAGGGAATAATTATATAATACTTTGTATGGATGCGCATGAAGTCTACCAGTGAGGAACCAGAGGGATTTGAGCATTCACTATGACAGGACTAACCTGAGCTATAGAAAATATCAGATGGTCCTCAGCTCTGCAATAATATTGTGACCTTATGCTAGTTCTGAAGTCCTTGATATTCCTGAAATTAAATCTGTTTTATTTTGAATACTTCGTTCAACCTGTTAGTTGTTATCTTCTAAAAAAGACAATTGATTGCAGTGTACAAATATTCCAGTAAGAAAGATAACCAAAAACCAACCAAACCCAGTGCTGTCAAGTCAATTCCGACTCCTGGTGGCATAGTGGATAAGTGCTAATGCTGCTAACCAAAAGGTTGGCAATTTGAATCCACCAGGCACTCCTTGGAAACTCTATTGGGCAGTTCTGCTCTGTCCTACAGGGTCACTATGAGTCAGAGTCGACTTGATGGCATTGGGCATAAGAAAAATAGAATCACTAAATTTAATTTATCTGAACAAATAGCCTTTCCCAGCCTTCTTCGTGCAGGTAACAAGTATGTAACAGTATTAGAACAATCAGAAGAAAAGTAAAACTTTCTGACAGTTAACATATTCAGTTTACCTTTACTCAAACAGTTTTCTGTATTGGTTTTTCTCTTTACATTTTTAATGATTTGTAGTTTTACACTTGCTGATTATTTCATTTACTTAAGAACTGTGTATTGACTTCCTCCTATGTACAAAGGGCTATCAGGATAAAAAGAAATAGACACAGAGCATTTCCTCACATCAGTAACAATCTTCTAAAGAAATGAAAATGTGTTTGAAAAACAATCACTAAAACAATATTTATAGGCTCATGTTCTAAGCCGAAAATATGTCTCTTGGTAAAGGCCCTTTGTTTGCTGAAAGGAGTGACAAATATACAGACAGTGCAAAAGAGATGGAAATAGATCTTACTGCTAACAAAAAGGAGCCAGGAAAGATGTAGATGCTACATGGAGAAATACCAGTTCAGAGAGGTGCAACTGGTGATTAGTGGCTAAAGAAGAGTTTTTAAGAGAAAGCATCTATTAGGGATTTAATAAGGTCCTTTTGCTTTCATATGTTATTTAAACCTTCTTCTCTGTCATACCACAATCTTTTGTAAAAGTTATATGGCTCTCATATTATTTCTGAATAATAATTAATTAGTTTTGCCTCAATTAGAGCTTCCATTTTTCACAGGTCCAAAGATAATGAAGATAAGTACAAGACAGGGTCAAATATAATATTACTAGATTAGTTTCTTGCTTTATTCCCAGCTTTATTCTAAATAGCCAAAGGCAGTTCTCCCTTGTGACCAAAACATGGTCGTGCTCCCTTACTGCTTAGAGACTAGGGCAAGCTTCTTTCTTTTCCCCAAAGAGAAGAGACTCTTTTTCCTTCTTTCCCCTCCCAGCCACAATAAACATAATCTTGGTATGCTATTACATACAAAAGTATTTTTAAGGAGGATTTATGGAAAGAGAATTCATTTTAACCTCCGTAAACCTCACCTTCACTGACAGGGTTGGGATCTAGGCATATAACTAGACAAAACAGTCAGAAAAAGACTAAATGTTGGCTTGATTTCTTAAAATCTGACCTTTTTAATATTATCCATGATCGTCTAGTTTTATACAATCCTGAAAATTTTAATTGAAAGAAGTGTTTCTTTTCAGAATATTATACACATAAAACAATAAATAAATTAGTCAAACTTTCAAATACATTGATAAAATATTTGTCAATTTATTGGCATTTTCTAATGTGTCAGGAGAAACCTAAAATATATTTTATTAAATTTGAAGTTTTATATAGGCAATTGTCTTAGTTATCTAGTGCAGCTATAACAGAAATATCACAAGCTGATGGCTTTAAAAAAGAGAAATTTATTCCCTCCCAGTCTGGAGGCTAGAAGCTGTAATTAAGGGTGCCAGCTCCAGGGGAAGGCTTTCTCTCTCTGTTGGGTATGTGGGAAGGTCCTTGTCATCAGTCTTCCCCTGGCCTAGGAACTTCTTAGTGTAGGAACCTTAGGTCGAAAGGACATGCTACCCTCATGGTTTTTCATTCCTGATGGCAAGAGTTGCCCCTGTCTCTCTGCATGCTTCTCTCATTTATATCTCATATGACATTGACTAAAGACAGCCTAATCTTGTAGACTGAGTCCTGTCTCATTAATATAACTGCCTCTGATCTTGTCTCATTAACATCATATAGGTAAGATTTACAACACACAGGAAAATCACATCTGATGACAAAATGGTGAACAATCACACAATACTGGGCATCATGGGCTAGCCAAGTTGACACACATTCTTGGGGGACACAATTTAATCTGTAACAGAAATGGAAAAACATGTGTGGACAGCTGTGTTAGGGTTCTCTAGAGAAACAGAATCAATGAGCCATATATTTTGGAGATAATATACACATATATATTCAACATATATGCATATATTATATATATATGCATATGTGTGTGTATGTATGTATGTGTGTGTGTGTGTGTATATATATATATACACCCCCCATGAGTTTGTCGGTTTTTCATACCGTAGGAGCTTGTCTGTTGCTGCGATACTGGAAGCTATGCCACCATTTTCAAATGCCAGCAGGGTCACCCATGGTGGACAGGTTTCAGCTGAGCTTCCAGACAAAGACAGACTAGGAAGAAGTACTCGGCAGTCTACTTCTGAAAAGAATTAGCCACTGAAAACACTGTGAATAGCAGTGGAACACTATCTGAGTTAGTGCCAGAAGATAAGGCCCTCAGGTTGGAAGTCACTCAAAATAAGACTGGGAAAGAGCTGCCTCCTCAAAGTGGAGTCAACCTTAATGAGGTGGATGAAGTCAAGCTTTCGGGACCTTCATTTGCTTATGTGACATGACTCAAAATGAGAAGAAACAGCTCCAAACATTCATTAATAATTGGAATGTGGTACATACAAAGTATGAATCTAGGAAAATTGGAAGTCGTCAAAAACGAAATGGAACACACAAAGATCGATATCCTAGGCATTAGTGAGCTGAAATAGACTGTTATTGGCCATTTTGAATCAGACAATCATATAGTCTACTATGTCAGGAATGAAAACTTGAAGAAGAATGGCGTTGCATTCATTGTCAAAAAGATCTTTGCGAGATCTACCCTGAAGTACAATGCTGTCAGTGATAGGAAAATATCCATTCACATACCAGGAATACCAGTTAATACCACTATTATCCAAACTTACTGACCAACCACTGAGGCAAAAGATTAAAAAATGAAGATTTTTGCGAACTTTTGCAGTCTGAAATTGATCAAACATGCAATCAGGATGCACTGGTAATTACTGGTGATTAGAATGTGAAGGCTGGAAATAAAGAAGGATAGGTAGTTGGAAAATATGGCCTTGGCAATAGAAATGATGCTGGAGATGGCATGATAGAATTTTGCAAGACCAACAACTTCTTCATTGCAAATACATTTTTTTAAACATCACAAACGGCAACTATACACGTGGACTTTGCCAGATGGAACACATGAGAATCAAATGGACTACATCTGTGGAAAATCTCAATATTATCAGAACAAGGCCAGGGGCTGACTGAAGAAGAGACCATCAATTGCTCACATACAAGTTCAAGTTGAAGCTGAAGAAAATTAGAACAAGCTCCCGAGAGCTAAAGTATGACCTTGAGTATGTCCCAGCTGAAATTAGAGAACATCTTAAAAATAGATTTGGTGCGTTGAACACTAATGACTGAAGACCAGAGAAGTTGTGGAATGACAAGGGCATCGTATATGAAGAAAGCAGGTGGTCGTTAAAAAGATAGAAAAGACCAAAATAGATGTCAGAAGAGATTCTGAAAATTGCTCTTGAATGTTGAATATCTAAAGCAAAGAGAAGAAATGATGAAATAAAAGAGCTGAACAGAAGATTCAAAGGGCATCTCCAAAAGACAAAGTAAAATGTTATAATGACATGTACAAATAGCTGGAGATAGAAAACCGAAAGGGAAGGACATGCTTGGCATTTTTTAAGCTGAAAGAACTGAAGAAAAGATTCAAGCCTCAAGTTCTAATACTGAAGAATCTACAGGGAAAATATTAAATGAAGCAGAAAGCATCAAAAAAAGGAAAGAACGCACAGCATCACCATACCAAAAAGAATTGGTTGACATTCATCCTTTTCAGGAGGTAACGTATGATCAGGAACTGATGGTACTGATGGAAGAAGCCAAGCTGCACTGAAGGCATTGGTGAAAAACAAGGCTTCAGGAGCTCACAAAATACCAAATGAGATATTTCAACAAATGGATGCAGCACTGGAAGCACTCACTCATCTATGCCAAGAAATTTGAAAGACAGCTACCTGGCCAACGGACTGGAAGAGATCAGTATTTTTGTCTATTCCAAAGAAAGATGATCCAACTGAATGTGAAAATTATAGAACAATATCATTAATATCACATGAAAGTAAAATTTTGCTGAAGTCGACTCGAAAGCAGTTGCAACAGTATATTAACAGGGAACTGCCAGAAATTCAAGCCGGATTCAGAATAGGATGTGGAACAAGGGATATCATTGCTGATGTCACATGGATCCTGGCTGAAACCAAAGAGTACAAGAAACATGTTTATGTTTTATGGACTATGCAAAGGCATTTGACTGTGTGGATCATAACAACCTATAGATAACATCACAAAGAATGGGAATTCCAGAACACTTAATTGTGCTCATGAGAAACCTATACATAGAACAAGAGGCAGTCATCTGAATAGAACAGTGAGATACTGCGTGTTTTAAAGTCAGGAAAGGTGTGTGTCAGGATTTTATCCTTTCACCATGCCTATTCAATCCACATGCTGGGCAAATAGCCCAAGAAATTGGACTCTCTGAAGAAGAATGGGACATTAGAATTGGAGGAAGACGCATTAACAACCTGTGTTATGCAAATGACACAACCTTGCTTGCCGAAAGTAAAGAGGTCCTGAAGCACTTACTAATGAAGATTGAAGACCCAAGCCTTCAGTATAGATTACACCTCAACATGAAGAAAACAAAAATTCTCACAACTGAACCAATAAGCAACATCATGATAAACGGAGAAAAGATTAACGTTGTCGAGGATTTAATTTTACTTGGATTCATAATCAACACCCATGGAAGCAGCGGTCAAGAAATAAAACGACACATTGGATTGGGCAAATCTGCTGCAAAAAACATTTTCAAAGTGTTAAAAAGCATAGATGTCACCTTGAAAACTAAGGAGGGCCTGACAGAAGCCATGGTGTTTTCAATCACCTCATGTGGATGTGAAAGACGGACAATGAATAAGGAATACTGGAGAATTGATGCCTTTGAATCATGGTGTTGGTGAAGAATACTGAATAGACCATGGACTGTCAAAAGAATGAACAAATCTGTCTTGGGTGAAGTGCAGCCAGAAAGCTCCTTAGAAGCAAGGATGTAGAGACTGCATCTCACATACTTTGGACATATGCCATCAGGAGGACCAGTCCCTGGAGAAGGACATCATGCTTGGTAAAATAGATAGTCAGCAAAAAAGAGGAAGACCCTCAACGAGGTAGACTGACACAATGACTGCAACAATGGGCTTATTGTTGTTGTTGTTACTAGGTGCCGTTGAGTCAGTTCTGACTCGTAGCAAACCCATGCACAACAGAACTAAATGCTGCCCGGTCCTGAGCCATCCTTACAATTGTTGTTATGCCTGAAATGGGCTTATACATAACAACAATCATGAGAATGGTGCAGGGCCGGACAGTGCTTCGTTCTGTTGTACATAGTGTTGCTTTGAGTCAGAAGGTACTTGATTGCACCTAATAACAACACAAAATATACACATATACATATATATGTATATGTTTGTACATATGTGTGTATATCTGTATGTGTGTGTGTATATGTATGTATGTATGTATGTGTGTATATATTGAAAGAGAAATAAAGAGATAATTCAAGGCATTGGTTTATGTAATTGTGAGGGCTGAAAACTCTAAAAATTGAAGGTCAGGCAGTGGGCTGGGGGTGGGGCTTCTGCTGGCTCATGGGATTCTTTGGGCCTGGCAAGTCTAAAATCTGTAGGTCAGGTGGCAGGCTAGAGACTTTCATAGGCTTGAGTCCCAAGATCCACTGTTGAGACAACATGAAGGGTACAAAGTCAAGAAATAGAGTCCTGCCAAAATATCTATTTATAGTGTCAAGGCTTAAGGAACTCTCTTTCAACTGCTTGATTGCATTGCATTAGACTACATTATGGGCTATGATTATATTAGATTACTTTATGGAACAACAACTACTTTAGTGTTTGGCAAAACCACTGGCAACCACAACCCAACCAAGTTGAGGCATAAAATTAACGATCACGACAGATACTATTTGTATTGCTTCAGCCTTAAGTTTATATCTTTAAGAAGAATACTAATGACATGGAGAATAACTAACTATGATCTTAAGAAAAGCAATTAGCCACAGTGTTCTACATCCTGAATATTTACTGACCTCTCTCAATGCTATGGGCACAAGTCTCATATGAACTAATTGAGCTGCTGGGTAGTTAATTATCTGGGATTTCTATGTCCTTCATTATTTAACCTTTTTGGATTTGTACATGAGTTTGGAGTTTCAGCTTGGAATCTGGTGTTACTATCTTACCACAGATTTCCCAACATTGATGAAAAATGTCAAACAGAGCCTGCTGATGCTCAAACTATAGACCTACCAACAGCCAAGGCAGATGTGTTTGTATTAGAATAGATCAGATCACTGCATGCGTAGTCATCTGATTTAGACGATGACAAGCCTGTCTTGATGAACACCTGGTTTAGCTCATTGGATGCAAGAGAAATGTGTATCTCAAAGACATATAATTATATATTTTATAGCTAAAAATGTGTTCTAAAAGCAATATCAGTTCAACATGTCCTTAAACATTGGGCATTTAATGTGACCCAAGTGGTTGCTGTGTTCATATTGCAAGTAACGTCATTATGCGTCACTATGAGTCAGAATTGACTCAACGGCAAAGGGTTTGGTTTTTCACTCGTATTTGTAGCAGTGAGGAAGAAGACAATGTCAAGGATGACAGCTAAGTTTTACATCTGAATATATTAATAATGGCCTCAGTGAATTTTGAACAATACTTAAAATCCAAGATTTAGAATTTAGAGTTAACTCTGGTATATGTTAAAGTCTAAAAGAAGATGTCTGGTAATCAATGGGATGAGTCTGAAGGTCATGGAAATGTTTTGATTGGAAATGTAAATTTCTGAGTTGCTCTTGAATGGCTACAATTTGAATCTAATTTGAGTTTTCCTAGAGAGAATCTATAGGGTGAAAAGAAAAGAATTCCTTGGGTAGAAGCTTGAGAAATTCCCATCATTTAATAAATGGAAAATATGCATTTAAGCTTATAGAGGATGGTGAGAAAAAAAAGGAGGGTGATGTGTCATAAAAAAAGAAGGGAAGAGGGTATACAGAATGTACAGTCATTGGAAGAGACCAAAAATTAGAGTCCAGATAGGAGGTAAAGCTAGAAGTGATTTAGAAACTTAGAGATTATTCATTACCTTGGTTTGAATGAAAATTGCTAGTGTCACAGGGGCAAAAGTGAGATTTGAGTAAATTGAAGAATGAGTTGAATGTGAGTAACCATTTGAGATACATAATTATACAGGAAATGAGAAATAAAGTATCCAGTGTGGAATGTGAAATGAAAAAAGGGTGTTCTTCGTTGTTTGTTTCTTTGTATTTTCCTTTTGAGGGACAGAACTTGACCATATTCACCAGCCAACAGGAAAGACCCAGTTATGAGATTAGTTAAAATGAACACACTACACAACAATAACTGGAATGTATTTCTTAGTCATTGTTAATGAGTTCCCAAATTTAGCAAATAAAAAAAGAAGATGCACCAATTAAAATTTCATTTCAGATAAACAATAAATATTTTTATTTTGTATCAATATAGTATGTCCCATGAAATATTTGAGACATATTAATATCAAAATTTTATTTGTTGTTAACGAGACTTTCAAATTTAACTGGGCATACTGCATTTGATCTTGCATCCCTAATTTTTATAGATTTTCCTATGCCATTATGCTACTCATAGCTGTTTCAATTTCAGTCAGGAATAGTGACCTCAATTTCTAAAAATCTCCTGGCACACAGGTGAAAAAACATGGTAAAACTAGATATTGGAAAGGGGTACTGGTTAGATGCAGCAAGGTGTGGGAAACAGGACTGTAAATGTCTTAGTTACTAGCCTGGTGGCTAAACTAAGATCATATTGCAATGCATTTTTCAAATTCTGAATGTTCAAGGACACACCACTTTGACTATAGAAAAAATTATCATTTTCTATACGTTCCTCAAAGTCCCTGGATGGTACAAATGATCAAGCACTCAACTACTAGCCAAAAGTTTGGCAGTTCTAACCCAGTCAAAGGCATCTTGGAAGACAGACTTAGGGATCTTCTTAAAGGTCACAGCCTTGAAAAGCCTGTGGAGCAGTTCTACCCTGAACACATAGGGTTTCCATGAGCTGAAGTCGACCCAACAGCAACTACCAACAACAACAACAAATTTTTTCTCTGGTATTTAAGAGAATTAAACTGGGTTTAGCTGATGTTTGCTTGAAATAGCAACATAAAGTTCTTGTGCTCTGACGTTCTCATCCTGACACCCTGCTTCTGTCTCTGGTATTGATAACTCTCTTGAGCTACAAAAGGCCATCTTTTGCTTATATGTGCCTCACTCTGACTTTATGGTAGACAAAAGTGTTCTATCATTTTCTATCCCATTCCCAGCATAAGATAGATCTTTCCTTCATTTCTGAAAGATGGGCTTTTCCCTTTCTGCCTTCAAAACACAAAACCCAAACCAAACCAATCCAAACCCTTTGCTGTGGAATCGATTTTGATTCATAGCTATTCATAGGCAGAGTAGAACTGCTCCATAGGGTTTCCAAAGCTGTAAGTCTTAGCGAAAGTAGGCTGCCACATCTTTCTCCCGCAGAGGATCTTGTGGGTTTGAATCGTGTGCCTTTCCATTAGCAGCCGAGCTCTTAACCACTGTGCCACCAGGACTCCTTTAAAGACACAAGAATACCATAAGAGCAATGTCAGTTTGTCCCAAGGTCTAGATAACTTCATTTTAAATAGCACCCACCTCTGGATCCACCCAGTGGTTCCTGGGAAGAAAGGCCTAGAGATATACATCTGAAAGGTCACGGCCATTGAAAACCCTGAAACACATGAGGTTGCCATGAGTCAGTCGGAACTGAGTCAATAACAACTGGTTGGTATAACTGGCTTGGCAGGCCATGCATGTTAACTTTTCTTATAACTGCAGCTTACTTCAGTTCTTTTTCAGTTTATTCTTCAGTACAAAGTGAAAGAGAAACTTCACATCTTACTTCAATCTCCAGGGGTCTGTGCTTTGTGTTTGCAAAAAAATCTGGGTCAATTCTGAAATAAAAGAGAAAAAAAAAAAAGGCACTGGTAAAATCTTATTTTTATTCCTATTTTCAAATATGTATTTAGAAATACAACTTGTTAAGATGGAACCCTGACCATATTCATTACAATCATTTATATTGTTATGAAGAAAAATTTAACTTTTTGAGGCAAACATTTATTAACAAAGATTGTTGTTGTTGTTCATTTATATATTAGTAATGGCCCACTATTATGGATAGAATTTTGTTCCCCAAAATGTGTGTCAATTTAGGTAGGTCATCATTCCCAGTATTGTGTGATTGTCATCCATTTTGTAATCTGATATTATTATCCTATGTGTTCTAAATCCTAACTTCTATGATGTTAATGAGGCACGATTAGAGGCAGTTATGTTAACGAAGCAGGATGCAATCTACAGGATTAGGTTATATATTGAGACAATCTCTTTTGCGATATAAAAGAGAGAATCAAGAAGAGAGGAAAGGGGCCTCATTACCACCAGACAAAAAGAGCCAGAAATGGGGCATGTCCTTTGGACCCAGGATCCCTGTGCTAAGTTCCTAGACCAGGGGAAGATTGATGACAAGGACCTTCCACCAGAGCAAACAGAGAGAGAAAGGCTTCCCCTGGGACTGACACCCTGAATTTGCGCTTCTAGCCTCCTAGACTGTGAGAGAATAAACTTCTGTTTGTTAAAGCCATACTCGTGTTATTTCTGTGATAGCAGCTATGGATAGCTAAGACACCCACCATCTGTTTTTTAATCCTTCCCAGAAAAAAGACGAAGACTACTTCAAAATTAAAATCCAGACTTTTAGAAGGCTGAATTTTTCAAATTATATATGACACTTTTTTTATGACTCTCAGTATTTTTTCTCATAAGCTCCGAAAAAAAATTCTAGGATTTATTTTCACCCAAGAATATCTTGCTATGCATAGAATGCAGCTATATCATGTATACCAAACATCTTTGTTCTGATCTATATTAACTTTACATTTTTTAAAAATTCCTGTACTTTCAACTGTTTTCATGGAGTAGCATGGCATTTAGAAATCCTTTAGGGCTTTGCTTAGCTATCTGAACTGTCTTATGTTAACATGCAGCAATGTACAGAAATAACCTGCATGAACTTTTTGCATTAATATTTCTTTCTCTCTCTTTCTCTTTTCATATTTACAGAAAAAACTTTTGTTATGCTCCCAAAGTTTGTTAAAGTGTTCTAAGTGTAAGAAAGGTCATTTTCCTATGAAAATATCTCTGTATTCCAAAGCTCCCTTTACAGAAATAATGGATCAATCGTTTTTATAGATTTCCAAAGCAGGAGAATGGGGAATAAATCTTGCCAGAACAATGCGAGACTTTACAATGTACTTCAGGAACAATAGAAATCTTACAACAGTACACACAGAATAACGCCTTTTGGTGTCATGTAATAATAGCTTATGTATTTTTTTTTCATTCCTTGTGAAATGATTTTTAAAATTATGTATATAATTATTTAGTATCATTGTATATTATTATACATTTTAAAAGTTCTAAATTGAATATACTGTTATTTCTGTACTAAATGGATATCAAACTCTTTTTCATGAAAACAGATAAATAATTTTCATTCATAACATCTCAAAAGATTGTTTTCATTTTTTCTAATTTCATGAATATTTTTAGTGAATACAATAAAAATTTTGTACTATTATTCATTTTCCAGTACATAAAATACACTTTAGATGTTTGAGGAATAAAACTCTAAAAACCAGTTATTCTATTTAAAGAAATTATACAAATATATGTGGATCTGAATTGTGATATTATATAATTTGAATATTTATAATGAAAGTTATAATAACAATGTTAATGCAAATCTGAGAATAGCTTGAATGTTGCTACAAGGTAATTTCTATCAAAATTAATCTTAATGACAGTCCAATGCAAATTACTGCTTAATATTTATATACCATTAAAATTTTTATAACTATAAAATGCAAAGTATTACTACTTTCATTCGGGCCCTCCACAAGAATGCGTCACTGAGTCTGATTACACACTCCTAGGCTTGGATTAAAAAATAATGCATGCACTAGGCATATTTGTCCCTCAGTGAGAACCTTGTCTTATGAAGAAGCTGTAACAGAAACAAAGAGCTCTAGGTGTTATGGCTGAAGAGAACAAGTTATAAAAAGACTAGGTAATGCGGACAAATTTAACCTAAAGACATTAGGAGATATGATGAACAAATATCCATTAGTGATAGCATTTTTGGAATGAGGCAGGCAAAGAGTAGTCCCAGCAGATTACAAATACATATATGCATATGTATTAGAGCCCTAATGGCATAGTGGTTAAGAGCTTGGTTGCTAACCAAAATGTTGGCAGTTCAAATCCACCATTTACTCCTTGGAAAAACTATGAGACAGTTCTGTTCAGACCTATAGGGTCACTATGAGTTGGAATCAACTCAACGGCAACGGATTTGGGTTTTTTTGGTATACATACACGTATATGTTAAATATATGTTTATATGTATACATGCATGTATGTATTACAAAGGCTATGATAGGAGGAACAAGGTTCTTAGATTATTGTCAGGAGAGGTATTAACAGTTATTTCAATTTCTCTCAACTAATCCAGTTATTATCGTATTTCTGATAGGATATTGTCAATCATTTTATGACTACCCTAAAAGTGAAAGTATGAAAAGTTGTATGCATACCTATTTATAAATTTATATTGATATATTCCTACCCAACATAAATTAGGTATTCATTCTTGCTAGTGAAGAGTTCATGTTTTGTGGAGAAGGAACATGCCATTTTCAATTGAACTATTTTCCTAGTAGAATCATTTTTGTCTGATACCTTTGAATTATTTCTAAAATGTTTATCTCAATGTAGCTTATTATTTTTTATTTTATATAAATTATTTCTGAAATGGCTTATTCTCAACTTTTCAGCTATAAAACTAAAATCAATTGATTTCATTTTAAAATTTATTAAAACATACAAAAACAATTCTTGCAACACATTTACAAAAGAATACTTTGAAACACATGATGGTCATATGTTTAATTTTGTTTGCGTTTAATTTTAAGTAAATAAGCTTAAAATTACATCTCCTGATACAAGAAGAATTTTATTGCCATTATCCTGCGTGATGTTTGGTTGATTTCACCTCATCGTCGTTTAATGTGTGCCAGGTTGTTGTAAAGATACTTGTGTTTTTTCTCATTCTAACTAGGCTGCTTGATTTTCTGATATTCTTATCAGTCTGCTTTATGAATATCTTGACACTCTTTTGAGCTGAAGTAAGTTGCTTCAAGTGTGCATCCAATTTAGTAAATCTTCTTACTACAGTCTCCATTCTGGCATCCAAGGTCCTATACTTACAATACTCAGCATTGAAGTCACACTCATATTTCTGCTGTTGCTTATGGGAGAAAACAGCAATATATTTCATCAAATAACAAATATCAAAGTTCAATTTTTGATGAAGTCTGTGTGAAAGCAATACAACCTTCTTTAACTTCTTCCTTGGAGTTTAGACTGGAATTATTTAGCTTGACAATTTTCCCTTCTCTTTTTACTCTTTCATGTTCATAGACATCTCTAGGGACTAAGTACTTTTTCTGCCTTTGAAGGTTTATTGGGAAGCTGCTGCACTACTAACAGTATGTGCTGGCATAAGGCAGGGGCCTTTATGACTCTTTGAAACCAAAGAAATGGATGTGTGCCTCAAATTACTGTTTTTACAGGGTATTATATGAAGTGTCTTAATTTTTGGTAGGAAAAATAGAGATTTTGAAAAAAATTTTTTTTTCACATATGTACCAATAGAAATAGACCCCAGTGGGGACTCTGGAGTATAATTAGTTGCACGTCATATGTACCACTAAACACTTAAGGTAGGTTTGTGGGAGAGGGCAAAGAAAATTAGCCATACTATCTACCAAAAATTCAGACACACTCATTCAATATGCTTTCTTTAATAAAAACACATGGTATTAACAAAAAATTTCAAAGCAGAAAATAATTTGTTCACAAAAAGGTTAAAGTCTTCTTCCTTTTCCTCATAGTCTAAAATCATGTTTCCCTGTGGTTTTAGATTTCTTCTTGGGAGTTATGTGAAGAATTGAATGGTTTCCTTGTAAAGGCTTTGGATATTTTAGCAAAACTGAATCAGGGGGTAAGGTTTCCCTGGAATTCCTAAAGGTCAATTTGTCTTGATGGTCTTCACAGATGATCCATTTGGGTTAAAACTGTCCACAGGTAGGTCATGAGTCCCCTGACATTTTTGAGTGCAAAGGGAACTGTAGTTACAATTTACAATCTTAGGAAAATTTAAGCAGGCAAATGGGTTGAAGGCAGGTGGCAGTGGGATGAGGATGGAGCAGCTTCAGGGGGCAGAGAGAGTCCTATAACTAATTATTCACTGGTGGAATTCAATGGATCATTTAATTTTAGCTGTACTCCATCTGTCAGGGGAGATATTTTAGCTTTTTTATTCATTAGAGAATCAATGAAATCTTGATCCAAAAGTCATTTTTGAGGAGAAGACAGTGAAGCTCTACTTGAACATATGGAGACTCCTGAATGGCTGCTGCCAGCATGATTCTGAGACAGATTTAGTGTTCTAAAGAGTAGAAATTCCAATGACTATCTCTGTATTTCATTGTATCTAGGCCAGTTCATGTGAATCTCTTTAAAAACATAATCCTTTAGGGTACATGAGCCATCTTTAGGATTCAGATAAGCCACTTACTTTAGAATTGCTCTGCAGGAGTTCTTGAATTTTTGACTGGTGCCATCTTTCTGCAATTGGACAAGCAGCTCCGTCTTCTTTTGGGCCATGAGGGCCTACCTATAAGTGAACACTTCTCTCCCTATCTGGCTGCTGAGGAACACTGCTCTCCACGTGTGTCTTTCAAATTGTATTAACAGGTTCATGGAGGTAACATTTTCCTGTCAGGTACTACATTTGGAATAGCTTGCTTGTGGTGCTTTTTGAATCTGCACCCTTTTCCCCTTCACCCCTTGGAAAATGAATTGAAATTTGAAAACAAATTAATTAAATTCCTGTGGGCACTGGTCAGTCTCCAGTGCCAGGACAACTGTCTCTATGCGCTTCATATGCATGATGGTAATGTTGTCCTGCCCTATACAGCCAGAGCACTGCTCCTCTTGAAGACCCACCTAAAAGTGCCCACCACTTTTCCCACCCTTGCTGGTGTGGTTTAAATACCATCACCAACACCTTCCCTCCCACCCTAAAAAAGAATAAAAAACTTCAAGATATTTTTCTTCTGGCGGACACAAGTATTAAAAGAGGCATATATGTTTATAGATCACAATTATTTTAACAAACATATCTTTCTAGAAATAAATTAAATCTTGTTAAATTAATATCTATTTGCATTTATTTAGATGAGAGTGAGTGCATTATCCAGAATAGTTCTATGCGGGATGGGACGATAGAGAATTAAGCAGTTCTAAAGGATTTTACATCAGGCAAGCCAAAGAGTAGAAACTGGAAAATTGTACATAAAAACAACTTTGGTGAGAGGTATCTCCTTGTGACATATGCTCCACTTGAACCATTGAGCAGAAATTTCCTTAAGCACTACTCTACAGCAAGTTCTTTATCTTTAAATGGTTAATTGAATATAGTTTTGTGAATACGTGTAGCATATTCCTAGAACTCTAACACACTCTTTGCTGATCATACTTTGTTCCTACTGCTGGGTTTAATTCTTCTGCTCTGATTTAACTTCTACATAAGGTAATATTCCACTCTTGGAGTACTTCAAAGGTTAAATTCACTTTCGCTTTCATTTCATTCACTTAGAATGGGATACATTTAAATTGCATGAGGACATTTCTTACTTACACTGCTAGTATCCAGCATTAAACAACTATTAAACAGTGGCATTTTTCTTGCAACAATTGGCACCTATTGCACTCTTAGTTCTAGCATTGACGGAGTAGTTTAAAACTTGAAGTAAATTATCTCTCATTTTTGTATTTTGTTTTTTTGAAAATCTTTAGATAATCTTCAGTTATGACATTTATTTTCATTTGCAATGACTGTATTAACTTGAATAAGTGCTAATCTGTTATAACAAACCAAAAAAAAACACACCAAACCAGTTGCTGTGAAGCCAATTCCAACTCATAGCAATGCTATAGGATAGAGAACTGCCCCATAGAGTTTCCAAGGAGCTCCTGGTGGATTCAAACTGCCAATCTTTTGGTTAGCAGCCATAGCTCTTAACCATTACACCACCAGGGTTTCCGTTATAACAAACAGGCCATGAATACAATGGTTTGCACAAGTCAAAATATATTTCTCTTTTATTTCATAATCTAGAGCAGAGGGCAGCAAATATTTTCTGTAAAGGGCCATACGATCTCTGTTATAAACACCCAACTCTGCTGTTGTAGCACAAAAGTAGCAGCAGGTGAAAAATAAATGAACAAGCATGGCTGTATTCCAATTAAACTTTAATTACAAAAACAAGCAATAGACTGTACTGCAAACCCAGGGTTTAGCATGATGACTCCTGATCTGGAGGTAAACTGGCAGAATATTTCAGCCATGCTCAACACAAGGCTTTTGTGATTTCTCCAGAAGTTGGCATTCCTCAGAAAATCATCAAATACCTATCTGTAGTTGGGAACAGAGAAAGAGAGAATCTAGGGCAATAGTGTACTAAATATGTAATGAAATAAGGCTTGGGGATGTAGACTGTAGCTGGGTACTCCTGAGCATGCTGAAAGCCCAGGAATTACTAACAGAAAGAATTAGAGAATTGATAATAGGGAACCTTTATCAATTTTTGGCACATCCCATGTCACTTTAAATTTTAACACTGTTATGGTTTGAATCGCATGCCCCCAAATTATGTGTTTTATATCCTAATTCCTATACCTGTGATTGGAAACCCTGGTGGCATAGTGGTTAAGAGCTAGGCTGCTAACCAAAAAAGGTCAGCAGTTCAAATTCACCAGACACTCCTTGGAAACTGTGTGGGTCACTTCTACTCTGTCTTATAGGGCCTCTGAGTCGGAATCGACTTGATGGCAACAGGTTTCTTTGCTTGTTTTTGTGGTTATACCTGTGATTATAATCCCATTTGAGAATGGATTTTCCATTATGTTAAACCAAAAACCAAACCTGAGTCAATTGTGACTTAGAGAGACCCTATAGAACAGAGTAGAACTGCCCCATAGAGTTTCCAAGGAGTGCCTGGTGAATTCAAACTGCTGACCTTTTGGTTAGCAGCTGTAGCTCTTAGCCATTATGCCACCAACGTTGCCTCCGTTATGCTATTGAGACAGTATTAGTGTAGGGTGTGTTTTAAATCAATCTCTTTTGAGATATAAAAGAGATTTAAAAAGCAAGTGGGCAAGCAAAGAAGGGAGAAGAGAGATGCCGAGCCACATGAAGATTGCCCAGGAGCAAAAGCTCAGAAGAGACAGGAATCTTTCTCCAGAGTTGACAGAAAGAGAAAGCCTTCCCCTAGAGCCAGCACACTAAATTTGGACTTCTAGCCTCCTAAACTGTGAGAAAATGAATTTCTGTTTGTTAAAGCCATGCATCTGTGGTATTTCTGGAGGTCTGAGATAGCCCACAAAGCATAGTCATCTCACTTGCATATGAATATTGCTGCTTGAAATTCAGCTTTTATAACCTAATAAGTTGTTTGTGCTTCTTGTCCAACTCAATATTCAAAAATAAAAAAAAGAATAGGAATATTTCAATAAATGCTGTCATTCATAAACTGGAAAAATCAGAAACATTATAGTTGAGGCAATCACAGCAGTTTTAAAATGCTGTTGGTCAGAAATGTTTGCTACTACCTGAAATGGCATAAATATACTTTAAAAATTTATAGGGTCTGAAACAAGAGTACAAAAAGAGGGCCGTATCCAATATATCTAATTATTTAAAAGTTATATGTAGTGGTAACTATTAAATAACATAGGTGTTATGATCCTAACTTGAAAAGTATACCTTTCTGGTAACAACAACAGCGAAATTTGCATATCTATGACTTTTGTAATATTGAAAGTCAGTTAAATATAAAAACAGTGAAATGCAAGTATCATCACACACGTTTAGATGTTCTGCTAACAGACCATCAATGTTTGGGTTGAGCAATCAAATCTCATAAATTGTCATCTGTCGACAGTATACTTTATTAGACAAGTACTCTTGAATCATTTCAGTTTGTAGTTTTCGATTTCATCAGTTTGGAGAAAAGGACCTCTGCTGAGTTAACAGCAACTGTAATTATTAATAAAATTCTTAGAGCAATTTTTAGATTTCCAAAGGCACCATGATTTTTCCATATTTTGTTTATATTTTTCTCATAATTCAGAACATTTTACAGAAACATTTTGACTCTATCGTACAAAGTATATTAGTTCTATCATGATTTTTTTAACCATTTCTTAAATGAACATCCACAGTCATGTGATATTTCCTATACCCATATATTTTTTTTTGAAAAATTTCCCTGCTGGGAAATATTAAAAAAAAAAAGAATATGGTAGTATATTGCTTAATTTATTCAATACTATTCAATCAACACTACAACTTGAACTATAATGGTCTTTGAAATAACCTTTATAGAAATTAATTTGCAATTTATATGAATATGAATCATTTCATATACACCTTTTCATTTCCTTGTTATAAATCCTCTATATTTGATTGAGCTTTTCCATTTGTTGTATATTTTACATACATTTCTTTTGATTTAGATAAAACATTATTTTTTTTTAATTTTTAAGTAATATTTTAAGGTGGAATAGCCAAATACAGATATATTTTTGAAAAACAAGTCAGTCCTGTTGAGTTCAGGCTCTCCCAGCTTTCACTGTGTATTTATATATACAGAACCCTGGTGGTTAAAACAATTGCTAACCAAAAGGTCAGTGGTTCAAAATCACCAGTGGCTTTGCAGGTGAAAGAAGTGGAAGTCTGCTTCCATAGAGGTTTACAGCCTTGGAAACCCTATGGGGTCACTATGAGTCAGAATCAACTTGATGGCAATGGGTTTCGTTTGGAGATATATATATATATATATATATATATATATATACAAGGGATATTTTTAAGCTACTAAATAGAGTCAAATAAAAATGAGCATACTTTAAAAAAAAAAAAAAAAAAGACTGCTGATTTCTTTTTCAAGAACAGAATGGTACGGTTGCATAGTGAAGCCCTGGCCATAGGCAATATGAGCAAAATATAAAAAACATTACTTTCAGGAGAGCTTATCTGTGGCTTCACAACCAAAGTCATGTATGTTTGGGAAATAATGTTTCCAAATTCTATTTCAGATTTCTTTAGAGAGGAATGTTACAGTTTTAAATTTTAAGAGATAAATAATAGTGTAATGTTACTCAATGTACTCAAAATAGTCTAATGGTACTCAAAATAAAGATCATTTTATATACAACATAGTCAAAAACTTTAAAAACTGTCACCACAATAATTTTTGCATATTCACAAACATTTTCCTCAACTTGTTGAACACTAATAATGTCACAGTTGCATCAATACCTGTGAAAACTGTAAACTCTCTATAGCTGACTAGAATTTTCTAGTTACTTAAATGGATATTATTATATACAAGATGATAATAGCCAAATTATCCATGTGTGGTTACCAACCTTAAATATGGAGATAGATTGGAAGGTATATTATGATTTTTAAAGTGAAACATAACCTCTTTGAATAGAGTATGATTATTTTCCTGCTTATATGATTATACATTTTTTATATAATATACATTTCTAATTCTTTATCCTTTAGTAGAAAAAAAAAATCTGAGAAGAAATGGCTATCATGTGCACAAAGATATCTGGTAGATACTCAAAGAACCTGATTAACCTTATAGAATTTTCACTGAAATCCCCTAAAACTCTATTTTAAAATTGTTCCTTTGGCTTAATTTTCTTTAGCAAAAACCATCTATCTATCATCTATCTACCTATCCATCTATCTACTTATCCGTCTATCTATCTACCTATCCATCTATCTATCTACCTATCCGTCTATCCATCCATCCATCCGTCCGCCCGCCTGCCTGCCCACCAGCCCGTCCGTCTGTCCGTCAGTCTATCAATCATCCGTCTGTCTGTCTATCATCTAATCTGTCATCCATCTGTCATCTATCATCTATCCATCTATCTATCATCTATCTATCTGTCATCTATATATCATCTGTCTATCTATCTATCTAATCTATCATCATCTATTATCTATTGATCCAGTGATCTATGGATCTATCATTCATCTAGCTATCTATGTATCTATCATCTAACTGTTTACATTGATTTGTTTTCCCCCTCACCAACTTTCTTCCTTGTCTCAGGCCTGAATCTGTAAACTAGGAGAAAATAAGTTCTATTTATAGCCTTTTCCCTCCTTAATGACAGGCAGGTTATTTGAACTTTGTGTTTCTTTATGATACCCTGTATTCTCTTAGTGCTCACTTTTGCTACATTAACACAAAGCACATCTTTTCTAATATGTGCCTTTTTTGTATACATAATAACTTTTGGAAGAATGTTCTTTCTTTTTTCTCTTCTGTTGATTGAAAAATTTTAATAGGGCCACAAATTATTTTTTATGCCATCTTGTTTTTGTTTTTTTTTTTTCTTGATTTTAGGATGTTGGGGATTTATTGATGTCAGGACAGCTAAGGGCACATGAAATGACCTCAGCCAAATTCCCACTTTATTGTTAGCTGCTGGATTTTTCTTCTTACAGCCCAAGGAAGAATTGGGTTGATGTGGCCTGTCTCTTCAATCATGTCAATTTCCTAGCCACTATTCATCTATTGTGGCTTTACTTGACTAATTTGAGATGGCTTTTTTCCTGTAATCAACCTGATTCCTCTACATAAAATAGAGTAAATATTCTGCATGTATTGCAGATTTCTTTGGCCTTTGGTGATGCATTAAAATCTATCATCCTTGGTATACACTAATTATGGTGGTCTTCATTGTTTTGCATACAATACAGCACTTTCTATGAGGAAATTACACAAAGTATCTATAATGAATCACATCATATTTTTCCCTGTCCTTGTCCTTGCTAAATTTGGAAATTTGCATGCATGAATTGCTGCTGAAAATAGATGATGTAGGATAATAAGAAAAGTCTTAAAATTTTGTCAGAAAATCATCAAGACTTTTTTTTATTTCCAAAATTGTTTATCAGTTAACGCTTCACATCAGCAGTGTATCAGATCTCCAGTTGCTCCACATTCTTCTTAACATTCCAAATTGTCAGTAGATGTGAAATAGCATCTCTTTAAGCTTTTCTATATTTTTATTACTTTTTTAATTATATCATGGTAAAATATAGAAAACAAAATATTTGCCATTTTAACCATTTTTATGTGTACAATTCACTGACATTTATTACACTCACCATGTTGTCCAACTATAGCCACTACCCATTTCCAAATTTTTTTCACTAACCTTAACAGAATTTCAGTGCCATTTAAATAATATTCTATTCTCCCCTACCACCTACCCCTGGTAACAAGTAATAAACTTTTGTCTCCATGCATGTGCTTTGTCTAGATATTTCATACAAATAAGATCATATAATATTTGTTCTTTTATGTTTGACTTATTTTACTTAGCATAATACTTTCCAGGCTCATCCATGTTGTAGCATGTATCAGTATTTTATTTCCCTTTATGGCTAATTTATATTCGATTGTGAGTTTGGGATGTGGTTATTGGGGAGTGTCTTTTCCTTTCTATCTGAAGGACTCCCTTTAGCATTTCTTGTAGAGCAGGTCTAGTTGTGAATTCCCTCAGCTTTTAGTTTTCTGGGAATGTCTTAATTTCACCCTCATTCTTGAAAGACAGTTTTGTCAGATATAGGATTTTTAGTCGACAAAGTTTTCAGTCATTTTAATATTATCATTCTATTGCTGTCTGGTCTCAAAGATTTCTGGGGGGAAAACAGTGGTTAATCTTATTGAGGATCTCCTGTATATGACAATTTGCTTCTCTCTTGCTGCTTTCAGGATTCTTTCGTTATCTTAAGTTTTTATGAGTTGGATCACAATGATTCTCAAAGTGAATCTCCGTTTATCCTACGTGGAGTTTGCTGATCTTCTTGAATATTTAGATGCATGCCCTTCATCAAATTTCATAAGTTTTCTGTCATTATTTCTTCAAATATTCTTTCTGTCCTTCTCTATCTCTAATCTCCTTCTGGGGTCTTCATTATACTTATGCTGGTTTACATGATGTCCCACAATTCCTTTAGGTTTTACTCAGTTTTATTCATCCCCCTCCCTGTTTTTTCTTTTCTTTTTGCTCTTCAGGCTCAAAAATTTTGATTACCATACCCTTTAGTTCATTTTTTCTTTATTCTCTGTGCTCAGATATGCTGTTGCCTACCTTCGATGAATTTTTTTATTCCAGTTGTTGCTTCATCTCAGCTCCATTAATTCTGTTTGGTTCTTTCTCATAGTGGTTATGTCTTTATTAAGGATCCCTGGTGGTACAATAGTTAAGTTCTCAGCTTCTAACTGAAAGATTGGCAGTTTGAACTCAACAGAGGCTCCATGTAAGGAAGACCTGTTAATCTTCTCCCATAAAAATTACAGCCTAGAAGATCCTGAGTAAGTTCTACTCTGTTCCATAATGTCACTATGAGTTGAAAGCAGGTCCACCGCACCTAACAACATCCCTTTAAATATATTCTCATTTTATTTATGTTTTCTTTTTAATTTCATTTTGTTTTTTGTCCGTGTGTTTCTTTAATTCTTAGAGCATGATTAATTCTTTTGTTTTAAATCCTTCTAGTCTGTTCATTATTTGGACTTCCATAGAAATGATTTCTCCCCCTTCATCTTGTTCTTTTGAATGAATATCATTTCAGCTTTTTTGTATGCCTTGCGTATTTTTGTTGAAGCTGATATATTAGAATATTATAATGTGTTATCTCTGAGCATACATGTGGATTTCTCAATTCCCCTGTATACACGATACTTTCAAAAGTGTTAATTTACACAAGAGATCTCAGGAGGTCACAGTCTTCAGTTTTTGTTTTTCAATTCGTCCCTCACCCTTTGTGAGTTCCAATTCAGGCCAAAATGAGACATCCGTCTTTCAGATAGCTCCTAGAGGGACCAGACACACTGGACCCTCTGCCAGCAAAGCCTGTCCTGCTCACTCCAGAGCCAGAGGTTGGGTCTCCTCTCTGAAAGCACAAACAATGGTCTACCTCCACTGCTGCCACCATCATGCCACGGTGCTGGGAGGAGAGGGGCAGAAAGAGTAGGGGAAAAAAAAAGTTTTCCTATTGTTTAAACCTCATTTTTTAAAACATTTCAGCCTGCACTTTCTGTTGCAATCCTCTGCTTACTATTCAGAGTTATTACAGAGTTGAGATTATAGATTTCTAGGTATTTTTCTTGGTGCTCAGATGGGAGGGTCGGAATCTTAGACATTCTCTCTTTTTTTTTAAGTTGTACTTTAGATGAATGTTTACAGAACAAACTATCTTATCATTAAACGGTAGGTACACATATTGTTTTATGACATTGGTTAACAATCTCATGGCATGTCAACTCTCTCCTTTCTTTATCTTGGGTTTCCTTTTACTAGCTTTTCTGTCCCCTTCTGCCTTCTAGCCCTGGCTCCTGGGCTGGTGGGCCCCTTTAGTCTAGTTTTATTTTATGGTACTGTCTAATCTTTGGATGAAGGGTAAACCTCAGGAGTGACTTCAGTACTGAGCTAAAATGGTGTCTGGGAGCCATACTCTTGGGGTTTCTCCAGTCTCTGTCAGGCCAGTAATTCTGGTCTTTTTTTATGAGTTACAATATTGTTCTACACTTTTCTCTAGCTCTGCCTGGAACCCTCTATTGTGATCCCTGTCAGAGCAGTCAGTGGTGGTGGCAGCTATGCACCATCTAGTTGTACTGGACTCAGTCTGGTGGAGGCCACGGTAGTTGTGGTTCATTAGTTCTTTGGACTAATCTTTCCCTTGTATCTTTAGTTTTCTTCATTCTCTCTTGCTCCTGAATGGTGAGACCAGTGGATTATCTCAGATGGCTGCTCACGGGCTTTTAAGACCCCAGATGCTGATCACCAAAATAGAATGTAGAATATTTTCTTTATAAATTATGTTATTCCAATTGAGCTAGATATTCCCCGAGACCATGGTCCCCACAGCCCTCAGCCAGCAATTTGGTTCCTCAGGGAGTTTGGATGTGTCTCTGGAGCTTTCAAGAGCTTGCCTAGTACAAGTTGTGCTAGCTTCTCCAGTATTGTGTACTGTCTTACCCTTCATCACAGTTACCACTTATCTATTGTCTATTTAGTATTTTTCCATCCCCACCTCCTCCCTCCCTCATAACTATCAAAGTTTGTTTCTTTTTTGTGTATAAACCTTTTCATGAGTTTTTTACAGTAGTGGTCTCACACAATACTTTTCCTTTCGTGACTGACTTATTTCACTCAGCATAATGCCCTCCAGATTCATCCATGTTATGAGATGCTTCAACGATTCATCATTGTTCTTTATTGTTGCATAATACTCCATTTTGTGTATGTATCATAGTTTTTTCATCCATTCATCTGTTGATGGGGATCTAGATTGTTTCCATTGTTTTGCTTTTGTGAACCATGCTGAAATGAACATGGGTTTGCATATGTTAGACATTCTCTTGCTCCCATTCTCCTAGAACTTTGCTTCATGAATTTTTGGGTTCTCATTTTAGTTACTGTCAGCCCAGTCTCTAAACTAGGAAGGTAGTAGGAAATTCTAAGGGAATCTGTACTCATTATAGTTTCTGACCTGTCTTGTTAATATATATGTTGTTTTTTGCAGAGGGTGGATCATATAGAGTTCATATATATATATATATATATGTATGTTTTAAGTCTATCTTCTCATACTATAGTTATAGGATATTCTTTACAGGACTTTTTATTTATTTTATTGAAATTGTTAATTATTTTTATTACTGAAAATTTTTATCTTTGGATGCTTTCAGAGGTTTCTGTTAAATTGAATGTTTACACTATTTTAGTGTTATACTTTGGATAGAGACAGAGTGAAGCTAGCTACTGTTATTGAACATAGAGGATAGAATACCAACTTAAGGCTTTAGCTTGAAAACCAAGCCTAATGTAATTAACATATATAGTAATGTGTATAATTGTTGTATTGAATGATGGGATATTTTATGAACAGCATTTTAGAGTCAGATATTTACTACCTAGATAAATTGGGTAGGTTTCTTTGATTTTTCTAAAGCTCAGTTCCTTCATCTGAAAAATGGAAAAGTTATATAGTCAAATCAAAGGTGTTTGATAATTAGATTAATCAATGTAAAATGTTTAGTATAATAATCAGTAAGGAGTTCTTAACAAACATGGGTTATTAGTATCATTATTTTTAAAATAATATCATAAATTTTGATTTATTCATGTAATTAAGTATAAGTATTATTATTATTTTGCTGCAACCAAATATAGCATTTATTAGTACAGCTTGTTGAAGATAAAAGGTGAGCAGAATGATACAAAAAGATTTCCTGGAAAAACTTCATTTCCATTCTACAAATCTATAACTAGTAACCTCAGATAGCCAAAATTTTACCACCTGGAAGCTTTGACTCTTCCCTAAGTTTTTAGGAGATCTACAGTGTAGATCAGTAAATTGTTGGGGCTGTTTTAATTGGACCCTTTAACCAATTATCATCAACTCAGCTGCAGGTCTATACCTCAGTTACTATAAAACAAATAAAAACTGAAGGAAACAATGAAGTCTCTGATTTTCATTTTATTCTCCTTTATTAGGTGGAAGTCGGCAGTGGAGAATATATTCCCAATAACCCCTTGTATATCAGACATAATCCTAAATTGTTTCAGTCATTAATAAGAGGTGGTATTTTTTAATGAAATCTTAGATATTAGCTTTTTTTCTTTTTTTTGTCAATTTCAATATCATGGCACTGGGGATAAAAAAAAAATGTAATTACATGCCCTAATATATAAAATAGCTTAAATAAATGGTTTTAATACAGCTTCCCCAAGATTAGTCCAAAGGACTACTGGACCACAACACCACAGCTTCCACCAGACTGAGTCCTGCACAACGAAGTGGTGCCCGGCTACCACCCCTGACTGCTCTGATAGGGATCAGAGCTGGGGAAAAATATAAGACAAAATTCTAACTCACAAAAAACAAACAAACGAAAGAAAACAGATTTACTGGTCTGACAGAGACTGCAGAAACCCTGAGAGTATGGACTCCAGTCACCCTTTAAAAAAAAAAAAAAAAATTTTAGCTCAGTAATAAAGTCACACCTGAGATTCACCCTTCAGCTAAAGATTAGACAGGCCCATAAAACAAAAGGAGAATAAATTGGTACACTAGCCCAAGGGCAAGGACTAGAAGGCAGGAGGGGACAGGGAAGTTGGTAATAGGGAACCCAAGGTAGAGAAGGGAGAGCGTTGACATGTCTTGGGGTTGGTGACCAATGTCATAAAACAATATTGGACTAATTGTTTAATGAGACGATAGTTTCTTCTGTAAACCTTCATCTAAAGTACAATAACAGAAAAAGAAAAATAGCTTCCCCATTTCCCACAAACCATTTTTACCAAATTTATATTATCAATTTGCATTTTCTGGCACAGAGTGACTGATAATAGATGTTTGATGAATGAATGGCACATAAATAAATAAAGGGATATTCAAAACTGTTTTATTTGCTTGTTTTAGCAAATTAACTCCATCAGAATTGCCTATTTTATCACAAAATCGGAAATCAAAGTTTTATTTGTTAGGTGGTAAGTAACCAGTAGAGTAAAAAAAAAGGAAGAAAAAGAAAAAAAGAGCATGATTTATATGTTAGTCTAAATTAGTTTCACCAGAGTGTTTGTTTATTTTAATGTGAACGAGCAGCATATAATAAAATTTGTTAGGTAGAAAGGTAACTTTGGGATTTGGAACCCACTAATTCTACTGTGGAGCTCTACTAGGGGGCCCTGGTGGCTCAGTGGTTAAGAAATGGCTGCTAACCTAAAGCTTGACAGTTCGAATCCACCAGCTGCTCTTTGGAAACCTTTGGGCCAGTTCTACTCTCTCCTATAGGGTCGCTATGAGTTGGAATCGACTCAATGGCAATGATTAGGTTAGAGTTTTACTAGGGGAGAAAAGATATCAGAGGAATACAGTTTTAGCAAGAGTGGGGTTTTTATTAAGTGGTTCAAACTCACTCGGCAGCACTGCAGAAGACAAGAGCTGGGGATCTGCTTTTGTAAAGATTGCATAAGGTCAACAAAACCTTACGAAACAGTTCTACTCTGAAACAGAGAGGGTCACCATGAATTCAAACCAATTCCACAGCATAAGACAACAACAGTGTGAACAAGCTAAAAGATGGGAAAAGAATGCACTAGAAAAAAATGGCGAAGAAAAAAAATAAATGGGAGCCATTCACTTAGAGTTCAGTTACAAATTATTTTTATGATTCTTAAATTTTAGTGAAAAATGAGATGAGAGTGAGCTAAACTGCTAAGGGCTATAAGGTGGGAAAAGTTACTCATACATGCTTGCTGGATTATATAGGTCCAAATAAAGTGTTTCAGTGGGGAAAATCATTTTCTGTAGGCTTATACATAAAGAATAAAGAAAAAATCAGTTTGCTAAGGCTGTAAAAACAAACCATTTCACACTGATGCCTAGAATGCTCATACATATACTTGATTTTTATCTTTCACTGTATTGAAACTTTCTTTCCAGTGTGTCCTTACCTTAAAAACTACTTTATATTCTTGTCCATGGCATTCATTAACTTCTGATATAGGACGTACTTTATTTATTACACTTAATATCTATTATCTGTCTACTACTGCTAAAATTTAATCTCCAGGAAGCAAGATGTTTTGCTTTTTTTCACAAATATATATGGAGTTCTGAGTGCCCGGCACATAGAAGGCATTTTAAATAATATATAAATAAATGGCCTTCAATTTTTTTTTTTAAGTTTTTGAATTTATTAAATAGAAACTATATAAAACTTCTACTGAGAAGTGGAATTATATTCAAAAACATTTATAAAATTGAATTTATTAAATAGAAACAGTATATAAAACTTCTACTGAGAAGTAGAATTATATTCAAAAACATTTTTTTATGTACACTGCTAGGCACTTTGAGTTATTTTTCAAATATGAGTGTTTTTTCTTCTTTCATATTCTAGTAATTCTATTAAAATGTTAATGCTTTTATTATTCAGCACGCATTTTAATTCTAGGTCTCAGCTGAAGGGAATAGTCTATGCTGGTTAGTCAGTTAGAGTTTGGAGTAGGCACTCACAAACTTATTGAACAAATGATTAGCTAAACTATGGAAAGTAATATATTAAGTAAAACACACGAAGTTTAATGAGCCTAGAAGGAAATGAGGTGGGAAACACAATTACTAAAGATAATCAACTTACAGCAAATGTAGAAGCTTGTGCACATACTTCGTTATCACAACATAAAGTTTTATTTTGAAGAAAGGAGCCTCATAAACTATTTCCAATATGTTTAAAAGTAATCCCTATCCTTAAAAACAAATACAGATAAGGTTGTCAAACACACAAAAAACAAATTCTCTAGTGACACGAGGTTGAGAGAAGACATACAATTACTTGCCCAATGAACTACATGATCTCTTGGTATTCCTCCCTCTTAAAAACTTTAAAGACAGTGTCCAGATTCTCAATACTAGGAGAGGAAAGGCTGAGGATCATGTGAGAACTCATGGTGGGTCGAGAAATTCTTCCTAAGAAAAAGTTAGCTGAACTGGTAAATTTTAAAAAGTAGCATATAGTAATCTACTTAGAATATTGGGGATAGTCTCATCAGATTTTATCAATTTGCCATTTCTGGCACAAAGTAGCTGCTAATACATGTTTGATGAATGAAGGAGTGCACGAATTAACAAAAGGATATTTAAAAAAAAACTATTTTACTTGCTTCTTTCAGCAAATTGATTTCGTTAGAATTGCATATTTATACCATTTCTTAGCAAAATTATTGAAAGTATAAAAGTATAGATAATACATTAACCATATGCTTTATTTTTGATATTTCATTCTCAGCAGGGATATATTTAAATTTATATTTTGAACATTGTTTTTTGAAATTGTTTTCCTATTCTCAGTTGTCATCTTCAATATTATGCTTTATATTTCAAGTTAATATATAGCTCATCAGTTCATGTAAAAGTTTTACTAACAATAGTGTTATTAGGTAGGATATTGGTAAAAAAAAAACTAGGTAATACTATATATTACATTGTATACTCTTTTTTTAAAATAATTTTTATTGTGCTTTAAGTGAAAGTTTACAAATCAAGTCAGTCTCTCACACAAAAACCCACATACACCTTGCTACACACTCCCAAATACTCTCCCCCTAATGAGGCAGCCTGCTCTCTCCCTCCACTCTTTTCAAGTCCTCTTCGTCAGCTTTTAACCCCCTCCACCCTCTCATCTCCCCTCCAGGCAGGAGATGCCAGCACAGTCTCAAGTGTCCACCTGATCCAAGAAGCTCACTCCTCACCAGCATCCCTCTCCAACCCATTGTCCAGTCCAATCCATGTCTGAAGAGTTGACTTCGGGAATGGTTCCCGTCCTGGGCCAACAGAAGGTCTGGGGGCCATGACCACCGGGGTCCTTCCAGTCTCAGTCAAACCATTAAGTCCGGTCTTATGAGAATTTGGGGTCTGCAACCCACTGATCTCGTGCTCCCTCTGGGATTCTCTGTTGTGTTCCCTGTCAGGGCAGTCATGGGTTGTAGCTGGGCACCATCTAGTTCTTCTGGTCTCAGGATGATGTAGTCTCTGGTTCATGTGGCCCTTTCTGTCTCTTGGGCTTGTAATCACCTTGTGTCCTTGGAGTTCTTCATTCTCCTTTGCTCCAGGTGGGTTGAGACCAATTGATGCCCCTTAGATGGCTGCTTTCTAGCGTTTAAGACCCCAGATGCCACTCTTCAAAGTGGGATGCAGAATGTTTTGTTAATAGATTTTATTATGCCAATTGACTTAGATGTCCCCAGAATCCATGGCCCCCAGACCCCTGCCCCGGCTATGCTGGCCGTCTAAGCATTCAGTTTATTCAGAAAACTTCTTTGCTTTTGGTTTAGTCCAGTTGTGCTGACCTCCCCTGTACTGTGTGCTATCCTTCCCTTCACCTAAAGTAGTTCTTATCTACTATCTAATTAGTGAATACCCCTCTCCCACCTCCCCTCCCTCCCCCCTCTTGTAACCACAAAAGAATATTTTCTTCTCAGTGTAAACTATTTCTCAAGTTTTTATAATAGTGGTCTTATACAATATTTGTATACAATATTTGTCCTTTTGCAACTGACTAATTTCACTCAGCATAATGTCTTCCAGGATCCTCCATGTTATGAAATGTTTCACGGATTCCTCACTGTTCTTTATCGATGCGTAGTATTCCATTGTGTGAATATACCATAATTTATCCATTCATCTGTTGATGGGCACCTTGGTTGCTTCCATCTTTTTGCTATTGTAAACAGTGCTGCAATAAACAAGGGTGTGCATTATCTGTTCGTGTAAAGGCTCTTATTTCTCTAGGATATATTCCAAGGAGTAGGATTGCTGGATCATGTGGTAGTTCTATTTCTAGCTTTTTAAGGAAGCGCCAAATCGATTTCCAAAGTGGTTGTAACACTTGACATTCCCACCAGCAGTGTAGAAGTGTTCCAATCTCTCCACAGCCTCTCCAACATTTATTATTTTGTGTTTTTTGGGTTAATGCCAGCCTTGTTGGAGTGATATGGAATCTCATCGTAGTTTTAATTTGCATTTCTCTAATGGCTAATGATCGTGAACATTTCCTCATATATCTGTTAGCTGTCTGAATGTCTTCTTTAGTGAAGTGTCTATTCATATCTTTTGCACATTTTTTAATTGGGTTATTTCTCTTTTTGCAGTTGAGTTTTTGCAGTATTATGTAGATTTTACAGATCAGGCGCTGATAAGAAATGTCATAGCTAAAAACTTTTTCCCAGTCAGTAGGTAGTCTTTTTACTCTTTTGGTGAAGTCTGTGGATGAGCATAAGTGTTTGATTTTTAGGAGCTCCCAGTTATCTAGTTTTCTTCTATATTCTTTATAATGTTTTCTATACTGTTTATGCCATGTATTAGAGCTCCTAATGTTCTCCCTATTTTTTCTTCCATGATCTTTATCATTTTAGATTTTATATTTAGGTCTTTGATCCATTGTGAGTTAGTTTTTGTGCATGGAGTGAGGTACGGGTCTTGTTTCATTTTTTTGCAGATGGATATCTAGTTATGCCAGCACCATTTGTTAAAAAGACTTTCTTTTCCCCATTTAACTGTTTTGGGGCCTTTGTCAATTCCATTACTTTCATATGTGGATGGATTTATGTCTGGATTCTCAATTCTGTTCCACTGGTCTATGTATCTGTTGTTGTACCATTACCAGGCTATTTTGACTACTGTGGCGGTATAATAGGTTCTAAAATCAGGTAAAGTAAGGCCTCCTACTTTGTTCTTCTTTTTCAGTAATGCCTTATTTATCCGGGGCCTCTGTCCCTTCCATATGGAATTGGTGATTTATTTCTCTATCTCATTGTAGAAGGGCGTTGGGATTTGGATCGGAATTGCGTTAAATGTATAGATCGCTTTTGGTAGAATAGACATTTTTATAATGTTAAACCTTTCTATCCATGAGCAAGGTATGTTCTTCCACTTAAGTATGTGTCTTTTGGTTTCTTACAAAAGTGTACTGTAGTTTTCTCTGTTTAAGTCTTTTACAGCTCTGGTAAGATTTATTCCTAAGTATTTTATCTTTTTGGGGGCTAATGTAAATGGCATTGATTTGATGATTTCCTCTTCGATGTTCTTTTTGTCGGTGTAGAGGAATCCAACTGATTTTTGTATGTTTATCTTGCATCCCGATACTCTGCCGAACTCTTCTATTAGTTTCAGTAGTTTTCTGGAGGATTCCCTAGGGTTTTCTGTGTATAAGATCATGTCATCTGCAAATAGAGATACTTTGACTTCTTTCTTGCCAAACTGGATGCCCTTTATTTCTTTATCTAGCGTAATTGCTCTGGCTAGGACTCCCAGCACAATGTTGAATAATAGTGGTGATAGAGGGCATCCTTGTCTGGTTCCCGATCTCAGTGGGAATGTTTTCAGGCTCTCTCCATTTAGGGTGATGTTGGCTGTTGGCTCTGTATAAATGCCCTTTATTATGTTGAGAAATTTTCCTTCTATTCCTATTTTGCTGAGAGTTTTTATCATGAATGAGTGTTGAACTTTCTCAAATGCCTTTTCTGCATCAATTGATAAAATCATGTGATGCTTGTCTTTTGTTTTATTTATGTGGTGAATTATGTTAATTGTTTTTCTAATGTTGAACCATCCCTGCTTACCTGGTATGAATCCCACTTGGTCATGGTGAATTATTTTTTTGATACGTTGTTGAATTCTACTGGCTAGAATTTTGTTGAGGATTTTCGCATCTACATTCATGAGGGATATAGGTCTATAATTTTCTTTTCCTGTGGTGTCTTTACCTGGTTTTGGAATCAGGGATATGATAGCTTCATAGAATGAATTTGGTAGTATTCCATCCTTTTCTATGCTCTGAAATACCTTTAGTAGTAGTGGTGTTAACTCTTCTCTGAAGATTTGGTAGAACTCTGCAGTGAAGCCATCCGGATCAGGGCTTTTTTTGTTGGGAGTTTTTTGATTACCTTTTCAATCTCTTCTTTTGTTGTGGGTCTATTTAGTTTTTCTACCTCTGTTTGTGTTAGTTTAAGTAGGTAGTGTGTTTCTAGGAAATCACCCATTTCTTCTAGGTTTTCAAATTTGTTTGAGTATACTATTTCCTAGTAATCTGATATGACTCTTTTAATTTCAGTTGGGTCTGTTGTAATATCTCCCATCTCATTTCTTATTCGGGTTATTTGTTTCCTCTCCTGCTTTTCTTTTGTCAGTTTGGCCAACAGTTTATCAATTTTGTTGATTTTTTCAAAAAACCAGCTTTTGGTCTTGTTAATTTTCAATTGTTTTTCTGTTTTCTATTTCATTTAGTTCAGCTCTAATTTTCATTATTTGTTTTCTTCTGGTGCCTGTGGGTTTCTTTTTTTGCTCTCTATTTGTTCAAGTTATAGGGATAATTCTTTGATTTTGGCCCTTTCTTCTTTTTGGATGTGTGCATTTACCGATATAAATTGGCCTCTGAGCACTGCTTTTGCTGTGTCCTAAAGGTTCTGATAGAAAGTGTTTTCATTCTCATTGGATTCTATGAATTTCTTTATTCTATCCTTAATGTCTTCTATAATCCAGCCTTTTTTGAGAAGGGTATTGTTCAGTTTCCAAGTGTTTGATTTCTTTTCCCTGCTTTTCCTGTTATTGATTCCACTTCTTTGGCCTTATGATCAGAGAAGATGCTTGTAATATTTCAATGTTTTGGATTCTGCTAAGGCTTGCTTTATGACCTAATATGTGGTCTATTTTAGAGAATGTTCCATGTGCACTAGAAAAGAAAGTATACTTGGTTGCTGTTGCCTGGAGTGTTCTGTATATGTCTACGAGGTCAGGTTGGTTGATTGTGGCATTTAGATCTTCTGTGTCTTTTTTGAGCTTCTTTCTGGATGTCCTGTCCTTCACCGAAAGTGGTGTGTTGAAGTCTCCTACTATTATTGTGGAGCTGTCTATTTCACTTTTCAATGCTGATAGAGTTTGTTTTATGTATCTTGCAGCCCTATCATTGGGTGCATAAATATTTAATATGGTTATATCTTCTTGGTGTATTGTTCCTTTAATCATTATATAGTGTCCTTCCTTATCCTTTCTGATGGATTTAACTTTAAAGTCTATTTTGTTAGAAATTAATATTGCCACTCCTGCTCTTTTTTGATTGTTGTTTGCTTGATATATTATTTTCCATTCTTTGAGTTTTAGATTGTTTGTGTCTCTAAGTCTTAGGTGTGTCTCTTGTAGGCAGCATATAGACGGATCTTGTTTTTTAATCCATTCTGCCACTCTCTTTCTCTTTATTGGTGCTTTTAGTCCATTTACATTCAGGGTAATTACGGGTAGGTATTTTTTTTTTTTTTATGAATTTAGTGCTATCATTTTGATGTCTTTTTTTGTGTGTTGACAGCTTCTTTTTCCCACTTGATTTTATGTGACGAGTAGATTTTCTTTACATATTGTCCTTTCCTCATATTTGTTGTTGTCGATTTTTTTTCTGCTGAGTCTATTTTTCCCTTGTATTTTATTTTGATGAGCAGGATAGTCTGTCTCCTTTGTGGTTACCTTGTTATTTACCCTTATTTTTCTAAATTTATAACTTACTTTTATTTCTTTGTATTGCCATATCTTCCTCTCCATATGGAAGGTGTATGATTACACTTCTTAGTCCCTCTTTATTATTTTAATGTTGTCGTCTTTTATATAATAACATCACCGTTACCCTGTTTTGGACTTTTTTTTTTTTTTAATCTTGCTTTGTTTTTTTTTTTTTTTGGATTTCCCTGTCTGGTTTGACTTCTGGTTGCTCTGCCCAGTGTTCTAGTCTTGGGTCGATACCTGATATTATTGATTTTCTAACCAAAGAACTCCCTTTAGTATTTCTTGTAGTTTTGGTTTGGTTTTTACAAATTCCCTCAACTTGCGTTTATCTGGAAATGTCTTAATTTCACCTTCATATTTAAGAGACACTTTTGATGGATATATGATTCTGGGCAGGCAATTTTTTTTCCTTCAATTTTTTTAAATATGTCATCCCATTGCCTTCTTGCCTGCATGGTTTCTGCCGAGTAGTCTGAGTTTATTCTTATTAGCTCTCCCTTGTAGGTGACTTTTCTTTTATCCCTTGCTGCTCTTATAATTGTCTCCTTATCTTTGGTTTTGGCAAGCTTGATTATAATATGTCTTGGTGACTTTCTTTTAAGATCTACCTTATATGGAGTTAATGAGCATCTTGGATAGATATCTTCTCATCTTTCACAATATCAGGGAAGTTTTCTGCCAACAAATCCTCAACAATTTTCTGTGTATTTTCTGTTATTCCTCCCTGTTCTGGTACTCCAATCACTCATAGGTTATTTCTCTTGATAGAGTCCCACATGATTCTTAAGGTTTCTTCATTTTTTTAAATTCTTTTATCTGATTTTTCTTCAAATGTATTAGTGCCAAATGATTTATCTTCGAGTTCAGAAATTCTAGCTTCTACTTGCTCAATTCTGCTCCTCTGACTTTCTGTTGAGTTATCTAATTCTGTAATTTTATTGTTAATCTTCTAAATTTCTGATTGTTGTCTGTCTATGGATTTTTCCAGCTTATTAAACTTTTCAGTTTGTTCCTGAATAATCTTTCTGAGTTCTTCAGTTGCTTTATCTGTGTGTTCCTTGGCTTGTTCTGCATATTGCCTCATTTCCTTCCTGATGTCTTGAAGGGTTCTGTATATTAAACTTTTGTATTCTGCATCTGGTAAATCCAGGAATGCACTTTCATCTAAAAGATCCCTGGATTCTTTGTTTTAAGAGGCTGTTGAAGTGATCATGGCCTGTTTCTTTATGTGACTTGATATTGACTACGGTCTCCGAGCCATCTATAAGTTATTGTATTAGTTTATGCTTGCTTACTGTGTCGTAGCTGCTTGCTTTGTTTTGTTTTGGTATCCCCCTATGGGTTGCTTGAGTGAGCTAACTTGATTATTTTAACCTTAGGAGCTCTGGTGTCCTGTCCCCAGCTGGCTAGAGCTGTGATCAAGTATATCAGTCTAGGAGTCCATTCAGTTTTATTGTATGAATTCAGCTCAAGTTTCCAGGTAGCTGATCATCAAGTGTGTGGTACAGGCTCTGTCCTACAGTCTTAGAGGCGCAGGGATGATTGGCATATATACCCGTATCTGATTGCAGCAGGGGGTCACACTCTGAACAAGGCAGGGGGCTGAGAACCAGCCCCCAAGTGTCTCTGAGGAAAATGTGTCTCTGTTCCCTAGAGTGTGCTGGTGGGTGGGCTCTGCAGAGGGACCATGGACACCCAAAGATTTTTTTGTAAGGACTGGGAGGTATCAGTTATCCCTGGGCCCCTGTCGAGGGTGGCTGGGCGACCCAAGTGGAGTCTCCAGTCCTTAGATCCCTGTTGTGGGTAGGTGAGGACCTTGTTTAATAGGCAAACCAATGTCAAAAGTCAAACACCCACCTCTCCACTGCACTGCTGAAATGGTTGGAGTTTGCCAACAAGGGCCTATTCTCCTGAAATAGGCCCACACAGGTCCATGCAGAAGGGAAAGGTGCTCAAGGTCCATGGATAGTTTATGCCTGGACAGGAGTCGCTTCTGTCCTGAGCTCTCCCAGTTAATGGAGCTAGCCAATTATCTTTTCCCCCCAGTTGGAATTTTTTTCCTTCCCCAAGTCCAGGAGGACGACTCCAGGTGCTCACCAGGGTCTACCTCAGGCCTAGGGATTCAGCTGCTGAGCTGGGTTGGGGGGTGGGGTGGGGGCGCTGTAAAATATACACAAGTACTTAGCTTTTGCTGAGAGCGCCCTTCTCCTCAGGTCCTGGAGGTATGAGTGGGCTGTGTGGCTGGCTGCTTCTCCCTGAGGAAACTGCAGCTGAGCGCTAGGACCAGCCCTCCGCTGCCACTGCTGCTGCCATAGCTGCTCTGGGAATGGTGCCTGAGAGCTCCCCGCGATTCAGGTCAGGCAACTCCTCTCTGCTTCTGAACGGTCTCTTCCTTCCCCTGCCCCTCAGTTCATTGTCTAAGCTTGCCTTCGATGCTCAGGGCCCCCACCTTGTCACAAATATACTTGTTTCACTTTTTGGGGGGCCTTTGTTGTAAAGAGAGCTCGACAGAAGCGTCTGTCTATTCCGCCATCTTGGTTCCGCCCTCCTGTCTGTATACTCTTAAGAAAATAAATTCCAAGTTGGCACACAAATAATTCTACTTATAAAAATTACATATTTATTTATTTTATTGTACAACAAAATAAAGGCGCCATATTTTTACTTCATGCCTTCTTATGTCACTCAGTTAACTGCTGCTGAATTATTTTCTTAAATTTGATAAAAATCCAATGTATTTTCTGTAAATATAAATAGAGATGGGTTCTTTGAAGTTAGATAATTCCAGAGGAAATGTTTCCTGTAACAAGAATTTGATTCTCAATTAATTCTTGTAGGGTAACTTAATGGAAAATTATCTCTAATCATCCCTTGAGAAAAGTCAATACATTTTTAAAGTCCGCAGAAGAGATAAAGGTCCCAGAATGTATTCGTTATTAATTGTTTTACACTTCAGACTGTATGTCTGTGTTAAAAATAAAGATTAATTAGGAAGGTAGTAAAATCTTCATTATAAACAGCAAGAATCATTTTATGGTCTAATATTAATGTTTTAATTACAATTTTCTAATTTTTTTTAAACCAATACAATTAATTTATGGTACTAAATAACATTGTAAGCAATTTACATTCTCTTTTAGAAGTAGGAAATACAGTGCTTTTCAAACAAAATTTATTACAACTGATTAGTCTCAGTTATGTGAAAAGTTAGTAATATTTTAAAAGTCTGATAAAAATATGAATATTCAGATAACTATGACATTTGATAACTAAAGTTGGTTTCATTCAAATCAAGAGCCAACCAATCTACAAGCTAGGGATTATATGAATCATTTCCAAATTTAACTGTTTTATCTAAGGTGCAATTGATTTTAAAAAGCATGCAATTTAGTTATGTTTATACTGATTACATTTACAAATACATAAAAATTGACGTGAGTGAATATTCATGCATCAAGAGATATAGCAGAGATACATAGAATCATTCCCACACCATTAATCATATTATTTTAGTAGTCTCATCCAAGAACTATTTGACAGTCTGATGCTTTTACACCTGTTTAATTAAAAAAAAAAAAAACGTATGGGGTGCACTTAATGTTCATGTGCAAGAGGGATGAAATCTCTCCTTTGAAGATTGAAACCAAGGGAAAGCGGGGCCAAACATGATTGATTTGGCCTGATTCGAGAACACTCAGTGCTGTCTAAAACAAAACAAAACAAAAAAAACCAAAAAAACCCCGTTGCCTTCAAGATGATGCCGATTCGTAGCGGCCCCATACAACAGAGTAAAACTGCCCCATAGGGTTTCCAAGGAGAGTCTGGTGGATTCAAACTGCAGACCTGTTGGTTAGCAGCCAAGCACTTAACCACTGCACTACCAGGAGAGAAGAGCAATTGCAAGGTTATAATGGTACTTCTCTGTCAAGTACAATTTCAAGCCTACTTCTTACTGGATTTATGTAGGAATCCTAAAAACGATGTGGTGGAAGACCAGTCATTGGGAAAGAAAATACTAAGTAAGCATCATTTTACTAAAACTTTATAAAATATTAGGTGAAAAGTAGTCATGCTTTGGGACACCTACCACAGTTTGTAATACAACAGGAAAACTTTGCTTTTCATTTGTTTATTTTTTTGTCAGTTTTACATTATATAACAGGACTTTAAATAAACATACTTTCAAATATTAGCAGAAGTATGTTATTTCAGCAAACAAGATGAAAAGGATGAGGAATGTTAATTATGCAGTTGAATGGGCCTCAAACTAATAGTTTTAATAACAATTTCCTACCTTGTTTATAAGTGTAGGTAAAATTGGGCTCTGTATGACTCAAACTGACGAGTCAATTATATATATATTCTAATATTTTTCTTACTTTTTTCCATACATTTCCTTTTAAGTATGTTAATCAGTTAATGTAGCTAATGAAATAATTATTTTTACAGGTGGTGTTTAAAGGTGTCTAAGCTGCATTTGTCACTTCTTAATGCTGTTTTTCATCACTCCAGTGGTATGCCAAGTTTTTAATATAATTCATAATCAGAATACATTAAACACAGGTTCCTGTGAAAGAAAAATTAACCCTGGAATACAAACATTACCAAACGTACTCTAGATTGTACTAAGACAAACAGGATTCTTGGCATGCAGGATGTGTGACAAAATTCTGAGAATATGTAACATGATAAACAAAAGTGTCCTTTACATTATCGTTCTTAGTTGTTGTTGAGTTCATTCCAACTCGTGGCGATCCCATGTGTGCAGAGGAGAACCGTTCCATAGGGTTTTCTAGGTTTTGACCTTTCAGAAGCAGATTGCCAGACCTGTCTTCCAAGGTGCCTCTGATGAGTTGTAACGGCCCATCTTTTGGCTCAAGTACATTCCCCTTTGTGTGATGCAGGGACTATTCTTTATGTAAGATGCAAAAAAAAAAAACAAAAAAGCACTACTTAGCTACCATAATCAAATTATTTCATCAGAAATGTAGTACTTACCTTAAGAAATAACACTCTGTATGAAATGAATCAAATTAAATATCAAATTGTCTTTTTCTTTTGTTAATCTTTAATTTTTTTCTTTCATATAACTAGATTTACAATTCCAAGCAAATTATTATTTCCAATATACGTTTTTCTTTGTCAGAATCTACAGTTTATTACGGTGATATTTACTCCATCAATAGAGCCTGGTGACACCATGGTTAAGAGCTCAGATGTTAATCAAAATGTCAGCAGTTCAAATCTACGAGTCTCTCCTTGGAGGCCCAATGGGGCAGTTCTATTCTGTCCTACATAATCATTATGAGCTGGAATGGACTGGATGATAATTTTTTTGGGGGGGGGAGGGGTAAAGGTTATCTTATCGGTATAGATGTTCTGAATGAGAAAGTATATATGTCAGAATGTATAGTTCAAAGAAAAATATGCAATTATATTCATTTATCTCTAAGATAAATTACCCAAAACCAAAAACCAAACCCACTGCTGTAGAGTCAATTCTGACTCATAGCAACCTTATAGGGTGGAGTAGAATGGCCACTTAGGGTTTCCAAGGCTGGAAATCTTTAAGCTGACTGCCACATCTTTCTTAGAGAAAGGCTGGTAGGTTTGAACAGCCGTCCATTCAGTTAGCAGCCGAGCCCTTTAATCACTGGGCCACCAGGTCTTCTTAGAGAAATAATAATTGACATTAAATTTTTGGATATAAATAAATGTTACTGTGATGGTTAAGAGCTACGGCTGCTAACCAAAAGGTTGGCAGTTTGAATCCACTAACTGCTCCTTGGAAACCCTATTGGGCAGTTCTAATCTGTCCTATAGGGCCCCTGTGAATCGGGATCCACGCCACTAAAGCAAGTTTTCTATTTTTTAATCCAGAATTTGATATCCTTGGGTAGCAAAAATGATTTGAACCCACTCACAGTGCCACAGAAGGTAGCCTGGTGATCTGATTCTGTAAACATTACCCACTGTGGTCGGGTTGATTCCAACTCATAGCGACCCTATAGGACAGAGTAGAACTGTCTGATAGAATTTCCAAGAAACACCTGGCAGATTTGAACTGCCAACCTCTTGGTTGGTAGCCATAGCACTTAGTCACTACGCTACCAGGGTTTCCCTGTAAATATTACAGCTAAGAAAACCCTATGCACCAGTTTTATTCTGTAGAATGTGGGATGGTCATGAATCAGAATAGACTCAACAGCAACTTTTTTTTAAATTCCAGTTTCCTTGAAAATTTTAATTGGTATATTTGGACTGATTGACCTAGATTCCATCAAATTGTTTTGGTGAAAAAAGGAATGAGTAAATGAAAGTAGAAATGGACCAGACAATTGGAGGGGAAATAATGGGTGCCGCAAATTAAATGTAGATTACATAAAATAATGTAAAAGGTTATTATTATTTTTCTACTGTTTCAAAACATATTTATAAATGTTAAGCAACTTGTCAAAGATTAGACATATAATCAGGGGTGGAGCCGAGAATTGAATCTAAGATTTTGGTAAGATTCCAATTAACACTTGTTCCTTTTCTTGGTGTACAATTTTTATAAGAAGATTACATTTATATGAAGCTCACATTTCAGGAGATATGTAACAGAAAAAACAAATTATTTGATACAATTGTCCATTCTAGGGATTTATTTTATGGGAGGAAACGGTAGTTTTACTTTCTCAGATGCTAAGTAGAGATTTTTTATGATAATAGAGAACCCTGGTGGTGCAATGGTTAAACACTTGTCTGCTAACCAAAAGGTTGACAATTGGAATCCACCAGCCACCTTGCAGGAGAAATACGTGGCAGTCTGCTTCCATAAAGATTTACAACCTTGGAAACCTTATGAGGCAGTCCTACTATGTTCCACAGGGTTGTTGTGATTTGGAATTGACTCAATGACAGCGAGTTTGGTTTAGTTTTGGTGATATGCCAGGAGTGCTAGACTGTTAAACAAAAGGTTGGTGCTTGGAACTCACCAGCTGCTTTGTGGGAGAGAGACATGGCAGTCTGCTTCTGTAAAGATTACAGCCTTGGAAACCCTGTAGGGCAGTTCTACCCTGTCCTATAGGCTCGTATAGCAT
Source organism: Elephas maximus indicus (assembly GCF_024166365.1). NCBI lineage: Eukaryota > Metazoa > Chordata > Mammalia > Proboscidea > Elephantidae > Elephas > Elephas maximus. The sequence goes on from NC_064832.1 coordinate 59,940,059, forward strand.
GATATGACAAAATATCCTGTAATGCAGATATGATAAAATGTAACTGTAGCTATTAATCTGTTGAGTGAATGATAATAAATGAATACAATGATATGTGAAGAATGAAAGTTACTAATAAGGATTGCTGTCTTGGATCTCTTTTCATGAGTAAAAATTGCTGTGGTGTACAACTTTTTTCTTTTGGTTTGTACTATTTGTGTGCACTACTTTTGCAGTCATTACATGCTAGTATTTGGTGATTGCATGAAGGAGAAAATGACTCATTATGAGCACTAGCAGTAAAGAGTCTGAGAAGGACAATGCGTTTCATTGTGAATGCAGAAAACTGCTACATTAAAGTTGCAATATGAAATGAATGTAACATAAAATAGATAACCAAAAAAATGTTCACAGAGAAGAAATTCAGGTTATTATCTCTGAAAACAACAAAGAAATTAGATAGGAAACACTGAAAGAAGAATTTTCATTATTCTACTCCATCTCGGTTGGCTGCTAGAGAAGAGATATGAGCTAGAATAGCCTTCCTCTTACATCTCATCCCCTTGTGTCATCTCTCCAACCAGTATCATTTGTTTGTTGCCTGTCCACAATGTCTTTCCTTCTCTTCTTCTCTATCTGTCCAACAATGTTCTATTCATTTTTTAGAGTGGAATTTAAAAGACATTTTATTTACAAATTTCCATAACATTCTACTTCATTCCAAACTAGTTGCAGTCAAGTTGATTCCAGTTCATAGCCACCCTATAGGAAAGAGTAGAACTGACCTATAGAGTTCCCCCCACGTGTCTGTCAGTTTGTCCTACTGTGGGGGCTTGTTTGTTGCTGTAATGCTGGAAGCTAAGCCACCAATATCCAAACACCAGCAGGGTCTCCCATGGTGGACAGGTAACATCTGAGCTTCCAGACTAAGACAAACTAGGAGGAAGCACCCAGCAGACTACTTCTGAAAAGATTAAGCCAGTGAAAACCTTATGAATAGCAGTGAAACATTATTTGATACAGTGCTGGAAGATGACCCCTTCAGGTTGGAATGCCCTCTAAAGATGACTGAGGAAGAGCTGCCTCCTCAAAATAGAGTCTATATTAATGACGTGGATGGAGTCAAGTTTTGGGACCTTCATTTCCTGATGTGGCATGACTCAAAATTAGAAGAAACAGCTGCAAACATTCATTAATAATCAGAACCTGAAAGGTACAAAGTATAAATCTAGGAAAATTGGAAATCATCAAAACTGAAATGGAATGCATAAACATCAATATCGTAGGCATTAGTGAGCTGAAAAGGACTGGTATAGGCCATTTTGACTCTGATAATCAAAGAGTCTACTATGTAGGGAATGACAACTTGAAGAGGAATGGAGTTGCATTCGTCATCGAAAAGAACATTTTAAGATCTATTCTGAAGTACAACACTGTCTGTGATAGGAAAATATCCATACACGTAAAAGGAAGACCAGTTAATATGACTATTATTCAGATTTATGCACCAACCTCTAAGGCCAAAGAAGAAGAGATTGAAGATTTTTCACAGATTCTACGTTTTGAAATTGCTAGAACATGCAATCAGAATGCATTGATAATTACTAGAGATTGGAATACAAAAGTTTGAAACAAAGAAGAAGGATTAGTAGTCGGAAAATATGGCCTTGGTGATAGAAAAAATGTCAGAGATGGCATGACAGAATTTTGCAAGATCAATGACTTCTTCATTGCAAATACCTTTTTCATCAACATAAACAGCGAATATATATGTGGACCTGCCAGATGGAATGCATGGGAATCAAATTGACTACATCTGTGGAAAGAGACAATGGAAAAGCTCAATATTATCAGTCAGAATGCGGTCAGGGGCCAACTGTGGAACGGACCATCAATTGCTCATACGTGAGTTCAGATTAAAACTGAAGAAAATTAGAACAAGTCGACAAGAGCCAAAGTATGACCTTGAGTATATCCCACCTGAATTTAGAGACCATCTCAAGAATAGATTGGACACATTGAACACTAATGACCAAAGACCAGGCAAGTTGTGGAATGACAACAAGGACATCATACATGAAGAAAACAAGAGGTCATTAAAAGGCAGGAAACAAAGAAAAGACAAAAATGGATGTCAGAAAAGACTCCGGAAGTTGCTATTCAATGTTGAGTAGCTAAAGCAAACAGAAGAAATGATGAAGTAAAAGAGTTGAATACAAGATTTCAAAGGGTGCCTTGTGAAGACAAAGTAAAGTATTATAATGACATGTGCAAAGACCTGGAAATGGAAAGTCAAAAAGGAAGAACATGCTCTGCATTTCTCAAGCTGAAAAAACTGAAGAAGAAAAAAATTCAAGCCTCGAGTTGCAGTAGTGAAGGATTATGGGGAAAATATTAAATGACTCAGAAAGCATCAAAAGAAGATGGAAAGAATACACAGAGTCACTATACCAAAAAGAATTGGTCGACAGTCAAGCATTGCAGGAGGTACCATATGAGCAGAAACCAATGATACTAAAGGAAGAAGTCCAAGCTGCACTGAAAAAAAAAAAAAAAAAATTTTTGAAGGCATTGGCAAAAAACTAGGCTCAAGAATTGATGGAATACCAATTGAGATGTTTCAACAGGTGGATGCAGCACTGGAAGTACTTGTCTATGCCAAAAAAATTAGAAGACAGCTACCTAGCTAACCAACTGGAAGAGACCCATATTTATGCCTATTCCCAACAAAGGTGATACAACCGAGTGTGGAAATGACCAAACAATATTATTTATATCACATGCAGGTAAAATTTTGCTGAAGATCTTTCAAACTCAACTGCTACAGCGTATAGACAGGGAACTGCCAGAAACTCAAGCCCAATTCAGAAGAGGACACAGAACCGGGGATATCATTGCTGATGTCAGATGGATCCTGGTTGAAAGCAGAGAATACCAGAAAGATGTTTACCTGTGCTTATTGACTTTGCTAAGGCATCTGACTGTGTGGATCATAACATATAATAGATAACATTGCAAAGAATGGGAATTCCAGGTCACTTAATTGGGCTTATGAGGAACTTGTACGTTGATCAAGAGTCAGTCATTCGAACAGAAAAAGGGAATACTGCGTTGTTTAAAGTCAGGAAACATGTGCCTCAGGGTTGTATACTTTCACCATACCGATGCAATCTGTATGCTGAGCAAATAATCTGAGAAGTTGTACTATATGAAGACTAGGACATCCAGATTGGAGCAAGACTCATTAACAACCCGTGTTAGCACGTGACACAACCTTGCTTGCTGAAAATAAAGAGAACTTGAAGCACTTACTGATGAAGATCAAAGACCACAGCCTTCAGTATGGATTACACCTCAACATAAAGAAAACAAAATCCTCACAACTGGACCAATAAGCAACATCGTGATAAATGGGGAAAAGATTGAAGTTGTCAAGGTTTCAATGTTACTTGGATCTACAATCAACACCCATGGTAGCAGCAGTAGAGAAATCAAAAGATGCATTGCGTTGTAAAATCTGCTACAACAGACCTCTTTAAAGCATTGAAAAGCAAAGATGTTACCTTGAAGACTAAGGTGCACCCGATCCAAGCCATGGTGTTTTCAATCGCCTCCTATGCATGTGAAAGCTGGTCGTTGAATAAGGAAGACCGAATTAAAGTTGACGCCTCATCTGAATTGTGGTGTTGGAGAGGAATATTGAGTATACCATGGACTGCTAAAGAAAGAACAAATCTGTCTTGGAAGAAGTAGAGCAAGGATGGTGAGACTGCATCTCACATACTTTGGACATATTGTCAGGAGGGCTCAGTCCCAGAAGACGGACATCAATCTTAGTAAAGTAGAGAAAAAAAAAGGTCAGTGAAAAAGAGGAAGACACTCAATGAGATGGATTGACACAGTGGCTACAACAATGGGTTTAAGCATAACAACGATTGTGAGGATGATGCAGGACCAGGCATGTTTCCTTCTGCTGTACTTGGGGTCACTATGAGTCAGAACCAACTAGGTGCCACCTAACAACAACATAGGGTTTTCAAGGAGTGGGTGATGGATTAGAACTGCTGACCTCTTGGTTAGCAGCAGAGCTCTTAACCACTGTACCACCAGGGCGCTACATTATTACCTCCATTAAAATACATGCATTTTAATGCTTATTATGTATACTTTTCTGTAACTATTAGTATATCTGTCTTTGTCATACAACTTTTCTGAGATCAGGAACAGCTATCTGAAAACCAATATATTGCTGGCATGTAGCACAATACTGGCACATGCCAGCTATTCAGTTAAAATTTAGTAATTAAAAAAATAAATATTTGTCTTATTTTATGACATTTAATATCCAGAAGAGGTTCTGATTTGTATACAATTTCTACATGATATTGGAAATGAAACACCATTATTATTACTATTATTTTTTATTAACTTTTATTGAGCTTCAAGTGAACGTTTACAAATCAAGTCAGACTGTCACATATAAGTTTATATACACCTTACTCCGTACTCCCACTTGCTCTCCCCCTAATGAGTCAGCCCTTCCAGTCTCTCCTTTCGTGACAATTTTGCCAGCTTCCAACTCTCTCTATCCTCCCATCCCCCCTCCAGACAGGAGATGCCAACAGAGTCTCAAGTGTCCACCTGATATAATTAGCTCACTCTTCATCAGCATCTCTCTCCTACCCACTGTCCAGTCCCTTTCATGTCTGATGAGTTCTCTTCGGGAATGGTTCCTGTCCTGGGCCAACAGAAGGTTTGAGGACCATGACCGCCAGGATTCCTCTAGTCTCAGTCAGAACATTAAGTATGGTCTTTTTATGACAATTTGGGGTCTGCATCCCACTGTTCTCCTGCTCCCTCAGGGGTTCTCTGTTGTGCTCCCTGTCAGGGCAGTCATTGGTTGTGGCCGGGCACCAACTAGTTCTTCTGGTCTCAGGATGATGTAGGTCTCTGTTTCATGTGGCCCTTTCTGTCTCTTGGGCTCTTAGTTATCGTGTGACCTTGGTGTTCTTCATTCTCCTTTGCTCCAGGTGGGTTGAGACCAATTGATGCATCTTAGATGGCCGCTTGTTAGCATTTAAGACCCCAGACGCCACATTTCAAAGTGGGATGCAGAATGTTTTCATAATAGAATTATTTTGCCAATTGACTTAGAAGCCCCCTTAAACCATGGTCCCCAAACCCCCGCCATTGCTCCGCTGACCTTTGAAGCATTCAGTTTATCCCGGAAACTTCTTTGCTTTTGGTCCAGTCCAGTTGAGCTGACTTTCCATGTATTGAGTATTGTCCTTCCCTTCACCTAAAGCAGTTCTTATCTACTAACTAATCAGTAAAAAACCCTCTCTCACCCTCCCTCCCCATCTCCTAACCACAAAAGTGTGTGTTCTTCTCAGTTTATACTATTTCTCAAGATCTTATAATAGTGGTCTTATACAATATTTGTCCTTTTGCCTCTGACTCATTTCACTCAGCATAATGCCTTCCAGGTTCCTCCACGTTATGAAATGTTTCACAGATTCGTCACTGTTCTTTATCGATGGTTAGTATTCCGTTGTGTGAATATATCACAATTTATTTAACCATTCATTCATTGATGGACACCTTGGTTGCTTCCAGCTTTTTGCTGTTGTAAACAGAGCTGCAATAAACATGGGTGTGCATATATCTGTTCGTGTGATGGCTCTTATTTCTCTAGGGTATATTCCGAGGAGTGGGATTTCTGGGTTGTATGGTAGTTCTATGTCTAACTGTTTAAGAAAACGCCAGATAGATTTCCAAAGTGGTTGTACCATTTTACATTCCCACGAGCAGTGTATAAGAGTTCCAATCTCTCTGCAGCCTCTCCAACATTTATTATTTTGGAAACACCATTATTATTTAATGAAGAAAAAAATTAATGAGGAGTTAATGATAAAAATGTGATGTTGTGAACATACAACAAAATACTTCTTTCAAGGAATGAATGCAGTGGAAATAGAAATAGAGAAAGAAAAATAATTAAAAGCACATGACAAAACACTAAAAGATTCAGGTAAGATAGTTGTTTGGAAGTAAAATAAACTTGTTCAAAGGTAACAAAAGAAACAAAGAATGAGTATAGGAAGAATTTATTTGAAAGAAATTGAATTAACTCATTAAATCCAAGGAAGGTTTATGTCAGAATGTCTATTATGACAATGTTGAGAATACAATAAATCGAACAAGGACAGACATGTGGAGACACACTAGGAAGTTATCTCAGTAATACGCTGAGATGATGAGTTACTAGAAATAGAAGCTATCTAAACTACCTCTAAACTACTAGAGAGGAAAAATAGCATCAAATACCTGTAAATAATCTGTAGTAAACAGTAGCCAGACTCTGTGTATGTTTTGAAGGTAGAGTCAACAAACAGATGTAATTGTAAGATGGGAATGAGAAAGGGCCCTCTTATGTGATACCAGGAATTTCAGCCTGAGCAACTGCAAGCATGAAGTCGCTATGAATTAAAATGTTCGAGAATATGAGAAGAGCACTTTTGAACAGTGGGAATATTGATGTTAGAATGAGGGTAGAAATGGTAGTAGGTAGGCATGTCTGGACATCTTCTGTTTAATCTTCTCAGTTAAGTAGGAAACAAAGTTGTCTCTTGAAAGTGAGAATAGAGGAAGATGTGATGGAGGTTTTTGAAAGAGATGAGAGTAAAAGAGTTTATAAGGAAAGTAGATAAAATAATGAGATATAGAAATGGAATATGGTGACTAGGTAATATTAAGTGTCCATTTGAAGTTCACAATAATGCAATTAAAAGGAGAACAGTAAGAGTGTGGGTGGTTTTTATGTGTTCATACTTAGCTGCATGAGTACAGAGCCAGGGTAGCCTAAGAATTGGATTTAAAACTGAGATTTTGCCAAGCAAGTACAACAATGTGAGACAGGGAAAGAGACATGATGATATTAGAAGGGAGTTATTATAATTAATGATCAGAATATACACTGGATAGGAAAGAAGAGGGCTTGTCAAGGAGGAGAGAGATGGTGACAAATGGAAATATCAATGCATGGGAGTCCTCCTGTGTTGGTAAATGGTATGAGTTGAAAGGATAGGAGGTGATAGGGAAGGAAATGCCACCCTTTAATATGACAGCAATTTAAATCTTTAGATCATCCATGGTTCTTGAAAATGACTATCCTTCATAAGAGACTTGCAAGCAATGCCTTAATAACAAACATAATACTAGATTTCTGTTGCTCACTTTTGTACCTGTATTTCTGAATACACCTCTGTTTGCACATGTATTTGATGAAGGTAAGGCACAAAGAAAGGATTGTGCACCTGGATCTCCACATTCCTGAGAGATTATGCATCACTTAACTGATGAATCAGCTATCTCTTTAAATATATATATACAAAAAACAAAAAATATATACATATCTATATCATTTGTTGAAATAATGGATTAAAATACTTTGTTTACAAACAAAAATATATAAATCTTGTATAGATAGATGAAAAATACTTTTTTTATTCTTCATTCAGCTGAAATAAAGTAGGTGAACAATATTATCTTGAGGACAGTACTTGTTTTAAGTTAAAGGTCACAATTTACTCAATACACAAGGGAATTTCTTCTTCCCCAAAATTCATTTTTTAAACTTAGAGACCATGGCAAACTATGATTCATGTTGCTATGGTACAGTGGCTTATGATGAATCTGAATTTCAACAATGTCTAGTAGAACTAATCCAGAAAAGTAATTTACAAACCTTGAAGTCAGATTGAAAACAGCTGTCATTTGGGGAAAAAAACTCAAAGTTGTTTGGAAAAAAAAAAAAATATGACCTCTACCCACAAAAAAACCCACTGCCATCGAGTCAATTCTGACTCAGTGACCCTACAGGACAGAGTAGAACTGCCCCATAGAGTTTCCAGGCAGCGCCTGGTGGACTTGAACTGCCAACCTCTTACGTCATAAGTAAATACTACATTGCATCCTAATTAACTTTAACTGAAACTAGAGTATGCTGTTCATTAGACTTTATAAAGAGAAAATCTTTTTAAAATCAGTCCTGTATCTAAACAAAACAACAACAACAAAAAAAACCCAGGGCCGTCGAGTCGATTCCGACTCATAGCGACCGTATAGGACAGAGTAGAACTGCCCGGTAGAGTTTCCAAGGAGCACCTGGCGGATTTGAACTGCCAACCGTTGGGTTAGCAGCCGTAGCACTTAACCACTACGCCAAAAGGGCTTCCAATCTTGTATCTAAGTTATGAATTTTCAAGTTGAAGTTAATCAGCTTTATTTTTGGTAGCAAAATAGTGTCTTTTTATTTTGCTAAATTTGAAATACTCCATGAAAAGGAAAAAAAAAAGTTTTTAAGACAGCTTTGGTATTTTCAACCTCTAAACTACCATAGAGGAAAAATAAAATATCTGTAAGGCCCACAGTAAATTTTATAGTATTTCTTTATTGTAGTGTTTAAATATTTTCCTTAAATAAATAACAAAACATCCACTCGAATTGGCTTAAATTCTAGAAATATAATTTCAGTGAATTCGGGAAGGTGGCACAAGTTGGGCTTTAGTGACGATTGATTCACTGACTACCTGATGATGGCGTTAGAACTCCAGGACTTTCCAAATATCCCCTCACCATTCTTAACTTTAGCTTTATTTTCGGATTTATAGAAAAATGAGTGCATCAGTTACAGGCACCTATTTAAACATTACAATATTCACAGGAAGAAGAGAAATGGCCCATAGTACTATCTTATTAAGCGCTGAAATGTTTCCCCAGAATCTTCCCAATAGACGCGTCTTACCTGATTATTTGCCCATTTCTGAGCAAATCGTTGTCATGGAGAAAATCAGAGTATCTGTAGACAAGCGGTACTCAGTCAAGGGTGATTTGCCCCCCAAGGGATATTTGACAATATTTGGAGATAATTTGGTTGTCACAACTGGAGAAATGTTACTGGCATCTTGAAGGTAGAGGGCAGGAACGCTGCTAAACATCCTGTAGTGCACAGGACAACTCTTGACAACAAAGAATGATCCAGCCCAAAATGTCAATAGTAGCAAGGGTGAGAAATTTTAGACCAATCAGGTTCATCCCTGGAGCTAGGGTTTACAACAGCTTCTAGCAAGGCACGTGGATTAGTGAGGGAGGTACTCATTCATACCTGTTGCTGTTGAGTTGATTCCTACTCATGGAGACACCGTGTATTACAGACTAGAACCTCTCCCTAGGAGTTTATTGGCTGTAATCTTTTTGGAAGCCTATCACCAGACCTTTCTTTTTTTTTTTTAATAATTTTTATTGTGCTTTAACTGAAAGTTTACAAATCAAGTCAGTCCCTCACACAAAAACCTATATACACCTTGCTACATACTCCCAGTTACTCTCCCCCCAATGAGACAACCTGCTCTCTGCCTCCAGTCTCTCTTTTCCTGTCCACTTCACCAGCTTCTAGCGCCCTCTACCCTCTCATCTCCCCTCCAGGCAGGAGATGCCAACATAGTCTCAAGTGTCCACCTGATCTGAGAAGCTCACTCCTCACCAGCATCTCTCTCCAGCCCATTGTCCAGTCCAATCCATGTCTGAAGAGTTGGCTTCAGGAATGGTTCCTGTCCAGAAGGTCTGGGGGCCATGACCACCGGGGTCCTTCTAGTCTCAGTCAGATCATTAAGTCTGGTCTTTTCATGACAATTTGGGGTCTGTATTCCACTGCTCTCCTGCTCCCTCAGGGGTTCTCTGTTGTGTTCCCTGTCAGGGCAGTCATGGGTTGCAGCCAGGCATCATCTAGTTCTTCTGGTCTCAGGATGATGTAGTCTCTGGTTCATGTGACCCTTTCTGTCTCTTGGGCTCATAATTACCTTGTGTCCTTGGTGTTATTCATTCTCTTTTGATCCACGTGGGTTGAGACCAATTGATGCATCTTAGATGGCTGCTTGCTAGAATTTAAGACCCCAGGTGCTACTCTTCAAAGTAGGATGGAGAATGTTTTCTTAATAGATTTTATTATGCCAGTTGACTTGGATGTCCGCTGAAACCATGCTCCCAAAACCCCGTCCCTGCTACACTGGTCTTCAAAGCATTCAGTTTATTCAGGAAACTTCTTTGGTTTTGGTTTAGTCCAGTTGTGCTGACCTCCCCTGTATTGTGTGTTGTCTTTCCCTGCACCTAAAGTAGTTCTTATCTACTATCTAATAGTGAATACACCTCTCTGACCCTCCCTCTCTCCTTCCTCTCATAACTACAAAAGAATGTTTTCTTCTCCGTGTAAACTATTTCTCAAGTTCTTATAATAGTGGTCTTATACAATATTTGTCCTTTTGCAACTGACTAATTTCACTCAGCATAATGCCTTCCAGGTTTCTCCATGTTATGAAGTGTTTCACAGATTCCTCACTGTTCTTTATCGGTTCATAGTATTCCATTGTGTGACTATACCATAATTTATTTATCCATTTATCCATTGATGGGCACGTTGGTTGCTTCTATCTTCTTGCTATTGTAAACAGTGCTGCCATAAACATGGGTGTGCGTGTATTTGTTCGTGTAAAGGCTCTTATTTCTCTAGGATATACTCCAAGGAGTGGGATTGCTGGATCCTATGGTAGTTCTATTTCTAGCTTTTTAAGGAAGCGCCAAATCGATTTCCAAAGTGGTTGAACCATTTGACATTTCCACTAGCAGTGTAGAATTGTTCCAATCACTCCACAACCTCTCCAACATTTATTATTTTGTGTGTTTTGGATTAATGCCAGCCTTGTTGGAGTGAGGTGAAATCTCATTGTAGTTTTGATCTGCCTTTCTCTAATGGCTAATGATCGTGAACATTTCCTCATGTATCTGTTAGCTACCTGAATGTCTTCTTTAGTGAAGTGTCTATTCATATCTTTTGCCCATTTTTTAATTGGGTTATTTGTCTTTTTGTAGTTGAGTTTTTGCAGTATCATGTAGATTTTAGGGATCAGGTGCTGATTTGAAGTGTAATAGTTAAAAACTTTTTCCCAGTCTGTAGGTAGTCTTTTTACTCTTTTGGTGAAATCTTTGGATGAGCATAGGTGTTTAATTTTTAGAAGAACCCAGTTATCTAATTTCTTTTCTAGTGTTTGTGCATTGTTAGTAATGTTTTGTATACTGTTTATGCCATGTATTAGGGCTCCTAATGTTGTCTCTGTTTTTCTTCCATGATCTTTACCGTTTTAGATTTTATATTTTGGTCTTTGATCCATTTTGAGCTCATTTTTGTGCATGGAGTGAAGTATGGGTCTTGTTTCATTTTTTTGCAGATCGATATCCAGTTATGCCAGCACCATTTGTTAAAAAGACTGTCTTTTCCCCATTTAACTGTTTTGGGGCCTTTGTCAAATATCAACTGCTCATATGTGGATGGATTTATGTCTGGATTCTCAATTCTGTTCCATTGGTCTATGTATCTGTTGTTGTACTAGTACTAGGCTGTTTTGACTACTGTGGCAGTATGATAGGTTCTAAGACAGGTGAAGTAAGGCCTCCCACTTTGTTCTTCTTTTTCAGTAATGCCTTATTTTTCCGGGGTCTCTTTCCCTTCCATATGAAGTTGGCGATTTGTTTCCCCATCTCATTAAAGAAGGTCGTTGGGATTTGGATCAGAGTTGCATTAAATGTATAGATCACTTTTGGTAGAATAGACATTTTTACAATGTTAAGTCTTCCTATCCACGAGAAAGGTATGTTTTTCCACTTATGTAGGCCTCTTTTGTTTTCTTGCAGAAGTGTAATTGTAGTTTTCTCTGTATAAGTCCTTTACATCTCTGGTAAGATTTATTCCTAAGTATTTTATCTTCTTGGGGGCTACTGTAAGTTGCATTGATTTGGTGATTTCTTCTTTGATGTTCTTTTTGTTGGTGTAGAGGAATCCAACTGATTTTTGTGTGTTTATCTTGCATCCCGATACTGTGCTGAACTCTTCTATTAGTGTCAGTAGTTTTCCTGAGGATTCCCTAGGGTTTTCTGTGTATAAGATTATGTCATCTGCAAATAGAGATACTTTTACCTGTTTCTTGCCAATCTGGGTGTCTTTATTTCTTTTTCTAGCCTAATTGCTCTGGCCAGGACCTCCAACAAGATGTTGAATAAGAGCAGTGATAAAGGGCATCCTTGTCTGGTTCCCGATCTCAGTGGGAATGCTTTCAGGCTCTCTCCATTTAGAGTGATGTTGGCTGTTGGCTTTGTATAAATGCCCTTTATTATGTTGACGAATTTTCCTTCTACTCCTATTTTGCTGAGAGTTTTTATCATGAATGGGTATTGAACTTTGTCAAATGGCTTTTCTGCATCAATTGATAAAATCATGAGATGCTTGTCTTTTGTTTTATTTATGCGGTGAATTATGTTAATTGTTTTTCTAATGTTGAACCATCCCTGCATACCTGGTATGAATCCCACTTGGTCATGGTGAATTATTTTTTTGATATGTTGTTGAATTCTATTGGCTAGAATTTTGTAGAGGATTTTTACATCTACATTCCTGAGGAATATAGGTCTATAATTTTCTTTTCTTGTGGTGTCTTTACCTCGTTTTGGCATCAGGGATATGATGGCTTCATGAAATGAGTTTGGTAGTATTCGGTCCTTTTCTATGCTCTAAAATACCTTTAGTAGTAGTGGTGTTAACTCTTCTCTGAAGGTTTGGTAGAACTCTGCAGAGAAACCTTCAGTTCCAGGGCTTTTTTTTGTTGGGAGTTTTTTGATTACCTTTTCAATCTCTTCTTTTGTTATGGGTCTATTTAATTGTTCTACCTCTGTTTGTGTTAGTTTAGGCAGGTAGTGTGTTTCTAGGAAATCATCCATTTCTTCTAGGTTTTCCAATTTGTTAGAGTTCAATTTTTCGTAGTAATCTGATATGATTCTTTTAATTCCATTTGGGTCTGTTGTAATGTCGCCCATCTCATTTCTTATTCAGGTCATTTACTTCCTCTCCTGTTTTTCTTTTGTCAGTTTGGCCAGTGATTTATCAATTTTGTTGATTTTTTCCAAAAACCAGCTTTTGGTCTTGTTAATTCTTTCAATTGTTTTTCTGTTTTCTATTTCATTTAGCTCAGCTCTTATTTTTATTATTTGTTTTCTTCTGGTGCCTGTGGGTTTCTTTTGTTGCTCTCTTTCTATTTGTTCAAGTTGTAGGGATAATTCTTTGATTTTGGCCCTTTCTTCTTTTTGTATGTGTATATTTATTCATATAAGCTGGCCTCTGAGCACTGCTTTTGCTGTGTCCCAAAGGTTCTAATAGGAAGTATTTTCATTCTCATTGGATTCTATGAATTTCTTTATTCCATCTTTAATGTCTTTTTTGAGCAAGGTATTGTTCAGTTTCCCCAGACCTTTCTTTGATGGCACTGCGGCTTTGGTTTATACCACCAACTTTTAGGTAAGTAGCCCCATGCAAACCTCTTGTGCCTCCTAGGGATCTTTGTGAGGAAGGAATTGGTACATAAAAATATATGTATTCATAATTCTGAAGAAAAAGGTGGGGTAGAGAATGCAGATAAACAGCAATGGCTATTACCCTCACCCACTAAAAAAGTGACAGGAAATTCTATAGTCTCGCATTTACCTTCCAGTAGACACAAGACTTTTTCTCTTCAGTGATCTGATTAAACTTTCATAATGCTTAATCTCATGACATTTTAATTATAGCTAATTGATCATTTGATGAATATGCTGTAAAATTAAATGCAAAATAACATAAATATAGTTTTTCTCTTCATAGATCAAACAAAATTTTGACGACTGTATTGGAAAACACTTTGATAATATTATTTTTTTATTTTAGAACATAACAATACTTTAAAATGGAAAACTGTGTGTGTGTATATGTATGTATATTTAAAGTAAAAAGAAAACTATGTCTTTTTACAAAGAGCCTAGAGTGTGAGCTTCTTGAGGAAATGGACATTTCTCATTTTTAAAATGCCTACCAATCTTCATAGATTTTTGGTTTTTCATATGAGATATTAAGTCTTTTTTTTAATAAGGATGATTTTAGATATTCTGTATTCACTTTCCTTTTAATATCTTAGAATATTGATATTGTACTATGTCTAAGTTTAAGTAAGCATATTTCACTGATATATTTATAATATGTAATGATGTTTATTATGTGAAGTCAAAATACCTTTTCTAGAATTGACAACTTGTTTTTAATTCTGACTTTTAATAGGGATGAGGTAGAACCATGGAATTCCAAAGCCAGAAGTAGAGCAGCTTATATAATGGACCAGAGGAAACTGTGGCTCAGAAAGGCTAAGTCATTTTTTATAGACAAAACTATAACCTCAGAGCTGCTATGTTATAGCCTGCTACCAAGTTTGTTAGTTATCTCTTTAGGAAACAAGATAAGCTATAGAAATTAGGAGATGAAGAGAAGGGAATTTGCACAAAATTTTACATTTGTGATTTCTTGAAGATGAATATGTGCAGTAGAACGCTGAGTCCTTAACGATGCCAGTGATAGCAGATTTTGCAAAACTAACAAAATAATTCCAATAACTTCTATGTAATATTTCCTATAAAGCAACTAGCAAATTTAGCAATCATACCTCCCCAGTTTACTGTTAAGATATGAAATTATTATTTTTACATGACAGGTAAATAAACAGTTTCCTCGAATTAGACTAGATTAAGAGAAGTGAAATGCTTTCGAAAATAGCTGTGGAATGGAATACTGTCCTTTCGTCAAGAGCAGAATCATGTTAATGCCTTGTGCTGTCTAGTTACCATGACAAATAGGTTGTGGTACATGCACACTTTAATTATTAACCCTGAAATCTGCTGAAATTGAAGTATTCCTCTTAGTAAGAGCTATTACTGCTGAAATGACCCATTTAATAGTGACCCATGGTATCAAAGTATAGATTTAAATTGGTAATTAATGACAGTTCATTTCTGAAAATGTTAACACAAGAGTTCAATAAAAATGCTAACTAGGTCTCAAATGCCACGGACAATATATTGACATATTAATATGTATTACTTATGTTAAACAATTGTGGATTTAGACATGAAAATGAGTTAATAGCAATAAAAAATATTTCTTAACTAGCATTCAAGGGGTCATTTGCTAAGCTTGGAGAATTAGTTTACTTTTTTCAGTGTGTAGATTTAAAATTCCTTATGGAAGTTTTTTTTTAAATCACAGCCTACAGAAAACTAATAAGCAGAGATAAAAATAAAATTGAAATGAGACAGCATGTTACTGATGAGTGACTTTGGAGTAATGAGTGGTATGTATATTGCTCATTCTGTGGGTCTTCATTTCATGTCCCATGCAACAGCTTGCTGTCCCACATCCATCCTACTCTTTTTGTACCTTCCTAAAGGAAGAAGAATATAAAGCACCATTAAAAAAAAAAAGAAAGAAAGAAAAAAATAACAAACATTGCCTTTGAGTCAATTGCAACTCATAGCCACCCTATAGGACAGAGTAGAACTGCCTCATAGGGTTTCCAAGGAGCAGTTGGTGGGTTTGAACTGCTGATCTTTTGGTTAACAGCCAAGCTCTTAACCACTGCACCACCAGGGCTCCATAAATCTCCATAGGGCACCAAATAGTCATCATATTGTGAAATAACATATTAAATGCTATTATACTAGAACTAAAAAAAAAAGACAAGACTTGGACACACTTATAGCGGCATGTACATTTCCAGAGTCAACAACATGTGGTTTGGAATTAATTACTACGATGGAATATTATTCAGCCATAAACAAAGGAATAAATTCTGATATATGCTATGACATGGATGAACCTTGAAAACAGTGTGCTGAGTGAAATAAGTCAGACACAAAGTAATAAATATTTCATGATCTCACTTATACAAAATATCTGCAATAGGCAAATGCATAGAGACCAAAGTTCATTGGTTACTAGAAGTGGATGGGAAGGGGAAATGGATAGATACTGCTTAAGGGGTACAAATTTTTTGGTAAGGATGATAAAAAATGGTCCCAAAGCATTACCCCTATGATTTGCTCTAAGGACTTTATGGTTTAAGGTCATTGACTGATTTTGAGTTAATTTTTGTGTGTGCTCTGAGATATGGGTTTAACTTCATGTTGTCTCAATACCATTTATTGAAGACATTATTCTTTCTGTATTGAATGTTCTTGGCACCCTTGTCAAAAATCAATCGCCATAGATATATGGATTTATTTCTGTAATCTTAATTTTATTTCATTAGTCTATGTCTATTCTTATATCAGTACCACACTGTTTTGATTACTTTAGCTCTGTAGCATGATTGAAAGTGAGTCTTACTTTGTTCTTCTTCAGTAATGCTTTGGCTAATTTGATACCTTGAAATTCCAAATACATTTTAACATATTTTCGTGTGCTTATTGGCCACATATATTTCTCCTTTGGTGAAAAAGCTATTCAAGTCCTTTGCCCATTTTTTGATCTGGTTGCTTGTCTTTTGGGTGTTAATTTACAGAAATTCTTTACATATTAGGGATAATAAACCCTTCTTTATTTAGCTTTCACTTAGCAACTGTAATGTTTAGACTGGCTTCTATTGTTTTGAAAAAGTTGGTTCTGTCAGTTTCAGATTTTTTTTTTATTGTTTCTATGGCAGTCTGGGAATATAAACTTACTACGTTACCATCTTGCCCTTCCTCTTAGATTAAAAAAAAAATTATTTTGGTAATATATATAACAAAGCAAGTGCCATTTCAATCATTTTTATGTGTATGATTCAGTGATATTAATTTCATTCACCATGTTGCACAACAATCACCACTATCTATTTCTCTCTCCCCCAGGGTTTGCTGGGTTTGTTTGTTTTCTGTTGAAAGTTGAAGTAGTTCATTTATTAACTGGCTTCCGCTACCTATATTTTCAAAGGCTGGCTTCTTGATTGTGTATGGACACTGAAGTCTCTGTTCTTTTGCTTGTACTCAGCTAGTATTTTGACAGTGATTTCCTTGACAGTTCAAAGCATGTGAGGGGGCATACCTTTCAGTCTTCAGGTTTGTTCTGTAATGCAGGAGCAGTCCTTCAATACCTAGCCAAGCTTGCACTAAGCCTAGGGTTTAGCTGGAGGTCAAAGTATAGGGTCCTATCAGTCTTTTCTAGCATGCATTTTGCCATGGACATGCCTGTGACCTTCTCAATTCCCTTGTATACATGGGACTTTTGAATATCCTAATTTCCAAAAAGCAAATATGTCACTTTGGAATAAGTTGTACCTGACCCAAGTCACAGTATTTTCAAAAGCCTCATATGCATGGGAAAGCTGGAAAATAAATAAGAAAGACAGAAGAATTGATGCCTTTGAATTATGGTGTCAGAGAAGAAATATCGAATATACCATGAACTGCCAGAAGCACAAACAAATCTGTCTTGGAAGAAGTACAGCAAGAATGCTCCTTAGAAGAGAGTATGGCGAGACTTTGTCTCATGTGCTTTGGACACGTTATCAGGAAGGACCAATCCCTGGAGAAGAACATCATGATTGGTGAAGTAGAGGGTCAGTGAAGAAGAGGAAGACCCTGAACAAGATGGATTGACATGGTGTCTGCAACAATGGGCTCAAACACAGCATTGGTTGTGGGGATGGACCAGGACTAGGCAGTGTTTAGTTCTGGTGTACACAGGGTTGCTATGAGTCGGAAATGACTCAATGGCACTTAAAAGCAACAACAATTTCTCAAAGAAAGTCCCTCTTATACTTCTAGTCCTAGTTCTTAGATTCCTACTGTATGCCTCTATCACATTCTGTAGTCCCAGACAGCTACAAGTGGACATTGATGGCTATTTTTCCGTGCTGTATGAGCTGTGAGATAGGATAGAGATGAACACCTTGGTTTAGGCCTTTAGGTAGCCACCAGACAGGTTAGAATAAATATACACAATATTTTCAAATAAAGTCTTCTCTGCTCCATATGGAAATAGAGACCATGATTCTTCTTTGAGAATGTGAGCCACCAAAACTTTGAGACAGCCACTGAGTCAGACAGTGGGTGGGGTGCAAGCTTATAAAAAACTTAAGCTTTTCTATTGTTTCAATTTCACTTTTTTTTAATTCAGATATATGGTTCCCAAATACTTTTTCTCAAACTACAGGTCATGTCTTTCTTTCATTGATAAATCCTTTGATGAACAAAAGTTTTTAACTGAGATGAAGTCCAAATTATATATTGTGTCTTTTGTTGTCATACTGTCAAAAACTAGGTCTCAGAATTCCCAATTAAAAAGAAAAAATATTACAAATCTACCTTAATCAAAACAGTGTGGTACTTGTATAAGGACAGATGATAGATAGACCAATAGAATAGAATTGTTAGTTCAGAAACAAACTCTTATACCTATGTCAATGGTTTTTTTTTGTCAAGGATACCAAGTTTTCGTTCAATAGTGGAAAAGAAAGCAGCACCCAAGTGGTGCTGGAACAACTAGATTTTCACATGCAAAGAAAAATCTTGTATCCTCACCTCACACCACATGCAAAAATTAACTCAAACTAGAGTAATGACCTAAAGAGAATGCCAAAGAAATGAGTTTTTTAAATTTATGCAAAAAAAAAAAAAAAAAAAAAACTTTGGAATTTTGATAGCCCCAAGTCAGGTTAGAGTAGACATACACAATATTCATGAATAAAGTATTCTCTACTCCCTCTGGAGCCAGAGGCTAGCATTCCTCTCTGGACATGTGGCCCACCACAGCTCTGAGCAGGGATTGTGTTGAATTTGTAGATCGTTTTGCATAGCATCAACATATTAACAATATTAAGCCTTCCAGTCCATGCACATGGATGTCTTCCCATTTATTTAGATCCTCTTTAATGTAAAGGCAGCATTTTATAATTCTCAGTGTATAAGTCTTTAACTTCCTTTTCCTATAAATAAAATTCTTGCAATATAGCCACATCCATTTTTGTTAGTTTGCTTTGCTTTACATGTTTCAGAGTCCCTTAATATTGAAAAAGGTTAATGTGCTCAATTGCTAACTGAAATGTTGGAGGTTCGAGTCCACCCAGAGGCAACATGGGAGAAAGGCCAGGCAATCTTATTCTGAAAATTCAGCCATTGAAAGATCCTATGGAGCGTAGGTCTGCTCTGATACACATGGGGTCTCCTTGAGTTGAAATCAACTTGATAATGACTGGTTTCTGGATTTCTAATGACTAATGGCATTGAGTGTCTTAGGAAATATAGTTGTTAAAAATAAAGTAATTAGTACCAGGGATGAAATAATTTTCGGTAGCAATATATATGCTTAGAATTTCCACAATCTCATATATTCCATTTCTTCAGACTACTATACAGCCAGGGAGGAAAGTAGATTTCTTTTAGTATCACAATTGTCTAGACTGGATGAATATTTACTAGAAAATAAATTGTGTTAAAAGCTATACAAATTGTCTGCAAGCTAGATGACAAGTGAATATTGATTGAGGAAATAAAAATTTGCCATATTTTGTTCCAGAAAAAAGATTTTAGAAAATCTTCAGTTAATTTTCATGATACAGAAAAACAAAATAGAGCATTATGAAAATCTCAGAAACAATAGAATAGAAACACAAACCTCAAATTATTAGAAAATGTGTTGTTGTTGGGTGCTGTAGAGTCGGTTCCACTCATAGCGACCCTATGCACAACAGAATGAAACGCTGACCGGTCCTGCGCCATCCTTAAAATCGTTGCTATGCTTGAGCCCATTGTTGCAGCCACTGTGTCAATCCACTTTCTTGAGGGTCTTCCTCTTTTTTGCTGACCCTGTACTCTGCCAAGCACGATGTTCTCCTTCTCCAGGGACCTATCCCTCCTGACAACATATTCGAAGTACATAAGTAGCAGTCTCACCATCCTTGCTTTTAAGGAGCATTCTGGTTGTACTTCTTCCAAGACAGATTTGTTCTTTCTTTTGGTAGTCCATGGTATATTCAGTATTCTTCACCAACACCACAATTCAAAGGCATCAATTCTTCTTCGGTCTCCCTTACTCATAGTTCAGCTTTCGCATGCATATGAGGTGATTGAAAATACCACAGCTTGAGTCAGGCGCACCTTAGTCTTCAGGGTGACATCTTTGCTTTTTAACACTTTAAAGAGGTCTTTTGCTGCAGATTTGCTCAATGTCAATATTCTTCACCAAAATCATAATTTGAAGGCATCAGTTTTTCTTCAGTCTTCTTTATTCATTGTCCAGATTTCACATGCATATGATGCAATGGAAAATACCATGGCATGGGTCAGGCACACCTTAGTCTTCAAGGTGACATCTTTGCTTTTTCAACACTTTAAAGAGGTCCTTTGCAGCAGATTTCCCCAATGCAAAACATCTTTTGATTTCTTGGCTGCTGCTTCCATGGCTATTGATTGTGGATCCAAGTAAAATTAAATCCTTGACAACTTCAATCTTTTCTCCATTTATCGTGATGTTGCTCATTGGTCCAGTTATGAGAATTTTTGTTTTCTTTATGTTGAGGTGCAATCCATACTTAAGGCTGTGGTCTGTGATCTTCATTAGTAAGTGCTTCAAGTCTTTTCCACTTTCAGCAAGAAAGGTTGTATCATCTGCATAACGCAGGCTGTTAATGAGTCTTCCTCCAATCCTGATGTCCTGTTCAGCTTCTTGGATTATTTCCTCTGCATACAGATTGAATAAGTATGGTGAAAGGATACAACCCTGACTTACACCTTTTCTGAATTTAAACCATTCGGTATCCCCTTGTTCTGTCTGAACAACTACCTACTTATCTATGTAAAGTTTTCTCATGAGCACAATTAAGTGTTCTCGAATTCCCATTCTTTGCAATGTTATCCATAATTTGTTATGATCCACACAGTGGAATGTTTTTTTGCGTAGTCAATAAAACACAGGTGAACATCCTTCTGGTATTATCTGCTTTCACCCAGGATCCATCTGACATCAGCAATGATATCCCTGGTTCCACATCCCCTTCTGAAACCAGCCTGAATTTCTGGCAGTTCCCTGTCAATATACTGCTGCAGCCATTTCTGAATGATCTTCAGCAAAATTTCAGCCCCCACTTGTCTGCCAGTTTGTCCTACTGTGGGGGCTTGTGTGTTGCTGTGGTGCTGGAAGCTTTGCCACCAGTATTCAGATACCAGCAGGGTCACCCATGGAGGACAGGTTTCAACTGAGCATCCAGACTAGGACAGACTAGGAAGAAGGACCCAGCAGTCTACTTCTTAAAAGAATTAGCCACTGAAAACTTATGAATAAAGTAGAACCTTGAGAATTTTTCACTGTTGAACCAGAAACTTTATCAAAATGTGTTAACATAAATAGGCTATAAATGACATGGTAAATATAAATCAGGAGTAAGCTGTGGCAAAACTTCTCAGGCTAAAATAAAAGACAATACATTGAAATGTGGAGGTTGTTATATTAGACAAAAAAAAAAAAAATGGCAAAATCAAACAATGAATTTTGAGTTACAAAAAATCCTTTTGATGTATTAAGGGAGTTAACACTAAAGAATATTCAAAAATGATATTGCAGATATACTTGAATCCTCCAAATAGATAAGAAAGGGTCAAAATGCAAATAATAAAAATAAGATTAAAAAAAAGAGAGATAAAGGAAAAAAAGAATGACATCAGCTTTCATATCTTTAACATGGGTTCCTGCAACCCATGTTCCAAAACTTCACTGAGTTATGTATTCATAAAAAATATATAGTATATATTACAATGCTTATAAATAAATTTATGATAGTTATATTTTTCTTCTTATGCTTTTCACTAACACTAAACAGTTTGAGGCCTTTTAAGATTGAAATATGAAGATCACATTCATCCTTTTTGAATATTTTAGAGCATTCTATCACATGATGCATAGCATTTATATATCTATTTCAACCCTCATGTACATTGAAGTTTTAGCAAATAGCATTGCTGTAGGCAACATGGTGGTACAGTGGTTAAAGAACTCGGCTGCTAACCAAAAGGTTGGCTGTTGAAATCCACCAGTTATTCCTTGGAGACCCTATGGAGCAGTTTTGCCCTGTCCTATATGGGCACTATGAGTTGGAATCAACTCCACAGCAATGGGCTTTTTTGTTTTGGGTTTTTTTTTTTTTTCTTTTTTTGAATAGGCAACATCGTTTATGTATCTTTAGATTCAGTTATAATAGTCAATCTCAGCTTTGCCACACCCAGCTACTACTGGTTGAGGAATTACTGGATAAATTTGCTGTGTTTTAGAGTATGGAAACATTTAATTTCAATAGATTCCATCTACTGGCTTCCCAAAATGGATGCAGTAATTGACATCCCCATCGTTAGTATATAAGGATTCTCTTTCCTCGCTTTCCTGCCTGAATTTTAAATCAATTCGTCTTTCAAATTTTGCCTACCTCATAGATACAAAGTGGCACTCTGTTTTAATTATCAAAAGAGAGGTTACTAATGAGGGTGGGAACTTCATGTGTTTTGTGTTGTTAGGTGCCATCAAGTCGGTTCCCACTCATAGCAACCCTATGTACAATACAACAAAACACTGCCCAGTCTTGCACCATTCTCACAATTCTGCTAACATATCCAAAGTATGTGAGACATAATCTTGCCATCCTTGCTTCCAAAGAGCATTCTGGCAGTACTTCTTATGCAACAGATTTATTCGATCTTCTGGCAGTCCATGACATAGTCAATGTTCTTCACCAACAGCATAATTCGAAGGCATCAATTGTTCTTCAGTCTTCCTTTTTCACTGTCCAGCTTTCACATGCATATGAGACTTTTGAAAATGCCATGGCTTGGGTCAGGCATGCTTTAGTCCTCAAAGTGACTTCTTTGTTTTTTTTTTTAACACTTTAAAAAGTCTTTTGCATCAAATTTGTCCGATGTAATATGTCATTTGATTTCTTGACTGCTGCTTCCATGGGGATTGATTGTGGATCCAAATAAAATCTTTGACAACTTCAATGCTTTCTCTGTTTATCATGATGTTGCTTGTTGGTCAGCTGTGAGAATTTTTGTTTTCTTTATGTTAAGGTGTAATTCGTACTGAAGTCTGTAGTCTATGATCTTCATCAGTGAGTGCTTCAAGTCCTCTTCACTTTCAGCAAGCAAAGTTGTGTCATCTGTATATCACAGGTTGTTAATGATTCTTCCTCCAATCCTGATGCTGAGTTCTTCTTCCTATAGTCCAACTTACATATTGAATAAGCATGGTGAAAGGATACAACCTTGATGCATACCTTGCCAGATTTTAAACTACACAGTATCCTCTTGTTCTGTTCAAATGACCGTCTCTTGGTTTAGGTACAGGTTCATCATGAGCACAATTAAGTACTCTAGAATTCCCATTATTCATAAAGTTATCCATAATTCTGTATGATCTACGCAGTCAAATGCCTTTGCATAGTCATTTAAACAAAGTAAACATGTTTCTGGTAATCTCTGCTTTTAGCTAGGATTCATCTCATATCAACAATGGTATCTCTCATTCCAAGTCCTCTTCTGAATCTAGCTTAAATTTCTGGCAGTTCCCTGTCCATGTAGTGCTGCAGCCATTTTTGAATGATCTTCAGCAAAATTTTACTTTTGAATGATATTAAAGATATTTTTCGATATTTTCTGTATTCTGTTGGGTTACCTTTCTTAGGAATGGGCACAAATACAGATCCCTTCCAGTCAGTTGGTCAAGTAGCTGTCTTCCAAATTTCTTGGCATAGATGAGTGAGCACTTCCAGAATTGCATCTGCTTGTCGAAACATCTCATTTGATACTCCATAAATTCCTGGGGGCCTTCTTTTTTTACCAGTGCCTCCTGTGCAGCTTGGACTTCTTCCTTCAGCACCATGGGTCTTTGATCACATGGTACTTCCTGAAATGGCTGAACATCAACCAATTCTTTTTGGTACAGTGATGCTGTGTATTCCCTTCATTTCATTTTAATGCTTCCTGTGTCATTCAATATTTTACCCATAGACTCCTTCAATAGTGCAACTTGAGGCTTGAATTTTTTCTTCAATTTTTTTCAGGTTGAGGGATGCCAGGTGTGCTTTTCCCTTTTTGGTGTTTTAACTCCAGTCCTTTGCACATTTCATTATAATACTTTACTTTGTCTTCTTTATTTGCCCTTTGACATTTTCTATTCAGCTCTTCCATATGTTTATTAGCTATTAAATTTCACCAAAGGTAAATTTGTGTATACATATTATTTATACATTTTATATTTCATTACCTCTTTCTGGCTGATTTTCAAAAGTTGCTTATATTCTAAAAACTGATTGTTAACTGACATTACCTTTGAATTATATTTTTTTACTTTTTCTGTTATCTTTTTACTTTTTCTATGATAGCTGTAGTCAACACAAACTTTTACCATTGTAATACTGTTAAAACAAGCTTTCCATTTTGGTTTGTTCTTTTTGTTACTTGATTAAGAAATAAGTTTTGTGTAGTATAGTCTTGTCTTACATACTTAAGAATTTCTCTGGTGTGAAGTAGGCTTGGTGTTTATTATATTCTTTAAAATGAAACAGTTTAACAAAATAATTCATAATTTCTTCATTTGCAATATTAAAATAATCAATACCATGTTCCTATTTATGTACATATGTTTTTTTGGACTCTCTATTCTGTTCCTTTCTTGAAATAGACTCAAATTAAGAAAAAAAAAGTTTTAATTAATATGACTTTATGAAATCTTAGGAGTCTTGGTAGTACAGTGGTTAAGTGGTTACATGTATATATGCAATCTATTACTACTATTATTATTTTTCTTTTTTTCTAGCAGTATTACTAAGATTTGAGCAGGTTTGTGAATATTTTTGTTTGTTTGGTATTGTTGTTTTCATTTGCTTGAATCCTGCTCAGGGCTTGTGTCAATTTTTTAATGCTCCCTCTCATATGTCCTTGGCCTTTCTTTTTGTTCTGTCTATAATTATTGCAGTGGTTAAGAGCTTCGCTGCTAACCAAAAGATCAGCAGTTCAAATTCCCCAGCTGCTCCTTGGAAACCCTATGGGGCAGATCTACCCTGTCCTGTAGGCTTGTTATGAGTCAGAATCAGTTTTTTTTTTTTTTAATAGTTATTGCAATAAGCTACATACAGTTAAAGCCTGATAATACCTCACCTCAACTGTACCATGTACATCTTAGTTTTTATATTAATGAGTCTCTGCTGCTACTGCATCATAGCCTGCAAGTCGTTATTCAGGTAGGTTGGCTTATGCATACACTTGGAATTACCAGGGAGATAACATGTTCAGGACAACTATTGTAAAATAGATGAAGGGACCCTGTGAATGAGTACTGTAACATATGTACATCTCCCTGGTAGCACAGTGGTTAAGCACTAAATTGCTAACTGAAATGTCAGCAATTCAAATCCACCAGCCACTCCACAGGAGAAAGACGTGACAGTCAGCTTTCATAAATATTACAGATTTGGAAATTCTATGGGGCAATTCTAATCTATCCTATAGGGTCACTATGAGTCAGAATTGACTCAGTGGCACACAACAGCAATAACAACAACCAAAAAGCAAACAAACAAACAAATAAATATTGTCTGTATGTGTATAGATATATTATGTATATATATGTGTGTATGTGTGTGTATATATATATATAGAGAGAGAGAGCCCTGGTGGTGGAGGGGTTAAGTGTTCAGCTGCTAACCAAAAGGTTGGCAGTCCGAATCCACCAGCTGCTCATTGGAAACCCTATGGGACAGGTCTACTCTCTCCTACAGGGCCAGCATGTGTCAGAATCGATTCAATGGCAGTGTTTTTTTTTTTTGGTATATATATATATTCTTGAGCAGACAATTCTGAGGCACACTCTACATGATTTCCTATATGGTTCCCACCAGGATTGAATATCAGATGCCAACAGTGGTAAATTTGAATTGGCTTTTCACCTTTTTGATTGCCTTCAATCCAGTTCTCCCACCTTTGTTCTCTGGAATCTTGTCTCAAAATAACTGTAGGTAAATTGTTCTCTAAGGATGCCCTTGTTAATAGAAGCCAATATAAGACATAACTCGATTTGTCACTTGATTTTTTCATCAATTTTTGAAAAATATTTGTCATTATATCTTCAAATACTGAAATATTATTTTACCTCTTATTTCTGTCCTGTCCATCTGGATAAACACATGCACACACTCACTTCTCTCTCTGCTTCATTTTCAATTTTTTTTTCTGAACTACTAGTCTACTATTTCATCAGCTGTTATTAATCTGATGTTTAATTCATCCAACAGGTTAATTTTAATTATTGTGATTTTTCTTTAGCATTTCCTTTTTTATTTTTATAATTTCTAGTTCTCTACCAAAATTCTGTATCTTGTCAAATGTTTCCTTGAGCTTTTTAAGCCTGATTATTTTAACCTATGCCTGTAATTATGCAGGTTCTCTCTGAATTCTATTATCTGTTGTTTCTTTTGTTTTCTAGCATGTTGTCTTTTCAAATTCCTAATCAATATTATTAAGTACCATGTATGGAATAGAAGAAATTTTAAAACAATTTAATTAGCTCAACAAATTTACTTGTACATCTCTTAGATACCTAGGTGTTAGCTATTCCAGGTCACTTTATCTTTTTTACCAGATTGATATTACAGAATTCAAATGTGGGCTTCAATTCCTTTAAGAGGCTATCTATTCCTATTTATCCTTTTGGGTGTGGTGTAGTCATCAGCTATCTTATCAAAGCTGGAGAATTTTGCCAGCTCCCCTCGATTTATCAAAAATGAGCTCCAGTTTTTGTCCCATGGGTTAGCGAGACTATGGGAAGCTCTGCTTAGATTCTGAGTCTTTTAAACACCATTTTTGGAATCAGCAAAGAAAAAAAAAACTCCAAATAATAGATTTTTTTTTGCTTTGTTTTCCTCCATAAGCTTCCTTTTTTTTTTTAATACCTTTGCATATTTTATTTCTCTGCTTTTTTTAAATTTTCTGAGTGAGAAAGTTAGTACAAATTTCCTAGTTGTACATCAACAACTATTGGAGGTTGTAAAATGAGTATAAACGTGTTTTAACTTAAATTTTGACTTTTTTTTTTTTTTTTGGCTCTCATGATAAGAATAGCTTGTAAGGTTTGAGAATGGGAGCACACAGATATTTACAATTTTTTTTTGCTACATATAATGTAATGTAGACAAGACATGGCTGTCACCTGGATCAGGGATAGAAAAATGGAGAAGATAAAAAGTGAATGAATTCTATATATGTTTTGAATTTATAGTATACTTAAGGGTTTAAGCATGGGTATTAGTAGAAAGAGATCACTCCAAGGGTGACTTCCAGTCTTTTAGCCTGAGTAACTAGAAGAAAATAATGGAGTAAATCTTAGGAGAAGCGGTCTTGGGAGATGAAGACATGTTCGCTTTGATTTTGGACCTACTAAGTTTAAAATGTTTATTAGAACGCCAAAGTAGAGATGTAAACTATGCAGTTAGGTAAGAGAACCAGGAGTTAAGGGAGTGGCTTTGTCTGACTATGGAGAATTATCAGTGAATAGATGGTATTTAAATTAACATGATGCTATGAAATCACCAAAGGACTGAGTATAAATAGAAAAATGTTCATGGATTCAGCCCTTCAAGTGCCAGTAGTAAAAGCTGAAGCAAATGAAAAAATAAATAGTAAAGGATATTGGGAATGAATGGACAATGAGGCAGGAGGACAGTCAGAGGATGTGGTATCTTGAAAAGTAAATGAAGAAGTTGTTTCAAGGACGAGAAAGTGATCAAATGTATCAAATGCTACTGATAAGTGAGATAGAGTGAATATTCACCATTGAGGAAATCGTTTATTTAAACATCTGTTTTGATAGAAGAAGGTTTTTTGTTTGTGTTGTTTTGATATGTTCAGTTTCCTTTTAAGATGGTTTAAGTAGCAGCAAGGTTCAAGGGGATTGCTTGTGTGCCTCAGCAAAATAAAAAGCAAGCTCAGAGGATAATGGAGCAGGTGTTGATTGTTCAAAGAGCAAAAGGTGGAGTGAAACAGTACAAGAGTGTAGGACAACAACTCGGAAAGAGAAAATGTGTGACTATCTGGTAGCATTAGGTATCGCTTGAGGATCATGACTATGAAATTAAAGAAAAGCAAGTCAACATGGCATGGCTTATTCTCTAGCTTATTCAGATACATGGATGAAGACATGGAGTAGGCTGAAGCTGGGTCTAACTAGAATTGCGGTATGAAATATGAGAAAAGGACAGAGAAGTTGAAGGAGTATGTATAGGAGTGATTTTAATAAAAAAAAGAATTTAAGATGAGTAAGAAGTGAGAAAAATACCATTAATAAATACCAAATTATAATGTATACAATTAAACAAACATATGGTAACAAACCCATTTATAGCTATATATGCATATTTGTTCTCCTCTTGGTTGTTGCTTTAACTTTCAAAAGCTTAAGTAAAATATTTTACTGCTTTTAAATTTAGTGTTATGTTGTGTTTTTATTATCATCTCCTCAATTTAAACAAGTTAATGTGCACTGAGCTTGTAAAGATAAAATGAGAAGAGAAACGAGGGGAAGGAAGAGAAGTAAAGGAAAAAGTTTCCCATCTCTATTCTACAAGGACTGCAAGTATGAAATTCAACAAAGTTCTGAGAAATGACATTAAGATATTGCGGTTATGCTTTACAGAATCAATTCAGGGTATCTTAGAAGAAAAAAAAGCTTCTCACTGGATTTTGTGAGTCTGAGAGATTATAGTAAGCTTGCAGTAAATCTTCAAAAAAAAAAAGTTTTTTTTTTTTTTTCAGTAAATCTTCTGGTATTTGAAACCTAGCCTAATTGTACTAAAGTTTCTTCAAGTAAGAGATGTGAATTTCTTTCCTTCTTAACACTCTCTAACCTGTAGTATTGTCAATTTGCTTCAATGCACATTAATTATTTCATTCAACAGGGGTGTGTCACTTTGTAGCCAGCTGTCACTACAGTGCTGATCGATAAAGCCCTCAGTCTTTAAACCTGGCAGGTTGTTTAAAGTCAATTATTTACCTTAACAAAGCAGATAAGCCATTAATTTAAGGAGAAAACAATAGAGCTATTCTATAATACGGTACAAGATCTAAATATTATGACTATTTAGTGTGTTAACTTCTATTAAGCTAAAAACTAACAAATCTATTTGGTTTGAAGCTTGCATTTATTCAAGATGCTATAAATGCTTAACTTATAATACACCAGAGCATCGTACAAATGCCGCTATATATGAAGCATCAAAGCCACTGTCACCATCAATGCTACTGTGACTGTGATGAGAAAAATAAGCCACAATTTTACAATTGTATTTGTCCCTCCCTTTCTATTACAGAACATGGAATAGGGAACTGGGCTCTGGTCTTAAGTATATCCACTGATGTTTGCCAAGTATTATTAGCCATCGTACAACACACTGCTGCATTACCAATACAGGGATTTATTATTATTTTTTTTTTTTACCTTCTTCCCAGTCATAGTTTTCTTTACCTTTCTTTCTTTCTGTCTTATTTTTATGTGAAAATTACAGCAAGAGACTCAAAGCAGAGTATCTTAGAGATTGATAGCTTTAAAATGGAAATTATTTTTTATAAAAGAAAATAAACACTCCAGTGGGCCAACTTGACACATTCCTGATGTAAGTGAAAAAATTATTATTATTATTTTACTCATTTTTTAAGTGAAGAAAAGTTTTCTTCATACCTTGATACATATATTTGGTTTAGGTAGTGCCTAAGACTTGATTCTAGATTTCTTTAAATGTCAGCTTTGTACAAGATATGAAGTTCTCATTTTTATAGGGGGCTTTACTTCAACAACTCAAAAATTTTCAGATAATTCACTCATTTGAACAGAAATTGTAGTTTTTCTTCTTAAAGCTAAGCAGATATAGAAATTCTAATGTACAAAAAATTATATTTGAGGAATAAATACCTTGACTTTGTGGATTTCAAAATTACTAGAGGAATCTAAGAAATCCATACTATGATCAAATACCACAATAGTTCTTACACTGATTAAGAATAGATAATAAGTAAACTAGAAAATGAAAGTTAAGTCTGTATAGCAAGTTTACTAAATAGTAACAGAAATAAAATATAGACTGCAGAAGTCATACTACTGTTATAAAGAGGATGCACTTATGAAAATGATATGAAATGGCAAGTCAGGATATAAGTGGAATTAGAATTTTTTTTAAAACCTAACGTATTTATTTAAATGCTTAATTTATCACTTTGCTTTTCCTTCTAAGCATCTTCGAATAGGTAGCATACAAATAGGAAAAATGTAAGCCAATTTGCCACATTCTAATGTTTATTTAGCCATATAGCCCTAACGGATTTTTACTATTTTATCTAGTGAAAATGATTTGATATTAGACACATCCCGAAGTCATCTGTAGTTTGTTCTGTATATTCATGTTTAAATTAATTCTTTAGCCTTACAAATGTAGATTTTCTAATACAGTAAATGTTACAATTCTAGATAATTCTTTAATTTTTAAAACTTAAAAAAATTAAATTCAGCTTTAGGCATCAATAATGACAATAATCTGAATCAAGTGGGCCCACACATAATTGCAATTAATTATTATTGCTTCAGAGAATTTGCTGCTTAAATATGTTACAATTTAACTTTACCCAGTAGAGGGGAAAAAAATGAAGTAAGCACTTCTACAATGCTTCTCCATCTGATACTTTTCCAGGATGACCCCTTGCATCTCCCTTTCTCTCTCTCTGTATATATATACAAAGATATATACCTTGTACATCAGTTTGTCATACTGTGGTGGCTTGCATGTTGCTGTGTTGCTGTGTTGCTGGAAGCTATGCCATCAGTATTCAGGTACCAGCAGGGTCACCCCTGGTGGACCGGTTTCAGCTGAGCTTCCAGACTAATACAGACTAGGAAGAAGGACCTGGCAGTCTACTTCTGAAAAGGATTAGCCAGTGTAAACCATATGAATAGCAGCAGAACATTGTCTGATATAGTGCTGGAAGATGAGCCCCCCAGTTGGAAGACACTCAAAAGATGACTGGGGAAGAGCTCCACCCTCAAAGGAGAGTTGACCTTAATGATGTGGAGGAGTCAAGCTTTCGGGACCTTCATTTGCTGATGTGGCAGGACTCAAAATAAGAAGAAACAACTGCAAATATCCATTAATAATCAGAAAGTGGAAAGTATGAAGTATGAATCTAGGAAAACTGGAAGTCGTCAAAAATGAAATGGAATGTATAAACATCGATATCCTAGGCATTAGTGAGCTGAAATGGACTGTGTTGGCCATTTTGAATCTGGCAATCAAATGGCCTATTATGCCGGGAATGACAACATGAAGAGGAATGGAGTTGCACCCATCGTCAAAAAGAACATTTCAAGGTCTATCCTGAAGTACAATGCTGTCAGTGATAGGATAATATCCATAAACCTACAAGAAAGGCCAGTTAATACGACTATTATTCAAATTTACACACCAACACCTAAGGCAAAAGATGAAGAAATTGAAGATTTTTACCAGCTTCTACAATCTAAAATTGATGGAGCATGCAATCAGGATGGATTGACAATTAGTGGTGATTGGAATGCCAAATTTGGAAACAGAGAAGGATGCGTAGTTGGAAAACAAGGCCTTGGTAATAGAAAAGATGCCAGAGATCGCATGATAGAATTTTGCAAGACCAATGACTTCTTCACTGCAAATACCTTTTTTCAACAACACAAATGGCAGCTATACACATGGACCTTGCCAGATGGAATACACAGGAATCAAACCGACTACATCTGTGAGAAGGGGTGATGGAAAAGCTCAATATCATCAGTCAGAACAAGGCCAGGCGTTGACTGTGAAACAGATCATCAATTGCTCATATGCAAGTTCAAATTGAAACTGAAGAAAATTCGAACAAGTCCACAAAAGCCATAGTACAACCTTAATTATATCACACCTGAATTCAGAGACCATCTCAGGAATAGATTCGACATGTTGAACTCTAATGACTGAAGGCCAGACGAGTTGTGGAATGACTTCAAGGACATCATACATAAAGAAAGCAAGAGGTCATTGAAAAGACAGGAAAGAAAGAAAACACCAAAATGGATGTCAGAAGAGACTCTGAAACCTGCTCTTGAACGTCTAGCAGCTAAAGCAAAAAAAAAAGAAATGATGAAGTAAAAGAACTGAAGAGACGATTTCAAAGACATCTCAAAAAGACAAAGTAAAGTATCATAATGACATGTGCAAACAGCTGGAGATAGAAAACCAAAAGGGAAAAACATGCTCTGCACTTCTCAAGCTGAAAGAACTGAAGAAAAAATTCAAGGCTCGAGTTGCAATACTGAAGGATTCTATGTGGAAAATATTAAACGACTCAGGAAGCATCAAAAGAAGATGGAAGGAAAACACATAGTCATTATACAAAAAGAATTGGTTGATGTTCAGCCATTTCAAGAGGCAGCATATAATCAGGTACCACTGGTACTGAAGGAAGAAGTCCAAGCTGCACTGAAGGCACTGGCAAAAAACAAGGCTCCAGGAATTGATAGAATATCAACTGAGATGCGTCAACAAATGGATGCAGCTACAGACATGCTCACTCGTCTATGCCAAAAAATTTTGAAGACAGCTACCTGATCAACCCCCTGGAAGAGATTCATATTTATGCCTATTCCCAAGAAAGGTGTTCCAACCAAATGTGGAAATTATCAAACAATATCATTAATACCATATGCAAGCAAAACTTTGCTGAAGATCACTTGAAAGCAGCTGCGGCAGTACATTGACAGGGACCTGCCAGCAATTCAGGTCGGATTCAGAAGAAGATGTGGAACTAGGGATATCATTGCTGATGTCAGATGGATCCTGGATGAAACCAGAGAATACCAGAAAGATTTTTACATGTGTTTTTGTTGACTATGCAAAGGCATTCCACCGTGAATCCTAACGAATTATGGTTAACATTGCGAAGAATGGGTATTCCAGAACACTTAATTGTGCTCACGAGGAACATGTGCATAGATCAAGAGGCAGTTGTTCAGACAGAACAAGGGAATACTGCATGATTTAAAGTCAGAAAAGGTGTGTCAAGGTTGTATCTTTTCACCATACCTATTCAATCTGTATGCTGAGCAAATAATCTGAGAAGCTAGACTGTATGAAACAGAACAGGGCATCAGGATTGGTGGAAAGACCTATGTTTTGCAGATGGCACAACCTTGCTTGCTGAAAGTGAAGAGAACTTAAAGTACTTACTGATGAAGATCAAAGACCAAAGCCTTCAGTATGTATTAAACCTTAACATGAATAACACAAAAATCCTCTTAACAGGACCAATAAGCAACATCATGATAAGCAGAGAAAAGATTGAAGTTGTCAAGAATTTCATTTTACTTAGATTCACAATCAACGCCCATGGAAGCAGGAGTCAAGAAATCAAAAGACGAATTGCACTGGGTAAATCTGGTGCAAAGGACCTCTTTAAAGTGGTGCAGAGGAAAGACATCATCTTGAAGACTAAGGTGCGCCTGACCCAAGCCATGGTATTTGCAATCATATCATATGCATGCGAAAGCTGGACAATGAATAAGGAAGACCAAAGAATAATTGATGCCTTTGAATTATGGTGCTGACAAAGAATATTGAACATACCGTGGACTGCCAGAAGAACAAACAAATCTGTCTTGGAAGAAGTACAGCCAGAGTGCTCCTTGGAAGCAAGGATGGTGAGACTTTGTCTCACATAGTTCGGACATGTTATCAGGAGGGACCAGACCCTGGAGAAGGACATCATGCTTGGTAAGGTAAGTGGTTAGTGGAAAAGAGGAAGACCCTTTACAAGATGGATTGACACAGTAGCTGCAACAATAGGCTCAAGCATAACAAGCCCTGTGAGCATGGTGCAGGGACTGGGCAGTGTTTTGTTCTGTGATACATAGGGTTGCTGTGAGTTGGAGCTGACTTGATGGCACCTAACAACAACATAATATACATACGTATGTATATGTGTGTGTGTGTATATGTATACACGCACACATGTGTGTGTATGTATCCCTCACTCTCTATATATATTCTATATATATATAATATATAATATGCATGTATATGTATCTCTCTCTGTATATGTATATGTACCTCTTTATGCATTTATATATACAGGCATATATGTATACATATATACATATCCTATAATATATGTGTACCCTGTCCTATAGGGTCGCTATGAGTCGGAATCAACTCGATGGCAATGGGTATGGGTTTATATCTATTTAATATATATAATGGAGAAATATCTATGTAAATATATATACACACATACATAGAGAGGAAAGGAACTCGGCTATTGTGAAGTTTAAGTGCCTGGCAGTTAACTGAAAAGTTAGTGGTTGAAACCCACCCAAGAGCTCTGTGAGAGAAAAGACTTGATGATCTGCTTCTGTAAAGATTACAGCCTAGGAAACCTTATGGGACAGTTCTACACTGTCACATGGGATCACTATGAGTCTAAAATATGCTTGATAGCACCCAACAATAGAGGGAGAGATACATGTACACAAAATACATTATAGGATATGTATATATGTATATATATACACACACACATCTAAGTGTATATGTCTGTGTGTGTATATATATATACACACACTCACACACAGCAGGAGGGGCAGATACATATAACACCTATTATATATATAATATATATATAGTGAGAGAGACCAAGGAATACATGTACACACATACATTATGTATATGTGTGTATAGACATATATATGTACATATATAAAGAGAGAGGGAAAGATATATACATTCCTATATTACAGAATATGTATATTCCCTATTTAATTCTCACATAATCCATAAAAGACCAGAAAATAATTCCTATATTAGTGTGATCGTAAGGTTGTGAGTCAACTTAGCTAGACTGTCACTCTCAGTGGTTTGGAGGTTATAATGTAGTTTGGCAGTCGTGATGTGATCACTTCCATGACAAGATTTGATATAATGTGATCACCTCCATGATGGGATCTGTTGTGAGTAGCCAATCAGTTGAAAGGGAGATTCCTTGGGGGTGTGGCCTGCATCGAATAGAGGTGGACTCTCTGGCAAGGCTCGTGGGCTTTTGCTCACTGTGGATCCTACAGCTAGCTCCTGTTCATCCAACCTCCAGTTCTTGGGACTTGAGCTAACAGCTCACCTGTGCTCTTGCCTGCCAATCTCAGGATTCATTGGTCTTCACAGCCTATGAGCAAGAGCCCTGCTGTCTGACCTGCTGGTCTTGGGTTCACCAGCACCTGGGGCAACGTGAATCAGGAGAAGCCTCCAACCTGACCTATGGATTTGGGACGTTCCAACCTCTACAATCTCATAAGCCATTTCCTTGATATAAATCTCTTTATATAGATATTTATACAATTTACTGGCTTTGCTTCCCTAGAGAAGCCAGCCTAAGAAAATCAGAGATGAAGAATATGAAAGAATTGGAGAAATTGCTTGTTTTGCCAACAGTCACATGAACACATGAGGGAGTAGGATAAATCTAGGTTTGATACTTCCGTGAACATGTCAATAATGACAGATTCAATTCATATTTCCTGAATGATTTTTTAAGGGCATGTTAGACTTTTAAAATCAGAGACATCATCAGCACTGTCAATACCATCATCAAGGTACCTAATATTTTTTGTGCATTTATTTGGACTGATCATACATCCTGGCTTTCCCAGTATAGTCCTGCTGTCCAAGAATAATTATTAAGGGCATTCACTTCCCATCTCAAACTATGCTAGCCTGATTGATAAATTATATGATCACTCTACTTATAAAACAAGAACTTTATTATATTATGTGTATATTTAACAAAAATTCCTGAAACATTACTTCTCACATGAAGAACCCTGATTAGTTTATTAAGTAATACAAATTCATTCATTCAGTAAATGGCAGAAACAGTACAAAAACCCAGGTGATCCTCCTACCAATATACCCAAGATGGCTGAGTTCTTCTCAACAGAGTGAATTTGACTTGTTTAATTTTAACTAATGAACTACATGGTATTTGCACTGGGTGATACGTTCCCCTTTGTGAATGGAGAAATTATAAAATCTATAGCAAAAACAGCACAGGGAGTGCACTGGAGCCAAGTAAACCCTGAAATAATCACGGTTGCATTAGCAGGAGAAGGCGTGTGAAATGTGCCAAGATGAATGTGCCTATTTGTAGAAGTGTAATAGTAAGTTTTTGGTTGGCCAAGAAAATTCAAATTAAATCTTAACCTAGAATTAGTAAATCTTCGCAACATGCCCACACCATACTTTTTGCTGTCGTTGTCCTTTTGTTTGTTGGAGTTCCTGGGTGGTGCAAATGGTTAACTCCCTCAGCTCATAACCCAAATGTTGCAGGTTAAAAACCACCCAGAAGCACCTCAAAAGAAAGGCCTCGTGATCTACTTCTGAAAAATCAGCCATTGAAAACCTTATGAAAATTCTTGAGATCATCAAGGAAGGCACCGCCCTTTCCTTCAAAGATGCTGCTTTTTCAGTCCATCCATCCCATTGCCGTCAAGTTGATTCTGACTCATAACGCCCCCATAGGAGAGAGTAGAACTGCCCCTAGAGTTTCCAAGGAGTGCTTGGTGGATTTGAACTGCCAACCTTTTGGTTAGCAGCTGTAACTCTTAACCACTACACCACTCCTGGGTTTACCACTTTTTAGCAGATTGCATATTGTACTGTATCCTTCCTGGCTTAATTTCAATTTTAATACTATACAAATTGTAGCAAATTCATTTACATAAGTAGAAAAACAAAGCCTCAGTATATTGCAAGGAGTACAAAGTGTGTGTGTATGTACATACACAAACATAAGTATATCTATAGAACTGTGTGTGTGTGCTTACATCTAGTGCTGCCATAACAGAAATACCGCAAGTGGATGGCTTTAACAAAGAGAAATTTATTCTCTCACAGTCTATTTTCTCACAGCAAATTCAGGGCATCGGCTCCAGGGCAAGGCTTTCTCTTTCTGTCGGCTCTGAAGGAAGGTCTTCGTTTTTAATCCTCTGCTGGTTGAGGAGCTTCTCAGGTACAGGCACCGGGAGCTCAAAGGACACTCTGCTCCTGGTGCTGCTTTCTTGTTTGTATGAGGTCTCAAACTGTCTGGTAGCTTCCGTTTCCTTTTTATCTCTTCCCCATTTGCTGGAGTCACTGTGTCAATCCACCTTGTTGAGGGTCTTCCTCTTTTCCGTTGACCCTGTACTCTGCCAAGCATGATGACCTTCTCCAGGGACTGATCCCTCCTGACAACATGTCTGAAGTATATAAGACTCATTCTCACCATCCTTGCCTCTAAGGAGCATTCTGGCCGCACTTCTCCCAAGACAGATTTGTTTGTTCTTTTGGCAGTCCATGGTATATTCAATATTCTTCCCCAGCACCACAATTCAAAGGCATCAACTCTTCTTCCATCTTCCTTATTCATTGTTCAGCTTTCACATGCATATGATGTGATTGCAAATACCATGGCTTGGGTCAGGCGCACCTTAGTTTTCAGGGTGACATCTTTGCTCTTCAACACTTTGAAGAGGTCCTTTGCAGCAGATTTGCCCAATGCAATGCATCTTTTGATTTCTTGACTGCTGCTTCCATGGCTGTTGATCGTGGAGCCGAGTAAAATGAAATCCTTGACAACTTCAATCTTTTCTCCATTTATGGTGATGTTGCTCATTGGTCCAGCTGTGAGGATTTTTGTTTTCTTTATGTTGAGGTGTAATCCATACTGAAGGCTGTGGACTTTGATCTTCATTAGTAAGTGCTTCAAGTCCTCTTCACTTTCAGCAAGCAAGGTTGTGTCAGCTGCATAACACAGGTTGTTAATGAGTCTTCCTCCAATCCTGATGCCCAGTTCTTCTTCATATAGTCCAGCTTCTCGTATTATTTGTTCAGTATACAGATTAAATAGGTATGGTGAAAGAATACAACCCTGACACACACCTTTCCTGACTTTAAACCAATAAGTACCCTCTTGTTCTGTCCAAACAACTGCCTCTTGATCTATGTAAAAGTTCCTCATGAGCACAATGAAGTGTTCTGGAATCCCCATTCTTCGCAGTGTTATCCATAGTTTGTTATGGTCCACACAGCCGAATGCCTTTGCATAGTAAATAAAACACAGGTAAACATCCTTCTGGTATTCTCTGCTTTCAGCCAGGATCCATCTGACATCAGCAATGATATCCCTGGTTCCACGTCCTCCTCTGAAAGCAGCCTGAATTTCTGGCAGTTCCCTGTCGATATACTGCTGTAGCCATTTTTGAATGATCTTCAGCAAAATTTTGCTTGCATGTGATATTAATGATATTGTTCTATAATTTCCACATTTGGTTGGATCACCTTTCTTGGGAATAGGCATAAATATGGATCTCTTCCAGTCAGTTGGGCAGGAAACTGTCTTCCATATTTCTTGGCATAAACGAGTGAGCACCTCCAGCTCTGCATCCGTTTGTTAAAACTTCTCGATTGATATTCCATCAATTCCTGGAGCCTTGTTTTTCACCAATGCCTTCAGAGAAGCTTGGACTTCTTCCTTCAGTACCATCGGTTCCTGATCATATGCCATCTCTTGAAATGGTTGAATATTGACTAATTCTTTTTGGTATAATGACTCTGTGTATTCCTTCCATCTTCTTTTGATGCTTCCTGCGTCGTTTAATATTTTCCCCATGGAATCCTTCACTATTGCAACTCGAGGCTTGAATTTTTTCTTCAGTTCTTGCAGCTTGAGAAACACAAAGGAAAATCACAAAATGGAGGACAACCACACATGGCCTAACCAAGCTGATACATTTTTGGGGGACATAACTCAACCCATGACAGATAGATGATAGATAGATGATAGATAGATAGATAGATAGATAGATAGATAGATAGATAGATAGATAGGTAGGTAGGTAGGTAGGTAGGTAGGTAGGTAGGTAGGTAGGTAGGTAGGTAGGTAGGTAGGTAGGTAGGTAGGTAGGTAGGTAGGTAGGTAGGTAGGTAGGTAGATAGATAGATAGATAGATAGATAGATAGATAGATAGATAGATAGATAGATAGATAGATAGATAGATAGATAGATAGATAGATAGATAGATAGATAGATAGATAGATAGATAGATAGATAGATAGATAGATAGATAGATAGATAGATAGATAGATAGATAGATAGATAGATAGATAGATAGATAGATAGATAGATAGATAGATAGGTAGGTAGGTAGGTAGGTAGGTAGGTAGGTAGGTAGGTAGGTAGGTAGGTAGGTAGGTAGGTAGGTAGGTAGGTAGGTAGGTAGGTAGGTAGGTAGGTAGGTAGGTAGATTAGATAGGTAGATAGATAGATAGGTAGATAGATAGATAGATAGATAGATAGATAGATAGATAGATAGATAGATAGATAGATAGATAGATAGATAGATAGATAGATAGATAGATAGATAGATAGATAGATAGATAGATAGATAGATAGATAGATAGATAGATAGATAGATAGATAGATAGGTAGGTAGGTAGGTAGGTAGGTAGGTAGGTAGGTAGGTAGGTAGGTAGGTAGGTAGGTAGGTAGGTAGGTAGGTAGGTAGGTAGGTAGGTAGGTAGGTAGGTAGGTAGGTAGGTAGGTAGATAGATAGATAGATAGATAGATAGATAGATAGATAGATAGATAGATAGATAGATAGATAGATAGATAGATAGATAGATAGATAGATAGATAGATAGATAGATAGATAGATAGATAGATAGATAGATAGATAGGTAGGTAGGTAGGTAGGTAGGTAGGTAGGTAGGTAGGTAGGTAGGTAGGTAGGTAGGTAGGTAGGTAGGTAGGTAGGTAGGTAGATTAGATAGGTAGATAGATAGATAGGTAGATAGATAGATAGATAGATAGATAGATAGATAGATAGATAGATAGATAGATAGATAGATAGATAGATAGATAGATAGATAGATAGATAGATAGATAGATAGATAGATAGATAGATAGATAGATAGATAGATAGATAGATAGATAGATAGATAGATAGATAGATAGATAGATAGATAGATAGATAGATAGATAGATAGATAGATAGATAGATAGATAGATAGATAGATGATAGATTGATGGACAGGCAGACAGACAGATAGAAAGATAGCGAGTGAGTGAGATAGACCGGTGGTATAATTGTTAAATTCTTGGCTGCTAAATAAAAGATTGGCAGTTCAAATACATCCATGGACTCCATGGGAGAAAGAACTGCCAATTTACTCCTGTAAAGATCACAGCCTAGGAAATGCCATAGGGTAGTTCTTCTCTGTCGCATGGGGTCTATATGAGTTAGAAACACCTCGACTGCATCTAATACATACATATGTACATATATATATCTTCTATCTATTTATAGCTATTCCTAGATATCTAAATAAACCCCCCAAAAAACAAACCCATTGCCATCAAGTCAACTCAGCCACATAGTGAGTAAAACTACCCATATGCTTTCCAAGGAGCACCTGGTAGATTTGAACTGCTGACCTTTTGGTTAGCAGCCATAGCTCTTAGCCACTATGCCACCAGGGTTTCTGAACATATAGAGATATATATGCATATATACACAAAAACATACCTATAGGTAATTTTAGCTATTAGATAGATAATGTAATCTTTTCATACCTGAAGAAGTTAATATTGAGTTATTTCTATTAACACACTATGATTACTATTAATTTCTTCTGCCTTCACCAATATAATTGTTATCGCTTTCATTATTTCACCCCATTAGTCTTTCTTGGATGTCAATACATTCAATATAATTGTGAACTTTTCAAGCCTGACCTTTTTGATTGATTTCCAGAGGCTATGAAGAGATCTTACCACCTGCCTCTTTCTAAAACATAAAATAATTGAATTGAAGGTCCATTGATGAAAAACAGTTAACCTTTTGCTTTGGTGTGGACTGCTGCATTTATGTCAGAGGCGCTCTTTAGCATGACTCTAAAAATTTACTAAGAACAGACCTGGTTTCGTAGATCATCTCCAAACTGAAATCAAGTTAAAACTTGCCTGACACTAGTCATTTCAGTTATTTCCAAGATTCAACGAACCAACCAATCCTAAATTAGATCCACTCTTTCTGTTGAAATCATATAATTGATCAGAATCTGGTTTCATTTGTTATAATCAGATTTTTTCACAGAAGCACTCGCTAAGTGCTTGTTTCACTTTTTTCTTTCTTTTTTTTGTTTTGATTTTTCTTTTCCTTGAGTGCCCTTCTTGAACTATTTAAACTGCAGTTCTTATCTAAACTCCCACTGCTCAGTACTCTATTCAAGAATCCAAGATCACTACTTGTCAGAATTGAAAAGAACCTTAGAGATTTTCCAATATAAATCCTTATTCAGAATTTGAACAATACCTGTGATAGGTCCTGGTGGTTCTTTCTGACCAATGGAATGTGGGCTGACATAGTGTTCGGCCCTTCTGTGGCTTGACTTCTGTAGTGACTTTGAAGCTCTGGTGGCAGTTTGAGCCCAGCAGCCACTCAGTGGGAGAAAGATGTGGCCGTCTGCTTCTGCAGACATTGGAACCTTATATACCTCATGGGACACTTTTACTCTGTCCTATAGTGTTGCCCTGGTGGCCCAGTGGTTGAAGGTTCAGCTGCTAAACCAAAAGGTCGGCAGTTGAATCTACCAGCTGCAACGGTTTGGGTTTATAGTGTTGCTATGAGCCACAATTTACTTGATGGCAGTGGTTTGCTTGTCTCTTTGTTTAAAGTGAACTTAAAGCAGCCAGTTGCTGAAAATGACTGTTACACAATGGAAGGATCAAACTGATGGAAAGGAGGAGAGCCCCCCGCTGACGATGTTAAGCAGGGACATATCCAAAACCTGTTGCCGTCAAGTTGACTCTGGCTCATAGCAACCCTATACGACAGATTAGAAAGGTCCCATAGGCTTTCAGGGAATGGCTGGTGGATTCAAAGTGCTGACCTTTTGATAGAAGATGAGCTCTTACGCACTGTGTCACTAGGGCTCCAAACAAGGACATAGGAGTCCAATAAACTTTATATGATGGTTCACTGGAAGAATTCTCAGCTTCCATGTGGTAAACACAGGTTAGATTCCTGGCCAATGCACCTCATGTGCAGCCATTACCCACCTGTTGAAGACACCTAACAACAAATCAGAACTTATCTGTTATAGTGTCTGGTTTTATGTACCCCAAAATACTTGAGGAAAATCAAAGGATTTCCTGCAGGCTTAAGTGGTGACTCTATCCTCCTGGACAGCCTTCATAAAACTGGGTGTGGCGATAGAATCAGTTCCTTCCCTGCTCCTGTAGAACATCTCTCTCCCTCCCCCTTAAGAACTAGACGTTTACTTGTAGTGTCATTCATTCAACAAATATTTGTCATACACTTTCACAAGCTGTCCCTCCAGAAATATAGACATCTTGAAACTCACAGGTCATTCCCTCACACATATCTCCATAATTTTAGCACTCGCCTCACTATCAGTCATTCTGACACTACTGTCATATTTTTTTTTTAAATTTCAATATCCATACAATTGGTTTTCCAAAATCCTGACTTCTCAGTTTCTTGGCATTCTTACTTTCTTCCAATGATACTGTCTGCCACCCTATCTCAACCACTTACTACCATATAATCAATAATTCCTGCAGTCACTCAGAATTGTTCCCCATGTCAGGGTCAGCACTAGGGTTAGTGCCATTCAGTGCGGTGTCACCCCCATACTAATTACCACAATATTGTAGCTAAAACACCAG
The DNA here is from genome assembly GCF_024166365.1 of Elephas maximus indicus. Taxonomy (NCBI): domain Eukaryota; kingdom Metazoa; phylum Chordata; class Mammalia; order Proboscidea; family Elephantidae; genus Elephas; species Elephas maximus. The sequence continues at coordinate 59,982,779 of NC_064832.1, forward strand.
AAAATTTGACAAAATCAGTGACTATAAAACATGGACAGCAATGAAAACGACAGTGAATGCTTGTAGTACTTGCAGAGGAAACCACGTGATTTGAAGCATCATTGCAATTGGGTAAAAATGACAGCTCTGACCAAAAAATCTGTAGCCATTGAGTCCATTCTGACTCATAGCAACCCTATAGGACAGAGTAGAACTGTCCCATAGGATTTCCAAGGAGTGGCTGGTGGATTCAAACTGCTGACCTTTTTGTTAGCAGCTGAATGCTTAACCACTGCAGCATCAGGGCTCCAGAGCACATGAGAAGGTTCAAAACGTAAATTAGCATAGAGCTTTAGCCTTGTTGGTATATCAACATTTGTACAGATGGATTGACACAATGTCTGCAACAATGGGCTCAAGCATAGCCACAATTGTGAAGATGGTACAGGACCTGGCAGCATTTCATTCTGTTGTATATAGGATCACTATGATTTTTATGAGTAGGAACTGACTCAATGGCACCTAACAATAACAACAACAATAAACTGAGCTTACACAATTTTTTTTTGGTTGTTGTAACTAACTACAGGGACACTTCTTAAAAAAATAATAAATTTCTGCTGAAACACTGCACAAGAATTTTATAGGTGGTCATTTTGGTTTCCCCCTCTCTGACAGCGTCATCTGGTGCAGTCTACACCCCTCCCCCCGCAAACCCTAGTGACATCACTGCCCCACGTGTTCCAGAAAAACCAGCATCTTTAAAAATGAACTAAAAGGCCTCCCTTTACATATCCTGCAACATTCTCCTTACTCAATTTGCTTGAGGAGTCTGACTTCCCAGTTAAGACCTATGTATGATTTTTCTGGCTAGACCTATGCAACTACAAAGGCTTTTCCTGGCAGGCCTCATGGGGAAAGCTGCCGTTCCCAGACAGACTTGGTGCACAGCCAATGCATTGAGGTCTCTGAAAGGAGTCTGCCGAGGATTCAGCCCGTCTCCATGCCCAAGCCAATCTTCTTTGGCATCACTTCGTTTTTAACCAAGGATTTTAGGCAAAGGTCTTCTTCAGGAGCCTCTACTGAAGCTTCTTTATCAGGGAAAAATGGAGGAGGGAGGTTTTGAACTGCTTTTCCCCACTCTGATACGGTACTCACTGTTTTTCTACCACTAGCCATCTCTTTTTTTAGCCATCTCTCAATCACCCTACCCCCACCCCTGGGATCCATAAAACTGCAGGTACCTTTTGTTCAGCACTCCTTCAACAGGGAGTTGGGTTCCCACATCTGAACTGATCCACCTGACTCTCACTAATTCCTGGGGAAATATGGAACAGGGGGGAGCCAAGAACCTTCTCTCTGGGCTTCTCTTGCTGGTACTATCACAGTAAGTAAAGTCTTCACCGTTACTTTATTTTGGCTAGCTGTTTTAATCAGCTCTTGGGAAGCTTGGCAGCTCAACTCAGCTATCTCACCTTAGCCCAGTTCCCTGACACTGTTACCTCCTAATTGGCCTCCTTGTTGTTATTTAGGAAGCCCTGGTGGCGCAGTGCTTAAGCACTTGGCTGCTAACTTAAAAACAAATGCAGCCTAACCAGTCACTATGCAGGAGAAAGGTGTGGAGTCTGCTTCCAAAAAAGATTTTAAAAAACCCAGCTTGCTGAAACAAGCTGATTCTGACTCATAGCAACCCTACAGGACAGAATAGAATTGCCCTGTAGGGTTTCCAAGGAGCAGTGGTGGACTCAAACTGCTGACCTTTTCATTAGTGGCCTAGCTCTTAACCACTGTGCCACCAGGGCTTGGAAATTCTATGGGGCAGTTCTACCCTGTCTTGTAGGGTTGCTGTGAGTCAGAATCAACTTACCAACAGATTTGGTTTGGTCTGGATGTTCTTAAACAGCCCTTGTCATAAAGCTTTGATATCTACATGACTGAATCCCCACTTCTTTCAAATCTTTGCTTAAACACCATCTTCTCCATGAGTTTTATCCAGTTCAACCTACTTAAAATTGTACCATTTCACTAAGAAGCACTCCCAATCCCCCTTATCCTGTACATTTTTAAGCTTTTTTCTATCATTTATTGCCAGAAATGATTTCATATAATTTTATTTTTTATGTTATCATTTACTATTTATTATTTATCTCCCCCAGTAAACTGTAAACTCCAAAAGGGCAGGGAACCTTGCCACTTTTGCTCCCTGATATACCTGAAGTGTTTTGAACAATGTTGGGACAGATGAGGCTTAAATGGTATTCTCCATTAAAATAGAACCAAATGTCTCCCACAATGGAAAAAAAAAAAAAAAAGCTGTAAATATAAAGGAATCCAAAGTTTCAAAGCAAAATTAATATTAGGAAAATATTAAGTTTAATTTCTTTTAAAAATTTGGGAGGTAACATGACCCACACACCAGCAGACCACTTAGTGAAACCTAAGAGAAAACAAGATATTTTTTGTCCTTGCGTCAATGCTCTTTTCATTGCATCAAGCTAACTTTATATATGAGACATGTAATAGATCATGGGAAACTCAGAAAGATAAACAAGAGAATGCCAAATCTCAGAGATTTCAAAATTTGTTTTGCTCACTTTTGTTTGAATGTATCTAGTAATGATAATAGTGAAATTGTTAATTTCATTCATTCACTCATCTGTATTTGTTTTAACAACTAATAAGCTTAAAAATCGGTTGATAAAAATATGAAATGTGTATAAGTGCATACTTTTCAGTTACATATTATTTCATATCTTTTAATATTTCTTTGATTATGCTAGTAATTTAACTTCGTTAAGCAATAATAATGCTATTTGGCACCTTAGAAACCTCTCTTTTATTGAAACTTGGAAATAAGACACATTTTCAGTCCTTAAGGGTCTTATAATCTGGCTAGACAAACTAAGCATATGTAAAGTATATACAAAGAAATATAATAGGCTTTTTGACTTAAAGACCAAATGAGGAACATAGACAATATATGTTATAAGAGTTCAGAGGAAGGAGCCATTAAAGGGTGCAGGTGATGTGGGAAGAGTTTGTGGGCTTGAGGAGTGGGAGTTATTCAGGGCATTAAAGGACTGATTTGATTTTTTTAAAGCCATGCCTTTATTGAAGCAAATGACACACTTATTAATGACATAGGCTTCCATTATCAGATTAAACACTTGGCTTTAGTGACCTGTTACTTTACCTTTGAGACTTCATTTCCCACCTGGCTCGCACAATTCTCACCGTGTGAAAAGGAAGGTCAACGCTAATCAGAACACTTTTCACAAGGTTATATAAAATGCTAGCTAATCTTGAAAACCTTGCTTTTTTTTCTTAGAGAAACATGTTTTTCTTTGGCTTTTACTTCCTTTCTGGAAGAAAGTACTTTTTTTTTTTTTTTTTAAGTGCAATGCAGCAAGTAAAACGCATGAGTGTTTATTTTATTTTAGATTTGGATTAGATGAGAAAAACAGATGGAACATTCAGAATGCCCTTCCTCACCTTGCAGTGAATCTGACTCATAGCCAATTTACAGCAACACCCACCATTTTAGAAGTTGCTGCATTAATAGTCAGCAGTCAAACTATTATAATCTAAACTGACTAAGATGCCCCCAGAGAACACATTTTACAAGAAAGCTAAAATTTATTGAAAAACAATGTGAGTTAGGTTTTTCATTCTTTGTATTTCCATTCCTGAGAAAATCAGTGGCAATGACGCTGTTAAGGTAGCATCCTGCTTGAAGCTTTTGCCATGGAAATTCAATGTTCAGTTTTAACGACCAATGACAAGGTCAGAACTATACTGCTTTTCCTTCCACCTGACCATAATACATCTTTAACCACATTTCCAAGTGTTTCAATATTCCACATCCTTGATGAAATTCAAAAGTGTTCTTTCGTGTTCTTATGGATACTTAAAGTAGACATAAATTTTAAAAAATATACTAAATTTAAAATATTATTTTATATTAGAAGTAAGGTTGTGACTTAATAGGGATAAGAATGATGTAACCGGTAAACAACACAATATGGCGATAGTATATAAAGAGAAGAGACCCAGCAAGAGTTTAAACTTTTTTTGTATTTGATGTTAATTAACATGGAAATATTCTTTATTTCATTAATTAAAATAATTTTTTTTTATTACAGTCAGTTATTTTTAAATTCAAAGAGAGATGTTCATGGTTGAAAATCAGAAAAAGAAAAAAAATTAAAGGAAACTATAGCTTAATATTCCTGTTTTAATAATTCTGCCAAAATTTGTACTTATGTGTAAGGTGAACACGAAGCCTGGTTTGTCTGAGAGAGTCCTCGTATATACCTGCAGTGCCAGTATCATTATTGTTGTGTGTCATGGAGTCAGTTCCAATTCACAGTGGCCCTATGGGACAGAGTAGAACAGTCCTGTAGGGTTTCCAATGCTGTAACTGTACTGGGAGCAGATTTCCACATCTTTCTACCATGGAGCCACTGGTGAATTTGAACCAATAACATTTTGCATAGCAGCTGAGCTCTTAACTACTGCACTACCAGGGATCCTCCGTATTATTATAAACAGCACCTATTTCATTCTAAAGATAGTTTGATTTGGAGGATAACTTATACACTCATGTTTTTATGGGATTTATTTTAAAGAAGGTGTTAAATCCTTTCTTTAACCTATGACTTTATTACAAGTTTCTGTAAACATATACCATCTTTTGGGAATAAAACTGCCATTGCAAATTTTTAACAGAAAGAGCATGTATGGAAAATTAAGATCACTAAGAAGAGATATTCTCATATTTACAGAATTGCTTTTTTTTTTTTTTTGTAGTTTAGGTGAAGGTTTGCAGAACAAACTAGAATCTCATTAAACAGTTAGTACACATACTGTTTTGTGACATTGGTTACCAATACCATGACACGTCAACACTCTCCCTTCTCAACCTTGGGTTCCCTATTACCAGCTTTTCTGTCCCCTCCTGCCTTCTAGCCCTTGCTCCTGGGCTGGCGTGCCCCTTTAGTCTTCTTTTGTTTCATGGCCCTGTCTAGTCTTTGGCTGAAGTGTGAACCTCAGGAGCGACTTCATTACTGAGCTGAAAGGGTGTCCGAGGGGCATACTCTCAGGGTTTCTCCAGTCTCTGTCATGTCAATAAGTCTGGTCTTTTTTGTGAGTTAGAATTTTATTCTACATTTTTCTCCAGCTCTGTCCAGGATCTTTTATTGTGATCCTTGTCAGAGTAGTCAGTGGTAGCAGCTGGGCATCATCTGGTTGTACTGGACTCAGTCTGGGAGAGGCTGTGGTACTTGTGGTCCAACAGTCCTTTGGACTAATCTTTCCCTGTGTCTTTAGTTTTCTTCGCTCTCCTTTGCTTCTGAAGAGATGAGACCAGGGGAATATCTTAGATGGCCGTTCACAGGCTGTTAAGACTCTAGACGCTACTCACCAAAGTAGAATGTAGAACACTTTCTTTACAAACTACGCTATGCCAATTGAGCTAGATGTTCCCTGAGACCATGGTCCCCAGAGCCCTCAGTCCAAAAATTCAGCTCCTCAGGGAGTTTGGATATGTCTACAGAGCTCCCATGACCTTGCCTTGTACAAGTTGTGCTGGCTTCCCCAGTATTGTGTACTGACTTACCCTTCACCAAAGTTAACTCTTATCTATTGTCAATTTAGTGTTTTTTCATCCCCACCCTTACCCCCTCTCGTAACCATCAAAGATTGTTTCTTTTTGTGTGTAAACCTTTTCATGAGTTTTTATGGTAGTGGTCTCATACAATATTTGTCCTTTTGTGATTAACTTATTTCACCTAGCATAATGCCCTCCAGATTCATCATGTTATGAGGTGCTTCAAAGATTCGTCATTGTTCTCTATCGTTGCGTAGTACTCCGTTGTATGTATTTATCATAGTTTGTTTATCCATTCATCTGTGAGTGGGCATCTAGGTTGTTTCCATCTTTTTGCTATTGTGAACACTGCTGCAATGAACATGAGTGTTCATATGTCTATTTGTGTGAAGGCTCTTATTTCTCTAGGATATATTCCTAGAAGCGGGATTGCTGGATTATATGGTATTTCTTTTCTAGCTTTCTAAGGAAGTGGCATATCGTTTTCCAAAATGGTTTTACTACTAACAGTACCACCAGCAGTGCATAAGTGTTCCAGTCTCTCTACTGCCTCACCAATGTTTCTTTTCTGTTTTTGTGATTCATGGCTGTAATGTCTGGGTGAGATCATATCTCATTGTGGTTTTGATTTGCATTTCTCTAATGGCTTGTGATCACAGGGTTTTCCTCATGTGCCTGTTAGCTGCCCACATGTCTTCTTTGGTGAAGTGTCTGCTCATATTCTTTGCCATTTTTTAACTGCATTATTTGTCTTTTTGTTGTTGGGGTGTTGAAGTATTACACAAATTTTAGCAATTAGACCCTTGTCAGATATGTCGCAGCCAAAATTTTTTCCCAAGTCTGTAGTTCTCTTTTTATTCTTTTGGTTAAGTCTTTTGATGACTTAAGTGTTTAATTTTAGGAGTTTGCAGTTTTATGGATTACCTTCTGGTGTTTGTGCATTGTTAGTTATGGTTGATGTTCTATTTATGCAATGTATTCAGGCCCCTAACTTTGTCCCTATTTTTTTCTTTCATGATATTCATAGGTTTTGGTTTATATTTAGGTTTTTGATCTATTTTGTGTTAGTTTTTGTGTATGGTGTGAAGTATGAGTCCCTTTTCATTTTTTTCCAGATGGACATCCAGTTTTGCCAGCACAATTGGAGCCCTGGTGGCGTGGTGATTAATAGTTCTGCTGCTAACTAAAGGTCTAGCTGTTCAAATCCATCAAGAGGCTTCTTGGAAACCCCATGGGGCCATTCTTCTCTATCCTATAGCATCTCTATGAGTGGGAATCTACTTGACAGCAATTGGTTTGTTTGCTTTTATTTTTTAAAAAGGCTGTCTTTTCCCCCATGTAATACACTTTTGTTCTTTGTCAAAGATCAGCTGATCCTAGGTGGATGGATTTACATCTGGGTTTTTTATTCCGTTCCATTGAATATATGTCCATCTTTGTACCAGTACCAGGCTGTTCTGACTTCTACAGCTGTATAGTATGTTCTGAGATCAGGTAGTGTGACCCTCCTAATTCATTCTTTTTGTTCAATGATTCTTATCTAGGACCTCTTTCAATTCTATATAAAGCTGGTGATTTGTTTTTCCATCTTGTTCAAGAATGCTGTTAGTATTGGTATTTGGATCAGGATTGCATTATATCTGTAGATCACTCTGGGTAGACTTGCCATTTTCAGAATGTTAAGTCTTGCTATCCATGAGGATGATGTGTTTTTCCATTAATATAGGTCTCTTTTGGTTTCTTTCAACAGTGTCTTCGTAGTTTTTTTTTTTTTAATTGTGTACTGACCCTGCATCTTTCCCAGTATTAAATATTTTCCTTTAAAAATATTGACTAATTTCCTCCAATTTTACTTCTTTAATTTTTAATGAAAATAAATACACTTTCCACATTTGTTATCTTGTTCTTTTATTTTTTCTGTTTAATACCCTATGTTAATTTATATATTTTAAAATAAGCAAAACAGGCAATATAAAATTAAACAAACCAATGAAGAATATTTTTAATCTAGATATCCAAGGCCTATTATATAAATCAAAGAAAAACAAATGATTCTCTGCCAGGCTATCAAGATTTTGAAAGGCAATTTGGTAGATTTAGATAAAAATATAATCAAAAAATATCTCATATTATTGAAATACATAATTAATTACTATGTTCAGTGAAATTCCTTCACATTTTACTGCTAATGATGGCCTTAATGGTTACATAAACATTGTATTGGTCACTTAATTTAAAAAACAGCCCAAACCCCATCTCTGTTGAGCTGAGTCTTTGGTATTACTCAGAACTCACTAAAGGATCCTAACATATAGCCAAAGTAGAGAACCTATTATCTAGACTAATATATTTTCCCTTAGTTAAATTTACATTTTTACTATTATAATTTTTGTGGCCTTTTATATAGTGAGGAAAATGGTAATGTAATTATTATAAATGAGTAGTAGTGAAAAGATTTCTGTTAGGTTTATTAATCTCAGTGTACTTGTAAAGTAAATGAAAAAGGTGCTTATTTTTCACAAGCAACTAAAAGGGAAAGAGTAATAACTTAGGTATAGCTAGAAATTGAATGTAATGGTGAGGCATTTTATTCCTATTTATACTTGTGCTTTCTATTTAAAAGCCGATTATCAAATAGTAGCATAAAACCATCAATATTTTCACATGATTTCAAAGACAAGATAATGGTCCAGATAGTAAACCAATTGCTATTCAGCAAAATGTGCATAATTTTTTTTCATATTTTAACCAATTTTAACACATTTTATAAAAACACTAAAGAGACATCATTTAAAGTTGGGTGAGTTATAGTGAAAACAAGGAAATAACACACTATTTACTGAATAGATTTGACACATTGAACACCAATGACCAAAGACCAGATGAGCTCTGGGATGACATCCAGGGCATTATACATGAAGAAAGCAAAAGATCATTAAAAAGACATGAAAGAAAAAGAAGACCAAACTGGGTGTCAAAAGGGGTTCTGAAACTTGCTCTTGAATGTATATTAGCTACAATGAATGGAAGAAATGGTAAAACATCTGAACAGAAGATTTCAAAGGGTGGCTCAAGAAGACAAAGTATTATGATGAAATGTTCAAAGACCTAGAGTTAGAAAACCAAAAGGAAAGAACATGCTCAGCATTTCTCAAGCTGAAAGAACTGAAGAAAAAATTCAAGACTCCAGTTGAAATACTGAATGATTCTATGGGGAAAATATTGAACTACACAGGAAGCATCAAAAGAAGATGGAAGGAGACACCATACCAAAAATAATTGTTTGATATTCAACCATTTCAGAAAGTAACATATGATCAAGAACGGATGGTATTGAAAGAAGTTAAAACCGCTCTGAAAGGAATGTCAGAAAACAAAACCCCAGGAATTGATGAAATACCAATTGAGATGATTCAACAAATCAATGCAATGCTGGGAGCACTCACTCACTTATGCCAAGAAATTTGGAAGACAGCTACCTGGCCAATGGACTGGAAGAGATCCATATTTATGCCCATTCAAAGAAAAGGTGATCCCACAGAATGTGGAAATTATCAAACAATATCATTAATATTACACACAAGTCAAATTTTGCTGAAGATCATTCAGAAGTGGCTGCAGAAATATATCAACAGGGAACTGCCAGAAATTGAAGCTGAATTCAGAAGAAGATGTGGAATAAAGGATGTCATTGCTGATGTCACATGGATCCTGGCTGAAAGCAGAGAATACCAGAAATATGTTTGCCTGTGTCTTATTGACTATCAAAGGCATTTGACTGTGTGGATCATAACAAATTATGGATAACATTGCAAAGAATGAGACTACCAGAACATTTAATTGCACTCATGAGGAACTTGTACATAGACCGAGAGGCAGTCATTGGAAGAGAACAAGGCAATATTGCATGGTTTTAAATCAGGAAAGATGTGCATCAGGGTTGTGCCATCTCACCATACTTATTGAATCTGTATGATGAGCAAATAATCTAAGAAAATGGACTATATGAAGAAGAATATGGCCTCAGGATTGGGGGAAGACTAATTTACAACCTAAGATATGCATCTGGCATAACCTTGATTGCTGAACGGGAAGAGGACTTGAAGTACCTACTGATGAACAGCAAAGACTACGGCGTTCAACATAAAGAAAACAGAAATTCTTACAACTGGACCAATAAGCAACCTCATAATAAATGGAGAAAATATTGAAGTTGTCAAAGGGTTTCATTTTACTTGGTTCCACAATCAATGTCCATGGAAGGAGCAGTCAAAAATCAAAAAACATATTACATTGGGCAAATCTGCTTCTGCAAAAGACCTCTTTAGAGTGTTAAAAAGCAAAGATGTCACCTTGAGGACTAATATGTGCCTAATCCAAGCCATGGTATTTTCAAACGCTTTGTATGAATGTGAAAGCCGGATCATGAATAAGGAAGACCAAAGAAAATCCATGCTTCTGAATCATGCTGTTGGTGAAGAATATTGAATATACAGAGGACTGCCAGACAAAAGAAAAAATCTGTCTTGGAAGAAGTAGAGCCAGAATGTTCCTTAGAAGTGAGGATAGCAAGATGTCCCAAGTACTTTGGACATGTTATGAGGATAAACCAGTCCCTGGTGAAGAACAGTATGAGTAGTAAAGTAGAAAGCAAAAAAAAGGAAGATCTTCAGTGAGATGGATTGACACAATGGCTGTTAACAATGAACTCAAACACAGCAATGATTATGAGGATGGTGCAGCACCAGGCAATACTTCGATGTGTTGTACATAGGATTGCTATGAGTGGGAACCAACTAAAGACACCTAACAACATTGAGAAATGTGTAAAATCAGGCATATAATTAATAACAAATCTTATTGTTGGAGAGAAAGAAAATGGACCTTTGAGAAAACTCCATTATCTAGGTATACTGTTGGATATTCATAATATTAATGGTGTTCATTGTTGAAGAAAATTTACTATAACATATTCACACTAGTAAATATATTTACAGGTAGTCCCTGAATTACAAGGGGATTTTTTTCCGACAATTAGTCCATCAGTCAGTTCTGATGTGAACCGAATACTTCATTTTTTTTTTTTTTTTTTTAGTTTTCATTATTATTGCATTTTTATTATCAATCTCTTTATAAATTTTATCTTTCGGGGGTTCAAAATATTACATCTGAAATAATAATGTTACAACATTATATGTAGTACCTATTACTGATGATAATAAGTACAATAAATAAATAAATGAACAGTCAGTCATTAAGTGTGGTTCATCATAACTCCTATACATCCTCAGTGAGCAACTACCTGTATTTTTCTTTTTTTTTTTTAAATAATATTTTATTGAGTTTTTGGTGAAAGTTTACAAAGCAAGTTAGGTTCTCATTTGACAATGTCTGCACAAATTATTCAGTGACATTAGTTACATTTATAACAACGTGTGAAGTCTTTTTAATTGTGTTTTGACTGTTCCATTTTCAGTACTCTAGTTTCCCTGCCCACTTATCTTATCTTTGCTTTTGAGTAACTGTTGATATTGACATACCTACATCTTCTGTCTCTCAGATTTCTTGGGAAGTTGCTTACTCACTTTTAGTGTGTGCTGCTGCCAGGCAAGGACCTGTATAACTGAATCAGAAGAAACAGGAGTGTGCCACAAATTACTGTTTTTACAGGGTATTTTATAAGGTGTTGCATCCTGAATGTGTATTGTGGAAAATGTCTGTCTTTTTTGGCTTTTGTACAGTGAGATAAGCCTTGTAAGTATATTTCAAGATTTCCTGTGTCTTATTTGGCAGTTGCATTACTTGCGATGATTCCTTGTTGGCACAAATATCTCATTTTCAATACCATACATTGGATGCACCTGTCAAAGGATCTAGAGTGATGCAGAGTCCAGAGGGACATGTGTCCCACATAATCCTACCCCCAGAGTCCAGAGGTACATATATGCCCAACTTAATATGTATCAATATCCATATTTCATAACAGAATTTCAAAAATGCTCCTTGATTCAGCATGCCTTCCATTAATGAAAGCACTTGATATCAAAAAAAATAAAAAATTAATTCGTACATGAAAGGGTTTTAAATAGAGGACCAATCTTACGAGTAATATCTTTTATTTTGTGTGCCACTCCATTTCGCTAAAAGGCGATCTCAGGGGATAGGCTCAATTCTAGGTTTAAAGAGTGTCTCAAGGTGATAAGTCTCAAGGAGTCCTCTGTCCTCTACTGTTCCAGTTTGTCCGTTTTTTTTTTTTTTTTCAATAAGAATTTTAGTTCTCCTCCACATTTTTTTTCCATTCTATCTGGGACCATCTATTGTGACCTTGGTCAGAATGGTCAGTGGTAGTAGCTGGGCATCACCTAGTTTTTCTAGTTTTGGTATAGAAGAGGTTGCAGCCCACATAGACTTACTTCTTCTCTGAGCTTTTGGTTACCTTCTTACTGTTTTGCTCCTAATGAGTAGAGACCCATAGTTGTGTCTTAGATGGCTGTTTAAAATTTTTTAAGACCCTAGATGCTACTCACATCACTAGGATATATATCATGTTTTTGTGAACTATGTTTTGTGAACTATGTCCAATTGACTGTGTTGTCCCATGATACTATGGTCCTAAGCTTTTGAACACAGAAAACAAATCTTAGACAGTGTTTGTTATATCTCAGGAGTATATATATTTGTGTCTTCAATGAATATATGTGTCTGCACCCACATATTTGTACTTACATGTACCTATAGATACTTCTGGAAACCCTGGTAGCATAGTGGTTAAGAGCTACACCTGCTAACCAAAAGGTAAGCAGTTCGAATCCACCGGGTGCTTCTTGGAAACCATATAGGGTAGTTCTACTCTGTCCTATAGTGTCGTTATGAGTTGGAATCGACTCAACGGCAATGGGTTTTTTTTTTTTTTTGATTTATAGACACTTCTATCTCTTCTCACCTATGTACACTCTTGTACCTACCCATATACCAAAATGCCTATATCCTTTCATATGTGTCCAAACACTCATTTTCACTTTGGTTGTGCTGTGTTTACTACATCCACATTTGGTGCCATTTTTGTCACCACCAAAAATAACAAGTTTCTAAGATCTAAAGCAGACTTTTCTCCTTCCCCTCCTCTCCCTGGTAACCACCAACGAACATTGGTATCTCTTTATATATCTATTTTTGTCTTCTTATAAAAGAGGGATCATACAATAATTTGTCCTTATATGTTTGACTTGTTTCACTTAGCACTACACCCTCCAGATCCATCCATGTTATAATATGTTTCTCATCATTGTTTTTTATAGTTGCATAGTACTCCATTGCATGTAAGTACCACAATTTACTTATCCATTCATTTATTGATGGGCATTTCAGTTATTTTCATTTATTTGATTTTGTGAAAAAAGCAAAAATGAACATAGGCGTGCATATGTCTGTTTGTGTCATTATTTTTAGATCTTTAGGGTATATACCTATCAGGGGAATTGCTGGTTCATAGTTCTATTTCTAGTTTTTGAGAAAGCACCATACTGTTTTCCATAGTGGTTGCACCATTTTACAGTCCCAGGAGTATGAATAAGGGTTCCAATCTCCCCACATCCTTTCTAACATCCCCTGTTATCTGTTTTTGCTGTTGTCTTGTTTGTTTACCAGTGCCGTTAAGCCAGGGTAAGATGACATCTTATTGTAGTTTTGATTTGATCTCTTTAATGGCTAATGATTTTGAATAACTTTTCATATGTTTGTTGGATGCTTGGATGTCCTCTTTGGTGAAGTTTCTGTTCATGTTCTTTGCCCATTTTGTGATTGCATTGGTTGTCTTTCTGTTGTTGAATTGTTACAGTTTTCTATAGATTTTAGAAGTTAGACCCTTATCAGAGAAGTCATTTCCAAATATTTTTCCCAGTCTGTAAGCTGTTTATTTACTCTATTACTAAGTCTATTCATGAGCATAAGTTTTTAATTTTTATGAGGTGCCATTCATTTTGTCTTCTTCTATTCATGCGGTTGTTATTCTATTTTTACAAATGATTAGGTCCCATAATTTTCTCTGTCTGTTTTCTTCCAGGAATTTTTTGGTTTTTAGTTTAACGTTTAGGTCTTTGATCCATTTTGGAGTTAGTTTTTGCGTATGGTGTGAGGTATGGGCCTTGTTCCATTTTTATGCTGGTGGATATCCAGTTTTGCCAGTGCTATTTAGACTGTTTCTGTCCCACTGAATGGACTTTGACTCCTTGTAAAAAATCAGTTGTCCATAGATGACTGGGTTAAATCCTAAGTTCTCAATTCTATTCCACTGGTCTATGTGTCTATTGTTGAACTAATACTAGGCTGTTTTGGTTACAGTAGTTGGAGAGTATGTTTTGATATTGGGGAGTATGAGGCCTTCTGTTTTGTTCTTTTTTCTTCAATATTGATTTGGCTATTCAGGGTTATTTCCTTTCATTTGAAGTTGATCATTAGTTTTGCCATTTCGGTAAAGAATGTTGTTGGAATTTGCATCAGAATTACATAGTATCTGTAGATGATTTTAGTTAGAACTGACATTTTCACTATATTAAGTCTTCCAATCCATGAGCATGGGCTGTCTTTCCATTTTTGCAGATCTCTTTTAGTCTCTTATAGTAGTGTTTTATAATTTTCATTTGATAGGTCTTTTATGTTCCTGGTTAGGTTAATTCCTAGGTATTTTTATCAATTTGGGGGCTATTGTAAAATAATGATTTCTTGATTGCTACTTCCATGAGTGTTGATTGTGGATCCAAATATAATGAAATCTTTGACAACTTCAATATTTTCTCTGTTTATCATGATGTTGCTTATTGGTCCAGTTGTAAGGATCTATGTTTCTGTATGTTGAGGTGTAAAACATATTGAGTTGCATGTGGTATAAAAGATGTTGTTAAATAATTTCTGCATTTGGTCATATCACCTTTCTTTGGAATGGATACAAATATGGATCTCTTCTAGTCGGTTGACCAGGTAGCTGTCCTCCAATTTTCTTGATGAGTGAGCACTTCTAGTGCTGCATCTGTTTGTGAAACATCTCAATGGTATTCTGTCAATTCTTAGAGGCTTGTTTTTGCCAATGCCTTCAGTGTCGTTGGGGTCTCTTTCTACAGTACCTTTGGTTTCTGATAATATGCTACCTCCTGACATGGTTCAACAGTCAGTCCCTGGCCATGTTCTGACTGATGATATTGAACTTTTCCATTGTTTATTTCCATAGATGTAGTCGATTTGATTCCTCTGTATTCCATCTGACAAGGTCCACTTGTAGAGTCACCATTTATATTGTTGAAAAAAGGTATTTGCAGTGAAGAAATCATTGGTCTAAAAAAATTCTGTCATGCAATCTCTGGCATCGTTTCTATCACCAAGGCCATGTTTTTCAAATACCAATCCCTCGTTGTTTCTGACTTTTGCATTCCAATTACCAGTAATTACCAACACATCTTGTTTGCATGTGTGATCAATTTCAGACTGCAGGCATTGGTATAAATTGTCAATTTCTTCATCTTTGGCCTTAGTGGTTGTTTTGAAAATTTGAATAATGATCATATTAGTTGGTCTTCTTTGTAGGTGAATGGATATTATCCTAAAATCACAGCTTTGTACTTCAGAATAGATCCTGAAATGTTCTTTTTGATGATGAATACGACACCATTTGTCTTTAATTATTCATTTAGATTATAGTAGGCCATATGATTGTCTGATTCAAAATGGCCCATACCAGTCTATTTCAGCTCACCAGTGCCTAGGATATTGATGTTTATGCATTCCATTTCATTTTTGATGATTTCCAATTTTACTAGATTCATACTTCATATATTCCTCTTTCTGATCATTAATGAATACTTGCAGCTGTTTCTTCTCATTTTGAGTTGTGCCACAAAAGCAAATGAAGGTCTCAAAAGCTTGACTCCCTCCACATCATTAAGGTTGACTTTACTTTGAGGATCAGCTCTTCCTCAGTAGTCTTTTGAGTGCCTTCTACTCAGAGGGACTCATCCTTCTGCACTACATCAGACAGTGTTCCTCTGCTATTCATGAGGTTTTCACTGGCTAATTCTTTTCAGAAGTAGACCCCCAAGTCCTTCTTCCTAGTCTGTCTTAGTCTGGAAATTCAGCTGAAACCTGTCTACCATGACTAACCCTGCTTGAATTTGAATACCAGTAGCATAGCTTCCAGCATCACAGCAACAGGCGAACCCCCATAGTATAAGTGACAGATGTGTGGGGGAGAAATCTCATAGGCCAACTGAATTATTTTTGTTGGTTAAGCTAATTTTGTTGATGGAGAAGGTGTTCTCCATGGATTCACTGAGAAAAGGAAAAAAAAAAAAAAAAGAGCAAGGGAGAGAGATTAGATAATGAAATTGGGACAGAATTAGATACTGGAGACTTGGTGAATCAGAGGTCATGCAAGGATTTCTTGGACAGCACTCAGTGAATCTCCATTATGCAACTGGTTATATGCAAGTTCAAGAAAATATACATAACCTTTCAATTTCTTGTGTGAGTAAATTTGAGTCACTGCTTCATATTATAGGGTATATATGCACTCACTAAAAATTGTAATGAGGAGGACTAACCAATTAGTAATTAGTTTTCTCTAGTACTTATCCATGAATAAGGAAGACTAAAGAATTGATGCCTTTGAATTATGTAGTGGGGAAAGAATATTGAATATACCATAGTCCACCATGAGAACTAACAAGCCTTTCTTGGAAGAAGTACAGCTGGAGTGCTCCTTGAAAGTGAGGATGGTGAGACTTCATCTCACATACTTTGGACATGTTATCAGGAGGTATCAGTCCCTGGAAAAGGACATCATGATTGGTAAGGTAGATGGTCAGTAAAAAAAAGAAAACATTTGACTAGATGGATTGATGCAGTGGCTACAACAATGGGTTCGAACATAGCAACAATTGTGAGGATGGCTCAGGACCTGATGGTGTTTTGTTCTATTGTATGCAGGGTAGCTATGAGTTGGAACCAATTCGTGAACACCTAACAACAACAACACACCACTTATCCACATTTCCAATCAACGACTTTTCCTAGAGAGGAAACATGAAGGACAATCAGAACAAGTCAGATGACACTGTGTTCAAGTGAATTAATGAAAAAATTAGGTCCAGCCAAATTAAAGAAGGCAACAGTAAAATAAAATGATTACTTCATTGGTTGGAAAGGCACTAGGTACCAAAAATGAACAAAGCAGTCCTCTTTTTGGGTATATGTCTTTGCTGTTATATTAGAAGTGTTATGGGGAGACACATTACATTATAAATATTAGAGCTACATTCACCTCCTCATCTTTTAAAGATGAAGAGCAATTTCATTTTCTGACAAACCACTTAGTGTTTTCTAAACAAGCTAAGGATACAAAGACCATATGCCAATATATGAGAAAGAATGACAGATAAGGGGTAAAAAAAAAAAAAAAAGAAAAAGTGGAATATGGAGAGTATGAGACAGAAAAAGAAAGTCGAGTGAGTAAGAAATTGTTAGAAACAGTTCAACTGTGAAGAGCAATATGTGTAAAAAATAAGTTAAGGGTGTCTTCTCCTCCCACTTTTTTTTTTTTTTTTTTTAATTGTAACACTGCCTTGTTTACCTCTGGCAGAAGAAAACTAAATTAAACTACATCACTACTTTTCAAAGCTTTTAACTTTAGATTTACGATTCCTTTAAAGGTCACATGATGCTGGAACTGGGCTTAATATGGTCCTGGTACATCTGGATTACACATTTGTTAAAAATAAATGTGTATAGGCAGATGACCAGCAGAAAAGAGAACAACAGATGATAGCTAAGAGGTAGCAGTTGGGCATTGAGTGTTGGCTTCTACTTCGTCGGAAGTTACTCTGCTCATTAGAGCTTGCTCTATCTTGAGTAGCCTTAGTTGCTGAAGCCTATGTAGCTATTCGCTCTCTTCCATGGCTCTGGACTCTTCAGTTCTTCAGGGATGTCTAATATAAGTTATGAAGCTGTTTTACTTTTCTATATTTTATAAGTATTCTAATAATATACCTCACCTTAAGTTGATCTCCACCTGGGGAAAACCAAAGAGAGATTAATAAAAAGGATAGTTGTGTCACTTCATATTGAAGCAGAATTTTGGATTTTTCAATGATCTTAGAATATAGTAGTTTATAAAATATAATACCATAATGCATATAATTTTCCAAAAGTGTAGAATATTTTACAAGTGGTCAAAATTAAACTTTATTAAGGGTGAAAATCAAAGAATTAACCCTAGAACTCAAACAAATAGAAAGAGAACAGCAAAAGAAACCCTCGGGCACTAGAAGAAAGCAAATAATAAAAATTACAGCAGAATTAAATGAAACAGAGAATAGAGTTAACAAGACCAAAAGCTCATTCTTTGAAAAGATCAACAAAACCAATAAACCACTGGCAAAACAGACAAAAGAAAAATGGCAGACAAAGCAAATAACCTGAAAAAGAAATGAAAAGGGTGATAACAAAACAGAACCAATTGGAATTAAAAGCATTATAACACAATACTATAAAAAATTGTACTGTAACAAATTTGAAAACCTAGAGGAAATGGGTGAATTTCTAGAAACACACTACCTACCTAAACTAACACAAACACAACTAAGTAAACCCATAACAAAAGAAGAGATTGAAAAGGTGATTAAAAAACTTCCAACAAAGAAAAGCCCTGACACTGATGGCTTCCCTGGAGAACTCTACAAAACTTTCAGGGAAGAGTTAACACCACTACTACTAAAGGTATTTCAGTGCATAGAAAAGGATGGAATACTCACAAATTCATTCTATGAAGCCAGCATAACCCTGATACCAAAACTAGGTAAAGGCACAACAAAAAAATTATAGATCAATATCCTCCATGAACTTATAAGCAAAAATTCTCAGCAAAATTCTACCCAAAAGAATTCAACAGCATATCAAAAAGAAAAAAAGTATCCACCATGACCAAGTGGGATTCATACTAGGCACGCAGGAATGTTTCTCCATTAGAAAAACAATCAATATAATCCACCACATAAATAAACAAAAGACAAGAACCACATTATTGCTACACAAAAGGCATTCAACAAAGTCCAATACCATTCATGACGAAAACTCTCAGCAAAATAGGAATAGAAGGGAACTCCTTAACATAATAAAGGGCATTTATACAAAGCCAGCAGCCAACATCATCCTAAATGGAGAGAGTCAGAAAGCATTCCCCTTGAGAAAAGGAACCAGACAAGGATGCCCTTTATCATCACTCTTATTCAACATTGTGCTGGAGGTCCTAGCCAGAGCAATTAGGCTAGAAACAGAAATAAAGCATATCCAAATTGGTAAGGAAGAAGTAAAAGTATCTCTATTTGCAGGTGGTATGATCCTTTACACAGAAAATCCTAAAGAATCCTCAAGAAAACTACTGGAGCTAACAGAAGATTTCAGCAAAATATCAGGATACAAGATAAACATACAAAAATCAGTCGGATTCCTCTACACCAACAATGTCGAAGAAATCAACAAATCAATACCATTTATAACAGCCCTCAAGAAGATAAAATACTTAGGAATTAATCTAACCAGAGACATAAAAGACCTATGCAAAGAAAACTACAACACTCTACTGCAAGAAAGCAAAAGAGACCTGCATAAGTGGAAAAACATACCTACTCATGGATGGGAAATCCTCAACATGGTAAAAATGTCTATTCTACCAGAAGCAATCTATAGATACAATGCAATCCTGATCCAAATTCCAATGACATTTTTAACAAGATGAAGAAACAAATCTCCAACTTCATACGGAAAGTGACGAAGCCCCAGACAAGTAAAGCATTACTGAAAAAGAACAAAGTGGGAGGCCTCACACTACTTGACTTTAGAACCTATTATATGGCTATAGTAGTCAAAACAGTCTGGTACTGACATAACAACAGATAAATAGACCAATGGAACAGGATTGAGAATCCAGACATAAATTCATCCACCTATGAGCAACTGATATTTGACAAAGGCCCAAAGTGCATTAAATGAGGAAAAGACAGCCTCTTTAACAAGTTGTGCTGGCATAACTGGGTATCCATTTGCAAAAAAATGAAACAAGACCCATATCTCACACCAGGCACAAAAACTAACTCAAAGTGGATCAAAGACCTAGATATAAAACCTAAAATGATAAAGGTAATGGAAGAAAAAATAGGTACACTGCTAGGAGCCATAATATACGGCATAAACAGTATACAAAACATTGCTAACAATACACAAACACCAGAAAGGAAACTAGTTAACTGGGAGTTCTTAAAAATCAAACACTTATGCTCATCCAAAGACTTCACCAAAAGAGTAAAAAGGCAGGCAAAAAAATTTTGGTCTACGACAAATCTGATCAACGCCTAATCTGTGAAGTCTATAAGATACTGCAAAACCTCAACAACAACAAGACAAATAACCCAATTAAAAAATGGACAAAGGATATGAACAGGCACTTCACCAAAGAAGACATTTAGGCAGCTAACAGATACATGAGGAAATGCTCATGATCATTAGCCTTTAGAGAAATGCAAATCAAAATTACAATGAGATACCATCTTATTCTGACAAGGCTGACATTAATCCAAAACACA
The DNA here is from genome assembly GCF_024166365.1 of Elephas maximus indicus. Classification (NCBI taxonomy): domain Eukaryota; kingdom Metazoa; phylum Chordata; class Mammalia; order Proboscidea; family Elephantidae; genus Elephas; species Elephas maximus. The sequence continues at coordinate 60,002,990 of NC_064832.1, forward strand.
CAAAATAATAAATGTTGGAGAGGTTGTGGAGAGCCTGGAACACTTATATGCTGCTGGTGGGAATGTGAAATGCTACAACCACTTTGGAAATTGACTTGGCACTTCCTTAAAAAGCTAGAAATAGAACTACCATATGATCCAGCAATCTCACTCTTTCAAATATATCCTAGAGAAATAAGAGCCTTCACATGAATACATATATGCATACCCATGTTCATTGCAGCACTGTTTACTACAGCAAAAAGATGGAAACAAGCAAGGTGCCCAACAACAGATGAATGGATAAATAAATTATGGTATATTCACACAATGAAATACCATATAAAGATAAAGAACAATGATGAATCTGTGAAATATCTCATAACATGACAAATCTGGAAGGCATTATGCTGAGTGAAACTAGTCAGTGGCAAAAGAACAAATATTATATGAGACTAGCATTATAAGAACTCAAGAAAAGATTTAAACACAGAAGAAAACATTCTTTGATAGCTATGAGGTTGGGGAGGGAGAGAAGGAGAGGGGTCTTCACTAATTAGATGGTAGACAAGAATTATTTTAGGTGAAGGGAAGGACAGCACACAATACAGGGGAAGTCTGCACAACTAGACTAATACAAAAACTAAGAAGTTTCCCGAATAAAACCAAACACTTATAGGGAAAGAATAGCAGGGGTGGGGTTCTGGGGACCATGGTTTCAAGGAACATCTAAGTCAATTGGCATAACAAAATCTATTAAGAAAATGTTCTGCATCCCATTTTGGTGAGTGGTTCCTGGGGTCTTAAAAGCTAGTGAGCAGCCATCTAAGATGAATCAATTGGTCTCAAACCACCTGGAGCAAAGGAGAAGGAAGAACACCAAATACACAAGAGAAAGAAAGGACCACATAAACCAGAGGCTCCATCAGCCTGAGACCAGAAGTAAATGGTGCCCGGCTACCACCAATGACTGCCCTGACAGGGAACACAACAGAGAATCCCTGATGTAGCAGGAGAAAAGAGGGATGCAGACATCAAACTCAAATAAAAAGACTAGAGTTAATGGTCTGACTGAAACTAGAGGGACCCCAGAAGTCATGGCTCCCAGACTCTGTTAGCCAAAACTAAAACCATTTTTGATGCCAACTCTTCACACAAAGATTAGACTGGACTATAAGATGGCACTGGGTCTGGGTATATAAGACATAAAATGATACAGGCGAGGAGTGTGCTTCTTAGCTCAAGTAGACACTTGATATTATGTGAGCAGCTTCTGTCTGGGGGTGAGATGAGAAGGCATAAGGGGACAGGTGTGGTTGAATGGACACGGGCAATACAGAGTGGAGAGAAGGAGTGTGCTGTCACATTGGAGGGTGAGCAACTAGGGTCACATAACAATGTGTGTATAAGTTTTTGTACAAGAAACTGACTTGAATTGTAAGCTTTCACTTAAACCACAATAAAAAAAAATTAACCTTTATTAATGTGGGTATCAACTTTTCTTATTGACTCTACTAAGTGAACTAGATTGTTGTTTCTATGAGAAAAAACATTTGCTGCCTTTATGGTATTTTCTATTCTATCCCTTCAAGGCTACCCACACTAGTTAAGTTTATAGAAATAAATAACATAGTCGGGCCACTTGTACTCAGTTTCAAAAAAGCATAAATTTTGAATGATTAGTCTTTTGATTTTTCTTTGACTTGGAACAAAAAGAGGATAGATAAAATTCCTGCATGATCTGCACTTTGATTTCAGAAAAATCAATAGAAGTAACAGTTTTACTGTAAAAGAAGAGAAATCTAACATTTTGTTTTTGATTAATTCATAATACTAATGTTTTATTTGCAAATAATTGAAAAATATGCAATATAACAGTAGCAATTTAGACAAGAGCCTATTTCGGTACCCAGTTTTTTTAAATTTTACTAATTTTCAAATGAAAGAAAAATTGAAATGGTTCAATATTTTCATTCAGCTAAAAAGCAATGTTTTTTTAATAAGTGGCTAGACTTCCTTGAGTCAGTCTAACACAGTTCAACTACCAACTAAAAGAAATTCAAGCTAAAGCTGATTCCAGACAAACATTTCAGTCAAAGAAATAGTTCAGAAAACTTACGATGTACTCTTTTCTTTTTTTTTTTTTTTCCACATACCAATAGGTAGAATGTACCCATCTCTTCCTATACTTTCACCTCTCTGCTTTTGTTATATTTCTACCCCTGGATCTATCCACAGTAGAGTGTCCAAACCTTCCTAGAATCATTCTGTGGAAATCCTATTGGAAAGTGAATACACTTCTTCTCCCTTTAGTCTCTTCATAGAACTCACTGTCCCTGGCTTTAAATGAAGCATGAATATTCTTGAAAGGCACTGGTTGCTCCTTTGCCAGCCCTCTAGATTGAGAGCATTTTTTCTCTAAGCTCCGTATGCCACCCTGCTGGCAGAATGGTTGTGTTCTTCTACATGACCATTGTGTTGTACCCAAACAGGTGCCATACTATGCATGGGAGGAGACATGAGTCAAAGAAGATGAGGAGATGCAAAAGGACAATTGGACAGAGGGAGGAGAGAGAGAGAGGTACTTTTACATAATTTTGAAATAATTACAGTGACCTAGAAAGTAACCAGAGTTCACCTATGATGGAACAGAAATGGACTAAATGACTTCGAAGTGAAGGAACAGGAGATATACAGCTCTTATGCTGTTGCCATAAAACACCTCTGTGTTGGGAGAAAAACAAAACACCCTCTGGGTAGGGTAATATATAGAGAAAGTCAGTTAATGATAGTTCCCTTCCCCAACAGACCCTGAGACTTCAATTCTACTTCAATTCTCAATTCAGTTCTATTGCATTAAAAACTGTATGCGTGGAGGAGGAAATGATCTTGTTGCCCGGAGGTCTATCTGGAAAAACAAGCAAAGACATGTTGATTTCTACTACATTAATGATTTTGTGAATTACTAATTAATACAAAATTTCATAATTTGTCATACCTGTTACCCATTGCAGTCGAGTCGATTCCTACTCATAGTGATCCTACAGGACAGAGTAGAATTGCCCCATAGGGTTTCCAAGGCTGTAATCTTCCTTATGGATGCCGACTGCCATGTTTTTCTCCCCTGAAGCAGCTGGTGGGTTCCAACCCAAGTACTTTAGGTTGGCAGCTGAGTGCTTAACCACTGCGCCACCAGGGTTCCTAATTCATCTTAGGAAATCTTTACTTAATGAATATTATTACACATGGGACTTGTGGGGTATAAAGTCAAAGTTTTGTTTCTTTTGCTAAGGATAATGGAAATAAAACTAACACAAATGAGGAAGTCCAGCCCCCTCAGCAGCTGCCCCCCCCGCCATTAACTTGAGTCCTTTCTTACTTCAAACCAAAACCAAATCGGTTGCTGTCAAGTAGAACTGCCCAATAGGGTTTCCAAGGAGCAGATGGTGGATTCGAACTGCCGACCTTTTTGTTAGTAACCTAACACTTAACCACTGCACCAGGAGGGCTTCCTTTTCTAGCTTGGGGGCTGTAAATTTTTAAGCAGGAGTCAGCATATTTCTAACCTGTATCCTTATTACTTACTTTCAACATAAGCATCTGAGTACACATATAAAATTAAAGTTTTATTCTCAATGCTAATACCTTTCATTTTATGATTTATTATGAAAACAGATCCTTTGGAATCACTTCCTATGGAATTGGTAGGATTGCTTTTACCAGTTTCTCATTTAAAAAAAAAAAAAGATATTGGAATCAGATGAACAAAGCACACTAGAATAAAAAAGTAGTAATTATATTAAAGAAGAATTAGATTTACAAAGCTCTGACAGATGCAAAGTGCTTCCTGCACGTTGCTATGTGGTGCTTAACATACACTGTCAATTAAAAATTACTTTAGAAATATTTAACAAAATACATCTATAGTCACAAGGTGTATAGAAATGGCTTTTGGATATATGTGTTCTGTTTAAATTTGCATATTTTATTTTAAGCAAAAAAAAGAGTGTTCAAGTTGTACCTTCGTTATCTTTTTTGAAGGTTGTATTTTTGTGATATTTTGTTGTTCGTAGGTATTAAACTCATTTTCATTGTTAGTATTCCATCGCTGAGTGTACATAAAATATTTAATAGATAATGGATTAAAGCATTTGTTTCCATTTTATTTATTTGCTTTAATTTTCTTAATGTCACATAACTAACTTTGTTTTAGATACCTAATTATTTCCAGAGAATTGAGACTTTGTGCATATTTGTAAAGTATCAGGTTTTGGTTAAACCGTTAGTTAGAAAAAAAATAATAATTTAGTGGTGGTAGAGCATGACATCACCAAAGTGTGTGTTGTGATAGTATTGACTCTTCTCATATAGTCCTAGACTGAAGCTAGTCCTCATAGCCACATTAACTGCATCAGTGCTCAGGCAATTTTAAGAATGCAGTTCATTGTGAGATCCAGTAGATATAGCCATAAACGAACATGAAAGAAGAGAGAGACATACAAATAAGCACATTAATTATGACGGAAAATAAAACAGAGATGATCTCCAAGTGTCCTGAGCTCTTTCAAGGGACAAACTGATGGTGTTGCAAAAACACATGGAGTATTGAATCAGGAAGTCATTTTGCGGACACAGATTGGTTGAGTGGTGATCTAACGGATTCCTGGGATGGTAATCCAGGTGTCATGCAGGAAGAGGAGTCAGGCAGGCCATCAAAAGTAACTAGGTTTATCCCACTCACAGTTCTCAGAGACAAAAAGGCACAGCATGCCGTGACACAGGGCCACAGAGGGGGGTACACCTGGGGACAATGTAACAAGCCAGGTTTGCAGGAGAAAACTTACATATGACAAGTAGGACAAAGTTAGCTATGTTTCATGAGTTTCCTGGGAATTAGGTATTTTGAATAATTCCGAAGACTCAGAGGACACAGTTATTGGGTGTCTGGAACTTGGGTGATTAGTATAGACTTAATTATCTGCTCAAGAAGGGAATGGACATGTCTCCAGCCAAAATCAGGATTTTAAGAAAATTATATTACTGTTGTAAAATGAACTTTTTGACATTCTTACATTCATTCATTCATATATTTATCCAATAGGTATATTTGGAGTCCGTGGTGTGTGACTTGTTCTCGGACATATAGGTATGCAGGGAAGTGTACTTGCCCATATCTCTGTCAATAAGCAGACCCATCATTTCTATTTTATATTAAAAATGCACTTATATATCTAAACAAAGCATAACTAAAGAAATTTTCCGAGAAAGAACTCCAACCTTTAAAAAGTGGTCTACCTTTCCTAGCTGTTTACAAATGAGGTTTATTATTGACATTTTACTATAAGGAAGTCACACAGGGGTATCGATTAGTGTCAGTAAACAGACACTCAGCACAAACACAGATCACTGGTTCTCACTCTTGAAATCACCTACTTCTTAAAGCTCTTAAACTGGAGACCTAAAAAGAGTTTTTCAAAAATCAAGAAAAGAAAGGAAGGAGGGAGAATAGGAAGGAAGGGAGGAAGAGAGGGAGGGAGGAAGGAAGGAAGGAAGGAAGGAAGGAAGGAAGGAAGGAAGGAAGGAAGGAAGGAAGGAAGGAAGGAAGGAAGGAAGGAAGGAAGGAAGGAAGGAAGGAAGGAAGGAAGGAAGGAAGGAAGGAAGGAAGGAAGGAAGGAAGGAAGGAAGGAAGGAAGGAAGGAAGGAAGGAAGAAGTAGCCATTTAGACGTGTGTAGTAGACAAGTAAATTATTTTGATTCTTATGCTCACTTTTCCTACATATTTAAAATACTATTTTTTAAAAACTTGGCTACAATAGATTTTTTAATTTAGTATCAATATTGTTTTATTTAATAAGATATAATTAATATGTTTCTGAATTTATAGATAGAACTTTTGTTGATTAACTGCTAATATTTTATTTTAATCTAGTTTTTCTAATCAGACCTGTGCTTTAGCTTTCTCCTTGTCTCCTTTATTTCTCATCTAATTTGTGAATAGACAATTTGCAAGGCAACAATTTTACTAAAATATATATATATACATATCTTTGTTGCATGGAGTAGTATATTCATAACTCTCTGTAGTATTTCCTTATATTTCCACACAATTTGCTTTTGAAAGATCGACAAAGTGCAGCTTTGGAAAAAAAACATTTTCCGTTTATCTAGAGGTTGTAATGCACAGGAAAGGTTAATAGTGGTCCCCTCCTTTCACTTTCTTATTGTAATAGCTTATGTTTTTAGATCAGGTATTTATAATCTTTAAGCACATGTCCATTCTTATCCTTATTTTAGTAAAATTTACAAAAAGAAATCTGAAATTATTTATGTATTGTATACAGCTATTGATCCTTTTATATTATCATATAGACATCTTCATACTAAAGCTAAACAGAAGTTGCTAGCCAAGCGTAAGTACCTAATTTCTTCAGAAATGAGAAAATGAATTTGATGACTGGTCACACAAATTATTTAGAATGTGTGTGTGTGTGTGTACATATGCATGTGAGACCTGACACCTACAGAAATATTCTACCAAGTGTTTTCGCTACAAGCTTTATTATGAGCTGAGGTCTGTCCCCAAATCGAGCAACAGAAAATGTCTTCAGAAACAAAGCTGCCTGTGCAGTGCTTTGAACTTTCATTATTTTATTGAAAAACCTAAATTCTATTTTTTTCACCTGCCAATCCAGATGTCTAACAGAAAGTGAAAGTTGATAGCAGCAGAGAAGTGGCTGAGCAGGCAATGACAGCTGAAGTCGAAGTAAATAGATTTCCCATACAAGATCTGGAGCTGTCAACTCTGTCAGTCTACACTCTCATGATAAGCACACCATTTTAAACCTTTGGCAATACTTTTCCTAGCCTTCTCCTGACTTTATTTAATCTCACAGTACTTCATATATCTCACTCTGGCTGCAGCAATGCGCAAAGTGTTCAATGACTATTTCTACTCTGAAAATGTTGGAGATACTGCTTTCCTACCTATCACTGAAATTCAAGCCAGCCTCCCCATAAGGGACCTTACATGGAGACTCCCTCGGGGTCCAATACTTTTCCTTGTTTGGTGTTCACTACAATATTTAGAATGTAAAAAGAATTTATACAAGAATATGCCCTTCAGTGCCACCAATACATGGATGAAATTTTGCATAACATTTTGTTTTAATTCTGCCCATGGCAGTAACTCAATTTTAAGGAAATTCTCTCTAAATCTTACTCCCTCTAGTTCTTAAAATCTAAGAAAAGAGGATGGTGAGACTTCAGCTCACTTACTTTGGATACATCATTAGGAAAGACACAATGTTTGATAAGACAGAGGATCATTAAAAATGAGGGAAACTTCAATGAGCTGGATTGACACCATAGCCACAACGATGGCCTCAGACATACCAATGATCATGAAGATGACACAGGACTCGATAATGTTTTGTTCTGTGGTGCCTAAGGTTGCTATGAATCTGAGCCAATTTGACGACAACTAGCAGCAGCAAAAAATTGCCCGACATCTTTAGAAATTCAATCCATTGTCTCCACTACTTGTGTACCATTCCTCACTCTATCAAATCCTCATTTCCCTTCTTTACTTAGTTTAGATTCCGTACTTTGTTCACATAATCACTTCCTAAATTCCCTTGTCATTCTCTCACTCACTTTCGTTTGCTACTCCATACCTTCAATGCTACGAGTTGGAATTGACTTGACAGCACTGGGTTTGGTTTTTGTTTTTTAACTTCAATGCAGTCACAGGATATAAAAAAAGGATATAGCTGAAGAAAAACACTTCAATCTCAGGGCCACTAACTCAAAATGTGGTTTCTGTTCTCTACGTCAATCATTCATTATTTTTGTGCTGAATTCATCTCTTATTCTCAGACTTTCCCCTTTCTCCTCAAACACTGAGTATTTTGTCTTCTTGCAAGTATCACTCTCAGTTGTTGACTAGACATTAATTCATTGGGAAAAGAGAAACAAGTAGCAGGCCACCCACCCCAACAAGTAGAAAAGAAATCTCTTTTACCACCAAATCTTCTAATATACTCACATTTGTTCCCACAGAATCTGCCTTCATCCCCATTACAATGGCTAAACTTTCTAAACTATTCTGTTTTCTTGCATGTTGGGCCCCATAACTGCTAGCCCATTGAAAGACATTACTCCTGTCTTTGTTCTTTTTCTTTTTTATCAGTGTTTTCACTCTACTGCTTAATTCTCATCTTAAAAATTACTGTAATATTTCTCAAAAAATTTTAAAACATCCTTAATTCCATATCATCTTGGCCCTTCCGCTTTTCTCCTTTACAGAAAAACACCTCAGACGGCTTGAATGTAGTCACTGCTTCCATTTTCTCTCATTTTATTCTTCATTCTACTCACTTTGATCTCCTTTAAACTATAAACTTTTTATGAGAAGGAACCTTGCTTAGCTCACTGCCTTATCTCAAGTGTGTCAATGCCTGATATTCATTTAACATTTGTTGAGAAACTGACATACAAAGATATGTTTAAGTATAAATACCAGATATCAAGTATGATTAGTGCTAAAACAGTTTTTATTTTGAATTTCTGTACCGCAAAATAAGAGGTAGGAAAAGGGAATGAGTAGTTACTAATGGAATGATTATGTAGAAGAGAAAAAAGGGAAGGGACAAAAGGGGGTACATGTATTGAAGACTGTTTTCTCAGATAAAATTAACGACTGCTGGAAATACATGGGTGAATATCCCCATCAACCTTACTAAGGTTGATTTGGATATGATGAAATTTTTTTTTTTTTACGATATCTGTCAGCACAGGACTCATTCAGCTGATATTGTGTGGCTAGGTGGATGGGCTTGCCTGCCACAATATTTCATCAAATATCTCTGTGTATTTATTGCCTGTGTGTGTTTAATACAGAAAAAATAAGTTATAAAAAACTATATTTATACTTTCCAAGTATATTCAGATGCTTTAACAAATTTAAAAATTTAAGTTACATTGAAAATTTCATACCTTGTTTAGACAGTCCTGATTTTTAGGCTGAGTAACATCGCCTATTTTATTTTATTTTTTAAAACATTTTTTGTTATACAGAAAATTTGAGTGAAAGACATAATGAATTTGTACGTACTTACAACTCAGCTTCAACCATTATCAACCTTCTGCTAATCTTGTTTCATCTATCCTTTCAATTTTTTTCCCCCGAACTATTTTAAAGCAGATTCCAGTCACCATGCCATTTCATCTGCAAATGTTTAATATGTATGTGTAACAAATAATTTTTTTTGTCTGTTTATTTGTTTTAATATAAGCACCATGTCATGGTGCTTTAATAACAATTGGTGGTGTGGTAGTAGCTACTGTCCAGTCAGCTCCCAACTCATGAACACCCCATGTGTTACAGAGTAGAACTGCCTTATGGGGTTTTCTTGGCTGTAATCTTTACGTGAGAAGTCTGTCAGGCCATACTTCCATAATGCAACTGGGTGGGTTTGAATTGTCTGGCAACATTTAGGTTAGCAGCTGATCACAAACTGCTTGTGCCACCCATGCTGTATTTAATAATGATAACCAATTGGTGTTCAAAACTCCCTGATTATCAAAAAATTATTTTACTCTTGTTTTGCTCAAATCAGAATATAAAAGAAGTACTCACATGACACTTAATTGTTAAGGACTTTTTAGTGGACAGAGCTATGCAATAATACCCATTTGTGCGTGTTTAAGGGGAATAACTCATGAGTTAATACAAATGTTTTGAATTCTTCTTCCTCATTCTTAGGTGGTCGGTTAGATTGGGGTATACATTTAAAACATTTTTGCCAGTTTATAATTTGTTTTCTGACTTGGCTTACAGTATTTTTCTTCATGTAATTTTCTCCAGTACTCAATTTTATTAAGCTATTTTTGTAATTACATATTAGTTTTGAGTCAAAGTTTAAAAGCGTTTCCACAGTGTCCAACTGTAAATGAATTTGCTCATATTTTTTATCATCATTTGTATTTGTAATTGTGAGGAGACAGTCCTTCAACAGGTCTTCCCTGTTCCTTCCCCTGTTAGCATCTTTAGACTTCAGAAACAAACTACTGCACCACACTCCTCTGAAGCTTGTCTAATTGTTAACAGGGTGAAAGAAATACAATCCTAGGCCTGAAGTCAAGATGATTGAACCCCCTCCCTATAGAGTGGTCAATCTGGGAAATTTCACTGTGCTTCCTGTAATAGGTCATAAAGACCCCATAGTCACATGACCACTGGGGCATAAAAATGGCCGGCCGAGGAACTTCATGGTCTCCTCAGCTATGGTGCAAGTGGTGCAGACACAGCATAAGCATATGCTTAAAGCCTACCTGACAGGACCTATCTGATCGAGGCAGATGGGCAGAAGGTAGACTTCCATCGTCTACCTCACCTATGAAGCCAACTGGAGGACTCACATGGAAGAGTTCTTTACATCCATCAGAACGGTTTCCATACGCCAGGGGCCCCTGGCCTGTCATACAACTGTCTCATTTAAGTTCCTAACCCATGATGTAAGTTGGGGTGCATGCAGAAGAGTCATCATCTTTACCCTGACAGGTTTTGAGTTGGGGGGCATGTTCATCTGCTGTATGCTGTTTGATTTCTTCTTGTAGGTAACAAAACTACTTTCCATGTGTTAATATGTATTCGGGCTCTGACCAGAAGAACATGACAGAGATGGAGCTGCCCATTAGACACGGATGCCCTTTTTCGAATGGCCTCCTGGCTGTCTGGAAATCAAGTACTACCTGAGAGCACGTTGCAGATTTGCAGTGTTGTCACTAAGATTTGATGTAGGAAAATAACTTCGATGATGTCTTGCAGTACTTTTTTAATTCCATTTGGAAATTTTCTTATTTATAGTGTACAAAAAAGATCCTATTTTATCATTTAAAAACATACGGATATTCAGTTGTCTTAATATAAATTTTTAAAAGGGTCATCTTTTCAACAATGATTTGTTATGCTGCATTTGTTGTATGCTAACTATGTTTAGTACATAATCTGCAGTTTGTCTTTTTTACACTGATCCTTTTATTCCTGTGCCAATTGTATACAGTTTTTTTTTTTTTATAGAGATTTCATAAAGTATTTTCATAACTGGTAATGCTTCCTACTTTTGTCATGTTCTTACTTTGCATAACTGTGCTGGATATTCTTGGTTGTTCATTTTTTCACCCTGAACGTATCATCAGATTGTCTAGGTCCAAGAAAAAAAAAAAGCAAGGGAAACTAACTGCATTTTTATTAGCATCCCATTACATGTACAAATTAAATTAGAGGAAGATTGAAGTATTTAGGATGCAGAATTACCCAATCAAAAAATGTAGAGTCACCCTATCAAATAAATGGGCATCATTCCATTTATTAAGGTCTACTTTTGTGAATTTCAGGAGGGTTAAAAATTTTTCTTATATAGATTTTGCATATGTTATGCTAGGTTTTGGAGTCTCTGGGTCCTATAAATCATGAACACGCTTTGCTGCTACTCTGAAGTTTGGAGGTTCAAGTTCACCCAGAGACACCCTCAGAAAAATATCCTGGTGATCTACTTTTGAAAGATCAGCCATTGAAAACCCTATGGAGCAAAGTTCTACTCTGGCACATACGCGGTTGCCATGAGTCGGAATTGACTTGATGGCTACTGATATATGTGTATATGCTAGATTTATGACTTGATAATTTAAAAATCAGGCCTCACTTTATTATATATTCTATCAGCTTTTAAACTTTACCATTTATGTGTATGTATGTGTGTATGATTTTTTTTATATGTGTATGTGTGTTTATATACATATAAACACAGTGCCCTGGTAGCTCAGTGGCTAAGAGTTCATCTGTTAACCAAGAGATCAACAGTTCGAATCCACCAGCTGCTCCTTGGAAATCCGATGAGGTAGTTCAACTCTGTCCAATAGGGTTGCTATGAGTCTGAATAGACTGGTCTTCAATGAGTTTGATTCATATATAAATATAAATACATATATACACACACATATAAATCAATACAATACTATTCCTACGTTTTAGTTTTACATATTCCTATATAATAGGTTATATGATTTTATTAAATTATTTTTCAATTGGCTCTTTTATACTTTTCAGATATACCAGTTTGTTATACAAAAATCAAGATAGATTTATCAGTTTTTTACCAATTATTGTACCTCTAATTTTTTACTATTTTCTGATTATTTTACTAATGCAAAAATAATCATTAAGCAATCATGGAATTATTGGCCTTGACTTTATCAAGTGTTTTCCAGTTAACTATCAATATAGATTTTGGGTAGAAGTATCTATTTTTGCATCTATCATTTTTTTAAATCTATTTTTTCTATCAATTTATCACATTAAGGAAGTACCCATTTTATTTTTAGAGGTTTTATCATAAATACATGTTGTTAACATAAACTACATTTTTTGGCATCTAAGGAGATTATCAAAAAACTTTTTATTTGGAGCTATTTTTTGTGATTAATTGTATTAATGGCTTCCATCTGCTGAAACTCCTTTGCATTCCTTTAATAAACTCACCATACAGAATTAGAAAAAATACTTTCCAGTTGTTCTTAAGTTGCTTTCTTCTTCGACTCTCTTGATTATCTGTCCCAAGGATCCAGACTATTTTGTGCATTTCTGTATCTTCACCACGAGAATATTGGGGGAGCTCAGAGAGGCACTTGTTAATTATTGACTTGATTGCTATCTTGAAACATTACATTTATTTGTCCTTTTTCCACTAGTAATAAATGTCAGCTCTTCAATGTCAGGTGACATTTAGTTAAAAAAGAGTAATTATAGAAAACCTAATCTAGTTGGAAATTAGCTTTTTTGTTTAAAATAAAATATCATACTTAAGTTAAAATAAAATAAGTAATTTCATTTAAAACAAAAATAAAAAAGTTAATATATTTATTAAAATAATGATTGGATTCAGAAAAACATCTAGAACCTTTTTTGAGCAAATTATGTTTAAAATGTTTTTCTACCTGTTTCTCACCCACCAATAATGTTCTGGTCAGACAACTTGAAGTGAGTGTTTTTCCTCTCCCTAAAATAAGTGCTATGGCTGCTAACCAAAGGGTCTGCAGTTTGAGTCCACCAGGCCCTCCTAGAAAACTCAATGGGGCAACTGTCGCATAGGGTCGTTATGAGTCAGAATCGACTCCACGGCACTGGGTTTGGTTTTTCGGTAACATACGCTTGGAAAACCTGGTGGCATAGTGGTTAAGGGCTGCAAACGCTAACCAAAAGGTCAGCAGTTCAAATCCACCAGTCACTCTTTGGAAACTCTAGGGACAGTTCTACTCTGTTCCACAGGGTTGCTATGAGTCTGAATCTACTAGATGACAACGGGTTTTTGTTTTCTTTTTGGCATACGCTGCTTTTATTTCTCTCCGTTATTCTCTCCTTCTCTGTTTAGTTTTGTTTTATTTTATAGATATCTATAGATTTTTAACTTTTTCTTCTTCACAAGTTTGCTTGTTTGTGCAACAATGAATGGTGGCTTTTTATCAACTGCCTTCCCAACATTTCTTGAGAAGTTCGTATTGTTGATTTTGATACACTAATACGATTTATTTTGTTTCAAGGTTTTCATATGTCCCTTTATATATATGTTTGGTGGTTTTCTGGATGAGGCATGGGCACTGATTTATGGTAGATTTTTCTTTTCCTTTCCCATTGAATTCGTTTTGTTTGCATTTTATCCAAGTTTTAATATCAATGTTGTTTAATCATGTTAATCTGATCCTTTCTTACCCTTACTGTCTGAGTTGTTAATATATAAAAAATACATTTGTCATTTTAAAACAATTTTGATGGGCTTATATGATATAGAGAGTATTTATCCTTAGATATCTTGAAGGAATACTACAGCAATAACAATAATAATAATAATAATAATAATAATAATAATAATAATAATAATAATAATAAAAACTCTAGGAATTTACAGTAGGTAAACTTTGATAAATAAATACTATTTTTGTTTGCTTCTTTCTTGATTAATTTTGTGTTTAGATTTTGCTATATGCAAGCAAGGCTAAAAATAAATTTAAGTTATGATAAATGATAAATGCTGTAGAAGCAGTTTTAGGTAGAGTTTTAATGAGTTGAGTATAAGGCTACTTAAGTTAGAATACACAGAGAACTCTCAGAAGATATGTTATGTGACTTGAATGATCAAAACTTCAGGTAGTTGAGAAACAGAATGCAGCTGTAGCTCTGAAAGGGGAAAATGTAGAAAAAATATACCTGGCCCAGATCATGGAGGGGCATATATGCCACAGTAAGGGTTTAGCAATCTATTATTTCTCTAAAAGTTTAATATTCATATCTTTCTATGTCTATAACCTCAACCATTACTTAGACTTTATTCACCTTTGTTCAATAAATATCAAAATTCTTCACGTAATATAATATATCATATACATGATATTGTCAGATTAGCATGAACATAAACATAGGGCGATCATCATATACAACTTGGCATTCTGTTGCTTTTAGGTAAAAACCTAATAAAGTAGGTACTACATTTCAAAATTCTCACAAGATGAGAATTATCTTACTCTCCAGCCTCATTTTCTATATTTTTACTTTGTCTGATCTGGCGGTGGAGCCTGGTGGCAGTGGCTGCCAACCAAAATGTCTGGAGTTCCAATTCACCAGCTGTTCCTTTGAAACCCTATGGGGCAGTTCTACTCTTATCCTGTATGGTCACTATGAGTCAGATTAGACTCAACAACAGCGGGTTTGGTTTTGGACTGGTGACATCCCATTCCTACACCTCAAGAGTCTTTTTACTTCCTTTGATCCACACTGTCTGATCAGCCAAGTCTGTGCCCTCTTAGTGAAATGATTCCAAGTGGTTTGCTTCTCTTGCGGGGTTTAGAATATTGAAATGTGTTTTAGTTATCTACTGTTATTTTGGAGCCTTGGTGGTGTATTAGGAAAGAGCTTGGCTGCTAACCAAAAGGTTGGCAGTTCAAATCCACCAGCTGCTCCTTGGAAACCCTATGGAGCAGTTCTTGTCTATCCTATAGATATGCTATGAGTTGGAATTGACTCAACGTCAATATTATTATTATTACAATTATATTATAATAATATTATTATATTACTATGTTGGGAGTATATTTACATCCAGTAACTTCCCAATTTAAAGAAAAGTAGTTTTCCGAAATGCATGCACATGATAAATAAAGATTAAAATTATCTAAAAGGCTTCCTGGTGTTGTTTTTGGTCCCTTTTCAATGTTCTTTCCTTAGAAACCTCAAGGAGTAGAGGGATTAGTTGATTTTTCAACTCACCCTGTCTATATATCTCTATCTTTCTATACAAATAAAAATATACGTTTGTCTCTGGCAAAGTTTACCACCAGGTTTGAGGAGCTGCAACTTGTTGAGAAATACTGAACCGTGATGGAGTTCTGCAGCTTCGTCCCTCTTCTTTCCTACTCCAGAGCTCTCACAGATGGCAGTCTGTTTATTTTCAGGATTTATTATTCAGTGCCTGTGCCATGCCTGCTGACAAGTTTGTGCTCTTTCTTCTACCTGTTGTTCTTTTCCCAACATATGTCATCACCTGACAAACTTCTGATCGGTCATCAAAAATGAGTTAAAATATAACCTTCGCTATGAAGCTTTCCCATGTCATACCACATATTATTGCCACTCTTTCGTCTATGTCTTGTTTACATAAATATTATAGTTTAACTGTTCAGACTTTTGCCTCTTCTGTATGAATGTGAGCTCCTCAAGGACTGGGATGATAATAAACTTCATTTTTATTGAATATAAATGACAGCATAATTTTATTATATATATATGTGCATATGTATATATATACAAACTCACACACACAAATATGAACAGAAAAGCGATTTACAATCTATGCATATATATGAGAAAATAAATCAGCTATATGATGCTTCAAAATAAAAACCCAAAACTATACTTGAAGTTCTAGCATATTGCTATATCAAAGATGCATTTTGCTCTTCCCTTCTCCTAATCCTATAGTTCCTAAGTGTTCACTTTTATAAAAATTTTCTAGATATCTTTTAAATGGTTTCCATCACAGAAAAGACTCATTTATGCGTTTTAAACAGGCACCCTAGGCTATTGTGATGCAGGCCACACCAGATAACACTTTGAAAGGCACTACCCAGACCCGCACTAAATGTTTTAGTATGGACAGGACGTCATGGAAGCATAAGATTTAATAAGCCATTCACGTTAAACCAAAATTTGCTCAGATTAATATAGACATTTTTTAATAAAGCGTTTGTGGCAACGATCTGCCACCACTAGGTGTCACTGCTAATAATGTCTCATTATTTTGTGATGTGTTTAAGCTTTGCCTTCCCTTCATCTATGAACTTCAAATTCACAACAGTGGATACTCAGCCCTATAAATCTGGAATGAATAAGTAGAAATGCTTTTATATTCATGCACATTTTCATGCACTTTTTTATTTTCTCAATAAGTCTTAAATTCCTTCGTCCCTATTTATATCAAGAGAAAGCAAGTGAGTTTTGTTGCCTCCAAAACCAAATATGCAAGGCAAGGCACTGTGACTAGTGCTGAGCCTTCTACCTCTGTGACATATCAAGCTGAACGTCTGCCTGCCTGTCTATCGGTCTACACATTTAGGTGGCTTTGACAAGCATGCTATTTCAGCGAGAAACAATACAAAGAGGAGAAAAAAAATCCTTCATTGTATTTAATTAAGCCTCAGGCTGCTCAGGGCTTCAGCCTGGGGGAATTGGATTCTTCTTCATAAGATGCAATTGTCGTCCAGACTGAAATTTCCATAGACCCAAAGTTATTTTCAATTATATTGAGTTAGACATATCCCAAGGTAGAATTTTATATTAAAAGGGTAAACGATGGTAGTTATTACAGGAAAAAGACATGCAACTGCTAGGAATAGCAAATGAAATGAGTTGAATGAAGAAACAGACGTGTTGTTACTCAATGTTCAGAAGAGAGATCTATTCTATAAAAAAAAATACGCCACTGTTATTTGGAACACTTTGGTCTCCTCTGAGAGAAATGAGAAGTGTTGACTTCGCAAATGGTCTTCTGATGGTGTAATTTAAAAATAAATAAAAAAAAAATAAGGCATTCGTTTAGGGGTTTGTTAGGGACTTGCATGAGAAATTTATTTCTCAATTTTGATTGGCATTCTTTTTCAGTTTTTATTATAAGACTATTTTTAAAAAAGCGTGTATAATTTTAAAATTATGGTCAAAACCCATTGCTAAGCTAAATTTGTATATTGCTATGGCAAATAACAATAAAACTTTTCTTTATTGCCAATTTTTGTTAATTGTTTAAATCACTCTATAAGTATTTATTTTTCCCCAGATATTTTTAAAATACGAGAAGTATGTGGGAGTGACACAGTTACTTGTTTGTTTGCTACTAATATCTCACCTGTAATATTAATTTATCTCTATAGGTTTTTGAAGAATCATGGATAATGTACTATAATGTTTTGTGCAGTGAAAAAAAATTTTATGGAAAAAGAACATTTTAACTAATCATAAAATAGCTAAATAACTGGTAAAAGATAGCAAGTCTTAGCTTTGTAGATATAGAAGCCTAATGTTCAGGAAAGGGGATATTCTACATGCCACTGTTACATGTATTGTTATTAAAATAGTCAGATATTTTAATTTCATAACAATTCAGATTTAGGTGGGTGATAGCTCTTCTCCATAACTGTTATCTTTTCCAAGTTATTCAAGGAAATGTATTAGGTATGTCAAAAAGAACACAGTTTCAAAAAAATCTAATAATGCTAAGTTTTGTTCCATTAACAAACCATTAAAAGTGGTATAATTACTTTGAGTACAGTTCCTATGGTTGCAGATACTTCAGAGAGATAATTTGCTCTGAAGTTTTCACTTGATTAACCCATTTTCTTCCATTTCGTATTTAGAATCCAAGCTAATAGTCTATTTTCTGGAAAATTACCCCTGTGTGTATTCAATTAAGCTTACACATCAAGAGAGAAATGGATAATACATTTTAGCATGTATTGATTATTCAAAGATTCCTTCAGAATATAATTCAAGATAGAAGTTATCATTTTTATACTTTCAGAAGAACAACACACTTAATCATCATTAGTTAATCACTCTTACAAGTTCACATGCACAATTTTTTTAAATCAAGCTCACTTCACAATTAAATGTGTTAATTAGCACATGTATAATTGATAACATGTGTAATAATTAAGGATGAATAAATTATATTTTCATGTCTTATGATTTATTGTTTGCTTTAGTTACACAGAGTCTGACAATGGAAAAGTCTTACAAAGCTCCACAGCATATGTTCACATAAAACTTTTTAATAAATATAAATGAAAATGCACAAGAGGAAGAAGTGCAGTCATAGAGAAATCTGAATACTTGAAGACACAGACCCTAACTTTCTTTCTCAGCCACACAATATACACTTCATCTTTGGATTAAGACCATCAAGATGTTTTTAGACGCAGTCGAGTGGATTCCGACCCATAGTAACCCCTATGTGCAACAGAAGGAAACACTGCCTGGTCAGGCACCACCTTCACAATTGTTGCCTTGCTCGAGCCCATCGTTGCAGCCACTATGTCCATCCTTCTCATTAAGGGTCTTCCTCTTTTTCACTGCCTGTCTGCTTTCCTAAGCATAATGTCCTTCTCCAGGGGCTGATCCTTCCTAATAACCTGTCCAAAACATGTCAGACAGAGTCTCACCATTCTTGTTTGTAAGGTGCATTCTGATTTTTTACTTCTTCAAGACTGACTTGTTTACTCTTGTGACAGCTCATGGTATATACTCAACATTCTTCCCCAGCACCACAAATCAAAGGGGTCAATTCTTCTTCTGTTTCCCTTATTCATTATCCAGTTTTGCCATGTATATGAGGTGATTGAAACCACCGTGGCTTGGGTCAGGCGCACCTTAATATTCAAGGTGACATCTTTGCTTTTTGACATTTTAAATAGGTCTTTTGCAGCAGATTTTGCCAATGCAATGTGTCTTTTGATTTCTTGACTGCTATTTCCGTGGACGTTGATTGTGGATCCGAGTAAAATGCAAACCCTGACAACTTCAAACTTTTCTCCACTTATCATGATGTTGCTTATTGGCCCAGTTGTGAGCAATTTTGTTTTCTTTATGTTGACCCATAATCCATACTGAAGGGTGTGATATATGATCTTCATCAGTAAGTGTTTCAAGTCCTCTTCGTTTACAGCAAGCAAGGTTGTGTCATCTGAAAAACTCAGGTTGTTAATGAATCTTCCTCCAGCGCTGATGCCCTGTTCTTCTTCATATAGTCCAGATTCTTGAATTATTTGCTCAGCATGCAGACTGAATATGTATAGTGAAAGGATATAGCCCTGACGCACACCTTTCCTGATGCTAAACCATACAGTATCCCCTTGTTCTGTCCGAAAGACTGCCTCTTGATTTAAGTACAGGTTCATTGAGCACAATTAAATGTTCTGGATTTCCTTCTTCAAAATATTATCCATAATTTGTTATGATCCACACAGTCTAATACCTTTGGATAGCGATAAAACACAGGTAAACATCTTTCTGGTATTCTCTGCTTTCAGCCAGGATCCATTTGGCATAGCAATTATATCCCTTGTTCTATGTCCTGTTCTGAATCCAGCTTGAATTTCTGACAGCTACATGTCTGTATAATGCAGTAGCCAATTTTGAATGATCTTCAGCAAAATTTTACTTGTGTGTGATATTAATGATATTGCTTGATAATTTCCACATTCAGTTGGATCACCTTTCTTGGGAATAGGCATAAATATGGACCTCTTCCAGTCAGTTGTCCAGGTAGCTGTCTTCCAAATTTCTTGGCATAAATGACTGAGCACTTCCGGCACTACATCCATTTGTTGAAATACCTCAATTGGTATTCAGTCAGTTCCTGAAGCCTTAATTTTTACCAATGCCTTCAATGCAGCTTGAGCTTCTTCCTTCAATATGCTACCTCCTGAAATGGTTGAACATTGACCAATTCTTTTGGTATGGTGACTCCGTGAGTTCCTCCCATCTTCTTTTAATATTTCCTTCATCATTTAATATTTTCCCCTTAGAACCCTTCAATATTGCAACGTGAAACCAACATATCTCTGTGTCAGAGAGTTTGGGCATGAGTTTACTGAGGAATCTTTTATACCTCATTGGTCACATAGCTAGAACTAGGTTTTGTAACTTATTAAATCAGGTTAATACCATCAGTGTAAACTCCAGGAGAGTTTCAAAAGTTAAACAGTTAGTTATAAATCAAGAGCTAGTACATCTCATCCTTATATTGGCCAAGGATCAGTTACTTTCTTCTAGGTATCCCCAGAAATAAGCATAGAACAGTCCTATCAGCTGTAGGGAAACCCTATTCTTCCACACTGGTTTAAGCTGGGCAAAACCATTTCAGACCTCTGTGGCTCAATATCCTCAACACTTGTATTTTAATATCTTAATGTTATATGTTAATTTGGAAGACAGATACCTGGCCACCTGAATAGAAGAGGTACATATTCGTACCCATTCCAAAGAAAGGAGGTCCAACAGAATGTGGAAGTTATCAAACAATATCATTAATATTACACACAAGCAAAATGTTGCTGAAGATGATTCAAAAGCCATTGCAGCAGAACATTGACAGGAAACTGCCAGAAATTCAAGGCAGATTCAGAAGAGGACTTGGAACAAGGGATATAATTGCTGATGTCAGATGGATCTTGCCTCAAAGTACAGAATACCCTAAAAATGTTTACTTGTGTTTTATTGACTAGCAAAGACATTTGATGGTATAGAGCATAACAGATTATGGATAACATTGAGAAGAATGGGAGTTCCAGAACACTTAATTGTGCTCATTAGGAATCTGTACTTACACCAAGAGGGAGTTGTTTGAGCAGGCTAAGGGAGATACGGAGTGGTTTAAAGTCAGGAAAGGTGTGTCAGAGCTGTATGCTTTCACAATACTTAATCTGTATGCTAAACAATTAACCCAAGAAGTTGGACTATATGAAGAAGAATGGGGAATCAGGATTGGAGAAAAACTCATTAACAACCTGTGATATGTAGATGACACAATCTTGCTTGCTGAAAGTGAAGAGGACTTGAAGCACTTACTGATGAAGATCAAAGTCCATAGCCTTCAGTTTGGATTACACCTCAACATAAAGAAAAAAATCTTCACAACTGGACCAATAATCAACATCATGATAAATGGAAAAATGTTTACAGTTTTCAAGCATTTCATTTACTTGGGTCGACAATCAACACCCATGCAAGCAGCTGTCAAGAAATCAAACAACACATTGTTTTGGGAAAATCTGCCACAAAAGATCTCTTTAAAGTACTAAAAAGCAAAAATGTCACTTTAAGGACTAAGGGGGGCCTGACCCAAGCCATGGTGTTTTCAATTGTCTCGTATGCCTGAGAAAGCTGGACAATGAATAAGGGAGACTGAAGAAGGATGGTTGACTTTGAACTATGTTGTTGGTGAAGAATATTAAATATACCATGGACTGGCAAAAAAAAAAAAAAAAAAAACAAATCTGTCTTAGAAGAAGTACAACCAGAATGCTCATTAGAAACAAGGACGGTGAGACTTCGTCTCACATACTTTGGACATGTTATCAGGAGAGACCAGTTCCTGAAGAAGGACATCATGCTTTGAAGAGTAGCCAAACCAAACCAAACCAAACCCATTAACACGGAGCCAATTCCAACTCATAGTGACCCTATAGGACAGAGTAGAACTACTGCATAGGGTTTCCAAGAAACAGCTGGTGGATTCGAACTACCAACTTTTTGGTTAGCAGCTGAGCTGTTAACCACTGCACCACCTGGTAGAGTAGAGGGTCAGCAAAAAAGAGGAAAACCCTCAACAAGATGGACTGACACAGTGGCTCCAACAATGTGCTCAAGCATAACAATGATTGTGAGGGTGGTACAGGACCGAGCAGTGTCTCGTTCTGTTACAACAGTGTCACTATGAGTTGGGACCGACTCAGTTGGATCTCACAACAACAATAATGTTAAATGGGTCAAGTTTTCTAACCTACAGTTAAGAAAATAAGCTTCTTTTAGCATCTAGCAATTTCTGCTTCTTTTCTGTGACTTCCTCAGCAACTTGCAATGACCTTCTCTTTCCTGTTGGATAAAGCCAGAAGAGTTCTTCCTTGTCCTCTAAGCTGAACTCTCTGAAATCTATCTAAATAAAGTCAGAAAAAGTGTAAGAAAACTTCCCTTAAAATTCACCTTTCAACTGTATTGCCATCCCTATTCTTTTGTTGTAGACATAAATAGAATCTCTTCTCTTTCCCCTTCTATCTTGTATGCCACATCCACTTACTGTCTTGAAAATGCCTAGAGGCTGAGTAATGTAGATGTTGCATAAAGTTTTAAATAATATAGAGAGTAGACTTGGGGAAAAAATAAGTTGGTCTCCTCAAAATACGTTGCTTTCCTTTTTTCTCTTTTTGGCAGCATACAAGTCTTTTTCTTCTGCTCTGCTATGGTTAGCAGTCATTACATTGTTTTTCTCTATATAAACTAAACTTTTTTTTTTTTTTTTTACAAACTGTCCAAATATAGATCACATATTTCAGTGTTGCAATTGCTAACACTTAAGCTTCAATCAATGTTGACTTTAAATTATGCTGCTAATAAAACACATTTATGATAGAGAATGAAATATAACAAAAATTATATCATAGAGAATTTAGAGATATATATGTTAAGATTTCATGTGATAGTCCTCAAAATTTGTTTGAAATATTCTAAAATCAGATTAAAACATGTGAAAATAAAATATTGTCTAATATATAAAGGAAATATATGATTTGCGAAGATATTATATCAATATATGAGCATAAATATGTGTTCCTAATACAATGTTACATTTTCTATGTGAATTCAGATAGCGTTGTGATAAGAACAAGGGATTTTTAACACAAATAACTGAACAGAAAAGATTCAGTTACAAAGGTTTTTTGTGTGAAATTCATACAGATATATTCACAATCCTTCATCTTTTATATAAACTTTCTTTTAGATTGTTCTTTTTTGAGTCATATCTCTGTCATTCATAAAATATGAGTGGCAACTCTACGTTACATATACACATGCATGTATGTTTGGATAAATAATCAATTTTTTTTTTTTTTTCCTGTCGGAACTTCTTAACCACTACGCCACCAGGGTTTCCGTCTGTATTAATAGTTATAGTAATTTTAGCATGGTCTCTTAATAATTTACCAAATAATATCAAGGAAGTTAAGTAGATAAACTACAAACAATTAAAATTTATAAACTGAATAACTATAAAATATTGGCACATTTGTAATAAGCCATCCATCTGATCATATCCATGATAGTATTTCTCTGATAATAATAAATGCTGGTACCTTGGCCTTTCAGTACTGAAAATTGGGTTTACTGTGGTGCTAGAACCAACAAACAAATCATTTCATTTACTTACACTGATACATTCCATGTCTGGAGCAAATAAATAATAGACAAAGAGGGTAGATAGAGTTCCAGGTTGAGGAAATAAGCATCTCCATAGGCCCAGATTTGCATTCAGAAATTAAATATGGATGAATTGCTTGTGGTATAATGGCTAAAGGAAGAGTGAGTAAGTTGATAGTGGGGTGGAATCTACAGGACAAATCATGTAAAATCTTACAGGCCATGGCAAGGGTTTAGAATGTTTTCCAAGTCCTGTGAGAAGAGCTCTTGTCAAGAGGTTTCACCTTCTTTACCTGAATAATATGAGGCTCATCCCTTCCTTCTGATCTCAAGCTCACCTGAGATGGTCTCTAAATCTGTTAGGAAATCAGGGTACGTAATTTTCAGCCTTTGATTGATTAACACTGTTCTCTCTTTCTTGCATACTGCAGTTCATTAAAATTACAATATCTCATTATACAATTTTGAGACTGTCTTTTTCTCTCTTTCTCCAGTAGAGCTGAGAAAACCAAGTATTATAGCATGAGTTGAAGCTCATGAGCAATGTGGCAAAGTACAGAGGGATTGAGTAAAATGAGGATTGAAAAGACTCATTATGTTATCAATATAAAGGTCAGCAGCCATGTAAGAACAAATTAATGGAGTGGTAAGAGTGGAAAAGAATTTAGAATGGGTGGTGGCTAGATGGATATAGAATATGTGGGCATACCTTTTGAATTTCACCTTGAAAGAAAATTTAATAAAGCATTATTCAGGGTAAGATGAAAGAACAAGGGGGATGTTATTTAGAAAATATTTTAAGTGTTGTAAGTGATAAGGTAGTCATATTGTTGTTGTTATGTGCTCTAAGGTCCATTCTGACTCATGATGACACTATAGGACAGAGTAGAACTGCCCCATAGGGTTTCGTAAGCTGTAATCTTTACCGTCCAACACAAAATGGCCAATAACAGTCCATTTTAGCTCACTAATGCCTAAGATATCAATCTTTATGCCTTCCATTTCATTTTTGACATTTTGCAATTTTCCTAGATTCATACTTCATACATTCCACGTTCCAATTACTAACGGATGTTTGCAGCTGTTTCTTCTCATTTTTAGCCATGCCACATCAGTAAATGAAGATCCCAAAAGCTTGAACTCCATCCATGTCATTAAGGTCAACTCTACTTTGAGGAGGCAGCTCTTCCCCAGTCGTCATTTGAGTGCCTTCCAACCTGGGGGGCTCATCTTCTAGCACTATGTCAGACAATGTTCTGCTGCTATTAATAGGGTTAAACTAATTCTTTTCAGAAGTAGATTGCCAAGTCCTTCTTCTTAGTCTTCCTTAGTCTGGAAGCTCAGCTGAAACCTCTCCACCATGGGTGACCCTGCTGGCATCTGAATACTGGTGGCATAGCTTCTAGCATCACAGCAACACACAAGCCCCCACAGTACGGCAAACTGACAGACATGGGGGCTTTGAACAGAAGATTTCAAAGGGCAGCTAGAGAAGACAAAGTATTGTAATGATATGTGCAAAGAGCTAGAGATAGAAAACCAAAAGGGAAGAACACATTCATCATTCATCAAGATTTAAGAACCAAAGGAAAAAAAAAATTGAGCCTTGAGTTGCAGTAGTGAAGGGTTCTATGGGGAAAATACTAAATGTTGCAGGAAACATTCAAAAGAAATGGAAGGAATACACAGAGTCATTAGACCAAAGATAATCAGTCGATGTTCAACCATTTCAAGAGGTAGAATATGATCAGCAACCAATGGTACTGAAGGAAGAAGTCCAAGCGGCACTGAAGGCATTGGTGAATAACAAGGCTTCAGTAATTGAGGGAATACCAATTGAGACATTTCAACAAAATGATGCAGAGCTAGAAGTGCTCACTTGTCTATGCCAAGAAGTTTGGAAGACAGCTACCTGGCCAACTAAATGGAAGAGATCCATATTTATGCCTATTCCCAAGAAAGATGATCCAGCTAAATGTGGAAACTGTGGAACAATATCATTAATATCACACGCAAGCAAAATTTTGCTGAATATCAAGAGGCAGTTTGGACAGGACAAGAGGATACTGGTTTAAAGTCAGGAAAGGTGTGCATCAGGGTTGTGTTCTTTCACCATACCTATTCAATCTGTATGCTGAGCAAATAATATGAGAAGCTGGACTATATGAAGAAAAGAATGTCAGGATTGGAGGAAGGCTCATTAACAATCTGAGTTATGCAGATAACACAACCTTCCTTGCTGAAAATGAAGAGGATATCAAGCACTTACTGATGAAGATCAAAAACCACAACCTTCAGTATGTATTACACCTCAACATAAAGAAAACAAAAATCCTCACAACTGGACCAATGAGCAACATCATGATAAATGGAGAAAAGATTGAAGTTGTGAAGGATTTCATTTTACTTGGATCTACAATCAACAGTCACGGAAGCAGCAGTCAAGAAAGCAAAAGACACATTGCATTGGAAAAATCTGCTGCAAAAGACCTTTTTAAAGTGTTGAAAAGCAAAGATGTCACCTTGAAAACTAAGGTGCGTCTGACTCAAGCGATGGTATTTTCAGTCACCTCATATGCATTTGAAAGCTGGACAATGAATAAGGAAGACTGAAGAAGAACAGACACTTTTGAATTGTGGTGTTGGCAAAGAATATTGAATATACCATAGATGGCCAAAAGAACAAACAAATCTGTCTTGGAACAAGTACAACCAGAATGCTCCTTAGAAGCAAGGATAGCCAGACTGCATCTTATATACTTTGGACATGTAAGAAGGGATCAGTCCCTGGAGAAGGACATCACACTTGGTAAAGTACAGGATCAGTGGAAAAGAGGAAGATACTCAATGGGATGGATTGACAGAGTAGCTGGCAACAATGGGGTCAAGCATCACAACGATTGTTAGCATGGCAAGGGACCGGGCAGTACTTCATTCTGTGGCTGAGTTGGAATCAACTCGATGGCACCTAACAACAACAACCATCTTAACAGAAAGGAGCCCTGGTGGTGCAGTAGTTTAAGTTCTTGACTATTAACTGAAATGTAGGTGGTTTGAGCCCACCAGTCAGTCTGGCAGAGAAAGATATGACAGTCTGCTTCTGTAAAGATTTATAGCCTTGAAGACCCGATGGGGCAGTTCTATTCTATCCTATTGGGTTGCTATGAATCAGAATTGGCTTGAAGGCAAACAGTTTGGTTTTGGGTTTGGAATCTTTACAGAAGCAGATCTCCAGGTCTTTTCTCCTTCAGAACCACTGATGGATTTGAAGCACTGACCTTTTGGTTAGTAGCCAAGCACTTAACCTTTGTGCCACCAAGCCTCCTTCAAATAGTTATAGATTGATCAAATGACTAAGGTGATAATTGAGGAATTAAGGGTCCCATTATCAGGAGGTTCTTAATTCTTTCTTGGCAGGAACTCACTTCTGTGCTCTATTAATCAGAACAAGTATCTAAATATTTTTGCATAACTGACTGCCTTAATTACCTAGTATATATAAGCCAAATTTCTTAATCTGGAAATGTAGTCTCATTTGTTTTCGTCATTAAATTTGGAAAATGGTCACCACCGTTTATTAATCGTCATATCAAAATCAATATTATATCATCATCTATTTATTCTGTTGGCTTTACCAGTGTTTTTAATCACTCATATATTTTTTTATTATTCTGTGTGATTGAAAATAATATGAATGCTGTTATATTATTTAGGGGATATTGGATACATTTAAATTTAAACTTATATTTACTCTCAGGAATTATCAAATACTTTTTAAAGCACTAGTTTTTTTTTTTTTTTTTTTTAAAGTCCAAATACTAAAATGTTGGGGAAAAGCTTGGGTTACCTGAATTTCTTCTCATGTTGTGGGAAACTATCATTATTATTACTTACTATTTTTTACTGCTGTTGTGTGTTCTGTCGAGTCAGTTCCAACTCATAAGGACTCCATGTGACAGAGTATAAATGCCGTAAAGTTTTCAAGGCTGTGATCTTTATGGGAGCAGATAGCCATGTCTTTCTCCTGCAGAGTGACTAGTGGATTCGAACTGCTGACTTTTGGATTAGCACTTGAACATTTAACCATTGCACTTGTAGAGCTTTTTTAGGTCTAAACTCCTTTACTGTCGAGTCAATTCTGACTCATGGTGAACTTATAGGACAGATTAGAACTGCCCTGTAGGGTTTCCAAGGAGTGCCTGGTGGATTTGAACTGCCACCCTTTTGGTTAGCAGCTAAAATCTTAACCATATGCCACCAGGGTTTCTATTGGCATTTTGGATAAAGAAAGTATTTTGGATGAAGGAAAAACACAGCAGCAAGAATTCAGTTTAAAGCTTTGAAACTTGAATTAAATCCTAAACAATCAGAATTTTGAATATAAGAAAAACTTTGAAGAATTTTAACTAAGTAGAGTTTTCTTTACAGATAAAAGAAGAAAAGAAAAATGATAAATGAGTGCCAAAGGAATAAAATTATAACAAAAGAACTTGATGTCTACTCCCAGTTTACTAACTATGAGATAGAGAAAACAAGATAATATTAAATTGATAAAATGTCTTTATTTTGTTTTATTTTTTTGTAGTTTTTATTGTGGAAATAAATACAACATACATTTGTCATTTTAACCAATTTCAAGCATACAATCCAGTGGCATTAATCATACTTACAATGTTGTGCAACTGTCACCAATATTTGTTTTCAAAATTTTCATCATCCCAAACAGAAACTCTACCCATTAAGCAATAACTGCCCACCTTTCTGTCTTTCCAGCCCATGGTAAACACTAACTATTTTGTCTTTATGCATTTTTCTATTCTAGAATTTTCATATGAAAGATATCATACAACATTTGTCCTTTTGTGTCTGATTTATTTCATTTAGCATATGTTTTCAAGGTTCATCTATGTTGTACCATGTAAAACCAAAAAAACCAAACCCAGTGCCGTCGAGTCAATTCTGACTCATAGTGACCCTATAGGACAGAGTAGAACGCCCCCATAGAGTTTCCAGGGAGTGTCTGGTGGATTCGAATGGCCAATCCTTTGGTTAGCAGCCGTAGCACTTAACTACTATGCCACCAGGGTTTACTTGTAGAATGTATTAGAAATTAATTTGTTTTTATGGTGGAATAATATTTAATTGTACATATATACCACATTCTGCTTATCCATTCATCTCTTTATTAGTTGAGTGGTGTCAACCTTTGGCTATTGTAAATAATGCTGCAAACCACAATGGTATCTAACTATATGCTTATCACCTTTGGCTATTGTGAATAATGCTACAATCAACAATGGTATCCAACTATATGCTTAAGTCTACATCAGTTCTTTAGGTACATATTCAGCAGTTTAATTCCTGGGTCATATGGTTATCCCATGTTTAACTTTTGAGAAATTACCAGTTTTCCACAGCAGCTGCACCATTTTACATTCCTGTCAGCAATGGCTATGGATTTCAATTTCTCCACATCCTTACCAATGCTTGATATTTTCCATTTTTTTTGTAATAGTTAATCCAGTTAGAATGAAGTGGTATTTTATTTTGGTGTTGATTTGATGTCACCTTTTCATATGCTTATTGGTACTTTGCCTACCTTCTTTGAAGAAACGCCTATTCAAGTCCTTTGCCCATTTTTGATCTTGGTGTTATTGTTATTGTTATAGTCTTTTTGTTATTGAGTTGTAGTAAGTCTTTATATATTCAGGACTTTAAGTTCTTATCAGATATATAATTCCAAATATTTTGTCCCATTCTCTATGTTGTCTTTTCGCCATCTTGATAAGGTCTTAAAAGATTTGGTCCTATATTTTCTTCTGAGAGTTGCAGGGTTTTAGCTCTTATCTTTAGGTTACTGGAAACCCTGGTGGCATAGTGATTAAGAGTTATTTCTGCTAACCAAAAGGTCAGCATTTCGAACCCACCAGGTGTTTCTTGGAAACCGTATGGGGCAGTTCTAGTCTGTCCTATAGGGTCGCTATGAGTCAGAATCGACTCGGTGGCAATCGACTCCTTTTTGATTGTTGCTGCTATAGAAACACAACTAACATTTCTGTGTTGATCTCGTACCCTGAAACTATGCCGGATTTCTTTCTTAGTCAAGTGGCTTTCTTGTGTTATTTAGGTTGTTGGTCCATTTTGAGGCAATTATCATATATGGTATGAGATAGAGTTCCAACTTCATGTTTTTGCATCTGGAAATTGAATTATCCCAACACCATTTGTTGAAAAGACTTTTCTTTACCCATTGAAAGAACTTGGCATGCTTGTCACAACTCATTTGGCCATAGACAGATAAGTTTATTTCTGAATGCTTAATTCTATTACACTGGCTTATATGTCTATGCTTATATCAGAACTAAGGGGTCCTAGTGGCACAATGGTTGAGTGTTCAAACTGCCAACTGAAAGATCAGGTTTTGAACTCACTAGCTGCACCATGGCAGAAAGGACCTGTTGATCTGCTACTGTAAAGATTATAGCCTAGGAAGCCCTATAGGGCAATTCTACTCTGTTAAATAATTTCGCTATGAGTCTGAATCAACTCAGCAGCACACAACAACAAAATACCAGTGCCATCTATTTTAGTTACTGTAGCATTGAACTAGGCTTTCAAATCAGGAAGTGTGAGTCCTTTTAATTTAATTTCTCCTTTTTTAAGGTTGTTTTTGCTGTTTTGGACCCCTGGCAATTCCGTTTGAATTTGAGGATCAGCTTTTTCTTTTCTGCAAAAAAGGTTGCTGGAATTTTAATAGAAATTGTGTTGTATCTATAAATACATTTTGGTAGAATTGACATCTTAACAATATTACGTCTTTCCTTTCATGAACAAGGAATATCTTATCATTTATTTAGTGCTCTTTTAATTTCTTTTAACAGTGTTTTATAATTTTCAGTGTAGAGATCTTTAACCTCTTGGTTGAATTTATTTCAAGTTATTCTATTCTTTTGATGCTGTTTTAAAAATATTAGTTTTCTCAGTTTCCTTTTTGATTGTTGCTGCTATAGAAACACAACTAACATTTCTGTGTTGATCTCGTACCCTGAAACTATGCCGAATTTCTTTCTTAGTCAAGTGGCTTTCTTGTGGAATCTTTGGGATTTGCTATATATATAATCATATCATCTCCAAATAGAAATAGTTTTATTTCTTTTCTGATTTGGATGATTTTTATTTCTTTTTCATGCCACATCGCTCTAGCTACAACTTTCAGTACAATGTTGAATAGTTGTCATAAAAGTGGGCACCCTTGTCTTGTTCCTGATCTTAAGAGGAAAGCTTTCTGTCTTTCATCATTGAGTATGATGTTAGCATTGAATTTTTCATAAACTCCCTACATCATGTTGAAAAATTTTTCTTGCATTCTTCTTTTTTTTTTTTTGTTATCATGAAAAAGTGTTGATTTTGTCAAATACCTTTTCTGTATCGATTGAGATTACTATGCATTTCTTTTTTATTGCATTATTTTAATGTGGTATAATACATAGATTGGTTTCTGTTGTGGCCCAGAATTTTTAAATGTGGAAATTTTCAAAAAATTTGTTTGTAGAGTAAAAGCCAGTGTAGAGATATAAAGGAGTGAATTAAAAAAGAAAAGAAAAGAAAACAAGCATTTTGTTTAAATATTTTGTGTATACACTTCAAGAATTAGAGAAACAAGGCTAAAACCACAGAGCTGATCATGTAGTGATGGATATTCACTGCACTTTAGTGTCTGGAAAGTAACATGGGTGAATTTTAAGGAAAAGAAAATAGAGTAGAATTGACAAATTTAATTTTGTAAAATTAAAGAAAACTTTTGCATGATTAAAATAAACCAAAGTAAGAGTCAAAAGGCAACTGATCAACTGAGAGAAAATATGTACAACAAATAAAAGGGCATGTATCAGAATTATGTAAAATTCTTAAACTTCAAGGACAAATGGCTAAAAAATGGTATAGAAAAATGGGCACAAGATGAGACAAAAACTGAACACCATCAAAACAGCTTTTAAAATATGATACATTTAAAACACAATCAAAAATAAAAACAATACTGAGACACATTTTCTCACCTATCAAAATGGCAATGAGTTAAAAAATTAACAACATATTGTGCTACTAATATAGTGTGGAAAGGGTCACTCTCATACATTGCTGATAGGAATGCAAATTGGAACAATTATGTGAAGGAGAAAGGGGCAATATGTAATGAACTAGTATGCATTTACCTTTAGGCACACCAATCCTCCGACTAGTCACTTAAACCTCCTACACTATGCTTTGTGGCATTATTTGACACTGGAAAACATAGTAAACAACCTAGGTACTCACATATAGATAGTTGGGAAACAAATTGTGGCATATTCATAAAATGGTGTAGTATACATAAGACCTTTAAAAAATTTTTATGGATTGAATTGTAGTTTATATTGATAAGTGAAAACACATAAAAAAGGAACATCTATGGTATCCAGGCTTTATGTATGAAATAAAGAGGAGCTAATAAAATTTAGACATATTTGCTCTTTTGTGTGAAACAAGACACATAAACACATGAAGGATAAACCAGAGCAATGATATTGATTAACCACAGGTATAGATTGAGAATGTATAGGTAGGATGGGGAAAGCAAGTGAGGTAGAAAGAATAAAGGACCACGTTGTTTTGCATACTCAATTAGCAGTAAATAAAATCATCAAATATAAGAGGAAACGGAATACAAAAGAACATGGTCGTTATGAGTTGGAATCGACTGGGCAACAGGATTTTTTTTTTTTTTAACTGTACTTAAAGAAAAGATGTAATAGTAGCTTGGTGGGGAGGGGCCTAACTCAAGTAAGTCTTGAAAACAGTAATTGGACCATATGCTCTTGAGCTAAAGGCAAAAAGAACTATAAACAAGTAGTGAATAATTTGTTTTTTAACAGATAAATGGATTAAACAAACAAACAAAAAAAACCCATTGCCATTGATTCGATTCCGACTGACAACGACCCTATAGGACAGAGTACAATTGCCCCTTAGGGTTTCGAGGACTGCCTGGTGGATTCAAACTGCAAAGCTTTCCGTTAGCAGTCATGGTTCTTAACCACTAAGCCACCAGGGTTTCTGATATATGAGTTAGTACTCATGTAACTATAGACTAGAACTTATGTAACTACGTGCATGTAGCAATAAGGTGTGTTAATGTAATATTAATAGTGATAACCAAGTTTCTCACTTGTGCAAAAGGGAGTCACAAATATGGAAAGAAGGAAGGTTAGAATAAACCCTGTGCTGTTGGATTGGAAATGGAGACATCGGTATAAATTCACGGCTATATATACATACATATATAGCCTTGAATTTATACATGTATATTTATTTATTTATATATATTTATATATAAAGAGAGATGATCAACACATGCGTGCATTCATACATACATAGATATGTAGTTACACATATTGTGCGTTTTTGTATACACGTTGTTAGTTAGCTGCTATAGAGTCATCCCAATGATAGGTTGTAGATTGCACTGTTGTGTTTCATCAAGTTTTCATTGGCTGATTTTTGGAAGAAAATAGGCCTTTCACCCTAGTTCATGTTGTATTCACCATCAATATATACATATGTATACATATGTATATGTATTTTTAGACAAGTCTCATCAATGGATGATAAATGCTAATGGCTGTAAATTTTAAAATAACCTGGTTACGTACATTGTTTCAGTTTCTCTCCACAAAATACTTCTTAAATACAAAGAGCAAATACTGACTTACAGTGAAAAAACCTGACACACCACCACAACAAAATGATTGGTGTTATCATGACAAGTAATGGGACAAATGTTTATCCAAACCCTCTCGATATGATTCATTGTGAAGGGCACACTGTCATCTCTGCCAAACATATGTGAACAATATCTAAGATGAGGAAATATCAGACAAATTCCAAATAAATATCCATTACTGTGTTTTTACTGTTCCAAAATGCCCAGGTGATAAAAGACAAAGGAAGACTGTGAAACTGTTCTAAAGTATAGAGACCAAAGGACACCTGGGAAACCTTGGTGTCATAGTGGTTAAGAGCTACAGCTGCTAACCAAAAGGTCAGCAGTTTGAATCCACCAGGCTTTCCTTGGAAACTCTATGGGGCAGTTCTACTCTGCCCCGTAGGTCACTATGAGTTGGAATCAACTCAACAACAACAGGTAGAAAACACCTGACAATTAAATGCAACATGTGGCCTTCAGTTGGATCCTGGGCCAGAAAAACATTTTTTCTCCCTGTGTTAAAAATCTAAGCCTAATTTTAGAATTATTCTTCTAATAGGCTGATGTCTAAGACCTAACCTAACATCCTTCCTCCATCTGGGATTCCTCCATTGTGTGAGTATGGTGGGAACTGGGCACGTGTCTAAATCGATTTGATGACACCTGGTTACACTCTTTAAGAAGCTATGTATTAACTGTGACCAGATAGTTAACCATTTTAGGTGGAATTCTGGCAGCTAGGTTAGACAGATGCTTCTAAGCAGAATTTGTAACTAGAGGAAATGACTCAAAGATTCACATCAGTCAGAGACTATTCAGGGTGATCACGTTGCGGAGGGCCTGTAGCAGTGGAGAATATCCAGTGAGGACTTTGAAGTCTTTGGTAGCAATGCCACTGTTAGCAAGGATGCAGTGATGGGGTCCTGATCAGGCCAGGCTCAAGGTATGACTGGCTATGTTCCTGACTGTGTCTTGCCTGGTTTGTGCTCATGTTCTAAGGTGATTCTCCAGCACTTTTATTTATTTTGTGAGTGATTTCAGATTCTTTCAATTCTATTTTCTCCTTAAAAAAGTCAAAATCATTATCAATAACTACAAGGAAACTGCATATATAAAGGCAACTACCCTGACCAAGCTTGTTTTCTTCTTTCCTCATTTTGCCATTCGGTATTTTGGAACGATTTGTAGGTTTGTTGTTTGCACAACAGTTCGTTTCTTTATCCATTTATCCATGCTGCTCTTTCTATATAGTTTTTTTTTTCTTTCTCTCTTCCTTCTCACTACTCTCAGTTTTTCAATTATCAAATTCATTGTTTTTCTTTAAAAGAAACTCTCACATTTATTATTATTATTAAACATATATACAGTTTTAAAAACCAATGTCTCACATATAAAGAGGTTTCGTGTTCTGCAGAAGCACTTTCCAAACCAACTCCATGGTCCATACCTGAAGCCCCCCACCCATATATTTTTCTTGGTTTTCCTAATTATTTTTTATTCTCTTCCCACTGCCAGTCACCAAAGAGAACTTTTAGCCATATATACAAAGACTTTCTGCTCTGTGAAGCTTCCCCAGAAGTACAGTATATAGAAACACTTAAGGCAATAAAGCATGAAAAGTTCTGGGCTACCAGTTTACAATTGTCCCCAGTGATACTCATGTTGTGGAGTGATTAAGAGGCTCAATTACTAGGAGTCTCTACCCAAGGAGTAAAATGATTATCAAGAATTCTAGGACTTTAATGTGGTAGTTAAGGAGTGGCATAGTGCTTAAGTAGTCTGCTGCTAACCATAAGGTTGGTGGTTCCAACCCACCAAGCTATGCTGTGGGAGAAAGATGTGGCAGTCTGCTTCCGTAAAGATTTACAGCTTAGAAACCCTACAGGGCAGTTCTACTCTGTCCTATAGGGTCGCTGTGAGTCAGAATTGACTCACTGGCAATGGGTTTGGTTTTTGGATTTTTTAATATGGTAGCTGGGAGAGAATAATAAGCCTAGGGGGAAAAAAAAACATTTCTGGCAAAATAAGGTCTTCAAGAACTGAGCCTAGCTTGTGATTTTGCCTGAGGCCAGCTTTGTTTGAATGGTCCTCTAGATTTACTAGGAAATAGGCTGGTGTTTTATTCCTTACTTTAGGAACCATTGGTAACACTAATACAAATATTAAATAACAGTTTGGTTAACTGGTAAATGCTTTCTTGGGGTTATTACTTTTTGTAGACAAGGTAAGATAGTAAGGTGTAAGGGCAAGCGTGAAGGCAGAACAACCTCCAGTTTTGTTTCTACTTTAACTTCTATTTTGTCTGAACTTTTTTGTTGTGGTTGATGGAAATTTAAAGTCATCTTTCCCTCTGAAATATAAACTCAAAAGGTTAGATCAGACCTCTCAGTTCACAAGTCCTTTCACAACTTTGAATTACATTGTATATTTACTTGAATGCCAAAGAAAAAAGCAATGGCATGTGATGAAAGTGGTGAAAAATTTCAGGGCATACTGCTGAGCAGCTTACAAAGAACAATGCATTGGAATGCATACATTTCAGGGTACAGGCTTTTTACAAATGTGTAAACTTGCTCCACTTCTAAAGTTCTTCTTAACTGAGAACATCTCACCCCAACCCTAAATCTAAATCAGAATTTTAATCCTGTATTTCCTTAACCCTGTAACATAAAAAATTCTCACAGTACCCTAAAAAAAAAGAAAAAGTTACTTAAAATCACAAAGAATGTTACAACTCTACTGAACCAGTCAGCTCCTGTAGGTTGGATTAGAAATACTCCCTTTATTTTCAGATCACCTGAAAAATCTAATGAACACACAGACACTGCTGCTGAGAAAAGTCAAGTACCCAGTGTTGCCTGTTATCTCACTGGAACTAGCGGAGGGGGGTTGATTATGTAACCCTCTGCAGCGATGAAGGGCCCTTGCTCCACAGTGATGGGTTGACAGGCAATCTGGATGGGAAATGTATATTTTATTATTACTAGCCATCCATTGTTCAACACAACAAACATCCCAGAAGTTTATTGTTAATGGGCTTCCTTCTTTACTTTGCTGACAAATTTCTAGATTTCAGCTAAATAGAATTAAATATATATGTACTTATGTACAGGAGTGTTTATTCTATGGGAAACAGAGATTAACAATTGTCCTTCTCTATTGTTCTCAGGAGTCAGCTCCAACTCACAGTGACCTTATGTATAAGAGAATGAAACATTGCCTGGTCCTATGCCATCCTCACAATTGGTGCTAAGTTTGAGCCTATTGTTGCAGTCATTGTGTCAATCGATCTCATCATATTTTGACAGCCTTCCAACTTGAGGGGCTCATATTCCAGCACAGTATCAGATAATGTTTGTGGTTATCCATGAGGTTTTTACTAGCTAATTTTCAGAAGTAGATTGCCAGACCTTTTTCCTAGTCTGTTTTAGCCTGGAAGCTCTTTTGAAACCTGTTCACCATGTGTGACCCTGCTGGTATTTGAGATACCTATTTTTTTATGATGTAGTTTCCAGCATCGCAGCAACATGCAAGCCACCATAGTATGACAAACTGACAGACTGGTCCTGATCCTACTGTATAAACAATAATAAGTGCCATTGTAAAAAGAATTGAGAATTGGTTCAATTATATATCAGCAAGGATTGTAAAGTGTTTTGCATTAGTGAAGGTATTTATATTAACTTCATATATTTTATATATATATGAGATATTAACATGGGGATGTTCCTCTACTCCTTCAAACTAAAACAAATAGTATAAATTAATTACATAAACTAATTTTTTATTAATATTACTAGACTTAAAACTCTAAAATTTTGCTCTAGATACATAAAAACTTTCACTATTTCCTTTTTTTGAAGCTGTTCATTGTCATGGATTGAAATTTGCAATTTCTCACATTGTTGTCGTCTTGAATGAAATATTTAAAAGCTCCAAATAAACAGAAATGCAATAACTTTTTTAATTTATAGGAAAGTTGGCATGGCTTAATGCTTAGAAGAAAGCACTATAGTTAATGGCATTCCACTTAGATTGGAAGAGTTCAGGCTCCCATACTTTTCACGAACCATTATGTAATTTATAGACTCCTTAATGTACTAAAAATTTCCAATAACTTTAAATAGGATACAAATTTCTAGTATATTCTGATGTGTTTTGAATACATATATTTAATATTTTTACCACAGTATTAAAAAAATTAAAAAACACTCCTTTAACATTACATTGGGACTTATTTTCATGATGGAACCTTGGCTTAGCTGCTAACCAAAAGGCTGGCAGTTCAAAACCAGCAGCCGCTCTTAGGAAACCCTGTGGGGAAGTTCTACTCTCTCCTATGGGGTCTCTGTGAGTTGGAATCAACTTCACAGCAACATTTTTTTTTTTTTCGTGATACACAAATTCATGCTTCAAAACTGGGAAAGGTGAATTAAAAGCATTGCAAGTGAAAGCTGGCAATATACATTTTCATAGTACTTTAATATTTTATTTCCATTTGAATCATACACAAAAGCAAATAATATTATGAATGAAAATCTGAGAGCAACAAGTCTACATTTTAAAAAAGGGCTCTTTTAAGACTTAAATTCTTCAGTTTTCCTGATAAAAAAATTCAATACAATATATCTTATATCAGAGTTGAATAGAAGGATCAATTTCATACAAACAGTACAAAATACTTAATTTCAAATGCATTAAAAAAATCTTTAAAAATTAATTTTCCATACATTCTTGGGCAACATTTAATTATAATATTCATGGATATTTGGGAAGCATAAACCATTAATATGAAAAGCAATTACACTTAAATTAATTTTAAAACTTTGGATAATGCCAAGTTTCCTATATTTACAGATATGTTGGAGGAAGAAATTTTGCACTCCAAGTAATGTATTATGTATAATAGTGCTAATTAGGATGCCTGGTTACTATGACAGAGTGAACTAGGCCCATTATTAAAGCACACAAAATATTGGATAAATTTCAAACGCTATTTTTAAATAAATATAGAAGCAGAAGAAATAAACTAGGACATCCAGGCTGCCAAAAATCAGATCAGATGAGCAGAAGCTGAAGTTAAGTGGTTCACTGAGGTATCAAAATGCAAGTGAAGTATTAAATGAAGTAACACATTGATTGGTAGTTGAGTATTTGATTATAATGTGATGACGGGAGATGAGGCCTTAGACTCCTGTCAAAAGGGTTAGCTAGAACTGAGATTGTGACTACTTATGTAAATGGGATCTGCAAACCTGTGTTCCATCTGTGAAATAAGGATTATAATATCTCCACCCATCATTCTGGGGAAGCTGCAAAGAATCTTGTCATTGTCCTAAATCTGGGGATTCAGTGGGAGGATTTTCATCCAAAAAAAAATAGAAATTTGAGTAAACATATGTGACAGGCCCCAAATCTCACTATTGTGCAGCTTAGTTACCCAACCAAAGAAATTAACTTTAAAATTAGATTAAGACTAGATACACTCTGTTTATCCCTATATGCATCTACTCAACACAAGGCAAATAAGTCTGTCTTAGAAAACAACCCAATTGATACTCAGTCAAGAACAAGAAAAAGTAGACATTGACCAAGGAAAGTAAGCTTCAGGAGAAAAAGTAAACTGACATATAATTTGGATAGTTTTCTTACCAAACGCAAGATAGAGATAAAAAGTGGATAGTTACCAAAATAAATATGTCTAAAATGTAAAAACAGATAAAGGAAGTGAAGAAAGCATAAGGCAAGTGCAAGACACTATAAGAAAAAAAAAGGTTGTTGTTAGGTGTTGTCGAGTCAGTTCAGACTCATAGTGACTTTATAGGACAGAGTAGAACTGACCCATAGGGTTTCCAAGGAGTGGCTGGTGGATTTGAACTGCTGACCTTTTGGCAAGCAGCCAAGGTCTTAATCACCACACCACCAAGGCTCCAAGGATGAAATAGTAATACTGAAATAAAAAGTAATTATATGAATGGAAAATTCCATAAACATGTTAGCATTTAGGCTAAATAGATCTTAAAAAGATAATTTCTATTTTAAAAAATAGATCAAAGAAAAGTACACATATCAGAGACAGAGGCAATAAAGACATGTAAATTATAAAAGAGAGTTTAGTGAAAAGAAGGTAGACTGAAAGGTCAAATGCCTAGTAGGAATTATCTAATAAAAATAAAAAGATACTGAAAATCAGGAAAAAACATATTCGAAGAACTAATAGCTAATCATTTCTTATGACAGAAAATCATGAATCATCTGACTGAACAAGAATTGAGTCCTAAGAAGGACTAATATGCATAATAAAAGTTAAGAAACATAACAGTAAAAATGCAGATAACTTCCTTAAAAAAATCTTAAAAGATATGAGAAAAAAAAATAGGGGTTATTTACAAAAGAATAACTTCTCCTCAGCAGCCATAAATGCAATAAGTCAAAGAGGAAATGTCTCCAAATCACTATAATCCAACTAGTAGTAACGAGTGAGGGTGAAATAATGTTCCAATACATGCAAATTTAGTTATCCACTCAGGAACCTATCAGATAGTTTAAATATAAAGCTATTTATATATAAATATTAAATAAAAACCATGTGTTAATGATTATCCATTGAGCTTTAAAGTAACAATATCATGGAATATTCAAAGGTGGAGTTCAAAAAGAAGGAAGAACTAAAACCCCTAAAATATTATAGAAAGCAAGAAGGAAAGAAGAAAAAAAATAGTGAAGCCAGGAAAAATATAACAAATATCGAAAAGATACAGATATTTCAAATAGTATCACAACATGAAACATACTATTAAAAAACAATTTTTCTTAAATTCTTATGAAAAACATTTTTAATAGATTACTCCTTGTAGTTTGATATTTGTAAACCCATCTCTGAATGCATGAGAAAAAAAGGGTAAGTTAAATCCAAAGCAATAGAGCACTTTCAAGAGGGAAAAAAAATTGTGCGTGAGAATAGAAAAAAGAACTATTTAAAAGATCCTATAAACAAAAATTGTTAAACTTTGGTTTCATTCTCCCCCAGCGAGTCTATAAAAACCCGGAAATTGAATATTAGTATGGGGCTGGTGGCACAGTGGTTAAAGAGCTCAGCTGCCAACCAAAAGGTCAACAGCACAAATCCACCAGCGGCTCCTTGGAAACTATACGGGGCAATTCTGCTCTGTCCTATAGAATTGCTATGAGTTGGCATTGACTTGATGGCAATGGGTTTGGTTTGTTTTCGGTTATAATATCCATAAAGAGCCCTAGTGGCACAAATGGCTAAGCTGCTAACTGAAAAGTTTGTGGTTAGAACTCACCCGGGGGCTCTTAGGGAGAAACACCTGGTGATCGGCTTCCATAAAGATTATAGTCAAGAAAACCACATGGGGGAAGTTCTACTTTGTCCCATGGGATCTCAAGGAGTCAGAATCAACTCAAAGGCACCACATACGTTTACATGTAATTACATTTATTTATTTTGGAGCATGAGTTCA
Source organism: Elephas maximus indicus (assembly GCF_024166365.1). Lineage (NCBI taxonomy): Eukaryota > Metazoa > Chordata > Mammalia > Proboscidea > Elephantidae > Elephas > Elephas maximus. The sequence goes on from NC_064832.1 coordinate 60,043,710, forward strand.
CAGCCTTTGTCAAATTGTTCTAAGAGTTGCGACTTCAGAAAAAGAAAATGACGCCTATTGTAAATGAAACATTTCAAAAGTCAGTGGTTAATCTCAGACATGCAACATTTAACTGAAAGAAGATGGGGCCAGGTCATTTGAAAAATGGAGTTCTGCATACCGGTGGTTCTCGAATGGAAGGACTTGAACTGTTCCTGTTTCATTTATTCCCCAGTTGCTATTATTTAGTATGTTTGCAGGCCACTCTTTAACAACCTTGTTGTAGAGTCACAGAGGCTTATGGTGTTGTCATTTGGTATAATCAATTGACCAGAGAATGGCTTTATAATAATTTTACACAAATCCCTATGACATTCAACAAAAGTATGAACCTAACAACTGCCAGAATGAGAAAATTCTGACTTTAGTCTTTGCCCTTATTCTGCTAGTAGATGAGCTTCTGATATGAAAAGAAGCACAACTATTATCATCTCTGTATACTTCACTTGTAGAAAGACCTTTTTTTTCTTTTTTAATTTGTGTAATTAATAAACCTTTATTGAGATACTTCTAATTGTCAGACACTCTACTAGGTGGCAGGGATGGATAAGTAAACACAGTCAGAGAGCTTCCCTGTTTTTATTTAAATACATTGAAAAGGACAGATATGAAATATGTAAGTGAAGTCTGAAAACTTCACAAGTGTTTAATTTTTAAGGTATGGTTACTGCATGGTTAGAGATGCTATTGTTCCTTAGGACCTGTAAGATTCTGTGTCATTCCACTAAATGTTGATGTCTCAATTTTTGGATGTTTAAGATGTATCAATTATTTTTCCTCTCACGATTCTAAAAACCTCACAATTCTAGAAGGTGATTAATGATAACTTTTTTTTTTTCAAACAAGCATACTGAGTTGAATAGGAGGAGGATTCTTGAAAGAAAGTAGCACGAGATATTTTCTTCGACTTTGAGAATAACAATAATAGATGTTACTGACATTTGTTGATCGCTTAACATAAAAAAAAAAAAAAATTTTTTTTTTTTTTTTTTTTTTTTTAGCATATGTCAGGTAAGAAGCTCAATGCCACACATATATCAGGAGAGGTACACAGGTTAATACCCACCCAGTGTCTCATATGCAGGAAGAGGGCTCTGGGATGTAAACTTTAAATATGACTCCAGTGCCTCTGTTCTTCAAAACTCTGTAAAACTCACAAAAGCAACTCAACCAGAAAACAGGTGCTTCTCAAAACAGCCAAGATTTGTTTTGTTTTGTTTTATTTCCAATCTTCTGCTGAACAACAGCTGCTTTTGTAAAAATTAAAACAAAAGTGAGACACTAGAAAAATATCATTAAAAAAGTAGAGGCCACTTTGTTAAGTTATGTTTACCAGAAACACCTTTACTTTATCAAATTACTATTAAGGTAAATAATTATTTTTCTAAATTTTCAAATTGCTTTAAAATTCAAAAATATATTGTCAAGAGCTTATAACAAACTATTTGCAATTTGCACTAGTGTAGTGAACTTCTATTGAATTGCACTGTACTATAACCTCCCATGAAGAAGCTAAAGCAAAAGGAAGAAATGATCAAGTAAAAGAGCTGAACAGAATGTTTCAAAGATTGGCTCAAGAAGACAAGGTAAAGTATTACAATGACATGTGCAAAGACCAGGAGATGGAAAACCAAAAGAGAAGTACACGCTCTGCATTTCTCAAGCTGAAAGAACTGAAGAAAAAATTCAAGCCTCAAGTTGCAATACTGAAAGAGTCTATGGGGAAAATATTAAATGACTCAGGAAGCATCAGAAGAAGATGGAAGGAATACACAGAGTCACTACACCAAAAAGAATTGGTCAATGTTTAACCATTTCAGAAGGTACCATATGAGCAGGAACCAATGGTGTTGAAGGAAGAAGTCCAAGCTGCAATGAAGGCAATGGAAAAAAAACAAGACTTCTGGAATTGATAGACTCCCAACTGAGATGTTTCAACAAATACATGTGTGCTGGAAGTGTTCACTTACCTATGCCAAGAAATTTGGAAGACAGCTACCTGGCCTACCAACTGGAAGAGATCCATATTTATGCCTATTCCCCAAAAAAGTTGATCCCACCGAATTTGGTAATTATCAAATGAAATCATTAATATTACACACAAGTAAAACTTTGCTGAAGATCATTCAAAAGTGGCTGCAGCGTATATCAAACAGGGAACAGCCAGAAATTCAAGCCAGATCCAGAAGTGGACGCGGAACCAGGGATATCATTGCGTTGCGGATGTCAGATGGATCCTGGCTAAAAACAGAGAATACCAGAAAGATGTTTACGTGTGTTTTATTGACTATGTTAATGCATTCCACTGTGTGGATCATAACAAATTATGGATAACATTGCAAAGAATGGGAATTCCAGAACACTTAATTGTGCTCATGAGGAGCATGTACATAGATCAAGAGGCAGTCATTTGAACACAACAAGGGGATACTGCGTGGTTTAAAGTCAGGAAAGTATGCGTTAGGTACCTTGATGAAAGGTATCCTTTCACCCTGCCTATTCAATCTGTACGCTGGGTAAATAATCCTAGAAGCTGGACTATACGAAGACGAACAGGGCATCAGGATTGGAAGAAAACTTATTAAAACCTTCGTTATGCAGATAACACAACTTTGCTTGCTGAAAGTGAAGGGGCCTTGAAGCACTTAGGGATGAAGATCAAAGACCACAACCTTCAGCAGGGATCACACCTCAACATAAAGAAAACAAAAAAATTCACAACTGAACTAATAAGCAACATCATGATAAAGAGGGAGAATATTGAACTTGTCAAGGGTTTCATTTTACTTGGATCCACAATCAACATCCATGAAAGCAGCAGACAAGAAATCCAAAAACACATTGCATTGGGCAAATCTGCTGCAAAAGACCTCTTTAAAGCATTGAAAAGCAAAGCTGTCACCTTGAAGACTAATGTGTGCCTGACCCAGGCCATGTTGTTTTCAATCGCCTCCTTTGCATGTGAACACTGGGTAATGAATTAAGAAGATCGAAGAATTGAGGCCTTTGAATTTGGGTGTGGGTGAAGAATATTGGCTAGAGCAAGGACTGCCAAAAGAACAAAAAAATCTGTCTTGGAGGAAGTACAACCAGAATGCTATTTAGAAGCAAGGATAGCAGGATTAGATCTTACATACTTTGCACATTTGTCAGGAGGGATCAGTCCCTGGAGAAGGACATCATGCTTGGTAGAGGGTCAGCAAAAAAGAGAAAGACCCTCAATGAGATGGATTGACAATGGGCTCAAGCATAACAATGATTGTGAGGATGGATCAGGACTGGGGCAGTGGTTCCTTCTGTTTTACATAGGGTCACCATGAGTTGGAACCAATTTGATGGCACCTAACAACAACAACACATCCATCCCATATAGCGAGGATTTTTTTTTTTTTTCCTTTTTAGTTTTTATTTCCTCAGTGGAGATGAACTGAGGGGTGAGAATCATGAAAAAAATACATGTAATGTTGGGTGACCCCAGGTAAAGAGAAATCTATCTGTAGAAAACTTACTAATTATAAAGAGTTGACATTTTCTCCAATGATTTCCTTTTGCTCTCACTTCACCCTTAAATTGGGAAAAGATAATCAACGGCAAAATAAGAAAAACAAAAGAAAGGGCCATTAAAAATGTTTTGGTCCCCATTGCTTTGTGTCAACTCCCAAATACACCTACACTTATGACAGAGTTATAAGAGTTAAGAATGTTAATTCTCTATTAAGGCAGCGTGGTAGGAGAAGCAAATCCAAATGAATACTCCAAGTAAAAGGTCAAACTCAGAATAATTATGACTGTGGATTTTTTAGACCGTCATTCATTCTCTCTTTCTGGAGAGAAGTGTGTTTGGTTTCGAAAGGACTAAATAATCTTATAGTACATTTATAAAATATCATGCAACGGTCTTTCTAACTCATGGGCTTTAGTGTATTCTTCCATGTGGCCTTCCTCACAGCTTGTGGGACTCGTAGTGAACATCAAAACCTTTTACCTCTGTTGTCTGAAATCAAAAATAATTTATCATCTAAACCTATTTCGGTGTTAGAATTTTTTTTTTAATTTAGTTTATTCTCCTAGCGAAAGCAAAACCTCATAGATTTGATTATGAACTAAATTTATAATTAGAAAATATGAGCAGCTATAAATTAATGAGTAAGACAATTTTGTAAGAAGCAAACATCTTTTCTAGGTTGATATTTCATATACAGCTTTATAGATGAGAAAATAATTATGATTTTATCAATTCATATTGTGTAGACAGAAACATGCTGATGATAATATAGTTACTTTCAAAGCTAATGAAATAACAGACAATTTTGATTAAAAATATAAGTTTATTCATGGAAGACAAGCTTTTGAAAGGAGCTTTTCAAAATAAAAGCAAGAAATGACCATATTTAATTACTAGCAGGAGAAAATAAAGTGTGGAAAAAAAATCTCTTCAGAGTATTACCAAATTGAGCATGTTAAGTGTATTGTTATATTTTATCTACATATAATTTAATTTAACCCCAAATAATGTACTGAAAATATTTAGAACACATCTGCTATTGCTTTGAGGAAATGAACACTAAGAGTAATAATGTGAAGCAATTGGGCAACATAAAAGATTGCAGTGAAATATTTTAAAATAAAAGTACTTAAGAAATTACTGAAAAAATATCATCCTGTATCCCTTATAAAAATAATAAGAGATCAAATAATCAGTTCAAAATATAAATTTTATTCCAAATGGTTAGTGAGTTTTTTCCTAAGAATACAGAAACCAACTACTAGGAGCATTTGTAAATAATTGACCACGATGCTTCAGTGCATATCAGGACATTTGGCTGATATTTCTCACTCTACAATGGAGCTAGCTATGGGAACTTCAGCTCCCTGGGTCAGACTTTTTTTTTTTTTTTCCCACTATAAAACATAGAGAAGGGTTCTAAACTATACATTCTCAAGAGTTATGACAGATACTAATGGTCCAAGCCTGGATATGCGTGACATATGCTGTCATTTCAGAGTACAGCCTATTTAGGAATTTGTTCCATTTCCCTGCTAAACCACTGTTTTTAGAATGACTACAAATAGTTAAAATTATTTCCTTCTTTTCCTTGATTTTCAGCCCCAGTTTTCCTTTCCTCATTCTCCTTTGAGAGAGTGCAGTCAGCACTTTTCCTATTCACAGACCAAGCTAAATATAGATGGATAAAAAGTTAACAGAGAAAAGCAAAATATTTAGAAGAAAAATAGATCAGGCATTTAAACGCAAAGCTAAGGGAAATACATAAATCCCTTGGGTTATATACAAGTGAAAGAAAAAAAAAAAGAGCACTACAGGATCACTGAGATGCAAGATTTTCAAACTCTAAGTTGTATTCCTCTAGGGAGTAATGATCCTAAATACGTCCCTAACCTTAATAACCCTTTATCTCACCTATGCTAGTTTCATAAACCTTAAACCACAGTGAGTTGTAGAGTTAATCTCTCTCAGGGAAACAATGGCAGAGTATACCACGCACATGAGCATGCACACAGCACACACACACACCTACACACATACGCACACGCGCACAGTCTACCATCAAATATAATCTCTCTCAGTTTTTTTTTTTTTTTTTAGATTGCAGGTTTTTTTAGGGAGATGGGGCAAAGTTATTTAGAAGATTTTGAAAATTTTCTAATAAGCTTAGTGCTAACAGAAGGTAAAACTGAACCGTGTTTGTGTAGAAGGATGGGAAACTTTGAGGCTACCCTTGTATGTCGAAAACTATAAAGCAAAGCACATCTCAGTTTATACACAAACCATGCAATATAAACTTCAAACCATAATTGTATATACATATTTTTTTTAGTTCATATAATCAACTGTCTTTTTGCTCTAATACGTGTATACTTTGGCAGCATGTTAATAATGAATGTCTAAACATGGTGTATTAGACATTATTTTCATTCCATCTGAAAAGAAATGTTATTTAGGAAGTTAGAAAAATGTCAATGTCTTAAGAAACTAAACATTTTCTTCATCTTAGTTCTGTTTTCTCTTGATTTATATATCATTTCTGTTGAAAAGTGTGTCATTAACTACCTATTCCCTATCTGAAAAGAAGTGACTGTAATGATTTAGGGAAAGGATCAGTAAAGGCGTCTTGTAAATTGAGATTGAATGTTAAATGGTGCGTAGTGCAGAGTGATTCACATCCACCTAGCAATAAGCATTTTATAGGAAAGGAGATTGCTATCTTGTCCTGACCATCCAGAGCATCAAAATCTTGACTATACATTCTTAGCTGGGTTCTCTGGCTTATGTATCCTTCTTAACAATGCTTGAAGGGGTTTGTTAACTTGTTATTTGGGGACTTTGTTGAAAACTCAAAGAAAACAAGCAAACAAGTATACCAACAAATGGTTGTGTTGATAATGAGAATGTTAGACTAATTGATGCACAATGTGCTAAGTAGTGCATTCAAATAGCAACATTAGGTGAACTAAATAAAATAATTGTACACATAACAACTTGTTTTTAAAAACATGGTACTCAGGTTAACTTGCAGCACAGCTTTTAAGGTATGCCAATTTTGCGTTTGCTTCAATGACTAAAAACAAACAAATCTTAGTGGCTTAAATAATGTACATTTATTCCTTTTTTTTTTTTTTTTTTTTTAGCTATGGCTCTGTTGGGCTTGGCTTAGAACCTCTCAACTGCATTTGTTTGGACCTGACTGTCATGTGGGGTTTTATTTTAAAATAAGTAAAGAAATGTTCTAGTTCATAAACTCATTTTGTTTCTTGCAAGGTAGGCAGGGCAAAGGCACACAGGTAAGACCACAAAATATTCAGTAAGGACTGAAGAATTATAACATCGTAAGATTGTTAGAGTCCCACTTTTTAGACTTCGGGTGTTTACCTTTAACGAGTGTTCTCTGGAGGAAACCTTGACCAGGCCTAAGGCTCAGCAGATCAGAAGTCCCTCGTAGCTTGGGTCTGAGGACATCGGTAGCAGGCAGAGGCTCAGTCTTTGTCTCTGGCTGAGTCTCAGTCTTAGGAGTGAGCCAGAGTCTAGAGAGAGGTGCTACGCCTGCCTTCTCTAGTTGAGTTAGACATAGTGCCAGGTTTATATGTGATTTTCTTACCATGGTCTCACACAATAAGGGACAGGTGGTGTCACGTTTAACAAAGACTAGTGTGTTGCATTTCTCTCCAAGCCATAAAAGTTGACCGTTTGTAGCATTTTTTTTTGTCAAGGTTAGAGATTAAGGGTGTTGTTTATAATTTATGTGATGTCTCAAGGCCACCTTAGAAAGATTTAATCATATGTTGACGTTTTCTTTTATCACAGCATGTAGGTGCAATGCCAATTAGAGAGGTTGTTTACGACAGACTTCACATATGTTTATTTTTCCTATTTCTATCTTCCCACTCTTAATGACTTATACATATGTGGTCTGAGAGAATTATGAAGGCATACATAGCAGTGACTCATCTCTACATGTCTTTATCTTTGCTACTATGTTAACAGAAGGTCAAAGATCAAGGATAGAGTCTGGTAGCAGGGCAGAACCAAACCAGACAATGACATTTAAAACCATAACTGAGACATGGCATAAGTCATATCTATTTGCATGCCACTGGCAAAGCAAATGATGTCGCCAAGCCCAAGATCAGGGTAGTGTGGAAATATGTTCTCACTGTAGGGAAATATATTTTTACATGGCAGTGATCATGGGGGCTGGATTATATGGTAAATGTATATACAACACTTTAAGAAACTGTCAAACTGTTTTTCCAAAGAAATTGTACCCTTTTGCATTTCCATTACCAAGTGTACCTCATTCTTACCAACTCTTGGTATGTTGTTGTTGTTGGGTGCCATCAAGTCTATTCCGACTCATAGTAACCCAGTGTACAACAGAACAAAACACTGCTCAGTCCTGCACCAAGCTCGCATTCGTTTTTATGCTTGAGCCCTTTATTGCAGCCATTGTACCAGTCCATCTCCTTGAGAGCCTTCCTCATTTCCGTTGACCCTCCATTTTACCAAGCATAAAGTCTTTCTCCAGGAACTGGTCGCTCCTGATAACATATCCAAAGTATGTGAGGCAAAGTCTCACAATCCTTGCTTCTTAAGAGCATTCGAATGAGCATTCTAATACAAGACAGATTTTTCCATTCTTCTGGCAGTCCATTGTATATTCAATATTCTTCACTAACACCATAGTTCAAAGGCATCTATTCTTCGGTCTTCCTTATTCATTGTCCAGTTTTCACATGCATATGAGGCAATTGAAAACACCGTGGTTTGGGTCAGGCGCATCTTAGTCCTTAAAGTGATATCTTTGTTTTTTAACACTTTAAAGAGCTTTTTTGCAGTAGATTTGCCCAATGCAACACATCATTCGATTTCTTGACTGCTGCTTCCATGGGTGTGGATTGTGGGTCCAAGTAAAATGAAATCCTTGACCACATCAATCTTTTTTCCATTTATCATGATGTTGTTTATTGGTCCAGTTGTAAAGATTTTTGTTTTCTTTATGTAGAGGTGTAATCCATAGTGAAGGCTGTGGTCTTTGATAATAGTTTTATAATCATCTGTGTTGATGCCCAGATTTGTCTTATGGGAATAGCTTCAAGGTGACTTCTGCATCCCTTTGGCATGTTCCCATCACTCACTAAGTAATCAATCCCTTGCTTTCTGGCACTCAACCAGTTTTCCAGACTCATCTCTTTCTTTTCCTGACTCTGCTCTCAAATCAGCCATTTCTCTAAAGAGCCCATATTCATTTCAGAGTAGGATGGTATTTGTTAATCAAATTTTAGGTTCCAAGTGTGGTATTGCAATTTTCAGGCCTCCTGACACTAGATAAGTAATATACACATAACATTATGTGAGTTCATACTAATGTTTCCAATTCCAATCCAACACAACTGTATGCATTTTGTTTTCTTTCTTGTATTTATAACTTGCTCATCTGGCATAGAGGAACTTGGCTCCCATTATACTTGATTTGCTTACTTATGTGATTAACGCCCCTGTAGGTAATCTCTCTGTGTGTAACCATTGCTATCCTCACCCTCTTATCTACATGGATGCCCTCCTGACCCATCTTGGGCTCTGGTACCCTGTGCTGGAATTCTGCCCCTGTCATGGACACCTTCTTAACAATAAGTATGTTAAGACACCTTGCACAGATCATTCCACTACATGTGAACTCTCCAAACTGGCCTTTAATCCACTGAGCCGAGGGGCGTCTTGGTGTGGATCCTTTCCTCATTCCACTCAGGTTCTGACTTCTTATTCCAGACTGTAACCCCAGTGTGGTAACTCTCCTTATGATGTTCAGGTCTGACACCAAAATTTCTGTTGAACTACTAAAATGATCCAAAGATTCCTTAAATCTCTTCGTCAGGTAGTAGATTTCTAAAGAAGTTCAGTATCTGAAAGGACAATCCTCTCAGTCTGATGTGCCCATAGAGAAAATGAATACAACAACACTTCAAAACAGAGATTACCAAATGACGTGACTGACCAAGAAAATGGTATCCACTGCCACATCAGTTTCCTTATTGTTTTAGTGTTGAATTTCTGTAAAGAATGCTTAGTACACACACATAACTAAAAGGGATAATTCCTCTTTTTTGGTTTCTATAGTTACTTTTTCAAAATATGATATTTTCTCAGGGGACATCTAGCTCAATGGGTATAACATAGTTTATAAAAAAAAATGTTCTACATCCTACTTTGGTGAGTACTGTCTGGAGTCTTAAAAGCTTGTGAGTGGCCTTCTAAGGTTCTCCACTGTTCCCACCCTGTGTGGAACGAGGGAAAATGAAGAAAACAAAAGATACCAGGGAAAGGTGAGTCCAAAGGATTAATGGACTGCAACTACCATGGTCTCCACAAGACTAAGTTCAGCACAACTCAATGGTGCCTGGCTACCACCATTGACTGCTTTGACAGGGATCACAATAAAGGGTCCTGGACAGAGCAGGAGAAAAATGTGGAACAAAATTCTAAGTCACAAAAAAGACCGGGCTTAGTGGTCTGACAGAAACTGGAGAGACTTTGAGAGTATGGCCCCTGGATGCTCTTTTAACTCAGTACTGAAGTCACTCCTGAGGTTCACCCTTCAGTCAAAGATTAGACAGGCCTATAAAACATAATGACATTAAATAGGCACACCAGCTCAGGGGCAGGGACAAGAAGGCAGGAGGGGACAGGATAGCTGGTAACAGGGGACCTAAGGCCTAGAAGGGGAGAGTGTTGACATGTTGTGGGGTTGGCAGCCAATATCACAAAACAATATGTATATTAATTGTTTAATGAGAAACTCATTTGCTCTGTAAACCTTCACCTAAAGCACAATAAAAAAAAATATGATATTTTCTTGTAATTAGCAGGTCGTATGCTGCAAGATTGAAGACTGAAGAAGAACTGATGCCTTTGAATTATAGTATTGGACTTCCAGAAGAATGAACAAATCTGTCTTGAAAGAAGTATGCTCCTTAGAATCCAGGATGGTGAGGCTTCATCTCATGTATCTTGGACATTTTATGAGGATGGAAAAGTCCCTGGAGAAGGATATCATGCTTGGTAGAGAGTCACTGAAAAATGGAAAGACTCTTAAAGAGATGGATTCACACTATGGTTATAAATATAGTCTCAAGCATAGCAATGATTGTGAGGATGGTTTTGGACCTGACAGTGTTTCGTTCTGTTGTTCATAGGGTTGCTATGAGTCAGAACTGACCCAATGGCACCTAACAACAACAAAAACATGTTGCAATTAGATAAATTTTCTATTGAATGGGGGCTGTCTTAGTCATCTAATGCAGCTATAACAGAAATACCACAAGTGTATGGCTTTAACAAAAGAGTTTATTTCCTCACAGTAAAGTAGGCTAAAAGTTCAAATTCAGGGTGTTGGCTCCAGGCAACGGCTTTCTCTCTCTCTGTTGGAAGGTCCTTGTTCTCAATCTTTCCCTGATTGAGGAGCTTCTCAGGCTCAGGGACCCCAGGTCCAAAGAACACACTCTGTCCCTGGTGTTGTTTTCTTAGCGGTATGAAGTCCTCCCCCATCTCTCTGCTTCCTTCTCTCTTTTATATCTCAAAGAGATTGGCTTAAGACTGTTTAATCTTACGTATCTCATTAGTAGTACTGCCACTAATCCATCTCATTTCCTCATAGTGATAGGCCTTACAACACACAGGAAAATCACACAAATGGTAGACAATCACACAATGCTGGGACTCTTGGCCCAGTTAAGTTGACAGGCATTTGGGGGGGGGGGGACATAATTCAATCCATAACAGGGGTCGTTATACTCTAATCCAAAATCCTGGATTCAGAATTAGAAGCACTAACTGGATGAAGTTTTGGGTTATCTCCCTTCTTCTGAGCAAAGTACATTTCATGTAGAAATGATCAATTCTGATAGTGCATGCACAAAGTCTGTCCTGAGGTCTACGTGCTAGAAATTTGCGATCTGACACTGTGGATGAGAGAACACAGAAACCAAAAGAACTTGCATGGTCAGTGAAAATATTGAGCCAACAAGTAAATCAGCCATGAAATCTATCTAATCTCTAGATACCTGATTATATGTTTTCTTATTACTTAACACATTTTAACTTTAGGTTTATATTGTTAACTGATATAGGATAACCTGGCAATCCTGTAATCAATCTTCAATAAAACACAACCCCAAGTGAGCAAAACTCAGTCATATAACAGAATTTGTCATCAGCTTTTAGTGCCTCTTTAAATTTCTTTTATCTTTGTGAAATGTAACACACACAGAAAAATATGTACAAAACTATATTGTTTATCAGCTATTCATACATTTGGCACACAGTGGTTTAGATTTACATCTTTTGAATATTATTTATGGGACATTACTCTGCGTATTCTTTGGTGTCTGAATATTTTATCTCTACAAAATATTTGGGATAGTCTTGCATATGATTGCACGTATTTGTAGCTGATTTATTTTCATTGTATAAATTCCGTACATTAAAAACATAAATACTGTCATTATCTCGTGCTGCTATAACAGAAATACCATAAGTGGGTGGTTTTAACAAACAGAAATTTATCTTCTCACAGTTTAGGAGGATAGAAATCTGAATTCAGGATGCCAGTTCAAGGGGAAGGCCTTCTTTCTTGATAGGCTCTGGGACAATGTTCTTATTCTTTGGCTTCTTGGTAATCTTCATGTGGCTTGGCATGTGTCTTCTCCAATCTATGCTTCTTTGCTTGCTTGTTTAATCTCTTTTTACATCCCAAAAACATTGATTTTAGACACACCCTACACAAATCTTGTCTCATAAACATAAAACGACAACACATTCCAAAATGGGATTATAACCACAGGAACACACACACACACAAAACCTGTTCCCTTCGAGTCAATCTCGACTCATAATGATCCTATAGGACAGAGTAGAATTGCCCTATAAGGTTTCCAAGGAGCGGCTGGTAGATTCAAACTACTAACCTTTTGGTTAGCAGCTGTAGCTCTTAATCACTGTGCCACCAGGGCTCCAAACTACAGGAATAGAGGTTAGGATTTACAACACATATTTTGAGGGGACAAAATTCAATCCATAACATTCCACCCTTTGGCTCCCCAAAATCCATGACTATGCCAGTTGCAAAACATATTCACCCCATCACAACATTGCAAAAGTCTTAAATCAACTCCAAGTCCAAAATCTCATCTTCTGAAGCATCTAAATCAAATATGGGTGATAATTTAGGTGTATTTCATCCTTGGGCAAAATACCTCCTCATCTGTAAACCTGTGAAATCTAGAATACAAGTTTTCTGCTTCCAAACTACAATGGTAGAACAGGTACAAGGCAGACACTTCCATTTCAAATGGGAGAAATTGGAGGGGAAAAAGGCACAAATCAAGTTCAAAACCCAGCCAAACAATTTACATTAGCTTTCAAGGCTTAAAATAATCCTCTGTTCTCTGAGACCATCTGGGCAATGGCCTCACTCTCCAGACTCCAGATGCTGACCTCGCCCTCTGTATTCTTGGTGGTGGCCCCTCAGCCCTGGGCTTCAGCTTTGCCTTCCAAGCCCACTGGAACAGCAACTCAGTTCCCTAGGATTTAGGCAACCCCATTTTTCTTGTCCATCTGAATGGTAACCCTACCTGTACCTCCACCCCAGCATGCCCCATTCTTCTGCCCTTTGGAGATGGCAGTCATGCCATCTCAGCTTTGGGTAGTGGCCCCATCCTTCTGGCTTACTTCAAGGTAGCCCCACACTGTGGAACCAAGTTGGTGAAGATCTGTCTCCTTGAAACTAGGAGGCAGTGACCTCACCCTTTGAGATACGGGAGATCATGGCCCCACACTTTGAAACTGAGAAGGCTCTGCTTCCTGTGCTCCTTCCAGCTGGCTCTGCTGATCCCTGAGCTGCTCCATGGATGGTCCTTTTCTTTTCTTGGAAGACAACAGATATAGGTCTTTTGGTCTGTTTCCTGCCTGTAAAATTCCAAGGGGTAGACAGCGTTCTTTCTTCTTGTTCTTTCTCTGTCCTATTCAGTCAAAGTTGATGGTTTTTCTGCTGTGGTAGTTGATTAGATCCATCAGTGACAGGCTTAATCTCTTTTACAGAAGGTTGTATAGCCACGCCCTTGGTGAATATCCTAGAACATGTGTCCTTAATTTGTACAACAGTTTTTTTCCAAATTTTTAAATTCTATTTTCATTTTGCACAGTTCAGTTTTAAATCCGTTTCCTCTCACATTATACTACAAGCGGAAAGGAAAAACCACATGGCCCCTTTAAGAGCTTGCTTAATAATCACCTCAGCCAGATATTTAAGTTCATCACTCACAAGTTCTACTTTCCACCAGACATTTGAACATAATTCAGGTAAGTTTTTTTGCCACTGCATAAAAATCGTCACCCTTTCTCCATTGTCCAAACGCATGTTCATCATTTTCTTTTAAAGCCTCACCAAAAATACATTCAATGTCCACATTTCTAGCAACATTCTTTTGCTCATGCCATACATATTCTCTAAGGTGATAATTCTACCTACAGTCTCTTCAAGGCAATCTAGGCTTCTACTATTACCAAAAAAAAAAAAAGAGTGAGCATCTTAAAACTCTTCAAGCCTCCACCCATTATTCAATTCCAAAAGCACTTCCACATCGTAGGTATTTGATAGAGCAGCACTCCACTCTTCTGGTAACAAATTCTGTCTGAGTTATACAGTGCTTCTATAACAGAAATACCACAAACGGTCGTCTTTACCAAATAGAAATTTATTTTCTCACAGTTTAGGGGCTAGAAGTCCGAATTCAGGGTGCCAGCTCTAGGGAAAGGCTTTCTCTCTCTGTTAGCTCTGTTTTTTTTAGCTCTGCAGGAAGGTTCTTGTCACTTTGAGCTTCTGCTCCTGGGAGATCTTCATGTAGCTTGGTGGCTCTCTGTCTCATCTCCGCTTTCTAGCTTGCTTGTTTAATCTCGTTTATAACTCAAAAGAGACTGATTTAAAACACATCCTGTCTCATTAACATAACAAAGATAACCCATTCCCAAATGGGATTATAACTACAGGCATAGAGGTTAGGATTCACAACACATATTTTGGGGGACCCAATTCAATCCATAACACATAGGATGGACTTTGAGGTTGTGTACAGTTTTAGGTTTAACTGATAAGGCTGTTTGGGTTATTATACGTAGCTCCTGTTGTAAATACACCGTGTTTTATTGGGTCATACCCTAGGCGAAGATACTGGATGAGAATGTGTGCATATTTTCAATTTAACTCTTCGATGAGTCTTATTGGATCTTTGATTAAAAAAAAAAAAAAACTCTGGCCCAGATTCATAGCAAAGTGTTCATCCAGATCTCTCTTGCCCTGACGTAAGACTGTGGGTAGTGTGCATGACCAGATTACACATTATAGGGGCAAGACACTCTGAAACATGGTGAGGTACATATATAGGAGAAGCAGTAGTGACACTGAGATACATAAGCCACTTCTAATTTTATAACATTTACTTTAGCAAGCTGGAACAGCTACTGCCCCAAGCCATAAAGATTATTTTTGGCAAATTACATTTAAAGAACTAGGCTTTTAATCCCTCGATTCATTAGTATGGTAGTTTATAGGTGACACCAAACCCCTAATAGATACATTATAATTCCTGCAGGGTAAGTATACTGTTCTTAGTTACTTCAATTTTTATGTCCTTTTTAATGAGTTTGTACAATTTTTAGAATATATTACACGTTGTACTGGAATGGTAACTAGTATCTGTATCTAAAAAAAGTGAAATCTAGAAAATCAAATTAAGTGTTATAAATTAGTAAAGCACAATGCCATTGGCCAACATGTTTTCTCAAGTTTTGAGGTTAGAAAGAAACACAAAAAGATTCTTTCTCTTTGCATAAATCTTTTGATAGTACAGGCTCATGAAAATAGTCACAGCAAATTCAAGAAATTGACCTGTGACTATGATTCATTTAACTCTTTGAGCCAGAGACTTTTTTTGTCAACATATTCCCATCAGTGTAGCACACGATTTTAAAATGCTTACCACAGAATAAAAAATTATTAATATAGACAAACTACACCAAGATTATTTAGTATTTAAAAGGATGATCATCTCTTATATAGTCACAGATTAACTTAAGACATTTCTGTACTGAATCAGCCTGTGATAATCTTACAAATTTTAGTTTATTTCAGCATTTAATTTATTGTAGTATAAAAAGAAATAGTGCACAAAGTTAATGAATTGTTAATATATTAGACATGTTCTAAACACTTGGAAACTTTTAACTATCTGCTTGATTTAGAAGGGGTGCATAAGTGACTAAATTTTTATTGTATTTAAACACTGATTAATATTAATTAAAAAATGAAATATTGATTCTTATTTAATTTTCAGATGGGGTAAATTTAATTTTCAGATGGGGTAAGTTACATTAAATCAAGTGTATATAATTTTTCCCCCCAGGACATTTTCATGCTATATATTTACACAAGTATTTATACGTGTTACATTTTTCTTTTTCCAAAATATTCTACCTCTGTTTTGACTGGCTGAGTAGATGAGATATTACATATTTATAGGCAACAATTATTTACGGGTTTAGGAATTCCTTTGTTCTTTATCAGCTTCCTAATCAGCTTTCTGTCCATTTGGAAAAGTTCCTGTAGGGCTTCAAGGTACTAGCTGATATTCTTACAGGAGTAAGAAGGCAGAGTTTATAACCAATACTTTGAACACAGTCATTTTTTGGTCTGGAAATTTGTGTTCTTTGAACCCTTTTTTTCTAAGGGTCTTTTATTTGTACTGTAACTCTGTTTATTGTATTTTATCTTTTTAATTTTCTTTATAGAGGTAAAATATGCAGTCACTTCAGTAATGTCATCTATGATTTCTGCTTTCTGAGTATGGCTTCCCTCTTTTCTCTAGAACATTTTTGTCTTTATATTAAAATACTAATATACCAACGATTAATGTGGGTGCAAAGTATGATAAGAATGCTCTGTCTCATCTAAATCAGAAGTAGATTATACAAATAACTAAAAATTAACACATACCACATAATGTGATATATTTATACATAATTTTGAAGATTTTCTGTTGCATTGATCTATCAACATTGTTGATAAGCAGTATAATTATTTAATCATTTAAACATTATAATGCATTTTAATATCATGGAATTTTAAAAATATTTCAGTATTCTTCCTCTACTCAATATTTTTCTATTGTTTCTATTTAATATTCCTATTAAATTGCTGAATAATTTCTTTCAACCACTATTAAGATTCTCAGGGTTTTGATTGAATTAATAGGGGAAAAATTAAAAACTTTATAGTAAAACTTTTATTTGTTAAAAAAAAATTTGCCTTCTTTTTTTAATACTTTTTTATTCATATCTTTGTAGGGCTTGGAAAATGTTATCTAGTTTGCATTAAAATAGTATAATAATTTTGTTTATATTACCAATCAGTTGGTTTTTTTTATTATGAATCAGATTATATATTACAAATAAGAGTTGTTTTTTGTTGTATAAATATTTCATAGCATCTTGGTGTTGATAATAGGTTTCTATTTTGATTTTCTAAGCAGATAATAACCTAATCTGCAAATAAATGCTAATTTTGCTTTCTCATTTACTTATTTATGTCTATTGAATTTCTGTCTAATTGCTGTGAGTAGCTTTTGCAGAGGAGCTTAAGTAATAATGGGGAAAGTAGGCATTTGTGACATAGTTTCCTGACTCTACTAGGAATGTCTCTGATATTTCACCATTTAGTTATATGCTTTTAGTTTAGTTTTTGCTATGAGATAGTTATCCTATTTTAAATTCTATTTTTAAATATTTAAAAAGACATTGTTTAAATAATGTAAGGAATTGGTGAATTCTATCAAAATGTTCTCTTCTTGCTACTCTTACTTGAGTGTAACATTGGGATTATTTAGATGACATCGTGAAAAATATGTCACAGGTATGAAAATCACTGACACAGTGTACAGCATAGTGAACATGCACATTTGGAATGTTTGCAATTTTGCCACATGGGAAGAAAAGTGAGGACAATTAGCTACAGGTAAAACTTCATAACATTTCTTCACTATATAATCCACTCTCAGGATCTCAAAATATACTACTCCTGCCTCTGCTCTTCATTTCTTCATATATTTTGAATCTTAATCCAGCTTCAACTGTGGTTTATTCCAAGTTTCTTCTCTGTCTTTCAGACTCCTCTCATGGTAAATGTCTTACCTGTCTTTTCCCTGCCTTTAGCCATCAGTTTTTGTATATTCTGTTTTTCTTACAGTTTGTAGCCTGTATGTGAAAGCCTGGAGCCCTGGTGGTGCAACAGATAAGAGCTCAGGATGCTAAAAGTTCTGCAGTTCGAATCCACCAGTTACTCCTCGGAAACCCTATGGGGCAGTTCTACTGTGTACTGTAGGGTTGCTATGTGTCAGAATTGACTCAACAGCAATGGGTTTGCTCTTGGTTTTGGGTATGTCAAAGCCTTGTAGTGCTGTGGTTAAGCTCTCTGGCTGATAACAGAAAGGTCACTGGTTCAATTCCACCAGCTGTTCAGTGGAAGAAAGATGTGGCAGTCTACTTCTGTAAAGATTTATAGCCTTGTAAGCCCCGTGGGGCAGTTCTATTCTGTCCTGTAAGGTCGCTGTGCATCAAAATCAACTTAAAGGCAATGGGTTTGGTTTGAGTTTTTATGTCAAAGCCCTTAGTGACTGGAAAAAACTTCATGATCAAGCCTGTCAGTCTTTTCCTTTCCCTCTGCCTCAGTTATGCAAACAAATAGATACATACAAGCTATTGCAGATCCCCGAAGAAACCAAGTTGTTTTATTTTGGTATATTTGTCTGGTGGTGTTCATAGCATTGCACATATACACTCCTCTGATCGGACTGTATTTCGTTTTTGCCTGTCTAAATGCTCTTCCAGCAAAACTCAATCCAAAAGTTCTTTTTGAGGCCTTCCTTCAAATCCCCCAAGCCAAGTTAGTTTTTCTATCATTCTATGATTTTCTTGAACTTATTAATTAAGCAATTCATTTATTTTGGGCATAATTTTTACTGTGATGCTATGGTGGATACAAAAGAAAAAAGTCACAGTTGTTCTTCGAAGAAACTTTTACTCTTATAGGAAAACAACATGTAAACAAAACATTTGAAATCTATGGTGAGATTGTCAGAGATGAATATGCAGTTGTAGAATTTACAGTACAGTTGCAAGACAAAAATGAGTTAATCTACTGTTTGAGGGGAGAGTTTCAAAATAAATGTTTCAACTGAGGTTTAAAGTTTAAGCAAGCATTTCCCAGGTAGTGAAGGGAGAAGAGGGGTGCTCAAATTTAAAGGTGTTTGAAGATACTTTGAGAGAATGGGATGGATAGGTGTTTCACAAACATAGTTTACCACAAATTTTTATATTTTTGTTTTCATATTTCTTATTATTTTATAGACTTATAATAGCATATGTTATAAAGTGGAGGCAGGGTTTTCTCCTGCACTTGTATTGGCAATTATATATAGTGTATCATTAAATATTTATTATCACTTATTATTGATCAATGTCTTGCTTATTTTACTATGAATAAAGTTGCTATGAAAGCTTTTACGTATATCTTATGCATTGTATTGTACTGATTATATACTCAAGTGTGGAATTACTGGATCATTTAGCATTGTTAGATACTGCCGAACTGGTTTCCAAGTGGTTGTTCCAGTTGACACTCCTACCAGCAATGCTTGAAAAAGGCAGTGTTACGTATCCTTCCTAACATTTTATATTGTAACCTGGTATCTGACTGTTGTTTAACATTTATTTAAACACCTTATTTATTCTTTCATTCTATTATTTCTATTCTTTATATATCTAAAACGTAAAATATTTAAATTTCTGTAAGCTCCCACTGAGTCCCTGGGTAATACAAACGGTTGACTACCAACTGGAAGTCTGGTATTTCAGGGCCACCCAGAGGTGTCTCAGAGAAGCGCCTGGCAATCTTCTTTGAAAACCCTGTGAAAATGATGTTGCCATGAGTGAGTAGATTCTACAGCAGCTGTTGCAACCGGTTAAGTTTCCCCAGCCATAAGACCCTTAAGTATAAAGAATTGTGTCTCACTCATCTTTGTCTTCCTTGCACACAGAGGATAATTATTATTTGAATAAAAAATAAATGAATAATTAAACAGAAACCTCTTTGGTTCCTGGATTCTAATCAACTTAATTTTTGTCTTAATACAGAATTCTATATTTGAAGTCTCAATTTACCTGTGACTGTTTTCACCACCTATTTCCTTGCCTGTACCACAATAAAGGAAGGTTGGCTATCACGCCAATACAATTACTTCTTGCCACTTGTGGTTCCAAGCAGCTTTGACCATTAAAGTTTCAAATGATGTTTGTACTTAAGATAGAAAACCTCTCTATGCAGTTCAAAGACCAGTTAGGCTCTTTTTGAAAACTGTATTTGAAGTTATGATGAACGATATTATAAGAGTAAAAACATTTCGTATAGAGGAGGCATTTAATAAGTATCTATTAAAATACTGGAAACCGTGGTAGTGTAGTGGTTAAGAGTTTGGCTGCTAACCAATAGGTCAACAGTTTGAATCCACCAGGTGCTCCTTGGAAACCCTATGGGGCAGTTTAACTTGTTCTGTAGGGTTGTTATGAGTCCGAACTGAGTCAAGGCAATGATTTTTGTCCTTGGGTTATTAAAATACTAATCTTGAATGAGAAAATCTCAGTTATAGCTACTCCTTTCTTATCTAACTAGTACAGAGTCTGTGGATATTTTATTTTAATAATTCTCTGTCTCAGTTTTCCCATTTCCATGAGGTTTTTTTTGATCCTAGATACAGAATAGTAGCAGCTGTTTTGGAAACTTGCTAGTACATGCAGAGAGATTTTGAACATTGATGTCAGTGCCAAGATTTTTATCAGTTCAGTCATTTATTCATTTATTCACAAAATATTTATTAAGTATCTAACACGTGCAAAATACTGTAAAACCTACAAAGATGCAAAGGAGAAGAAAAAAAAGTACCAGTTCCTGCCTGCAGGAGGGCACAGTCTGTCAAAGGAGACCAACAAAGGGTCAAGAAATTGCCATACAATGTTATTAGGCATATTGGGCCAACATAGATTTATGAGGCAGTAAACATTTCTAAATATTTTTAATATCTTCTGTAATATTAAAAGCTAACCAAAATAATACCAATAATAAAATCTAGTGCATATATGTTGATTGATTTTTTTTTTTTTAGTCAATAAAAACCCCCAAACCCATTGCCGTCGAGTCAGTTCTGACATAGCAATCCTGTAGGACAGAGTAGAACTGCCCCATAGTGTTTCCGAGGAGCGCCTGGCAGATTTGAACTGCTGACCCTTTGGTTAGCAGCCATAGCACTTAGCCCCTATGCCACCAGGGTTTCCCATAATAGTCAATAATAGTCAATGTTTTATCATCCTTCATAAGCCCTTATGTTCCTGAATTATCCTTCTCTAATCTTGACTTCATTTGCTTATTTGATGTTATCAAGGAGATACAATAAAAAATCCAATATTAGGGTTTTTTTTGTTTCATTTTGTTTGCTTTGTTTTGTTTTCCCATTAATAGTCAATATTAGTGTCTTAATGATCTGCCAGCATGTAACTCCACAGAGGAAAGGATCATTGTTTTGAATGTTGACACATTCTCCATGGCAAAAGTAGGTACCTCAAGAAACACATAGTGGCTAACAATCTGGTTTATTTCCCCTCAGTGGGGAAAAGTTGGCTTAGAGAATGACATGAATCTACTACTCAGAGGAGGAAAGCAAAGCGTCTGTCACAGATTCTGCAATAAAGTAAACTGTGACAAACACAGCTCAGTCAGTACCTGAAAATACAGCAAGGCACATTACGAGGAAAGTCTTTATCAGACACTCATTGATTGATTGATAATATCTAATGAACAGCTTTTTTTGTTCCAGGATTTGTTCCAATTATGGGGAATAAAACCACAGTCAGAGCATACCAATAGGCCTTACAGGAGTGGTAAGGACGAGCATGAGACTCAGGACATTCCAACACTAGGAATTTCAGAAGATTCTAGAGTCTGGCTGCAAATGCAGAAGAGAATGAGCCCACATTTCAGAAACTCAGGTGTGTTTGGTTTTTCAGTTAGTTATACATTTAATAGGAGCCCTGGTGTTTTAGTGGTTAAGTACTCAGCTGCTGACCCACCAGCCACTATGCAGAAGAGAGATGTGGTGGCCTGTTCCCCTAAAGATTACAGCCTTGGAAAGCCTATGAGGCAATTCAACCTGTTCTACAGGGCAGCTCTAAGTCAGAACTGACCACCAAATGACAACACGCATTTATCAACTTTTAGAATCAACACTTGTAGTTTAAAAAAAGATCAGCTTAGTATAAACACTAGAACAATCAATCAAGAGGTAATTCCCAAACCCTGCACACCTTGTAAACTCTTAGGTGTTCTTCAATGTCCCTAAGAAACTCTTTCATTTTCAAGTCAAAGAAAACAGAATTGATCACACCAGTCCAGCATACTGCAGACTTCAAGGATTTTCCACTCAGTTTTAAGCTCTGGCTGCTTACATTTAGTTTTTATGTTGATATGTTTTGCTTGTTGCTTTGTACAACCTTAATGTTCTTATCCTATATTGTTTTTAAAATCCAATTATCTGACCTTAAGTATAAGATAGAGAAAAGTCACAACTGAAAAGCAGAAGCTGGTTTGAGAAGTGGGCCAACAGATTCAGCCTAGAAGTAAGTTTGCCTTCATATTCAGGCACTAAGGATGGGGCAACAATTTACAGGGCTATTCATTTATTCACTCATAAAATATATATCCTTCCATTTGTAAAACTACATTAGACATCTACATTTTCCCAAGCTGACCACTAGGATGAAGAGGAGTGTGTGGTATAGACCCATCTCTCCAGGAATTAAAAGTTTTGTTGGGAGAGACAGCGCTGTACATATCTCGTGAGGATATATCAACATGAGTATATTTTTGAGGCCCAGTGTTTTTTTATTTTGTTTTTTCTTTTGCTGTCTTCAAAGGAGTTCAGTAATTCTGCTTATTCTGAGGGAAAAGAAAATCTTCCCTAAAAAGTTTCATATGCATTGCATATACCTGCTACTATTCTGAGGACTGTCTTTTCACATTTTATGGTGTTCTTTGAGGTACTTTTTTATTATTATTATTTAAACAGCAAAAGAATTCTGCAACTTTGTGTGCTTGTGTGTGTTTCTTGGAAATTTCTGTATTTTCACAAAAATATTTATATTAAAAATTTACATTTCATTCTTTAATACACATGAAATAAATATTTTAGTATTGTGTTTTTGGTGCATCAATTTTTTCTACTGTATCGTGCTCACAACGACAGTCACCATACAGACCTTTATTTAGAAAGTTCACTGTCCTCACTGATCTGCAGTGTCACCTATCTACTGGGTCTCTTTGAGTTTGTGCATTCTGCAATGTGGACCTATTTTTCAACTCTCCTCCAGTACTAGTACACTGTTATAGTTGAATTGTATCTGCAGAGATATATATTGACATTCTGGTAGTCTGCACTTGTGAATGTGATCCTGTTTGGAAATAAGTTTTTCTTTTGTTATGTTAATGAGGTCCTATAAGTGTAGCAAGGATCCTAAATTTAATCACTTCTGAGTTATAAAAAGAGCAAAATATACAGAGACGCACAGGGATAAGACAGATTCCATGTGAGGATGATCTCCATGCAAAGGAATACCAAGTAATGTTGACAAATCTAAGCTATCTAGGAAAGAGATCCATAGAAGGAATCAATATGGCTGAGACCCTGTTTTGAACTTTTAGACTTCAGATCTGTGAAAAAATAAGTTCCCATGCTTTAAAGACACCCATTTGTGGCATTTCTGTTTTGGCATATACCAGGTTTTCTTCTTTAGCTTTTCCTGGGCATTCTCAAGCATTTGTCCTTCATTTGGATTTTAAAATCATTTTATTAATTTAGAAACATGAACACAGAGAAAAATCATTTTTTGATGTTTCTAGAAACTAAGGTCTTCTTAACTACCTAGTTATCATATCAAAGCGGAGACAGTATAATACAAATGTGAATACTATGATCTTAGTAGAAATAAATTGTATTTGTGGTCTAATATTGACCTGCTACTCACTTTTTTTTTTACTCACTAACTCCTCATCTTGACAAGTCACCTAATTTCTTAGATCTTTATCTTTATTGATAAAAAAAGGCATAATAATGATACCACCCAGTTGTCAGAATTAAATAGCAGAATGCATATGAATAACTTTGTACATACTGAGCATTAAGTAAATGTGGTATTAATTATTAAACAAATATTTACTCAAGGCATTCCATTTTCCAGACACTTTGATAAGTCCACTTTTTTGGAGAAAAAATCAAGGAGTTGATTTTTTAAATTTTTTATTATACATATATATAGTCATAATCACAAAAGTACATTTAAATGTTGAATCATAATTAAAATTTTGAGAGAAACAATAAGAAATAAAAATACATAATGTAATGAGATAATACAGTGCAGGCCTGATATTTAACCTAAGATCTCAAGGTTGAATTTGACAAAACCAAGCACAGAATACATGTGGGGCTTAGGATGAGGGGAGATGCGTCACTATTAAAAGTATTCTAGAAAGGAGTCCTTGATGTAATATTATTAAATACATGCCAATAATGGAAGGTTTTTAAAAACTTTATTCTTATAATGCATTTTAAAATTTATATTTCTCTTTTACAACAAGCATTTTATGAAAATTACCTTTAGTTTGAGATTTTTCTTTACATATCTATATACATATTGTTTTCTAATTATTTAGTTTATAGCTACCTTTTCATGAATTTTATTCAATTCAATCCATAACACTGCGATTTTGATTTTATTGCAATTAACTTATAATTTACTTTGGAAAGAATTGGCGTCATAATCATATCAAGTCTCTCAGTCCATATACATGGCATATCTCTCCACTTATTTATGGCTTCTTTGATTTCCTTTGTCAGTGTTTTGTTTTCAGTACACAGATATTTCACGTTTTTGTTAGATTTATAACTACAAATTTCATAGGCTTTAGTGCTATTTTAACTGGCATAATTTGTTTAATTTTAAATTTCAATTTTTCATTGCTACTAAATAGAATTATAATTAATGCATATATATTGATCATCTATTTTGAGATTTTGCTAAACTCTCTTACTATTTCTGGTAATAATTTTTATTCAGTATAACCAAAAAAATACAAGCCCATTGCCATCGAGTCGATTCTGACTCATAACTACCCATAGGTTTCCAAGGAGATCCTGCTGTATTCAAGCCACAGAACTTTTGGTTAACAGCCGTAACTCTTAAACACTACACCACCAGGGTTTCCTTAGTTAGTATGGGGTATTTTATATAGATATTCATGTTGAGTCAAAAAAAATTTTTTTCCTCTATTCTTAATTGGTATGTCTTTTACTTCTTTTTCTGGCTTTAATCCATTGGCTCAGATATTCAATATGGTGTTTATTAAGAGTTGGTAGAGTAGACATGCTGGATTTTTTCCTAAGAATGCACTCAGTGTTTCATCATTTAATTTATGTATATATATTTTATTTTAAAATGCTACCAATCAGATTGAGAAATTTTTCTTCTATTACTAATTTGCTGAGAAATTTTATTACGAATGTATATAGAATTTTACAGATTTGTTTTTCCATATCAGAAATGCTCAGATGTTATTTCTTATCCATTCTTTTAATGTAGTTAATTACGTTGATTCATTTTTATTTGATGTTTTGCATTCTTAGATTCCTTGGATACACTCCACTTGCTCACAGTTATTTGTCTATCTACCTACCTATCTATCTATTTTTCTGGGTTTGATTTGCAAATAATTTGTTTGGGGTTTTTTTTTTTTTTTTTTTCCCTTTCTGTTCATGAGGTGTATTCTCTATTTTTTTTTTTTTTTGTAATACAATTTTTTATCTGACTTGGTATTAGGTTAATTTTGGTCTTATGAAGTGAATTGTGGAGTGCTTCTTCTCTTCCATTTTCTAGATTTTTTGAAGAATTATTTTTATTTCTTTCTTATATGTTTTTTAGAATTCACCAATGTAGATAGTTCAACCTGGCTTTTTTTTAATGAATGGTTTTAAATTGTAAATTCAATCATTTTAACAGATACAGGAGGATACATTTTTCTTCTTGAGTGAAGTTTGGTATTCTGTGTCTTCCAAGGAATTTGTCTATTTCACCTAAGTTACTGAATGCTTAAATATATGTACCTCCACTTTTTACAGCATGATTATTTGAGAAGACTCTCCTATCTCCATAGAATTGCCCATGTACCTTAGTCAATGTGGTTTATTTCTTTGGAGCAAATTTTTTTGTTCTATTTAAAAAAAAAAAAAATTTTTTTTAGTTATTTTATTCCATTAATTTATATGTCTATTACATTATCAAAGCAGCTACTACTCCCCTCTTCGTGCTAGAACTGTGAAAGATCTTTCTGAAATCCTCCTTGTAATAATCTGTAAGAGTTCATGAAGGAAAAGCCTGTAAAACTAGGGACACCTATCGCCATGACTGTGGCCCCTAGAGATTCTGACTCTAATCCTAGCCACAATTTCCACAAATTTTTCAAAATTACCTATTTAAGTGTTCCAACAGCATTATGACATCTGGCTTCCGATCCAGGTAAGCATATAGCAGGTGATGCATCTTTCTGAAAGAACCAGACTGCTGGGATTTCATGGAGATATTTTTCCCTGATTCCTAAATTGTCTAACGAATTCAAGAAAAGTTGTTGATTTTCATTTTTTCCAGGCTTTTTGCATTGCCAGGAAGGGAATAAGACTTCCAAAAACTTTAAGAGGTGATTTTGGCATGATTTTAAGTTTTCAAAATTTAATTTACTATGATAAAGTAGTGTCAGCACAATAACTGAGTATTTTCAAGACTGGAATAAATATTTTCTTAATAAACTTTTCTAAATTTTCTACATGGAGCCCGTAAGTTATCATCATTTTCAGAAAAGTATTTAAGATTATAACTATACGAAATTGCATTTAACTAAATAAATTAATAATTACAGAAGTCATGTAAAAGCTTTACTGTATGAAAATCTTATAATGCTACAAATACAAGGATTTAATGTGTAAAATGCATTCGTGATTTCTAGATGCTTAGTTAACCATTTGAATCTTAATCTAAAATTAATTTGAATTAATTAATAAATCATCTTGAGTACCTTGGCAGCATAATTTTAATAAAACTATATTCTAATTTAACGCATTGAAGAGTAACCATGATTAAACTATACAGTTGTTTGTGCCTGAAAAACAGAGGTTGTTTTTGTCATGAAAATATTCAGTTAACCCTTTGTTCTTATTGTTTGATCTTAAACTCCTTTAGCACAGTTTCATTTTATTAAAAGAAAACTAAGTCATTGTTTCATATTGCAGTGTGTTTTTATTATTGATTTTGCCTACCCTGTGTACTTGAAAAGAACGTATAATTTGTAGTTTTGGTTTGCAATGAACTGTATGTCTGACAGATCAAGTTCATTAACCCTGTTGTTCTAATTTAATCAGTTTTAAGCATTTTTTTTTTTCTAAGTGAACTCTTTTTAAAATCTAACATAATTGCAGTGAATTTGATGGAGTTTGAAGCTGATTAAGGAAAATGATATGACCACAAGATAGCAGTGTCACACAACAAGCTTTTTCTTGGGACCTACTTACTAACAGCTGCATCTAGGGGACAGCAAAAATTCTTCTAGAGGCAATAGGCCTCAGGGAGCCACCCAAAAAGCGGGGGGAAAAAAAAACCTCTCAAGAGGAAAAGGGATGGAAGTCAGAGAGCTCTGAAGGACAGCATTCTAGGGTCCTTATAATCACAGGGTTTTATCTTATCTAGAAACCCTGCTGGCTTAGCGGTTAAGTGCTGCTGAGCAAGAGGTCAGCAATTCGAATCCACCGGGCACTCCTTAGAAACTCTATGGGGCAGTTCTACTCTGTTCCGTAGGGTCGCTATGAGTCAGAACCTCCTCGACAGCAGTGGGTTTTATTTATTTATTTATTTTAGTGCAAGCAGATACTAGGCACAGTTCCCCAGGGTATGTAAATCAGGTAGGCTCTAAGTGGCTTAAAATCTACTTAGGCTTTTAAAAAAAAAAAAAAACAACAGTTGGAATTGTACAAATTTGAGTTAGGTTAGCAGGTTTGCTGGCTGACAAACCTCAGCTTGCTAGGAAGTAAACAACTTGGGGTCAATACACAGAGGTCATCTTTGGCTCATTTATATAATACACACAATCATTGTGGATTTTTCTGTTTTTCTTTTGTATTCTAGCAGATTTGTTACGCAGGCAGCCTCTGGGTTATGAAAGAAATCCGTTCCTAATTTCTGTCTTTAAGTTGAATTTGTAGGTTAAGTGAAAATAGGTATATACGGTTCTTATTTAGCATCAGTTAGTCAAATGTTTGTCTTTGTATATAGGATATATTTTACATTTCTATGCATATAAAACACTTAAGAAACCGTTTGCGAGCGTTACGAAGTAGTGTGTGCATTCGTTATTACGAACCACCCTATTTCACTGAAATTTTTTATACAACAGTTTTTGTGGCAGTTCGTTCTTGAGTATGAGTTGTCCCTAAGTTGGATGTTCTTAACCTGAGGACTTACTGTACTCATGGTGACCCTATAGGACAGAGTAGAAAATCCCCATAGGGTTTCTAAGGAGCAGCTGGTAAATTTGAACTGCTGACCTTTTTGTTAGTATCCAAAATCTTAACCACTGGGCTACCAGGGCTCCAGTGTGTGTATATGTGTGTATATATATATATATATATATATATATATGTCAAACCCAGTCGATTACGACTCATAGCGACCATATATATATTTATATATACACACACACAGAGCTACGGCTGTTAACCAAAGGGTTGCTAGTTCGAATCCGCCAGCCGCTCCTTGGAAACTCTATGGGGCAGTTCTACTCTGTCCTATAGGATCGCTATGAGTTGGAATCGATTCGACGGCACTGGGTTTTTTCTGGGTGTATATATATATGTATGTATGTATATACGTAAATATATATATTTTTATATACATATAAATACTGTATATATATGTGTGTGTGTATATGTATATACTTTGCCATCGAGTAGATTCCGACTCATAGCGATCCTATAGGACAGACTAGAACTGCCCCATATGGTTTCTAAGGAGCACCTGATGGATTCGAACTGCCGACCTTTTGGTTAGCAGCGCTAGCTCTTAACCACTATGTCACCCGGATTTCCTTTATATAAACATAAATATATATATATACATACACATGTATATAAGCTGCCTAAAATTTGGAATTACTGCTTTATAGTAATAAAATATGCATTTTTTTGAGATTAACATAATAAAAAACGAGTCTTTTGAGATTAATTTAATTTATGTGATGATATTAAAGGTACACCACTTTCCTTTTGTTTAATGTCGGCATAGGATATTTTTCTCCACTCTTGCTTTCAACCTCTATGTATGTTCCTATTTTAAGTCTAGTCATTTTTATAATAGTATCTGCTTATTGTTTTTGCTCATTCTATCTTTTCCTTTTATTTGGATTGCAGAGTCTTTTTTGTGTTTAATACAATTACTAATAAATTTGTGTTTAAATCTACGATACTACAATGTGATTTCTATTCATACTGCTTATTCTATGTTTCTTTATGTCTTCTTCTTGCCTTCTTTGGATTAGATCCCTTCCTTTTTTTTTTTTTAACTTATGCTTTGGGTTTCAACGAACACAACTGACAAATGAAGACCTAATATAAATTGATTTCTATATTGCGTTATGGACAATGAAAGATTTTAAATCATTAAATCCAGTTATTTCCCATCCATTTTTAGGTACCATTTCTGCCATGTATTTTAATTCTGCACATATTTAAAACCCCCTAAAACAGTACTTTTTTTGTTCTTTACTGCAATATTCATTTAGCATTTGCAATGCTAGTCTCTCCTTACTGAATTCCCTTGCTAAAAACTGGGATACATTTCCTTTTGTCTGAAAA
Organism: Elephas maximus indicus; assembly: GCF_024166365.1. Classification (NCBI taxonomy): domain Eukaryota; kingdom Metazoa; phylum Chordata; class Mammalia; order Proboscidea; family Elephantidae; genus Elephas; species Elephas maximus. The sequence goes on from NC_064832.1 coordinate 60,073,362, forward strand.
TTTAACTTTCTTTCGTGTATATTTGCCTGTGATAAATTTTCTCAGTTTTTTTTTTTTTATCTTAGTCTAAAAATGCTATATTTTTGCTTTCATTTAGGAAAATTCTTTTACTGGATGTAAAGTTTTAGATGACAGTTTTGTTTTTGTTTTTAATATCAACATTATGGAAATATTTCATTCTTTCAAAATTTTCATAATTCTTATTGTTTCTTTATCTTTAAGGTTTTTTTTCTTTTTTTCTCTACTACTTTTAATATTTGCAGTTTATAACTTCATTGTTATGTGGCTTAATATCTTTCTTCATTATTGCAAAATTCTCAGACATTATTTCTTCAAGTTTTGCTTTGGCCATAATTTATCTGATGTTTCCTCCTGGGGTTTCGATCACATGTGTATTAGACATTCTAACACATGTTAAATATTTCTTGTACTTTTTAAAGTTTCTGTATTAGATTGTTTATTTTATATTTTCTCTCTTTTCTTCCCCCTCTGTCATTCAGGGTAATGTATATAAACCTATATCTCAGTTAACTCTCCCTCTCTTTGGCAGTCTTTACTGGTTGCCCTCCAGTTGATTTCAACTCATGGCCACCACATTTGTGTCAGAGTAAAACTATGCTCCATAGGTTTTCAATGGCTCATTTTTCAAAAATAGACCACTCAGTGCCTTTGGGTGGACTCGAAGATCCAATCTCTGAATTAGCAGCGAAGTGTCAACTATATGCGTAGTAGTATGAATCAGAATTGACTCTAAACCAATGGGTTCGGTTTAGGTTTTTTATTTAGTCTTTGGGTAAAGCCATCTATTGCATCCTTAATTTCACTTATTATGTATAGTTCAGTTCAATAATTTACTTATTATTATTATTTGTAGTTCTCTACCAAAATTTTCAGCTTGTCACATATTTCTGGAACACACAGACAACAGTTATTAGAAAAGACTTCTTAATTACTCAAATATATGACTCCCCAGTAGTTCTTATTCTATTTTCTATTTTTTGTTTTGCTTTTTTCTCATTTGATTTTAATTCCTGATAATCTTTTGTTGAATACTGCATGGTATATTTAAAATCATAGAGGTATTTTGAAGCTTGCTATGATAATATTTTCTTCCATAAAGGACACATGTTTCCCTACAGTAGCCTTTTAAATCCAATCTGGAATTTGGTGTATTCAGGCTGGGATTTTATCTTTGGAGAATTTTACTATTTTTTGAATGTCTTTTAAGTTGTGTCACTTCAATGGTTGCAATGGAAAGACTGAAAATTTATAATTCCTTTGGGTCGTGGTGGGTGCCTCACTCAAATATTTACCTTTGAGCCTCTGTGAGATTTCCAAAAGTTTGTCTTGGCTGCTCAGCCTCTTGACCAATTATTAGATTAGGGATTTTAATCCAACCATATATTCAGCTATATGAAGCTGGGCTTCAATCTCTGTAGGACCCTATCTATTTCCTATTAGGATTCATTCATGGGGAATAACACTTTAAGGGTTCAAATTAAAGCTATGACGTGTTTAAAAGGATCCCATCGAGTTTGGAATTCTTGGACCCTATTTTTGTCTTCCTAACCCTGTGTGAAAGACATAACTTTTTACTGAAACACTGGAGGAACACTTTTACTTACAAATTTAGTCATAACTTCAAGTCTGATATTTCTGAGAATTTCAAAACTACGCTCTTATTCAGGTGATATATATTTTTATCTGAATAAGCCACTAAACTTTGAAATAGTGGCTTTAAAACCAACTTCTTCCATCCTACAAATAGAATTCTCCTCATCTGTTTACAGTTTGAATTAACTCTGAACTATCCTCTGCCTGCATACCTACATTCAAGTTTTCAGAAGCATTTTTCCCCTTCTTTTTCTTTCCCTTTTAATTTTTTTTTATAAGTCATAACCTTGCAATATCTCTCAAAGTCATCTCTTCCTACATTCACTACACTTATTTAAGGCTACATTTCACTTACCCTGTTATTTAAATAGCTTCTTAGCTTGGTTTTCTGGAGACACTGTTTTTCCCTTCCAATCCATTTTATAAGGCTTCCTTTTTTTTCTACCAAAAATATTCATCTAATCAGGTCACTCCCATGACAAAAATATTCAATAGTTCTGAATACTGTAAAGAATAATGTCCACATTACTTAGACCATCACTCAATGCCTTCATAATCCCAATTTATCTTTTCCATTATATTTCTTACAATTATTCTTCTTGGTAATTACTGTTAAAAAATACAGAACTAACAGATACTTTAAATTAATGCGTGGAACTCAGATAATTCAGTATTTTGTTGGAATATATTTGTGAGTATGTTTTCATATCCAACCCTGACTTCGCTTTTAGAGTCTAAAAACACCAGACACCAAACTGGTTGCTGTCAAGCTGATTCGGACTCATGGTGATCCCATGTCTTGCTGACTAGGGCTTCATAGGATTTTCAAGGCTGGGACTTTTAGAAGCATATCTCCAGGCCACTTTTCTTCTGAGGAGCTTCTGGGTGGGTTCCAACCATTAACCTTTCAATTAGTATTCTGGTGCTTTACCATTTATGCCACCCACAACTCCCTTAAAATACAAACTCTTCCATAACATTTTTCTTTCAACCGATATGTTGCATTCATTGCATTTTCCCCAAATACCTTCTCAAAAGACTTTCTATCTAATTGCATAGTTATTTATTTATGTATTTTATCTCCTCGACTAATTTGTATATTCTTCAGAGAACAACATTCATATCTGACTGTTTGGTCACATCGTTCAATATACTGCCTTAAATCTTGTTGGCACTCAACAACAATTTGTTGAAAGAGTGAATTAGTTTTCTATTGTTATGTATCATATTACTACAAACTTGGCAACTTAAAACAATGCCATTTATTATCTCACTTTTCTATAGGTCAGAAATCTAGGCAGGCTCAATTGGGTCTCTGTTAATAATTTGACAAGTCTGAAATTAAAGTACCAGCTGAGGTGGGCTCTTAAGTGGAGTCTCTGGGGAACATTAACATTATCAGCTGAATTCAGTTCTATGAGCTTGTAAGACTTAAGTCCCCATTTTCTTGCTCACTGCCAGCCAGACATTACTCTCAGCTTCTAGAGGCTTCCAACATTTCTTGTGATGTGACTTTGCCATCTTCAGGTCAGTCACAGCTTGTCAAACCTTCCTCAAGTTTTGAGTCTAACTTCCCCTTCTGCCAGCATACATAGAAAATTATCTGCTTTTAAAGTGCTCACCCGACTGGGTCAGTTCCAGGTACTTAATTCCTTTACCTTAATATCACTTGTTTTGAGACTTCAATTACATCTGTATTATCCCTTAATCAAAGTACCTATATCAGTGTATAAGTCAAAAAACAAGCAATGGGAGTCAATAGGGGAAGGTGGAATAACTTTAGAATTCTGCCTAACACAATGAATGAACAAAGAATTCCTATCATTTTGCATCACATTCCAAACTTCCTCTATCTGGACTGCAGAGAGTCTTCTGCACTGAATTTTAGGAAAATTTCAAGCAGCATGGTTGCAATTCTTTTTGTAGACTATAATATAGATTCAGGATTCAAAGCTTTGTTTTACTACAGTTTTATTATATGCTATGAAGTCCAATATTGTCTTTTATTCACCAAGACCTTTCGAAACCTTATATTGATCATAAAATATTAATCATTAATTCAACACATTGAATTTTTATCTTCTTGGAAAATATATTGATGGGAAAGAATTCAATCCTTGTTGTCAGATATAGGTTGTGTTTGGTCTCTCTCTCTAGGTTGTTAGAGATAATGTATTATTATAACTAAAATAGTCATAGGTTTTATAAACTGCTTTTGCTTGAAATATTCTTTGAACAAAATTTAAAACAAATGTTATTATTTTCATTTTATAGTATAATAAGTACTGTTCAAATTAATTATCCAATGCTGCATCATGGATAAGCACCACAGTCAGGATAAGAAACTAGGTCTTATTTTACATTCATTGCTCTTTCCACTAGATAGCAACTATGAGGTATCATTTCTTATACTTACAAACTTATCTGACACAAATAGTTTTATTTCTTTGTAGGCCATGTCCCAAGGCATGAGCTTTGGGTCAATTCTCAACAGAATGGCAGCTATTTTATTGTATTTTTCTTCAATTTCTTTCAGTTCAAATTACCCTAAAGTTAGGAAATACTTGTAGGGCACGTATTTTACGCTACAATGTGTATTTGTAAACCTCTAATGAATTAATGGTAGACTGTGATAGATGAGAGAACAATTACATTTTAATTTGTGTAGAATATATGCAGACTAAACTCTGCTTTTACAATAGAATAACATTTTTAGGCCACTACGTATAGGAAACCCTGGTGGTGTAGTGAGTGGTTAAGAGCTACAGCTGCTAACCATATATTGGCAGTTCAAAGCTACCTGGTGCTCCTTAGGAATCTTATGGGGCAGTTCTACTCTGTTCTGTAGGGTCACTATGAGTTGGAATTGACTCGACGTCAACAGGTTAAATATGTATAAGAAAGACAATAGATATTCAAGAAATGTACTATGTCATATTTTTCAGTGTGGCTGAAGTGTTTATGCAAGTTTTTAGTATTTAAATGATTTGTATTTTGATCATCTTTAGCACCGTTGATTGTACCACCTAAAATCTCAAAGCAAAAAAAAGAGGCCAAATTTAATGTTGATTCATTTTTTACTTTCTCTAAAATTTCATGCTAATTGTTTTCTATATTCTTTAGTAATTTTTTATATAGTGGAGTGAAAATTTTCATTATATTTGAAAGAAATTTCAGTCTTCCACCTGTATCTAAGTTATATTTCTTAGCTGTTGCCTTCTCGCTGTCTTCTTAGGCAGCCGTAACGCTAACTGTATGCATTCTTAGAATATATCTCCCCAGAGACATGAATGATGATAGATTTTTTTCTTCTCTTTTTGAGAAGTACAGACACTTCTACACAATAATTAAATAAATGTAATGACCTTTTTGAAAGATGGTGCAACCTATCTCCTGATGTTTCACTCTGGTCGTTAATGACATAAGACATCTCTCTGCTATGCACTGCTATTTCATTCTATGAACCATGGAGAATTAAAAAAAAGGAGTAGAGCAAGAAAAAGCATAAAAACAGCTCAAGGAACGATATATCTTCTATTGCTTCCATTTTGTTTCCTTCTATTTTCAGATTGTGTAACATTCTCTATGATGATTATAGCACTGAGAAAATAAGAAGAGACACAAAATTTCTAGTTTTAAAATATCAAGATATATTGAATGAATATATATTATTTGGAAATAAATTAATTTTCAAAATTGCAGCAATTATCTATATGGGGTCTTAAATAGTTTAGGTTATGTAAAAGATTAAATGTTGTAGACCAGAATCATGATGGATACAATGCATCCATTCAGCTGACTTTAAGTTGTTAAGGTGACGTTTAAACAACTATTATTATAATTTAAATTATGATACAGGTTAACAGTGACTAAACTTTTCTTTCTCTTTCTCTCTCTTTCTCTCTTTCATGCACTTAAAAAAGAAAACACAAACTCATTGCCATCAAGTCAATCCCAACTCACAGAACTCTATAAGACAGTGTAGAACAATCCCATAGTGTTTCCAAGGAGCAGCTAGTGGGTTAAGATTTGAATAGACGACTTTTCCGTTAGTAGCTGAGCTCTTAACCACTGCACCACCAGGGCTCCTTCACTCTCTTAGACGCAAAGAATTAACTTGCTCATACTTGTTAGCTCATGTGCACAGCATCATCATTGGCCCTTGCAAGGCTTTCTTGTTTGTTTTATTATTTATTTATTTATTTCATATTCTTCACACGTTATGGATTGAATTGTGTCCCCCAAAAATGTGTGTCACCTAGGCTAGGCTACAATTCCCAGTACTGTGTAATTGTTCATCATTTTGTCATCTGATGTGATTTTCCTATGTGTTGTAAATCCTACCTCTATGATGTTAATGAGGCAGGATTAGTGGCAGTTATGTTAATGAGACAGGACTCAATCTATAAAATTAGGTTGTATCTTGAGTTAATCTTTTCTGAAATATAAAAGAGAGAAGTAAACAGAGAGTCGGAGGGACCTCATACAACCAAGAAAGCAGCACTGGGAGCAGAATGCACCCTTTGAACCCAGGGTTTCTGTGCTGAGAAGCTCCTAGACTAGTGGAAGGTTGATGATGAAGACCTTCCTAAGAACCAATAGAGAGAGAAAGGCTTCCCCTGGAGCTGGCATCCCACATTTGGACTTCTAGCCTCATAGACTGTGGGAGAATAAATTTCTCTTTGTTGAAACCATCCACTTGTGGTATTTCTGTCATAGCAGCACTAGATAACTTAGACATCACCTCTGTAGCAAACTTTTGATTGACTGTCTTTTTTTTTCCAAAATGTGTATTTTTATTTTTGTGTATGAATGTTTAATATACATACATTTTATTAGGCAATTTGTGTGTTTGCATATATAAACATGCACGTATGTGTGCATATGCAGTAATGTGCTGGTAAATGTTTAACTATTAGCTCTCTGGGGTGGGGAAACTTGATTTGTATCATATTGGGATTTCTATGGAGCAAATGTTCCCACCATATCCAAGTTCAGGCTACCAATATGTAGCTTCTGAATGCAGATTTGACAAGAGATGTGCGATAGCAAACTCTTGTGTAGTGTTTTCACCATATAGATATAGTAGATACCAACAGCCTACAAAGCATATTTAACAGTAAAATGTAATAAAATAATTAGGTGGTGATGAATTTTGAGTATTTACCAGTTTTGTTTTACATAATGTATTTAATTGGAAGTTTATGTAGTTTAAGTTTTTAATAATAGCTGTATTTAACAACTGGTTAGCAAAATTCATGAAAATGCCACAAAATCGTTCCTGCAGACTGGTATGAGCTGGCTTCAAGCACACTACTGATTTTAAGACTAGAGAATTTTCTAGAAATGGCAATCTGAGCTCATTTTACTTCTCGTATTCTAGTGTACATGATAAGGCAGTGTCCAGAGTTTCAAATCTAGAAGAAGTTGAGAGATTGCCTAAAGTCCATGAAACTAGAGATCTATATTATCGGTCTAGGCATGAAATGACAAGAATTTCTTTGAGAATGCCAATCATGAATTTGTATTTATTTTTCATTTTTATATATATATATATTTTTTTCAGTCTTAAGTCAATGATAGCTTTATTCCCATCGCGGAGTGCGTGGGATTATTTACAATGAAGAACAAACTTAATATATAGTTAGTCTCTATGGCAAGAGCAGTCACTCTTTTAAAGACAAAATAAAACTTGGACACATAGAGAAATATATTTTTCTTGGGTATGGGAAAGAAAATATGATAATTATGTCAAGTATTTCCAAGTTATGTCATGAATTTAATATAATTCTCATCAAAATGCTGGATATGACTTTCTTTTTTAAAGCTGACGGCACTCTTTAAAGTTGACAGATATCTTGCTTAGAGATTTTCATCATAATGATGGGATTGTAAATAAAATACAACTTTGAGAAAAGCAATTTGGTAATACACATTAAAACCTCTAAAATCTTTATGGAATTTGACCCAGTAATTTCCACTTTTATGACTTCTTCATAAAACAAAAAAAGTATCCTAGATGTGCATGTAATGTTTTGTTCTAACTTTTTTTTTCCTCTGAGGAGACAATGAGAAAAATGTCAAGCAACTTGAGAAAAGTATAGGATTTCTTTGTTTATTATAGAAAGTCATTAATTAAACACAAAAATTGTTTTGAGTCCATTAACAGCATGGTTTTGTTTATTTACTTTTGTTTTACTTTTATAATAGTATATACCATATGATTCTTTGCGTGTTAGTTACTAAAATGTTACTCTTTAAGTAAGAAAGGACAAGAATGATTTTTTTTTTTTAAGTTTTTATCTTGGCTGTCTCATCTGTCTATATCTAACTATATATGGAGGAAGGCACTAAACTATCAATTGTGATTTACATTTGGTTAAATATTTACGGATGATTCTATTTAAATTTTGTATGCAATTGCATTTTTCAATGTTTCTACAGTTATTCAAGAATAACATATAAATAGGAAAGATAATATTTAATTTCATAGCCTATAGAACTATGTGATGGATAAATATATTGAATATAAAATCCATTAAATCCCATAAAGTCCATCCATTTAGAACTCTGGTTTTGAGGAATACCTCTGCAGTGGAAAGAAGTCTACACAGGCCACAGAAGAATTTAATTTAATTAGTTACTTACATGAGTCATTGCACTGTCTTGAGGCTTAATTTTTTGATGCTTTGCACATAATTGTACCAATATGAAAGGAACTGTGGAAGGATATAACATTTATTCTAAGAATTTGTGTAACAATTGTGTAGGGGTTTAAGACTTTTCATATATAAATATAAATATATACATGTACTCAATATGTGTGTACAGAAGACACCTGTGTGTGCATATATGTAACTAGACATACTAATTTTGTGAATGACTATGTCCCCAAACTCTCCTAAAAGAGCTGCCTGATATAGAATGGCTTCCAGTAGGCAGCCTTTGGTGGCCATGGTTTATAGCATGTTTTCCTTTATTTTGTCCACTGCTGTTAATCTTGGTTCAGAAGTTTATATTGAGCAAGTTGACTTCTCTTTAGCAAGATTATTAACTGTGAAACAACGTGTGAATAAGACAGTTATTGACCAGAACTAAAGTTGAAAGAGAAAAAAAAAAAAAGATGAGTAATATGGTCATTAAGGGTACCAGGGAAGACAAATTTAGAAGGCTGAACATATGAGCAAGAACAACTGATGAAAATGAACAGTAACAAAGAAGAGACAGGAGCTAGGTGATAGGAGTAAGAACAGCAGACAGATATAGAGAGGAGCAGACAAGCAAAGAACTATTGCCACTAATGGCTTGTCACAATTATGCAGAAATGCAGGCATATGCTGTTGAAGACCCCAGAAATCTCTTACATACAGAATTTAATGCAAATAACACTAAAGATAAATTTCAGTCCTAGCATGGAAGTGGCATGGTAGTCAATCTCATTTATTAGTGCATTTATACGTTTATAATATACCTTTATGACCCTAATAGTACAATGGTTAAGAGCTCAGCTACTAACCAAAAGGTCAGCAGTCTGAACCCACCAGCCAGCCCTGGCAATCTGCTTCCATAAATGTTTCAGGCAAGGAAACCCTATGGGCCAGTTTTACTTTGTCCTATTGGGTCATTATGAGTTCGAATCAACTTGGTGGCACACAACACAATATACCCTTCTTTCTGATACTATTACTAGTTTTCCAAAGTGCTGAGGCCCTGCTTCATTGCCACTGTTAGTGGAAACTTCAACCACTTTCCACCACCCACAGTATGGCTTATTCGGCCTCTAGAGTTGAATGAAGCCAGTATCTGCTTTATTCATACTCAGCAGTGGAAGGTTGTTGGGAGCACAATAAGTGAAACTTGACCTTGACATCTCAGAGAAACATCTGAAAACTACCTTTAAATTTATCTGTATGTGAGGTTTTCTTACTAAATCTCTTTCTCATCCCTCCAACCAGGAGGATATTCTAGCTAGGGAATCGCTGTTTCTGAGATCCAAATGGTGCCTTCAAAAGTTGTCAAGATATGAACATTCTAAACCCATTTTACTTGAATCTTATCATTTGCACTTGAGAGTTATAAGAATAAATCACGTAGATTTTTTTTAGGCTTTATAGGCTGAAAATTTAAGTTTTGTGGGCTTTACATATCTATCTCTGTTAGTAGTTGCAAGTCCCCTCTTTTTTTATCGCTTTGTCCAGGTGGCACTGGGCTCAGTCAGTCTCTACATCCTGGTACCATAAGAGTGTAAAATCAAACTAAGATGTAATGTATCTTTAAGCAAAACTGCAGAACAAAGCCACAATTACTTTCACTTTATCCACTTTGTAATAGAGACTCAAATCTATATATCATATTCATTGCATTAATTCCATGGTAGAAATACAAATAATTGTTTTTCTCCATAATTCTGGGTTAAATAGAAGTAGTTAAGAGCTATGGCTGGTAACAAAAGGTTGGCAGTTCGAATCCACCAGGTGCTCCTTGGAAACCCTATAGGGCAGTTCTACTGTGTCCTATAGGGTCGCTATGATTCACAATCGACTCAACGGCAATGGGTTTGCTTTTTTTTTTTTTGGTTTACTAAAAATAGGAGAGAAATATAACAGGGAAATAGTATAAACAAATGAAAAAGAACAATCTTTTCAAAATTTGTATGTATATATTTATTTAATGAGTATTTGAGTAGCCTATGCTTCTTACAAAAGAGCCGTGGTTGCTCAGTGGTTAAGCACTTGTCTGCTAACCAAAAAGCCAAAAGTTTGAACTCACCAGTATTGCCATGGGAGAAAAGACCTGATGATCTCCTCAAATAAAGATGACACCTTAGGAAATCCTACGGGGCAATTCTACTCTGCCATACAGGGTCGCTATGAGTTGGAATCAACTTGATAGCACACAACAACAATACTTCTTAAAGTAAATATATTTAGTCAACAATATAATTGTTGGAAACATTAAGATTAATTTAAATGGAAATTTCCATTTTTTGAAAAATGTAAAATGTAAAAAATAATAGGAATGAAATAATATAAATTTGTTAGTCATAAAACATTAAAAGTAGGTCTAAAACGTGATAATTAAAGTTCTGGTGGGAAACAATAAATGAATGGATTGCAATCAATAATCCAGAGTTTATCTGAAGAAAAAATTTCATAATTAATAAAAAGTGAACTTTGTAAGGTTGATTTGCGTCATTTTTTTTTTAGTTTAATTCATGAATAAAATTAGCACCAGAACAAAATGTTATTTTTATTCAGTTGACTGTGAATCTTTCTCTATGCTTCTTAGTAAAAATATAGTTTCAGATTATGTTAAAATTGGTGCAGTTTCAGCCTTATATAGTACAATTAACACCAGAAAGCAGTAACATATTATCTAAAAAAAAAATGTATGGAAATAGGTTTAGCCAAAACTGCTTTGCCCAAAAAAGTTATCATCCAAACTGCCAAATCAATTAAAATATAATATTTATGTGTTCTTTCCTAATAGAGTACTAAAACTAAGATCTGAGATAGGGCTAATATAGGGATTTTAACAAAACATCGAGATCAGGAAGACAAAGGGAGGCCAAAGCTAAGCAGGAGATATCCTGCAGCCAAAGTCCTAGAGGAGAAAATGTTATGAGTGATAAGGTGTCATATATAGTTACAGTATAACTTTTCCTTAAAACAAAAAGCTTATTATGTTTTTTCTTTAAGTATTTCTTTTTTTCAAAATTTGGCTCTTATAGTAATTATTTGGACTTTTTTAAGTCAGCATTAAAAATTAAATGAAATAAAATACTGTATTTTCTAATTAAAATTTTATTACTCTGTTCCTAAAAAACTAGATTACTGTCATCATTTTCTGTTATAACTAATTTTGGGGGGACTTAAATTTGTACTTCATTAAATGTTACAAAGTAAATGCAGCTTTGGAATATTAGAAAGTTTTAAATAGACATAACAATCAGTGTTATATTGCATTAAAATTTATTTTGCTCATTTTACAAATGACTTATTATAATAATATACTTTGCACTATTTAAAAAATGTATTGTATTATAGTGTATTATATCATATCATATTACATTCATTATATTATATTCCATTATATGTATTAATTATACTATATTGTAATATTATATTAAAAAGCTCACTACAATGAACTCAAAAGTGATTCAATTTCCATTGTAATATTAGAATTGGCTATACCAAAAAATGTTTAAAAAAAAAAAATCCATCAACCCAGCTTTAAAAATCTGTGATACAGAGATTTTGACTCAATATAAAAAAGAATTTTTGTAAAATCATTTACTGGGATGGAATTTGACCAATAACTTAAATTCTTTGTTCATTTACTTAATTTTACAAAATGCTTTACTCACATAAGTGCATATAATTTTTTTTTTTGTGAAAATTCCAGATCTAATGATTAGTAAGTAGGTTTTATGTATTTTAGATTCAAGTGACAGAAAGAGAATTTCCATAAGCTACTAGAGTTTTAAACCTGGTGTTTGAACCATTGTTGCCACTGACATACGTTAATAAGCAGCTCTGTAGAAGAGTGTTATGGGTTGATTTTTGACCACCAAAAAGGTGTGTCAGCTTGGATAGGCCATAATTCTCAGTATTGTGTGGTTGTCTACCATTTTGTGGTCTGTCGTGATTATCCTATGCTTTGTAAATCCTGACTTCCATGATACTAGTGAGGCAAGATTAGGAGCAGCTATGTTAATGAGGCAGAACTCAATCTACAGGATTAGGTTATATTGTGAGTCAATCACTTTTGAGATCTAAAAGAGAGAATAGAGCAGAGAGATGAAGCACTTCATTACTACCAAGCAAGAAAAGCCAGGAGTAGAGTGCTTCTTTTGGACCTAGGGTCCCTGTGCTGAGAAATTCCAGGAGAAGAATGATGAAAAAGACCTTCTCCCAGAACTGACAGAGACAGAAGTCCTTCTCTCTGGAGCTGATGCCCAGAATTCAGACTTCTAACCTCTTAGGTTGTGAGAGAAAAACAAAAATTATATTTGTCAAAGCCATCCATTTGTGGTATTTCTGTTATAGTAGCACTATATAAATAAGACAGAATTTGGTACCAAGAGTGGGGTGCTTCTATAACAGATAAATGAAATGTGAAAGTAGTTTTAAAACTGTGAATGGGTAATGTCTGTAAGAATTTCAAGGTGCCTAATAGTAAAAGCCAAAATTGCCTTGAAGAGACGTTGATAGAATTATGGACTTCAGATAATTCTGTTGAGGGCTCAGAAAGAAGTGAGGAGAGCTGGAACACTGGAGATGATGCAAACAGCAAGAAGCAACAACAGAGAAATGGTGTAGCAGGACCAGAAGACCAGCACAAGATAACATGGGAGCCAACCCAAAAAGCAAGATTGCTAAGTGCCTTCTGGTTGAGCTTTACTGGCAGAGTGAGGGCCTCCAGGGATTTACTGGTAGAGTTAAAGAGCACTGCAACACTTGCCCTAGTGGGGAAGATGCTGCACCAGCTCAAAGGGCTGAGGGGCCAAAACACCAAGGAACCAACAAATCAAACAAGCTGAAAAGACAAGGAGCACATGAAACAGAACTGCCTGAGTCTCAAAGGGTAGGATCACTGCATCTGGAGTCTCAAAAGGTGGAGCCATGGCCTAATGAGTCTCAAAGCATGGGGCCACAGCCTCCTAGTTTCAAAAAATCAAATATTCACAACTTCAGTTCCAGTGTGTGGGGCTGCCATTCATGGGTGAAAGAAGGCTAGGGCCAGATCCACTGTCCAAAGTTGAGAGGAAGAAGAATAGTGCCTGCTGAGGCAGAGGGAGTGAGGTCACCATTCAGACAGACTGGGAGATTGTGGCTGTCCAAATCTGAGGGAGCAGAGTTGCCATCCAAAAGGGCCTGGAAAGTGAAGCTGAAGCCCAGGGCTGAGGGGCCTCCACCCAGAATTTGGAGAATGTGGTCAACCCAGAGTCTAGAGAGCAGGGCCATTGCATATATGGTCTCAGAGAACAGATGATTATTTTCAAGCCTTGAAAAATAATGTAAAGTGTCCTGCTGACTTACTTGATGCCTGTTGTCCCTTCTTTCCCTCCAATTTCTCCCATTTGTAATGGGAATGTCTGTCTTGTGCCTGTTCCAGCATTGTACTTTGAAAGCAGGTAACTTATATACTAGATTCCACAAATGAAGAGGAATTTTTCCCCAGGATGGAATTTGGGATGATATGATGGGGTAAATGTGTTTTATATGTGGCAAGGACATGAATTTTAGGAGGCCAAAGTGTGGAATGTTATGGATTGAATTGTGTCCTTCAAAAATATGTGCAGCTTGGCTAGGCCATGATTCCCAGTATTGTGCGATTCTTCACCATTGTATGATCTGATGTGATTAACCTATGTGTTGCAAATCTTAACCACTAAGATGTTAATAAGGCAGGATTATAGGTGGTTATATTAATGAGGTGGGACTCAATCTACAGGATCAGGTTGTATTTTGAGTTAATCTCTTGTGAGATATAAAGAGAGAAACAAGCAGAGAGGCAAAGGAAACCTTATTACCACTAAGCAGGAACAGCCAAGAGTGGAACACATCTTTTAGGCCCAGGGCTCCTACGCTGAGAAAATCCTAGGCCCAGGGAAAAGTTCTTAACACTTTCCCCTGGAGCCAACAGAGAGAAAAACCTTCCCCTTGAGTCAATACCCTGAATTAGGAGTTCTAGCCTTCTACACTGTGAGAGAGTAAATTTCTGCTTGTCAGAGCCATTTGCTTGTGGTATTTCTGTTATAGCAGCACTAGATACCTGAGACAAAGAGGCAAATTCAAAATTCATCAGTATGGAGGATTTAGGTGCAAACTGTGGCCTCTGAAGCAGAGGTGAGAAGATGAATCTGAGGATTCCTTTGGCCTTTTGGGGACTATTACTACTAGACCTCATCATTATTTTGTCTACTTATTGTTCCACCCCTAAAGTGAGGACAGGAAGGAAATAATTTTATCAAGGAAAATAAGGGCACCAAGCTACTGCACCATGGTCCTTCCCAAGTGTTATCTAGTTTTAGTTCCATCCAGAAAAGGGTGACTTTAAAAGGAGCTTAAAAGGAGATCACATGGATGAAACTTACTGTAGCATATTTGCTGTGACAAGGAGACTACTATGTACTGATACAAATAACACCAAAAGTCCAATTATAGGCTAACAGAAATAGGTGGAATCTTAAAAGAAATATTAATCCAACTCCCTAATTTAACAAATTAGGGAAATGAGGTAAATAAATTAACATGTTTTAATCAAACTGAAAGACAACATGGTAATTTGGCCAAAAGCATGAATTCTATAGTCATAAACCATGGGTTTGATTTCTGGCTGTGCCACTGTGCCAGTTCTGTTGCTGCTCTAGTTATTTAATATCCTGTTGCCTCCACTTTCTCATCTCTAAAACCAACATCTAACTCATGAGGTTGTTGTAAAAGTTCAATGAGTTAATATTTGTAAAACACTCAAAATATTGCCTAGATATAATAAACATTACATAAACACTTGTTAAATAAATATACCAATATGCACTTGTTTAATGCCAGTAATCTGTCAAATAAATGTATTACAGTATATTATTCATTTCTCCCTTGCTATACAAGGGATCTTTGAAGTAAAAATTAATCAATTAATGGGGAAAGTCAGCAGAATACAACCAAAGCAAAGGAGGACATTGAGAGGTGTACAAGAATAAAGGGCAGCTATGGTAAATATTATAAACAGTAATAACAAGCTATAAACAGTAATAACAAGCAATAATTTGTGAGTGGATACATAGGTAGATATATATGTTAAATAGGTATGGGAGGTTGTATGGGAGTATACTTAAGTGTATATAAGTATATATATGTGGATATTTCTGCATGCATATTTTATGTACTGCATGTATATTCATATGCATAGTAGAACATTTGGGGGTACAATTATGGAAAATTCTTAGACATAACCAGTCTTCTTGTGGGGTTGAGTTACTGGGCTTGAGTGCTAAGGATGATAGTCTCAGGGGACATCTAGGTCAATTGGTATAACATAGTTCATAAAGATAGTGTTCTACATTATAGTTAGGTGAGCAGTGTCTGGGATCTTAAAAGCTTTCAAACAACCATCTAAGATACAATTGTTGGTCTCTTCCCTTCTAGACCGAAGAGGAGTGAAGAAAACCAAAGACCCAAGGAAGAAATTAGTGCAAAGCATTAATGACCCATTAATTCACAGCCTCCTCTAACCTGAGAACAGAAGAACTAGATGGTACCTGGCTACCACTACCAACAGCTCTGACCAGTATCACAATAGAAGGTCCCAGTTAGAATGGGAAAAACACGTAAAACAAAATTCCAAATTCATAACAAAGGCTAGATTTACTAGTCTGATAGAGATGGGAGGAACCTTCAAGACTATGGCACTAAGACACCCTTCTAACTTGGAACTGAAGCCTCTCCCAGAGGTCTCCTTTCAGCCAAGTCTTAGAATGGTCTATAAAAAAGCCAAACAGAAGATTTCCAGGGTTGGCTCAAGAAGGCGTAGTAAAATATTATGATGAAATTTTCAAAGGCTTGGAGTTAGAAAACCAAAATGGAAGAACACACTCAGCATTTCTCAAGCTGAAAGAACTGAAGAAAAATTCAAGCCTCAAGTTGCAACACTGAAGGGTTCTGTGGGAAAATACTGAGACACAGAAAGCATCAAAAGAAAATGGGAGGAATACTCTGAGCATGGTACCAAAAAGAACTGGTCAATGTTCAACCATTTCAGGAGGTAGCATATGATCAAGAACAAATAGTACTGAAGGAAGAAGTCCAAACTGCACTGAAGGCATTGGCAAAAACAAGGCTACAGGAACTGAGAGAATGCGAATTGAGAAGTTTCAACAAATGGATGCAGCACTAGAGGTGGTCATTTGTCTATGCCAAGAAAGTTGGAAGACGGCTACCTGATCAACTAACTGGAAGATATCCATATTTGTGCCCATTCCAAAGAAAGGTGATCCAACAGAATACAGAAATTATTGAACAATATCATTACCATCACACAGAAGTAAAATTTTGCTGAAGTAAACCCAAAACCAGTTGCAGCCGTATATTGACAGGGAACCTCCAGAAATTCAACCCGGTTTCAGAAGAGGATGTGGAACAGGGAATATCATTGCTGATGTCTGATGAATCTTGGCTAAAAGCAGAAAATACCAGAAAGATGTTTACCTGTGTTTTATTGGCTATGCAACGGCATTCGACTGTGTGGATCATGACAGATTATGGATAACATTGAGAAGAATGGGAATTCCAGAACACTTAGTTGTGCTCATGAAGAACCTGTACTTAAACCAAGAAGAGTCATTCAGACAGAACAAGTGGATAGATACTGCATGGTTTAAAGTCAGGAAGTGTGTTTCTCAAGGTGGTATCCTTTCACCATACTTATTCAGTTTGTCTGCCGAGCAAATAATCTGAGAAGCTGGACTATATGAAGAAGAATGCGGCATCAGAATTGGAGGAAGACTCATTAACAACTTGTGATATGCAGAGGACAGAACCTTGTTTGCTGAAAGTGAAGAGGACTTGAAGCACAGACTGATGAAGATCAAAGACCACAGCCTCCAGTATGGATTACACCTCAATGTAACAAAAGCAAAAATTTTTACAACTGGACCAATAAGCAACATCATAATAAATGGAGAAAAGACTGAGATTGTCAAGGATTTCATTTTACTCAGATCCACAATCAATGCTCATGGAAGCAGCAGCCAAGAAATCAAATGATGGATTGCACTGAGTAAATCTGCTATATATACTTTATATAAATTACCATTTTTAATTCTAAGAAATCTCTATGCCATAAAAAAAAAATGCCATAGACGCTATTAATATATTCATTGTATGAATGTGGAAACAGGTGAAATGAGAAGTGAAGTGATTTGCCCAAGTTCACAGAGCTAGTGGCAGAACTAGGGTTAGAATTGAGGCAATTTAATTTCAAAGCCTATGCCCTTAAACTCTAAATTAGCCTTTTTCTCAAACCAGCTTTTAATAGTACCATAAAAAGAACTGATATGAAGTGTTAGTTACATGATGCTATAAAACCATTATGTCAGGGCATATGTCATAAGGAGATTAGGGTTTTTTTTTTTTTTTTTTTCCTTGAAGGATGTGGAGCTTGAATTGAAATCAGAAAGTGGAAGATAACCTAGAATAAAGTTCTAAAAGAGATTTTGAGGTGGAGTATGTCTCAGTCCTTGTGGTGGAAAGAACGTGTGGATAAAGGACTGAAGGAAAGTTGGTTTGGCAACATGTCAAAGGGCAGCTTGTTAGACGGTAAGATGGGAGAGACTGATATGAGCTAAACCACACAGGGAAACTTATGTCATATTAAGAAATTATACATTTACTAGTGGAAAATTAAGAAGTCATTGAACAATTTAAAAACAGGAATCTCAGGTTTTCGGGCCCAGAAAATATTCTTTTTCCTGAGTAATTATACCTCTTGAAATCCCGTCTGTTAGAACTCCTTCACTAATTTTCCTTTTGCTTTTTACTTTTCTCAATTATTTTCACTACATTTTATCTTTGAGTTTTTGTTCTGAGGGATTTACTTGACTTAATTTCCCTGCAATTCTATTAGTATTATCATTATTATTATTATTTTGCAAAAAATTAAATATATAAGAACTGCGTGTTTTATCTCTTGGATGTATTTTCTTAGCAAACTGTATTGTACTCAATTCCAAATGAGAGTACTAATTCAAAAAAGGTGTTAAATATCTCCTGTATTCTAAATTATCTTTTTCCTCTGAATTTAGTTTACTTGCTTGTTATTGTTAATTTTCTTTTTCAATCTAACCTCTACACCATTTTTCCCCCAGGTGTCTGAGTAAAAGTGGGATTTATTCACAATGCAAATGATTAACACAGTGGCTTAACTCCTTGACCACCGACCTTTAAGTCTTTGTTTACTGCAGGTCTTTTTTTTTTTTGTCTAAACAGTAAGATTGAATGAGGCTCTGAATATGTAGATGGCGTGTGCCATAGACTATTTTTAGTTTAAAGTGTCTGGAAACAGAACAGTGTGCCAGGCTCTTGTCTGTTCCACCATACCTTCCTCGCCATAAAGCACAAGAGAAAATAATAAGGTCATCCCAGGTTTCTGTACATGATTTGAAGTTGAGGAGTAGAAGGCAGGTTGGAGGGCTTACTGGTTCTTAATACAAATTTAAAAAATTCATTTTCCTGATAATTGCCTCAGACTAAGGGTAACAATAGTGAAGCAATTGTGCTCTATGAGTATCCAATGTCTCTTAATGATTTCAGAATAAATGAGGTGGAAAAACTATAAGCAAAAAAGCTTCATATTTGAGAAAGGAGGTAATACAGCCAGTAAATATACACACAGCAATGATAAAAGAGCCGATAACAGAGGTGAAAGGTGAGGCAAGAGCACTATCAATAGTTAGGTCATGATCCATGGTGAAGTGTAATCTCAGTTCTAAAATAAGGAATACTGAAAAATCATTTGTGAGAAAAAAGGCAATGAATACAATTCCCTTTATATTGTGATTAAAGATGACTTTATGACACCCTAATGTTAAAATCCAGGATGTATAGCTGTTGAACTCATAAGAAATGGAGATGGGCTTGAAATATTGTTTTGTGGCTATTAGCATGTAGAAAGGAGAGTCATGGAGTGTATCACTCAGTCAGGAAGAGTGGGTGCAGAGAAAAGAAAAATAGATAAAGAATGAAAAGCTTGGAGAAATCAACATTTAATGCATCACTGGAAAAAGTGCCACTCATAAAAAAGACTGAAAAGAATCGGCCAGAGAAGTAGGAGGAGTGAATGTGAAGGATGCCAACAGAAGAGAGAACTCTGAGACGGGGTGGCAATACTGAGCAATAAAAATTATTGCTGATAACACTAAGAAAAAACATGCCTCTATGATTTATTAACAAAAGCATCATTAATGAAAGAAAAGTCAGTAGATTTATAGGATTGAAGTAATATTTCAGTGAGTGAAAAATGATGGGAGTTACATGGGTTTAGGGTTACTAAAATGGAAGAGAAGTGAAACCAAGAATTGAAGGGAGCACACCAGAAGTCAAGAGAGGCTTTGCTTTGTTTTCTCGTACTAGGGAGTTTTGAGTAAATTTATATAAAGAGGATTTCAGGAGAATAGGCTTGAATACAGTAGAAAATTGTAATATAATAAAAAAGAGAGCAGGGGATTTATTCTAAATAATAGGAAGGTGGATTCATTTTAGAAAAGAGTTGATACCGTTCAGTGGGTGCACAGGAAACATAAAAAAGAGAAAAGAAAAATCTGGAAGGGTATCGAGTGCTTTATAATTTGTCTATGAAATAATAGCATTAAATAGTAGGTCATTATTGCATAGATTAAGGGTTGTATAATTTATACTCTACTAATAACGTGAAAAGGAGTCCTGGTGGTACAGTGGTTAAAGCACTTGGCTGTTAACTGAAAGATCAGTGGTTCAAACCCACCAGCCGCTGGCCAGGAGAAAGATGTGATATCAGCTTCTGCAAAGATTCCAAACCAAAGCGACCGCCAGGGAGTCAATTCCAACTCATGGATTCTATAGGATGGAGTAGAGTTACCAAGGAGTGGCTGGTGGATTCAAACTGCCAACCTTTTGGTTAGCAGCTTAGCACTTAACTACGGTGCCATTACAGGAGTTGCAGTCTGTTCTATAGAGTTACTATGAGTCAGAATCGACTCAATGGCAACAAATTTGATTTGGCTTTGTTACAAACCTAAAAGTTGGTGGTTCAAACTCACCCAGCAGTGCCATAGAAGAAAGGCCTGGTGATATTCATCCATAAACATTTCAGCCAAAGAAACCCTGTGGAGCAGTTCTACTCTGTAACACGTGAGGTCACCAGAAATTGGAATTGACTCCATGGTAATGGGTAGTATACATTTTTTTTGGTCAAATTCCATGTATAATAAATGTTGTATTAATATTATAGATTATATTTGTTTTAATGGAGCACTGATGGCACTGATGGCATACTGGTGAACAGCTTGGTTGCTAACCAAAAGGTCAGCAGTTCAAATCCACCAGAGGTTCCTTGGAAACCCTGTGGGGCAGTTCTAGTCTGTCCTATAAGGTTGCTGTGAGTCAAAATCGACTCAACAGAAATGGGTTTTTGTTTTGTTTTTTGGTTTATTTGTTTTAACGTTTTATGTTAGTATTATATCTATATATACTATCATTATAAGTTATCTATATGTGATATAGGAATTCTCCATTTAAAAGCACATTTGAATAAACAATGCACTCTGTTGAACCGACATGACATAAGAGTTTGCTTTGCCTGATAACAACAAACTAGCTTTTTATTTCCTTTTCTTCTTTTTTTGTTCCCAGCAAATCAAAGTATTGAACTATAAAAGTTGGCTTATAGAAGCTCAGGTCAGAGGAAAGTGGATTGCTCTGGACTGCTGATATTTCAAAAGTTTTATTCAGTCTTTGGGAGATAAGGAAATGATCTCAAATAAAACTTTTCACAACCCTATTGTACCTTCTTTATCTTCTAAGTAGAGCCCCTTGACAGCCTTTGATCCTGCTCCACTAAAGCTTCCAGTAGTTCAGCTGTCCCAGAATGATGCCTTCTACAGCACTTCCGTAATTGCAAACCAGCTGGCAGAACTTCAAGAGACCAACAAAAATATCTTAAAAGGTTAGTTTAAAAACTATTAGTTGCTAAATTACTCTTGGCTCCCTCACCATTTGAAGTATAATGCACTTAAAGTATGCTCGAGATTGCCTAATTAAAATAGAGAAGAAAGAATTTCTTTGCAATTTACCTTTAAGCAAAAACATATTTGTATAATAACCCTGCAGCTGCGTTTTTCTCTCTAGTGCCTTTTCCTAACAAAATGTATGCCATATTCAGTAATCCTTCACCTGTAGGTCTACTGGGCACTGCTAATAATAACTAGATCTTTGCTATTTGTAGAGAAAGCAATCCAGTGAAAATGGGGTCAGGAAAATCTTTTTTTTCAATAGATGCATAGCTTCCTACAGAAAAGAATGGTATAGGAGGACATCTCTTGATAAATAGGTAAGTAATTTCCAAGCAAATTATTGGTATTTGATTATTTCAAAAATAAAGTCATTGCATGATCTTTCATTTCATGATTATATTTTGTAAAATCACACTTAAAAAGTGTTAGGGGTTGTCAAAACATAGTTGTACTTTCTTTAGCAATCACCAGGTAAATTATCTTTTACCTGCTTTTGTTTTTCCTTGAATCTTATTTTTTTTTCCCCCTGATTGCAAGAGAAGCTTTAAATTTAACCAGGGGTTAATAGTAGTTAAAAATGTAGTATGATTTTAACCTGCGGGAGTGTGGAGACAATTTGATACTCTGGTGATACTACTCTGTGATTTTTTTTTTTTTTCCCTAAAGATATGTTCAATTTTTCAACTAATTTAAAAAAAAAATTAATTCATAATGTAAATATACTGCATTGGTGTTAATTTTTTTTTTTTTTATTTCAGGGCATGATAGATTATTAAGTTAGAACTGGAAAGAATTCATGAAATCAAGTTCACTCTCCAAAACCAAGTGGGAAAAAGCCTCATTTCCCAGCAGTAACTCAGTAAACTACTTTTTAAAGCTTCTATGTAAATCTGGTGGTGTAGTGGTTAAGTGCTACGGCTGCTAACCAAAGGGTGGGCAGTTAGAATCCGCCAGGTGCTCCTTGGAAACTCTATGCGGCAGTTCTACTCTGTCCTATAGGGTTGCTATGAGTTGGAATGACTCGATGGCACTAGGTTTGGTTTGGGTTTTTTTTTTTTTTTTAATGTATTTTGCTTAGGATTATGCATAAAAAATATTCTTTTAATACATTTACAAGATTATTTCCTATATTTCTATATGGTCTGCCTTCTGGAAAGGCAGACCCTATAGAATTTTGCAATGATACCTTGCTTACAATATCTAATTGGCTTTAACACAATCAACTAGTTGATAATCAAAAAAAAACAAACCTAGTGCCATCAAGTTGATTCCAACTCATAGCGACCCTATAGGTCAGGATAGAATTGCCCCACAGAGTTTCCAAGGAGCACCTGGTGGATTTGAACTGCTGACCCTTTGGTAAGCAGCCGTAGCACTTAACCGCTAGGCCACCAGGGTTTCCTAACTAGTTGATAGATTTACTTAAAACCTAAGAGGTTATCTAAGAAAACGGTTAATTTTTTTTTTTTTTTTTAATTTTTCTACTATGCATGGCATTTAATCATGATGGTAAAAGGTATTATCTCATGAACATTTTTAAGACATCTGGATTCTAAGATTTGGGTAGCATTTCTAAAAGTATAAGGACTTTTTACGTATTAGAATGAATTTAGATTTACTTTAGTAGATTTCTGTGAGAATATGCGAATGTTCATTTGAAGAATTAATTATCAGTATTATTCACAGTTTTATATAACCTTTGTACACATATATTATATAAAAATATACCTTAACCTAAAGAATGTTCTTAAAAACTCAGATAAGTCTTGTAATGCTCCATTAAATGGACAATTGAACAATTTTATAGGCAATTTGACAAATAAGAGCAAAAATTCATACTTCGCAAATTGTAACCCAGTGAGGGTGGGTGCTGCCCTGCACAATCCTTCAAGTCAGTTGAGAGACACCAGGCCTTTGAAAAAGAGAAAGTAGACTTTATTGGAAGCTGGTCAAGCAAGGAGCTCAAAGACTAAGCCTCAAATCAAGCTCCCTGAGGTTGGGGATTCTGGGGCAGTTATAGGGTTCGGGATAGGGAACTTATGCATACTTCATGAAGTTTGTAAGAATAGGTGGGCAATTCCAGGAACTAATAAACATGTGTGGGAGTACAGTGGGGGTGCAACATGGCTGATAGGAGGCGTGATTTTTGCAGGGTATGACCAGTGAAGCTCATCTAAGGACAGCTTTTCAGCTTATTGCGCATGTACAAATGGGGTGTGGGGAGTAGCGAAACAGCTTTGGTGGAGAAGCAGTGAAGTGACCTTGGGCTGCTACACAGAATGCCTTATCAGACCCTGGGTATGATGGAAGGAGGGGGAATAGTTTAAGCCTGTCAGTTACATTCCAGGAGGGGAAATCTTTAAGCCTGTCCTTAGAAAATAAATGTTTTCATAAAGGTAGATTTTTTTGCTTGCATGTGCATGATAATTTCTCAATATCTTCAAGAATATTGAAATTTATGCTTGAAGGTAAGTGATTTTGCCATAAATATGACTAAAAAAAAAAAACCCAATATTTATCTCAATGAAAAAAAGAATTAATTTTAGCACACATTTAAATTTTGCTACACACATCAAAACCCTTCCTAACTCTATTGACGAAACATTAGTGAATGATAGTCAAGAGTATAAATATGAGTCAAATAACTCTAGGCTCCAATTCGAGGTCATGCAAAAAAGTAACTCAGTACAGTGTCTGTCGCATACTAAGGAAACACGTATAGTGATAATTGCTAGCAGGATGGCGAATACAATGGTGAGTATGTAACAATCTTTGTTATCACTGAGTTTAGGAAATTAAACCTACATAACAAAGGAAACCCTAGTGATGTAGTGGTTAAGAGTTTGGCTACTAACAAACAGTTGGCAGTTCAAATCTGCCAGGTGCTCCTTTGAAATCCTATGGGGCAGCTCTATGGTCACTATGAGTCAGAATCGACTTGATGGCAAAGGGTTTTTTATTATTATTATTATTCATTCTTTATTTTATACAGATTGTGGATTTTGACAAATGCATGGAGTAGTGCGTATACCACCATAATCAAGACTTAGAGTAGTTTTGATCATCCTCAAAATTTTCTCAAGCTGCAACAGGTTTTTTTTATATGAACCATGGGAGCACTGGTGGTGCAGTGGTTAAGAACTCTGCTGCTAACCAAAAAGTCAGCAGTTTGAATCAACCAGCTGCTCTTTGGAAACCCTATGGGACAGTTTTACTCTGTTTTATAGGGTCACCATGAATTGGAATTGACTTGATGGCAAGGAGTTTGGTTTTGTGAGGAACTTTTAAATATTGAGGTGCCGGTAGGTCTAACTGGGAGATTTCAGAACTAAAATTATGTACTCCATTCAGAAATTAACCCGAGGATTTTATTCTATGCTACTGATAACCATTAGGTTACAGTTAAAGCTGTCACTTGAAAAACAAAGTTGAGTCTTGTTTGTTAAGAGTGTTCCTACAACTGCCCTTAGAAAAAACTTCACTGAGTAGTTAAATTAGAGCCTTCAGATAAACATGTTGTTTTAACGACCTTAAAGAAGTTCCCCCAGCAAGCCCCTAGGGATTATTTCTTCTCTCTCAGCTAAATAAGCAGAGTTTATTTACACTTCCTAACTAATGGTCAGTCCTGTATCCAAAGATTCCAATTAAACTGGCCCAGATGC
This sequence comes from Elephas maximus indicus, assembly GCF_024166365.1. Classification (NCBI taxonomy): domain Eukaryota; kingdom Metazoa; phylum Chordata; class Mammalia; order Proboscidea; family Elephantidae; genus Elephas; species Elephas maximus. The sequence continues at coordinate 60,098,406 of NC_064832.1, forward strand.
AATTGTATTACTAACTTTCATATAACTAAACTTTCATGTCAAATTGTTGATATTGCCTTAGTTAAAATGTATCAAGTATGAGAGATTTGTTTTAACTAGAAACTCTTGTAAAGATTCACAGTTGATTGCCATCCTTATAAATCTCACCTCCTTTCCTGCCCTTGCTTTGATGTGAAGCTCTCATCTGTACTCTCTACTTGTTAAATATCTTTTTGTTTTGCCTGTAAGGCAGAGCATACCATTACAGCTAAACTGAATGCAGTTCATTCCTTCAATAAATCTTGTTTAAGTATCAAATTAGAGTGGTGGTCCAGAGACTTCACGAGGACAGTTTATTTTGGTTTATGTGAACCAGTAAGGAGCCCTGGTAGCACAATGGTTAAGCACTGGGCTGCTAAGCAAAAGGTTGGCCGTTTGAACCCACCAAGCGGCTCTGGAGGAGGAAGACATGGCCATCTGCTCCCATAAAGATTGCAGCCTAGAAAACCCTATGTGGCAGTTCTACTCTGTCACCTGGGTTGGCTATGATTTGAAAATCAACTCGGCAGGACCAAACGACAATAACATATGAACCAAGGTCACTATTTGAGCTTCGCTCTCTTGTATTTTCTGGGCAAATAAGGATTTCCAAAGTCATTTAGAGAACTGAAATTGCAAATGTGACTCCATGCCTTTCAGAGCATCTTGTGAAGATTAAAAAAAAAAAAAAAAAAAAAAAGGATTATCCATCAAATTTCTCTTCCCCCTTTCTTTTCTTGCTTGCTTTCTTTCTTTTTATTCTTCTCATACTTTGCTTTTTCTTTTCTATTAGTCTCTCCTTATAATTTCAGACACTACCATGAAAAGGAAAGAGTGATGGCTTTAAACCTGGCAAAGCATCTTAGAATAAGAGCTATTAACTGGTGGTTTTTCAAAGGTTAAAAAAAAATAGATTCTGGAAAAGGTAGTAATGCCCTCTACATTATTTATGACAGGTGGACTAACTTTGGGTAGACTAACTTCCCTATCACAGTTCCAACAGATCTTGAGAACATTCTTTTTTTTTTATAATTAATTTTTATTAAGCTTCAAGTGAACATTTACAATTTCAAACAGTCTGTCACATGTAGGTTTACATACATCTTACTTCCTTCTCCCACTTGCTCTCCCCCTATTGAGTCAGCCCTTACAGTCTCTCGTTTCGTGCCAATTTTGCCATCTTCCCTCTCTCTCTATCTTCCCATCCCCCCTCCAGTCAAGAGTTGCCAACACACTCTCCAGTGTCCACCTGATTTAATTAGCTCACTTTTCATCAGCATCTCTCTCGCCCCAACTGACCAGTCCTTTTCATGCCTGATGATTTGTCTTCGGGGATGGTTCCTGTCCTGCGCCATCAGAAGTTCTGGGGAGCATTGTCTCTGGGACTCCTCTAGTCGCATTCATACCATTAGGTATGGTCTTTTCATGAGAATTTGGGGTCTGTATCCCATTGGTCTCCTGCTCCCTCAGGAGTTGTCTGTTGTGCTCCCTGACAGGGCAGCCATCGATTGTGGCCGGGCACCAACTAGTTCTTCTGGTCTCAGGCTAATGTAGGTCTCTGGATCATGTGGCCCTTTCTGTCTCTTGGGTTCTTAGTTGTCGTGTGGCCTTGGTGTTCTTCCTTTGCCTTTGCTCCAGGTGGGTTGAGACCAATTGATGTATCTTAGATGGCCGCTTGTTGGCATTTGGGACCCCAGGTGCCACAATTCAAAGTGGGATGCAGAATGTTTTCATAATAGAATTATTTTGCCCATTGACTTAGAAGTCCCCTCAAACCATGTTCCCCAGACCCCAGCCCCTGCTCCACTGACCTTTGAAGCTTTCATTTTATCCCGGAAACCTCTTTGCTTTTAGTCCAGTCCAATTAGGCTGACCTTCCTTGTATTGAGTGTTGTCTTTCCCTTCACCCAAAGCAGTTCTTATCTACAGATTGATCAATAAAAAGCCCTCTCCCTCCCTCCCTCCCTCCCCCCTTTGTAACCACAAAAGTATGTGTTCTTCTCCGTTTTTTCTATTTCTCAAGATCTTATAATAGTGGTCTTATACAATATTTGTCCTTTTGCAACTGACTCATTTCGCTCAGCATAATGCCTTCCAGATTCCTCCATGTTATGAAATGTTTCAGAGATTCGTCACTGTTCTTTATAGATGCATAGTATTCCATTGTGTGAATATACCACAATTTATTTACCCATTCATCCGTTGACGGACATCTTGGTTGCTTCCAACTTTTTGCTATTGTAAACAGAGCTGCAATAAACATGGGTGTGCATATATCTGTTTGTGTGAAGGCTCTTGTATCTCTAGGGTATATTCCGAGGAGTGGGATTTCTGGGTTGTATGCTAGTTCGATTTCTAACTGTTTAAGATAACACCAGATAGATTTCCAAAGTGGTTGTACCATTTTACAATCCCACCAGCAGTGTATGAGTGTTCCAATCTCTCCGCAGCCTCTCCAACATTTAGTATTTTGTGTTTTTTGGATTAATGCCAGTCTAGTCGGTGTGAGATTTAATCTCATCGTAGTTTTAATTTGCATTTCTCTAATGGCTAATGATCGGGAGCATTTTCTCATGCATCTGTTCGCTGCCTGAATATCTTCTCTAGTGAAATGTGTGTTCATATCCTTTGCCCACTTCTTGATTGGGTTGTTTGTCTTTTTGTGGTTGAGTTTTGACAGAATCATTTAGATTTTAGAGATCAGGTGCTGGTCTGAGATGTCATAGCTGAATATTCTTTCCCAGTCTGTAGGTGGTCTTTTTACTCTTTTGGTGAAGTCTTTAGATGAGCATAGGTGTTTGATTTTTAGGAGCTCCCAGTTATCGGGTTTCTCTTCATCATTTTTGGTAATGTTTTGTATTCTGTTTATCTCCTGTATTAGGGCTCCTAGGGTTGATCCTATTTTTTCTTCCATGATCTTTATCGTTTTAGTCTTTATATTTAGGTCTTTGATCCACTTGGAGTTAGTTTTTGTGCATGGTGTGACGTATGGTTCCTGTTTCATTCTTTTGCAAATGGATATCGAGGTACGCCAGCACCATTTGTTAAAAAGACTATCATTTCCCCAATTGACTGACACTGGTCCTTTGTCAAATATCAGCTGCTCATAGGTGGATGGATTTATATCTGGGTTCTCAATTCTGTTCCATTGGTCTATGTGCCTGTTGTTGTACCAGTACCAGGCTGTTTTGACTACTGTAGCTGTATAATAGGTTCTGAAATCAGGTAGAGTGAGGCCTCCCACTTTCTTCTTCTTTTTCAGTAATGTTTTGCTTATCCAGGGTTCTTTCCCTTCATATGAAATTAGTGATTTGTTTCTCTATCCCCTTAAAGTATGACATTGGTATTTGCATTGGAAGTGCGTTATATGTATAGATGGCTTTTGGTAGAATAGACTTTTTTACTATGTTAAGTCTTCCTATCCACGAGCAGGGTATGTTTTTCCACTTAAGTATGTCCTTTTGAATTTCTTGTAGCAGAGTTTTATAGTTTTCTTTGTATAGGTCTTTTACATCCTTGGTAAGATTTATTCCTCAGTATCTTATCTTCTTGGGGGCTACTGTGAATGGTATTGATTTGGTTATTTCCTCTTCGGTGTTCTTTTTGTTGATGTAGAGGAATCCAAGTGATTTTTGTATGTTTATTTTATAACCTGAGACTCTGCCAAACTCTTCTATTAGTTTCAGTAGTTTCCTGGAGGATTCCTTAGGGTTTTCCATGTATATGATCATGTCATCTGCAAATAGTGATAGCTTTACTTCCTCCTTACCAATCTGGATACCCTTTATTTCTTTGTCTAGCCTAATTGCCCTGGCTAGGACTTCAAGTACGATGTTGAATAAGAGCGATGATTAAGGGCATCCTTGTCTGGTTCCCGTTCTCAAGAGAAATGCTTTCAGGTTCTCTCCATTTAGAGTGATATTGGCTGTTGGCTTTGCATAGATGCCCTTTATTATGTTGAGGAATTTTCCTTCAATTCCTATTTTGGTAAGAGTTTTTATCATAAATGGGTGTTGAACTTTGTCAAATGCCTTTTCTGCATCTATTGATAAGATCATGTGGTTTTTATCTTTTGTTTTATTTATGTGATGGATTACATTAATGGTTTTTCTGATATTAAACCAGCCTTGCATACCTGGTATAAATCCCACTTGATCAGGGTGAATTATTTTTTGGATGTGTTGTTGGATTCTATTGGCTACAATTTTGTTGAGGATTTTTGCATCTATGTTCATGAGGGATATAGGTCTAAAATTTTCTTTTTTTGTAATGTCTTTACCTGGTTTTGGTATCAGGGAGATGGTGGCTTCATAGAATGAGTTGGGTAGTATTCCGTCTTTTTCTATGCTTTGAAATACCTTCAATAGTAATGGTGTTAAGTCTTCTCTGAAGGTTTGGTAGAACTCTGCAGTGAAGCCGTCCGGGCCAGGACATTTTTTGGTTGGAAGTTTTTTGATTACCGTTTCAATCTCTTTTTTTGTTATGGGTCTATTTAGTTGTTCTACTTCTGAATGTGTTAGTTTAGGTAAGTAGTGTTTTTCCAGGAATTCATCCATTTCTTCTAGGTTTTCAAATTTGTTAGAGTACAATTTTTCGTAGTAATCTGACATGATTCTTTTAATTTCATTTGGTTCTGTTGTGATGTGGTCCTTCTCGTTTCTTATTCGGGTTATTTGTTTCCTTTCCTGTTTTTCTTTAGTCAGTCTAGCCAATGGTTTATCAATTTTGTTAATTTTTTCAAAGAACCAGCTTTTGGCTTTGTTAATTCTTTCAATTGTTTTTCTGTTCTCTAATTCATTTAGTTCAGCTCTAATTTTTATTATTTGTTTTCTTCTGGTGCCTGATGGGTTCTTTTGTTGCTCACTTTCTATTTGTTCAAGTTGTAGGGACAGTTTTCTGATTTTGGCTCTTTCTTCTTTCTGTATGTGTGCATTTATCGATATAAATTGGCCTCTGAGCACTGCTTTTGCTGTTTCCCAGAGGTTTTGATAGAAAGTATTTTCATTCTCATTGCTTTCTAAGAATTTCCTTATTCCCTCCTTGATGTCTTCTATAACCCAGTCTTTTTTCAGGAGGGTATTGTTCAGTTTCCAAGTATTTGATTTCTTTTCCCTAGTTTTTCTGTTATTGATTTCTAGCTTCATTGCCTTGTGGTCTGAGAAGATGCTTTGTAATATTTCGATGTTTTGGATTCTGCAAAGATTTGTTTTATGACCTAATATGTGGTCTATTCTAGAGAATGTTCCATGTGCGCTAGAAAAAAAGGTATACTTTGCAGCAGTTGGGTGGAGAGTTCTGTATCAGTCAATGAGGTCAAGTTGGTTGATTGTTGTAAGTAGGTCTTCCGTGTCTCTATTGAGCTTCTTACTGGATGTCCTGTCCTTCTCCAAAAGTGGTGTGTTGAAGTCTCCTACTATAATTGTGGAGGTGTCTATCTCGCTTTTCAATTCTGTTAAAATTTGATTTATGTATCTTGCAGCCCTGTCATTGGGTGTGTAAATATTTAATATGGTTATGTCTTCCTGATCAATTGTCCCTTTTATCATTATATAGTGTCCTTCTTTATCCTTTGTGGCAGATTTAAGTCTAAAGTCTATTTTGTCAGAAATTAATATTGCTACTCCTCTTCTTTTTTGCTTATTGTTTGCTTGATATATTTTTTTCTATCCTTTGAGTTTTAGTTTGTTTGTGTCTCTAAGTCTAAGGTGTGTCTCTTGTAGGCAGCATATAGATGGATCGTGTTTCTTTATCCAGTCCGTGACTCTCTGTCTCTTTATTGGTGCGTTTAGTCCATTTACATTCAGCATAATTATAGATAAATAAGTTTTTAGTGCTGTCATTTTGATGCCTTTTCATGTGTGTTGTTGGCCATTTCATTTTTCCATATGCTTTTTTGTGCTGAGACATTTTTCTTAGTAGCTTGTGAGATCCTCATTTTCGTAATGTTTAACTTTGTTGAGTCGTTACCTTTTCTTGGCTTTTTTCTTGAGTTATGGAATTGATATTCCTTTTTGTGGTTACCTTATTATTTACCCCTATTTTTCTAAGTAAAAACCTAACTTGTAACCTTCTATATCGCCTTGTATCACTCTCCATCTGGCAGTTCAATGCCTCCTATATTTAGTCCCTGTTTTTGATTATTGTGATCGTTTATCTATTGATTTCCATGATTTCCTGTTATGTGTATTATTTTGTTTATTTATTTATTTTTTAGAATTAGTCTTAATTTGTTTGTTTTTGTGCTTTCCCTATTTGAGTTGCGTTGATATCAGGATGTTCTGTTTTGTGACCTTGTATTGTGCTGGTACCTGATATTATTGGTCATCAGGCCAAACAATCTCCTTTAGCATTTCTTGCAATCTTGGTTTAGTTTTTGCAAATTCTCTAAACTTGTGTTTATCTGTAAATATCTTAATTTCTCCTTCATATTTCAGAGAGAGTTTTGCTGGATATATGATCCTTGGTTGGCAGTGTTTCTCCTTCAGTGCTCTGTATACGTCGTCCCATTCCCTTCTTACCTGCATGGTTTCTGCTAAGTAGTCTGAACTTATTCTTATTGATTCTCCCTTGAAGGAAACCTTTCTTTTCTCCCTGGCTGCTTTTAAAATTTTCTGTTTGTTTGGTTTTGGCAAGTTTGATGATAATATGTCTTGGTGTTTTTCTTTTTGAATCAATCTTAAATGGGGTTCGATGAGCATCTTGAATAGATATCCTTTCATCTTTCATGATGTCAGGGAAGTTTTGTGTCAGGAGTTCTTCAACTATTTTCTCTGTGTTTTCTGTGCCCCCTCCCTGTTCTGGGACTCCAATCACACGCAAGTTATCCTTCTTGATAGAGTCCCACATGATTCTTAGGGTTTCTTCATTTTTTTTAATTCTTTTATCTGATTTTTTTTCAGCTATGTTGGTGTTGATTCCCTGGTCCTCCAGAAGTCCTAGTCTACATTCTAATTGCTCATGTCTGCTCCTCTGACTTTCTATTGCGTTGTCAAATTCTGTAATTTTATTGTTTATCTTTTGGATTTCTACATGCTGTCTCTCTATGGATTCTTGCAACTTATTAATTTTTCCACTATGTTCTTGAATAATCTTTTTGAGTTCTTCAACAGTTTTATCAGTGTGTTCCTTGGCTTTTTCTGCATTTATCCTAATTTCATTTGTGATATCTTTAAGCATTCTGTAAATTAGTTTTTTATATTCTGTATCTGATAATTCCAGGATTGTACCTTCATTTGGGAAAGATTTTGATTCTTTTGTTTGGGGGGTTGGAGAAGCTGTCATGGTCTGTTTCTTTATGTGGTTTGATATGGACTGCTGTCTCCGAGCCATCACTGGGAAACTAGATTTTCCAGGTAATCAGCTAAAAAAAAATGCAGTCAGATCCCTATCTGAATTCTCCCTCTGGCTCCGGGTATTAGGATGTTAATGAAGCCGCCTGGGGAGGGTGGGGGAGGGATCAGAGAGCTAGGAGTGTAGCACCACAGAATATAGAGCTGATCACCGCATTCACGCTCCACCCCCATCCGCCAAAATCCGGGCGGGACGGCTCCCCAGCTGGGACTCTGCTTTCCCAGCTCCGAGACCAGTCACTTCCTCCCGGGGACTTCTCCCTCCGGTGCGTAGCACCGCTCGCGCGAACTGGGTGGGTGTCACCCGCACGACCAGGTGGGCCCGCCCCCTGGGTGAATTCAGGGGAATATAATTGGACCCCGTGCTCACGCCCCACCCGCGCGCACGCCCAAATCCCAGCGGGACAGCTCCCCGGCTGGGACGCTGCTTTCCCCGCTCCGAGACCAGTCACTTCCTCCAGGGGACTTCTCCCTCTGGTGCGCCGCGCCACACGCGCGTGCGGACTGGGTGGGCGTCCTCCCACAGGAACGTGTGGGCCCCGCCCCAGAGTCGCTTTAGGGAAATATAGCTGACCCCCCCCAGCTCGCGCCCCTCCCGCTTCCCGCCAAACTCCCGGCGGGACGACTCCCCAGCTGGGACACTGCTCTCCCCTCTCCAAGATCAGTCACTGCCTCCCGGGTGCTTCTCCCTCCGGCTGCACCGCTACGCCGCCTGCGCCAACCAGCTAGACTTCCTCCCAGGATGGGTTAGGCAGGGAAGGGTTGGGCCCCCCATCTGTGCCTTCTGCCCCCCTGGGCTCTGCCCCAGATCGGGCTCCGAAGGTCACCTGCCTGGTACACTGGCTCCTAGTTCTGAAAACGGTCGCTGTCTGCCCGTATTTGTTCGTTTTCCATCTCTAAGTCTGTGCTTGTTGTTCAGAGTTCGTAGATTGTTATGTATGTGATCGATTCCCTTGTTTTTCCGAGTCTTTGTTGCAAGGGGGATTCGCGGTAGCTTCCACCTAGTCCGCCATCTTGGCCCCACCTCTTCAAGAACATTCTTTAGGAGATAATGTGACTAAATGTCTTTGGAGTTTTCGACAAAGAACCTGCTATGAACTCTCCAAAAATGAGCTTTCGTTTGTTTGTTTTAATGTGTAACACTGTTTTACTAAAGAAGAATTGAAAGACTGGAGAATTATTTTGGGATATACCCCCCCACCAAAAAAAAAAAACCTGTTGCCGTCAAATTGATTCTGGCTCATAGTGACCCTATAGGACAGAGTAGAACTGTCTCATAGGGTTTCCAAGGCGTGGCTGGGGATTCGAACTGCCACACTTTGGTTAACCACAGAGCTCTTAACCATTGCACCACCAGGGCTTCCTGGGATATAAAAGAGATACTAAAAAGACAAACAAGATGTTATATGGGTAGTTCATTAGAAAATCTACTGAGTGGTTATAACGATACCAATAAAAATAACTGCTTGGAGCACCTGTTACAAGAGATCCACCATTTATTTTATTGCTGAGATTTTTTTGCTGATTTAACAGGTTTCTTCAATAAAAGTTGTTTTGAAGCTAATTGATTTAGAGTAGAAATAGCTTCAGTTTCAGGTCTGAGACATACCCACTCCTCACTTATTGACATGGTTAGGTTCCAAAGATCAGGTCATAGGTGAAAATCAGTGTTATATGAAAATGGAGGCTGACTATATCAGGCCACAAAATAGAGGATGACTACATCATTACATAAGTGTCAAATTACATTACGTAACTGACAAAACACTGAGACTCATGGCCTCAACAAGTTGACACATAACTTCGGCCATCACAGCTAGCATTACCCTTGCCTCACACCTCGGTGTCCATTACTGCTAGACGTACATTGTTAATGCACAAAAGAGACAGTAGATTTTTTACTATTGTAAATGCAAAATGTCAGATAACAAGATATTCAATAAATGAAGAGTAGGTGTATCAGCATTCTCTTATATTCTCCAAATATGTGTTGATTGAGCGTTTGTACTTACATAGACCTTTCTGTTTACCCCGAGTAGTATTTGCCACCTATTGTTACATGTTTCTTCTTTTTCTCCCCTTCCTCGCCTCATCCTCTTGCTCCTTCTCCTCCTCTTCTTCCTTTACACCCTCTTGTCTCTCAAGGGCGAGTCTCGTTAAGATGAGGGACAGAGAAGATGTATAGAATTAACGCATGGTGAAAGCAAAACTGGAAACAGGGCCAGTTTCAGATTATGTTAAAAGCTAAGGTCTTTAAACAATTTAAAAATGTGTTTTGCCTTTCATTATGAGCAAGGAGAAGTCTTTGACAGCTTTAAACTTGGTTAATTAAGTACTTTGATCAGTATTGCCAAATATTCTTTGGTCACAGTACAAGGAATGGGCACCTGGCAGAAAGGCTCTGTAGCCTAGTTAGGAGATTATTGTAGTGGTCCAGGAGACTGATGATAGCTTGTTCAGTGGCATGAGTATGATAAATAGAACAAAGTAAAAGGTTCAAAAATATTTCACTTGAAAAATCATAATCATTACTTGTCGACAAACTGGAAATTGGTGAAACATAGAGTCTCATTTAGAATGTTGTGTTTGGTTCTTTTGGAACTCAACTGAGTAGAAAAAGGAATTCACTGTTTTCCCTGGAATACTTACAGTGGAAAGGGCTTTAATATCCCACATTTGAACAGTTCTATGTTGTGGAAATTTTGTTTTATTATTTTTGTTAATTTTGAATTTCTTCTCATTGCAAAACCTCAGGTGAACTATCATAAGACAGCATTGCTGGAACATTATTTGGAAGGCAAAATTAGCACCAACACTTAGTAAAAAATTGGATATGGGGTCAAATTAGAGAACTGTTAAATGGATAAATCTTTGAATTGTGGCTTCCCTAACACAGTGAAAGGCTGAATAAAAAATAAATAGTTTATTTGAAGTAATATTATGTTTTCATATTGATATACATAATAATATCACTTCAAATATTATGTGAAAACATATATTTTCTTTCATCATGATTTCATTGCTGAAAGTGAAGAGGACTTGAAGGACTTATTGATGAAGATCAACGACCACAGCCTTAAATATGGATTACACCTCAATATAAAGAAAATAAAAATCTTCACGACTACCAAGAAGCAACATCAGGATAAATGGAAAAAAAAGACTGAAGTTGTCAAGGATTTCATTTTACTTGGATTCACAATCAACACCCATGGAGGCAGCAGTCGAGAGATCAAAAGATGCATTGCATTGGGTAAATCTGCTGCAAAGGAACTCTTTAAAGTGTTGGAAATCAAAGCTGTCACCTTAGTGCGCCTGACCCAGGCCATGATATTTTCAATAGCATATGCATGCGAAAGCTGGACAATGAATAAAGAAGACCGAAGAAGAGTTGGCAAGTTTGAATTGTGGTGTTGGTGAAGAGTATTGAATATACCATGGGCTGCTAAAAGAAAGAACAAATCTGTCTTGGAAGAAATACAACCAGAATGTTCCTTAGAAGCAAGGATGGCAAGACTGCGTCTTACATTCTTTAGACATCTTTTCAGGAGGGACCAGTCCCTGGAGAAGGACATCATGCTTGGTAAAGTACAGGGGCAGTGGAAAAGAGGAAGACCCTCAACTAGATGGGTTGACACAGTGTTTGCAACAATGGACTCAAGCATAACAACGATTGTGAGCATGGTGTGGGACCCAGCAGTGCTTCGCTCTGTGGTACATAGGGTCACTATGAGTCTGAACTGACTTGATGGCACCTAACAACAACAACAACAACATGCTTTCATGTGAAAGAATTTCCAAAGATATCACTTCAGGGTTGCCTTCATCCCTTCACTCAGTTCTCTCCGGGAAAGGAGGTCTGATTTAACTATTTCATGAGGCTGAGACAAATAAAATGTATTCCTCCAAGCTAGTTTTTCCCCCTAATTTTTTATTTTGAAAAACCCCAGAGATGCAGCAAAATTGAGAGAAGTGTGTAAAGAATGCTCATATACCTAGATTCAACACACACGCATGGTTTGAAGTATAAAAAATCAATCAATTTCTTCAAAATCGCTAATTTCTTCAAAATTAGCCAAATTTTGAAGGAAAATATGTAATTACTAAACAGATTGAGAAAATTTTTTTTTGATATAGTTCAACACCAGTTTCTGGTAAAAAGCAAACAATCTCTTGGCAAATTAAGAATAAAAAGAAACTTAACTCATATTGGTATCTTCAGGACACATCATACCTAAAGAACAAATGGTACACATTTTTCCACTGAATTAAGAAAAAATCTACTGTTTCCACTATCATAATTCCTATATAACAAAAAGAATTAACCGTAGGTATAAAAATTGGAAAGAAATGAGCAAAGCTGCCATTTACTTACAGATGAAGTAATTATATAGAGAGAAAATCCAAAATAATTTCCATAAATTTACTATCAAAATTAATAAGGAAATTTAGGAAGCCGTGGTGGCACAGTCGTTAAGAGCTATGGCTGCTAACCAAAAGTTTTGCAGTTTGAATCCACCAGCCACTCCTTGGTAACCCTGTGGGGCAGTTCTACTCTGTCCTATAAAGTTGCTGAGTATGAATCAACCTGACGGCCGTTTTTTTTTTTTTTTTTTTTTTTGGTTTAATAGACATACACTTAACATACAATAGCAATTTAATCTCCATATACAACCATCCAACAATCAGGATAATCGAAACATAATACTATTTACAAAAAAAAAAAAAAAATACCTAGAAATAAATTGAATTATATGACCAAATGCTACACTGGAAACTACAAAATATTGTGGAGAAAAATGTAAAAAGAGTTTAAAGAATGAAGAACAATACCATGTTTATAGTTTGAAAGATTCAGTATTGTTAAGATACTCATTTTCCTCAAATAAAAATACAGATTTGATGCACTCCCAATAAAAATCTTAGCAGATAATTAGTGAGTGAGCACATATGTAAATCGACAAGCTGATTCTAAAATGTATATGCAAAGACAAAGGGTCTAGAATACCCAATGCTATCTTAAAGGATAAATGTGTAAGACTTACACTATCGGAATTCAAAACTTCTATAAAGATAGAATAATTTAGGCAGTTTCACTGTTACAAAGATGCAAAAATAAACCAATGGAACAGAATCAGAGGTACAAAAATAAACCCACACATATATGCTCATTTAATATTTGACAAACATACCAGTATAAACCAGTCAAAATGGATGATCATTTTGATAAATTTGATTGAAGAACCAGATATCTGCACAGAAAAATAAAATAACCTGAGCTCTGGATCATGGACATGTATTAAACAAACAAAACAAACAAAAACGCACCCATACACAAAAACAAGACTCCACTAAACCATTAACTATATACGTGTGTGTATATGTTATATATGTATAAGTATCTTCATATCCCTGGGTAGAAAAAGACTTCTTCAATAGACCATGAAAAGTGTTAATTCTAAAAGAGTAAATTATTTGGACTTTACTGAAGTTAAGACCTTTGGTACATCAAAGACTACAATTGAGAGTAAAAAGTCAAACTCTAGGTCACAAAATGCTATTCACAAGCTATATAATCAACAAAGGATATATTGTCATATCCAGAGTATAAAAAGACTTCCTACAAAGAAAAAAGACAAAAAGATACTTACCTATTTTTTTTAAATGTTCAACAAGTTGGCAAGAGACTTTATAGAAGAGGCTATACCAATGTAATAAACATAAGAAAAGATGATCAACACCATTACTCCTCTGAGAAATGCAAATTAAAACAAGATACCACTGCACACACACCTGCAAAGGTGTAATCTAAGTCTATCAATATAAGTATTGTTAAGATGTGGGACAACTGATACTGTTAGTCCAGGCTGGTGGAAGTATAAATTGCACAGGCAGTTTGGAAAATTTTGGCAGTATCTATTTTGGTTTATTAAAGTGAAATATAGTCCTACTCTATAATCCATCAATTTCACTTACAGGTACATACATAGGAGAATAAGTGCATGTGGCCACACACACAAAAAAAGATATGTGTAAGAACATATTAATTTTATTCATAGTTGCCCAAAACTATCCACAAACAGGATAAAAACTAAACAAAAATTTTTGTTTAATAAAATACTACACAGCAATGTAGAAACAAACCACTGATACATACAATATCAGAGAAAACGTACAGACCCGAAGTTAAGCAAAAGACGCTGGATATGCTATGATTCCATTTATTGAAATTTTAATCAAGATGATACTAATTAAAGGCAATAGATGCCACAATAGTGGTTACATAGAGGAGCACAAATATTTATTGAGAAGGCTCTAAAGTGAGCCTTCTTGGATTTATGGAAATGTTCTATAGCCTTAACTGGTTATACTAGTACTATTCATTATTTATTATTCAGTTCACTTTATATGTAAATTTATGTATGTTACCACATTAATTACTCAAACCAAAAAACCAAACCCAGTGCCGTCGAGTCAATTCCGACTCATAGCAGCCCTATAGGACAGAGTAGAACTGCTCCACAGAGTTTCCAAGGAGCGCCTGGCAGATTGGAACTGTTGACCCTTTGTTTAGCAGCCATAGCACTTAACCACTACGCCACCAGGGTTTCCACCACATTAATTAGAAAGCTAAAAACAAAAGAGAAACATGGGATACATAAGACTATGGCTGACATAGCAAAATATCAAGTGAAGCTTGGTGATTCTTATGTGATCCTAATTTGGTTTAGGCCTTAGTCATTATTAAGAACAGAGTATGTGGTGTCTTGACTTTTGTTCATTGTTTCAAGTACTGGTAAATAATCCTCCCACTGGCTCTTTGCCACCAAATGAAGACAGAATTGTTTTTGGCATAAGAGAGCCTTCGTCAACTCAAATAATGCAGAAAACATCACTGGAATGCTGCTAGATCTCAATATCAAGTCATTTATGTGCATTTTTTTTTTTTCCAAGAAAGGCAACAGCAAGCATTAGCTCTAAATGAGATTGGTAGTCAGAGAAATATTTGAAATTTTACTTCGTTTTTCAGCTTGTTTGCAAGCCAAGGGATTTTGAGCTAAGATTCATGTGAATACAGAGCTCTGTCATGTGGGGTTCTAATTTCAATGATTGCTGCCAGGCTTAGGTAGGCAGTGCAAAACTTACTACATCAATTTCAATAATTATATTCAGGGGCAAGAGGAACCTGGCAGAATTAATACCTCTAGAGTTGCCTACTATACCAGGTCTCATTTTGGCTACACATTTGTTAACTTTGTAAGCTACAAAATGTTTGAAGGTAATATCAGTTCTTGTGCCTAAAATACTTTGCCTCCAGAAATAAAGGAAGTTCAGTTCCTCAAGTATGACTTGAAATGATCAGACATGTGCTTGGACAGCATAGGTTTAAGAGCTAGGTCTAAATGGTGAAAACAAAACAAAACAAAAAACCTTGTAGCTAGGAAATGTTAGAAGGAGACCTTTGCTTCTCATTTCTCCAGCTTTCAGGTAAATGCCTCCTGATTTCAAGTAAAGGAACCACAATAAGAATAGCATTCATGGACTTCCCACTCTTCTACAGGAGAGGAGAGTGACTTTTTTGTATTTCGAGTGTAATTTGTGATATATTTTCAGGTATGTCTGCTAAAAGAGGTAGATACATCTATAAAACTCAAGGTTTTTGCCAACAGACCCAAGTTATTTCCTACAACCTAGGACTGATCAGCAATAAGCACAAAATTTAAATTTTTGTGGACCTGATTTTTTTGTGTGTATTTATTAGTTGGTTCACAACTCAATGGGTATGAGAAAGATTTTGTTTGATTTTTTTAATTTATTTACTTATTCTCTTAAAACCATAACAGAGGGTATAACTAAAGAAGGAGATATGGAAATCTCAAATGGAGAAGAGAAGCCTTGTATGTAGATGCACATTTTTCAGTAATTACAAAATTAATGTCAATTGACAGGATGCCCTAAGGAGAATGTGCAGAGTGAGAAAAGAGGAGCCTGGGATGATTCCTACTTTCAACGCCATTAAAAGATGAGTTCAATAAAGAGGATGTGGAAGCAATGCTTAAACAGTGAAAAACCAGCATATTATTTTGTCACTGAAGTGAAGGAATGTAACGGTGTCAAGAATAGAATATTCTTGTCTTCAGACAACTGAAAGGTCAAGTAAGATGACTGAGAAAATTGTTATGTATAGGAGTGTGAAGTTCATTGGTATATTAGTGAGTGCTAGTCCTAGAGAATGTTCTTGTTAGGCACTGGATAAAATGTTTTGAGAAACGAGCGAAGATGAAGTGATATAAATGGCTAGCATAGACAATTCTCTTAAGAAGTGTGACTGTAACAGGGAGGAAAGAGCAAGAATATTTCCTGCTGTGAAATATGGTTTTAAGGGACTGCAATTTTTTTCTTTAGTGAAGGGACATGGACATTGTTTAATAACCAATGGATAAGATTCAACAGAAATCATTGAACATATAAAATAATAAAAAGGCTAATTTATGTCTTAAGTACACTTTTAAGCTCAAACTCCTCAGTACTTTAAAGCAAGTCTTATCAATGTTTCATCACAGAAAACAAAAAGAATCATGTACCAGACATTTTCAAGTCTTTCTAAAATAACAAAAATTCATCTCATTTATGAAAAAGAAAATTAAAGTCTTGAAAAAAGAAACAGCCTCTTGTTACGTCCTATAGAGTCAGTTTCGAGTCACATCGACCCTATGTATCACAGAACGAAAGGCTGCCTGGTCCTGCACCATGCCCACAATCACTGTCATGCCTGAGCCCACTGTTGCAGCCGCTGTATCAATCCATCTTGTCGAAGGTCATCTTCTTCATTGACCCTGTACTTTACCAAGCACCATGTCCTTCTCTAGGGAGTGATCCCTGCTGACAACATATACAAGTATGTAAGATGTAGTCTCACCATTCTTGCTTCAAAGGAGCTTCCTGATTGTACTTCTTCCAAGACAGATTTGTTTTGTTCTTCTGGCAGTCCATGGTATATTCAATAGTCAAAGGCATCGACTCTTCTTTGGTCTTCGTTATTCATTGTCCAGTTTTTGTGTGCATATGATGTGATTGAAAATATCATGGCTTGGGTCAGGTGCACCTTAGCCTTCAAGGTGACATCTTTATTCTATAACACTTTAAAGAGGTCTTTTGCAGCAGATTTGCTCAATGCAATGCATCTTTTGATTTCTGGACTGCTGATTTCATGGGTGTAGATTGTGGATGCAAGTAAAATGAAATTCTTGACAGCTTCAATCTTTTCTGCATTTATCATATTTTGCTTATTGGTCTACTTGTGAAGATTTTTGTATTCTGTATGTTGAGGTGCAATCCCTACTGAAGGCTGTGGTCTTATCAGTATGTGTGTTAAGTCCTCTTCACTTTCAGCAAGCAAGGTGGTGTCATCTGCATAACGCAGGTTGTTAATGAGTCTTCTTCCAATCCTGACGCCCCATTCTTCTTCATATAGTCCAGCATCTTGGATTATTTGCTCAGCATACAGATTGAATAGGTATGCTGAAAGGATACAACCCTGATGCACACCTTTCCTGATTTTAAAACACACGGTATCCCCTTGTTCTGTTTGAACGACTGCCTCTTGGTTCATGTACACATTTCTCACGAGCACATTTAAGTGTTCTGGAATTCTCATTCTTCCCAACGTTATCCATAATTTGTTTTGATCCACACAGTCGAATACCTTTGCATAGTAAATAAAACACAGGTAAACCTCTTTCTGGTATTCTCTGCTTTCAGCCAGGATTCATCTGACATCAGCAATGATATCCCTGGCTCCACATACTCTTCTGAATCTGGCCTGAATTTCTGCTAGTTCCTTGTCAATATACTGCTGCAGCCACTTTTGAATGATCTTCAGCAAAATAATTCCTCCATTCAGTTGGATCACCTCTTTTGGGAATAGGCATAAATATGGATCTCTTCCAGTCAGTTGGCCAGGTAGCTGTCCTCCAAATTTCATGGCATAGATGAGTGAGCACTTCCAGCACTGCATCCGTTTGTTGAAACATCTCAATTGGTGCTCTGTCAATCCCTGGAGCCTTGTTTTTCTCCAATGCCTTCAGTACAGCTTGGACTTCTTCCTTCAGTCCCATTGGTTCCTGATCACACGCTACCCCCTGAAATAGTTGAAAGTCAGCCAGTTCTTTTTGGTGTAATGACTTTGTGTATTCCTTCCATCTTCTTTTGATGCTTTCTGCATCATTTAATACTTTCCCTTATAGAATCCTTCACTATTACAACTCGAGACTTGAATATTTTCTTCAGTTCTTTCAGCTTGAGAAATGCCGAGAGTGTTCATTCCTTTTGATTTTCTCCAGCTCTTTGTATATGTCATTATAATACTTTACTTTGTCTTCTCCAGCCACCTTTTGAAATCTTCCGTTCAGTTCTTTTACTTCATCATTTCTTCCTTTTGCTTAGCTGCTCAATGTTCAAGAGAAAGTTTCAGAGTCTCTTCTGACACCCACTTTGATCTTTTCTTTCTTTTCTGTCTTTTTAATGACCTCTTTTTTCTTCACATATGATGTCCTTGATGTCATCTCACAACTCGTCTGGTCTTTGGTCATTAGGGTTCAATGCATCAAATGTATTCTTGAGATGGTTTCTAAGTTCAGGTGTGATATTCTCAAGGTCATACTTTGGCTCTCGTGGACTTGTTCCAGTTTATTTCAGTTTCAACTAGAACATGCATATGTGCAATTGATGATCTGTTCTGCAGTCAGCCTCTGGCCTTGTTCTGTCTGATGATATCGAGCTTTTCCATAGTTTCTTTCTACAAATATAGTCGATTTGATTCCTGTGTTTTCCATCTGGTGAGGTCCATCTGTATAAAAAAAAAAAATTTCTGTATAGTCACCATTTATTCTGGTGAAAAAAAAAAAAGGGTATTTGCAATGAGGAAGTCATTGGTCCTGCCAAATTCTATCATGGGATCTCCGGCATCATTTCTATCACCAAGGCCATATTTTCTAACTACCAAACCTTCTTTATATCCAGCTTTCCCATTCCAATCACAATAGTTATCAATGCATCCTGATTGCATGTTCAATCAGTTTCAGACTGCAGATGTTGGTAAAAAAATCTTCACTTTGTCTTTGGTTGGTGCTTAAATTTCAATAATAGTCATCTTAACTGGTCTTCCTTGTAGGTGTATGGATATTATCCTATCACTGACAGCATTGAACTTTCAGTATAGATCTTGAAATTTTCTTTTTGATGATGAATGCAAGGTCATTCCTCTTCAAGTTGTCATTCCCAGCATAGTAGACCATATGATTGTCCAATTCAAAATGGCCAATACCAGTCCATTTACAGCTCACTAATGCCTTTTTTTTTTTTTAATGCCTAGGACATCAGTGTTTATGTGTTCCATTTCATTTTTGACTATTTCCATTTTTCCTAGATTTGTACTTGGTACATTCCATGTTCTGATTATTAATGGATGTTTGCAGTTATTTCTTCCCATTTTTAGTCATGCCACATCAGGAAATGAAGGTCCCTATAGCTTGACTCATCCATGTCATTAAGGTCGACTCTACTTTGAGGAGGCATCTCTTCCCCAGTCCTCTTTTTTTTTTTTTTTTTTTTATAATAACTTTTATTAAGCTTCAAGTGAACGTTTACAAATCCAATCAGTCTGTCACATATAAGTTTACATACATCTCACTCCCTACTCCCACTTACTCTCCCCGTCTTGAGTCAGCCCTTTCAGTCTCTCCTTTCTTGACAATTTTGCCGGCTTCCCTCTCTCTCTATCCTCCCATCCCCCCTCCAGACAAGAGTTGCCAACACAATCTCAAGTGTACACCTGATATAATTAGCTCACTCTTCATCAGCGTCTCTCTCCCACCCGCTGACCAGTCCCTTTCATGTCTGATGAGTTGTCTTCAGGGATGGTTCCTGTCCTGTGTCAACAGGAGGTCTGGAGAGCATGACCGCCGGGATTCCTCCAGTCTCAGTCAGACCATTAAGTTTGGTCTTCTTATGAGAATTTGGGGTCTGCATCCCACTGCTCTCCTGCTCCCTCAGGGGTCCTCTGCTGAGCTCCCTGTCAGGGCAGTCATCGATTGTGGCCGGGCACCAACTAGTTCTTCTGGTCTCAGGATGATGTAGGTCTCTGGTTCATGTGGCCCTTTCTGTCTCTTGGGCTCTTAGTTGTCATGTGGACTTGGTGTTCTTCATTTTCCTTTGCTCCAGGTGGGTTGAGACCAATTGCTGCATCTTAGATGGCTGCTTGTTAGCATTTAAGACCCCAGACGCCACATTTCAAAGTGGGATGCAGAATGATTTCATAATAGAATTATTTTGCCAATTGACTTAGAAGTCCCCGCAAACCATGTTCCCCAGACCCCCGCGCTTGCTCCGCTGAGCTTTGAAGCATTCATTTTATCCCGGAAACTTCTTTGCTTTTGGTCCAGTCCAATTGAGCTGACCTTCCATGTATTGAGTGTTGTCTTTCCCTTCACCTAAAGCAGTTCTTATCTACTGATTAATCAATAAAAAAACCCTCTCCCACCCTCCCTCCCTCCCCCCCTCGTAACCACAAAAGTATGTGTTCTTCTCAGGTTTACTATTTCTCAAGATCTTATAATAGTGGTCTTATACAGTATTTGTCCTTTTGCCTCTGACTCATTTCGCTCAGCATAATGCCTTCCAGGTTCCTCCATGTTATGAAATGTTTCAGAGATTCGTCACTGTTCTTTATCGATGCGTAGTATTCCATTGTGTGAATATACCACAATTTATTTACCCATTCATCCGTTGATGGACACCTTGGTTGCTTCCAAATTTTTGCTATTGTAAACAGAGCTGCAATAAACATGGGTGTGCATATATCTGTTTGTATGAAGGCTCTTGTATCTCTAGGGTATATTCCGAGGAGTGGGATTTCTGGGTTGTATGGTAGTTCTATTTCTAACTGTTTAAGATAACGCCAGATAGATTTCCAAAGTGGTTGTACCATTTTACATTCCCACCAGCAGTGTATGAGAGTTCCAATCTCTCCGCAGCCTCTCCAACATTTATTATTTTGTGTTTTTTGGATTAATGCCAGCCTTGCTGGTGTGAGATGGAATCTCATCGTAGTTTTAATTTGCATTTCTCTAATGGCTAATGATCGAGAGCATTTTCTCATGTATCTGTTGGCTGCCTGAATATCTTCTTTAGAGAAATGTGTGTTCATATCCTTTGCCCACTTCTTGATTGGGTTGTTTGTCTTTTTGTGGTTGAGTTTTGACAGAATCATGTAGATTTTAGAGATCAGGCGCTGGTCGGAGATGTCATAGCTGAAAATTCTTTCCCAATCTGTAGGTGGTCTTTTTACTCTTTTGGTGAAGTCTTTAGATGAGCATAGGTGTTTGATTTTTAGGAGCTCCCAGTTATCGGGTTTCTCTTCATCATTTTTGGTAATGTTTTGTATTCTGTTTATACCTTGTATTAGGGCTCCTAGGGTTGTCCCAATTTTTTCTTCCATGATCTTTATCGTTTTAGTCTTTATGTTTAGGTCTTTGATCCACTTGGAGTTAGTTTTTGTGCATGGTGTGAGGTATGGGTCCTGTTTCATTTTTTTGCAAATGGATATCCAGTTATGCCAGCACCATTTGTTAAAAAGGCTGTCTTTTCCCCAGTTAATTGACACTGGTCCTTTGTCAAATATCAGCTGCTCATACGTGGATGGATCTATGTCTGGGTTCTCAATTCTGTTCCATTGGTCTATGTGTCTGTTGTTGTACCAATACCAGGCTGTTTTGACTACTGTGGCTGTATAATAGGTTCTGAAGTCAGGTAAGGTGAGGCCTCCCACTTTCTTCTTCTTTTTCAGTAGTGCTTTGCTTATCTGGGGCTTTTTTCCCTTCCATATGAAATTGGTGATTTGTTTCTCTATCCCCTTAAAATATGACATTGGAATTTGGATCGGAAGTGCGTTAAATGTATAGATGGCTTTTGGTAGAATAGACATTTTTACTATGTTAAGTCTTCCTATCCATGAGCAAGGTATGTTTTTCCACTTAAGTATGTCCTTTTGAATTTCTTGTAGTAGAGCTTTGTAGTTTTCTTTGTATAGGTCTTTTACATCCTTGGTAAGATTTATTCCTAAGTATCTTATCTTCTTGGGGGCTACCGTGAATGGTATTGATTTGGTTATTTCCTCTTCGGTGTTCTTTTTGTTGATGTAGAGGAATCCAAGTGATTTTTGTATGTTTATTTTATAACCTGAGACTCTGCCAAACTCTTCTATTAGTTTCAGTAGTTTTCTGGAGGATTCCTTAGGGTTTTCTGTGTATATAATCATGTCATCTGCAAATAGTGATAACTTTACTTCTTCCTTGCCAATCCGGATACCTTTTATTTCTTTGTCTAGCCTGATTGCCCTGGCTAAGACTTCCAACACGATGTTGAATAAGAGCGGTGATAAAGGGCATCCTTGTCTGGTTCCCGTTCTCAAGGGAAATGCTTTCAGGTTCTCTCCATTTAGAGTGATATTGGCTGTTGGCTTTGCATAGATGCCCTTTATTATGTTGAGGAATTTTCCTTCAATTCCTATTTTGGTAAGAGTTTTTATCATAAATGGGTGTTGGACTTTGTCAAATGCCTTTTCTGCATCAATTGATAAGATCATGTGGTTTTTGTCTTTTGTTTTATTTATGTGATGGATTACATTAATGGTTTTTCTGATATTAAACCAGCCTTGCATACCTGGTATAAATCCCACTTGATCAGGGTGAATTATTTTTTTGATGTGTTGTTGGATTCTATTGGCTAGAATTTTGTTGAGGATTTTTGCATCAATGTTCATGAGGGATATAGGTCTATAATTTTCTTTTTTTGTAATGTCTTTACCTGGTTTTGGTATCAGGGAGATGGTGGCTTCATAGAATGAGTTGGGTAGTATTCCGTCATTTTCTATGCTTTGGAATACCTTTACTAGTAGTGGTGTTAACTCTTCTCTGAAAATTTGGTAGAACTCTGCAGTGAAGCCGTCCGGGCCAGGACTTTTTTTTGTTGGGAGTTTTTTGATTACCGTTTCAATCTCTTTTTTTGTTATGGGTCTATTTAGTTGTTCTGCTTCTGAATGTGTTAGTTTAGGTAGGTAGTGTTTTTCAAGGAATTCATCCATTTCTTCTAGGTTTTCAAATTTGTTAGAGTACAATTTTTCATAATAATCTGAAATGATTCTTTTAATTTCATTTGGTTCTGTTGTGATGTGGTCCTTCTCATTTCTTATTCGGGTTATTTGTTTCCTTTCCTGTATTTCTTTAGTCAGTCTAGCCAATGGTTTATCAATTTTGTTAATTTTTTCAAAGAACCAGCTTTTGGCTTTGTTAATTCTTTCAATTGTTTTTCTGTTCTCTAATTCATTTAGTTCAGCTCTAATTTTTATTATTTGTTTTCTTCTGGTGCCTGATGGATTCTTTTGTTGCTCACTTTCTATTTGTTCAAGTTGTAGGGACAGTTCTCTGATTTTGGCTCTTTCTTCTTTTTGTATGTGTGCATTTATTGATATAAATTGACCTCTGAGCACTGCTTTTGCTGTGTCCCAGAGGTTTTGATAGGAAGTATTTTCATTCTCGTTGCTGTCTATGAATTTCCTTATTCCCTCCTTGATGTCTTCTATAACCCAGTCTTTTTTCAGGAGGGTATTGTTCATTTTCCAAGTATTTGATTTCTTTTCCCTCGTTCTTCTGTTATTGATCTCTAGTTTTATTGCCTTGTGGTCTGAGAAGATGCTTTGTAATATTTCGATGTTTTGGACTCTGCAAAGGTTTGTTTTATGACCTAATATGTGGTCTATTCTAGAGAATGTTCCATGTGCGCTAGAAAAAAAAGTATATTTTGCAGCAGTTGGGTGGAGAGTTCTGTATAAGTCAATGAGGTCAAGTTGGTTGATTGTTGTAATTAGATCTTCCGTGTCTCTGTTGAGCTTCTTACTGGATGTCCTGTCCTTCTCCGAAAGGGGTGTGTTGAAGTCTCCTACTATAATTGTGGAGGTATCTATCTCGCTTTTCAGTTCTGTTAAAATTTGATTTATATATCTTGCAGCCCTGTCATTGGGTGCGTAAATATTTAATATGGTTATGTCTTCCTGATCAATTGTCCCTTTTATCATTATATAGTGTCCTTCTTTATCCTTTGTGGTGGATTTAAGTCTAAAGTCTATTTTGTCAGAAATTAATATTGCTACTCCTCTTCTTTTTTGCTTATTGTTTGCTTGATATACTTTTTTCCATCCTTTGAGTTTTAGTTTGTTTGTGTCTCTAAGTCTAAGGTGTGTCTCTTGTAGGCAGCATATAGATGGATCGTGTTTCTTTATCCAGTCTGTGACTCTCTGTCTCTTTATTGGTGCATTTAGTCCATTTACATTCAGGGTAATTATAGATAAATAAGTTTTTAGTGCTGTCATTTTGATGCCTTTTTATGTGTGTTGTTGACAATTTCATTTTTCCACATACTTTTTTGTGCTGAGGCGTTTTTCTTAGTAAATTGTGAGATCCTCACTTTCATAGTGTTTGACTTTATGTTAGTTGAGTCGTTACGTTTTTCTTGGTTTTTGTCTTGAGTTATAGAGTTGTTATACCTTTTTGTGGTTACCTCATTATATACCCCTATTTTTCTAAGTAAAAACCTAACTTGTATTGTTCTATATCGCCTTGTATCACTCTCCATATGGCAGTTCAATGCCTCCTGTATTTAGTCCCTCTTTTTGATTATTGTGATCTTTTACCTATTGACTTCCATGATTCCCTGTTATGTGTATTTTTTTTTAATTAATCTTAATTTGTTTGTTTTTGTGATTTCCCTATTTGAGTTGATATCAGGACGTTCTGTTTTGTGACCTTGTGTTGTGCTGATATCTGATATTATTGGTTCTCTGACCAAACAATATCCTTTAGTATTTCTTGTAGCTTTGGTTTGGTTTTTGCAAATTCTCTAAACTTGTGTTTGTCTGTAAATATCTTAATTTCGCCTTCATATTTCAGAGAGAGTTTTGCTGGATATATGATCCTTGGTTGGCAGTTCTTCTCCTTCAGTGTTCTGTATATGTCGTCCCATTCCCTTCTTGCCTGCATGGTTTCTGCTGAGTAGTCAGAACATATTCTTATTGATTCTCCCTTGAAGGAAACCTTTCTTTTCTCCCTGGCTGCTTTTAAAATTTTCTGTTTATCTTTGGTTTTGGTGAGTTTGATGATAATATGTCTTGGTGTTTTTCTTTTTGGATCAATCTTAAATGGGGTTCGATGAGCATCTTGGATAGATATCCTTTCGTCTTTCATGATGTCAGGGAAGTTTTCTGTCAGAAGTTCTTCAACTATTTTCTCTGTGTTTTCTGTCCCCCCTCCCTGTTCTGGGACTCCAATCACCCGCAGGTTATCCTTCTTGATAGAGTCCCACATAATTCTTAGGGTTTCTTCATTTTTTTTAATTCTTTTATCTGATTTTTTTTCAGCTATGTTGGTGTTGATTCCCTGGTCCTCCAGATGTCCCAGTCTGCATTCTAATTGCTCGAGTCTGCTCCTCTGACTTCCTAGTGTGTTGTCTAATTCTGTTATTTTATTGTTAATCTTTTGGATTTCTACATGTTGTCTCTCTATGGATTCTTGCAACTTATTAATTTTTCCAGTATGTTCTTGAATAATCTTTTTGAGTTCTTCAACAGTTTTATCAGTGTGTTCCTTGGCTTTTTCTGCAGATATCCTAATTTCATTTGTGATATCATTAAGCATTCTGTAAATTAGTTTTTTATATTCTGTATCTGATAATTCCAAAATTGTATCTTCATTTGGGAAAGATTTTGATTCTTTTGTTTGGGGAGTTGGAGAAGCTGTCACGGTCTGCTTCTTTAAGTGGTTTGATATGGATTGTTGTCTCCGAGCCATCACTGGGAAACTAGTTTTTCCAGAAAATCCGCTGCGTGCAGTCCAAATCCCTGTGGGACGGTTCCCCGGCTCGGGTGCTGCTCTTTCTGCTCCAAGATCAGTCACTGCCTCCCGGGGACTTCTCCTAACGGCTGCGTCCCACGCCGCCCGTGGAACCGGCTAGTCCCCCTCCCGGGGTTAGTTCAGGGGGGTGGAGCAGGTCTCTGTGCTTGTGCCGTACCTGACTGGTATGCTGGCTCCAGGCTCTGGAAACAATCGCTGCTTCCCCGTATTAGTTCGTTCTCCGTCTCTAAATCTGTGTTTGTTGTTCAGGGTTCGTAGATTGTTATGTATGTGATCGATTCACTTGTTTTTCCGTGTCTTTGTTGTAAGAGGGATCCGAGGTAGCGTCTGCCTAGTCCGCCATCTTGGCTCCGCCTCCCCCAGTCCTCTTTTGAGTGCATTCCAGCATAGGGGGTTCATCTTCTGGCACTATATCAGACAATATTCTGCTGTTGTTCATAAGGATTTCACTGATTAAATCTTTTCAAAAGTAGACTGCCAGGTCCTTTTTTGTAGTGTTTCTTCATCTGGAATCTCAGCTGAACCCTGTCAGCTGTGGGTGACCCTGCTGGTATCTGAATACTGGTGGCACAGCTTCCAGCATCACAGCAACATGAAAACCCCAGTATGACAAACTGACAGATACCTGGGGGAACAGCCTCCTGGGTCTACTAAAATTCAGCAGTGTCAGTACTTTCAGCCCTGGCTTTACACTCAGGTAGACTTGGAGTTTATTCCTTATAGTACTAAGTAGCATCTGTGGCGGTGCCTTGGTTAAAAGTTTGACTGCTAACTACAAGACTGGCAATTTGAATCCACCAACCGCTCCTTGGAAACCCTCTGGGGTAGTTCTACTCTTTTTTATAGGGCTGGTATGAGTCACAATTGACTCGACGGCAAAGGATTGTTTTGGGGGCTTTTTGGCACTATGTAGCTATGTGACTTTGTTTTCTCTGTTCTGTGGCTTTGGGTTCTCTACATGTTTATGTTTGATACCAGTGAGATTAAACACTTCACACTGAAAATGTTTACTTATTGCTTACACTCTTTGTCCATTTTTTTTTAATCTCCTTTTAAAAAAAAAGCACAGTCATATTTCCATATAACATTTTCTGTTATATCTTACTAGGTAATATTACCTTTTTAAAAACCATGTCTGATAAACTATGTACATATACCTCTATTACCTATTATGATTTTAGTACAGTGTTACATTTATAAAAACATTTTCATTCCAAAGAATCCTTTACTTATACTTGCAATTCAACAATTAAATTTATTTTGGCATTGATCTCATCATTATTTTGCCAGATATTGGTGATCTGAAAATTCTGGTGTTTACTTAGCTTAGGAAAATATTAATTTATAATGTTTTTGATATATGCATCTTATTAGATCATAAAAATGAAAAGGATAACTCTAAAATATGTGTAATGAAAAAATAATGAGAATAGAGAGATTGTCTTGTGCTCAAAACCCAGCTTGAGTAAAAGAACATTGCTATCATCTCTGAAGGCTCTGTGTGCTCCTTTAGATCCTATCTTAATCCTTCTGCCCTCAAAAGTATTCACTATCCAGAATTTTGTTCATAAAATTCCCTTACTCCTCTTGATAATTTTCAATCTATGTTTGAAAACCACACGGAGCACTTTCTACTCTGACGCATGTGGGGTCCATATGAGTAGAAGTAGACTCAAAGGTTGGTTTTTTGAATCCCTAAGCACGTTTACTTTTGTCTGATTTGATAAAATTGGGTTTTATTACATTTTTGTACCTTTTGGTTTTTACACGTCAATATTACTGAGATTCAGCTATGAAAATCTATGTGTGTATATATATATACAGACACACTGATGAGTATATTACAATGTATTGATTCATTGATTATCAACGAACATTGATAGAAATTTGGATTGCTCCTTCTTTTTTTTTTTTTTTTACTGTTACAAAGAGTCTTGTATTGAGTATGTATAACATATTTTCTAAGATATATACCTAGGAGTAAATTGGTAGGTCAGATTCCTCAACTTCATTAGATAATGGCAATTTTTTTTTCCCCAAAATCTGCCCACTCACATTTCTATCAATGGTGTTTTATGAAATAGAGACGTACAGACAATTCTTTCAAGGACTACTTCTGCAAAAATTGCAGCAAAGTTTATGTCATCAGCTGACAGAAAAAACAAATTTTTGACAAAGTTTTTTTCTTTTTATTTTTTCATGATAAGGAAAATAAAACCATAAGCAGATGCAAATAATTTTCTAGAGTTCTAAAAATGATAATGAAAGACTAAGAGTAAAAGAATGGCTGGTCGCTGTCTTGTAGATGAAAGGGTTATTATTTAGTGTGAAAGTGAACACTGGACAATGAAAAAGCAAGAAAAAGAATTGATGTGTTCAGATTTCGGTGTTGGTGAAGAACGCTGAATATATCGTGTACTGCCAGAAGAACAAGCAAATCAGTCTTAGCAGGAATACAACTGGAATGTACCTTAGAAATGAAGATAGTAAGACTTCAGCTCACTTACTTTGGACAACTCATGAGGAAAGGTTTAATTGCTAGAAAAGGATATCATGTTTGGTAAAGTAGATGGTCAGCAAAAACAAGAGAAATTCTCAATGAAATGGATTGGCACAATAACTACAACAACGGATTCAAACTTATCAATGGTCATGAGTCAGTGCCAACTCAACAGCAACTAAAAACAACAATGTATAAATAGAATCAGGCAGTATGTAACTTTTTGAGATCGACACAGTGGCTGCAACAATGGGCTCAAGCATAATAATGATTGTGAGGATGGAGCAAGACTGGGCAATGTTTCGTTCTGTTGTGTACAGAGTCGCTATGAGTAAGAACTACCTCTACGACACTTAACAATAATGGCATTGTTTATCCTTTTCAATATTCTTTGATTACTGATCTTATTTTCTTCCCTCTACTTTCTTTTGGTTTATTTGTTCTTCCTTTTATTGTTTGTTGAAGTTGGAAATTATTTACTTGAGACCTTTCCTTTTTTCTAAAGTTTGCATTAAAAAATTATAAATTTTCCTTTCAACATTGCTTTAGTTGCATCACACAGATATAGATATGTTGGTATTTTCAATCTTATTCAACTTAAGTAATGCTTTATTTCCTTTTAGAATTTGGCTTTAACTCATGGATTATTTAGAACTGTGTTGTTTAATTTCCAAATATTTAGAGATATTCCTTTTGTCTTTGTTATTGATCTCTGCTTAGATTTCACTCAAAACATAAAATACATTCTGCATGATTCTATTTTTTTTAAACGTATTGAAGTTTATATTATAGCCCAGGATATTAACTTAATTGGTATATAGTCCGCTGGGGATACTGTCCTTGGATGGAGTGTTCTGTATGTGTCATTTAGATCCTGTTGGTTGATTGTGTTGTTCAAATCTTCTATACCCTTGTTTATTTTCCATTTAATATTTCTATTAGTTACTGAGCATAAGGTGTTGAAGTCCTTAAATATAATTATAGATTTGTCTATTTCTCTTTCCCACTCTATCAGCTTTTGCTTTATATATTTTGAAGCTCTGTTGTTTGTTGTTTGACCATTTAGGATAATTATTCTTTCCTTGTGTATTGATCCTTTTATGATTATATAATGCCTTTCTTTGTGGCTAGCTATATTTTATCTGAAGTCTACTTTATCTTATCGTCTTAGTCTGTGTTCTCTAGAGAAGCAAAACCAGTAATGCGTATAAATATATATATAAAATAGATTTATATTAAGAAAACAGCTCACACAATTGTAGGCATTGGAACTTCTCAAGTCCTTTGATCAGGACAGAGTCCTTTCACAATTCATGGAGCCACAGAAGCTGGTAAATCCAAGATGAGCAGGTTGGAGAGCAGGGATCCTGCTCACAGGTTGTGACAGTGGAGGAATCCCCAAGGTCAGAAGGCAAGACTACAAGTTTTCTCCTTAGGCAGCTGCAGGGGCTGGTGAACCCAAGATAGGCAGATCAGGAAGCAGGACTCTTGCTTGCAGGCTATGAAGATCAGCGAATCCCAAGATGGACAGGTAAGCTGCTAGCTCGAGTCACAAGAACCAGAGGTCAGACAAGAGACACCTGCTGGATCCAGAACAAGCCAACAACCTTTGCAAGGTGAGCAGGAAAAGGATGTCGATGGTGGAAGGTGGAGAGATGAAGGCTGAGGGGGCAGTGAGCCTCCACAGGCCCCATCCCTGCCAGTGCCACTCAGCAGATTCCATCATGGGTGTGATCACATATCAAATTGCAACAGGAAAGTGATCACAACATTATACAACTGCCAAAACACTGAGAATCATGGCCCAGCCAAGTTGACACACAATCTTAGCCATCACACTTATATTAATCTATCTACTTCTGTATTTATTTTTAAATTAATACTTGCCTGGTATGTCATATTCTAATTTTTAAGTACAGTCTACATATTCAATAGGATTTAAAGCAAGCTCCATGAACTTGTTTTATGTTATTTTTGATATCCATTCTTCTAATCTCTGCCTTCAAACTGGCATATTTAAATCCTTTACATTTAACACAACTTTTGATATGTCAGGGCTTAAGTCTGCCATTTATTTTATATATATATGTATTTTTTTTTTCCTGTTACCCTTTTATTGTTTTTCTATGGGTTACTTGTACTTGAACATGTTTTATGATCCCATTTTGTTATATTTAGAGAGTGCTTGAGTGTATTGCTTTATGTAGTGTTCTTAATAGATGATCTAGGCATATGTAATTTAACACAATCTAATGGCATCAACATTTACCACTTTGAGTAAATTGTGAAAACCTTACTTCCATTTGGAAATCCTGGTGGTGTAGTGGTTAAGAGCTATGGCTGCTAACCAAAAGGTTGGCAGTTCAAATCCACCAAGCCCTCCTTGGAAACTGTATGGGGCAGCTCTACTCTGTCCTGTAGGGTTGCTATGAGTTCAAATTGACACGATGGCAATGGGTTTGTTTTCTGTTTTTCTTTTACTTCCATTTAAGTCCTTTAATTTTCCATGTTTTTTCAATATTATTATCTTGTGAAACAGATTTTTTTTAATTTAAATCATTTAGAAAACTCATAAGAAGGATATTCTATTGTGTTTATCCATATTTATGCTTTTTCTATTTTTTTTTCTTTCCTAATTGCCCACGTTTCCTTCTTTGCTCTCTTCCTTTCCATTTGAAGGAATTCTTTAGTAATTCTTTAAGAACTTCTTTTAGTCATTATGGTGGTGACAAATTCTTTTAGTTTTCCTTCTTTTAAGGATGCTTTTTTCTTTCTTCTCTTTATTTGGGTTTCTAATCATTTGAATCTATGATTTGTTGTTATTGTCTTACAGATCTCAAAGGCTCTCTTCTTCATTCTCTCTATTGTTCAGATTAGATTGATTCTATTAATCTTTTCTCAAGTTCACTGACTATCCTCTCCAATTTATTTGTCACTCCATCCAGTGTAATAAACAAAGTATTTACTTTGTTTATTACATTTTTCCCTTTTCCATTTTTTTTACAACAGTTTTCAAGGGTAATTATTTTTTAATTTCCATTTGCTTGTTTTTTTACAACTTTTAATTCCCTCCTAAAATTTCTATTTTTTCATTTGTTTCCAAAGGTTTTTAATAGCTTGTTGATGCATTGTTATGATTCAAATCAAAAACCCATTGCAGTTGTGTTGATTCAAACTAATAGCTGTTTTAAAATATCTTTCAGATAATTTCAGTATCTTAGCCATTTCCCTAATGACATTGGTTCATTATCTTTACTCATTCTCAGCTTTTTATCTTCTGGATATATTGTATATAACTCTGGACTTCTTCAATCTTGTATCCATGTCTCATAATATTGACATAAATTTCCTATCTCTTTTCCTTTTTCTATTTATGGCATAGTTCTTGGACTTTATCTTTCATATTAACAACTGTTCCATATATTAGTCCAGTGTTTGATGTTATTTTATTTATTATGATTGTATTTTAACTATACAAAATATCTTTTACTCTGGTTGACTATTTTCCATAGCAGCCTAAGTGTATGTTATATATTATGTAATTACATACCCAAATAGTAATTAACATTATTTTTTTTTGTATTTCAAGAAACTACATTAGCTGTACTATTTTAATTAACAATTTATTTATAAATAAACTCTGGATTAACAATACTATTTTATCATTTATTTATTTTGTTAGTTTTTCCTGCTGTTACTACCTTATGTCTAATGACTTTGGCTATGCATTCATATTGACAAATGAAAGAAGGTACTGGTAAACAGAGGGTTTTTGTTGTTGTTGTTTGTTTATTTCTATCTTTTATGTTGTTCTGTTTCTCCAGTAGGCCTCTCCTTTGAATGCGAACACTGACAGCAGATTTCTATAAGTTGGCAGATGCCTCTTTGGGGAGCACTAGCAAAACAGAAAGTAAATGCTTATGTTAAAAGAGTGTTTAATCTAGGAGAGGGAGAACGAATCACTTTAATATAGTTCACACTTTCTGTATAATCATCTTTCTTCATGTGAAACCTATTAGCTCATGTTTTCATTTGCTTTTTGCTCAAGCTGAAAAGTACTCTTTCTCAGTAGTTCTCAGGTAGAGTGATCTTCTTGTTGTATGTCCCTCTACAATTTCTAATCTCCCTCATGCCAACTGGTTATTGCTTGTATCTATTTTCAATCAGACCTTAAATTATCTGTGACAAAGAAAATAGTCGAGAAACCATTGTATTACCAAAGAAAAAACAAATCTATTGCTATGCCATTTTTTTTTTTTTTGCTCTTATTGGCATAATATCTGAGTTATGTGTCCCTCCTATAATTGGAATATGTCCGTCCTATATTTGGAATTATATCCCTTTTGAAAATACTGTTTTGGTGAGGACTCCCATTTTGTATAGCCTGTGAGAAAACACCATGGCAAATATCTGATGCTCTTCATAAAATTAATAATTCCTGCATCAAAGGTTTATATGACTCAGCTCAGGAGAGCAGGAGAGTGTTCTTACATCTGATGTTTGTCATGAAGTCAATAACTCCTGTGTCACGGGTTTACATGACTAAGTTCAGGGGACCAGGAGATTTTTCTTACATTTAATCTCTATATTCTTGTATTCAACAATGGATTATTCAGTGGCAATCATCTGAATATACCTGAATCCATTTTAGCATGATTGGAGGTAGACTGTCAGACATATATGCTAATATCAACATCTTGAGATGAAAAAGTAATTAGTATACATTGAAAAGCATAGTGTATTTCAAATAAGCAAGACTTAAGATTACATTGTACAGAACATATACCATCATGTGTGTACGCCAGTATTCAAAATGGCAGGCATGCATGGATACCCTAAATATATTTTAAAGCAATTACCTTTATTGTTTCCATTGAAAACTTTTTTTTCTTAATCTAAGACATATGTGTTATAGATATAACCAGTATCCACTGGGTGGACTCTAACTCATGACAACCCCCTGTGTGTCAGAATAGAACTTTGCTCCATAATGTTTTTAATATCTTACTTTTTGGATTAGATCACCAGGCCTTTCTTCCAAGGAGCCTCTGGTTGGACTGGAACCTCCGACATTTCAGTTAGCAGCTAACACCTTAACTGTTTATACCACCCAAGGACTCCATCCTAAAAATAAGGATGCTCAAAAAATAAGCCTCAAAGTCCCAACAGGGATGTCACTAGGGTGTGTGGGGGGTGCGAATTGCACCAGTGACACTGTCAGAGGGCGCGACACCAAAATGACTCTATAAAACTTTTGTACAGTGTTTCAGCAGAAATTTAGTATTTTTTATAAAAACATTCCCGTAGTTAGTTATAACACCAAAAACATTTTTCTTAAAGCCAACTGACATGCATCAATATAACTACAAGACTAAAACTCTATGATAATTTACTTTTTGAACCTTTTTAATGTGCTCCAGTCAGAGCTGTCATTATTATCCAATTACAGCGATGCTTCAAATCACGTGGTTTTGTCTGCGCATGCTACAAGCAGACGCTGTTGTTTTCATTGCTGCTGGTGTTTTCATAGCCACTGATTTTGTCAATTGGTGTTTTAGCTACAATATTGTGGTAATTAGTATTTGTGAACCTATATCAATAACTTTTTTGAGAATGAGGTAGTAAATAAAGGAAAGGAGGAAAAACAAAAAAGGTTTCTGCTCAGTTACTAATAATGTAACCAATAATGCAATTCAATGCAGAAATATTTTACAAAACAATTTTCTTGTTAGTATTAACATAATCTAAGAAATATTACATTTAAGCAATTTACAACTATATTCATCACATATTCTATGATTAAAATTGATAATAAACATTACTAAGGATTCTGAATGGTCTGATATGAGAGAAGGTACATGGAAGGGGATGACACCATGAGTTACTGCACTGGGTGACACCAACCCTAATGATGCCACTGAGTTCCAAACCTCTTCTCCTGTTGCTTAATGTATATTCTGGAAAAATGGATTGCTGATAATGCATGTATGTCTAGGTAACAATACAAATCTTTACATGAACTTGAGGTATCATGTTACTCTCTTCTGTTTTGGTTCTTTAAGTTACTTTTAACCAGCTATGTTAGGTAGGAATACACAGAAGATCTCAATTTGTAGTCAGAAGTAAAGCAGTACAGCAAGTAGAAGATATAATATATTAAATACAGTATTATATAAATAGTATATATATGAAATATATTCCACCAAAAAATACATACAAAACCTATCATCTACAAAACCAAGTAAATCTTACACCTATCTTTTTGCCTTTATTAAAGGCAAAATTAAGACTGATTTTCTAATTTAGAGACATGAAATGTATATGGAATTATTCACACACTTATAAGGTTGTTCAATAGCAGAATCACTTCTATAATGTCAGGTAATCTCTTCCATTTTTCTAATACAATTTTCTGGAAAAATAACATTGTCAGTGATTATTAAATTCTACGTATATATGTTTTAAAAGATACAATTAAAGAAATTTAATGGAAAATGGTAAGGCTTGAAATTATATTTAAAGAAGAAAACAAATAAAAAATGATGAAGCAGAAGTTGTAAATCCTGGGAAAAACTCTACATATTTTTTAGTTTGTTCCATTCCTGTGGTTTTAGATGATATTGTTTTCCTTAGGGGACTATATTATAAGAACTTACTGTGCACAGGCAGTATGTGTTCAGTAATGCTATAATAGGTGTTGGGTAATCTAGGTGTTGTGAGATTTCCAGTGTCTTCAAAATGCTCACCCAAGAGATAGTTTGCCTGGCTTTCTTTACTCATGCAGCAGAATTAAATCTGGTGGTCATTTCTATGTAATGGACTGTAGCACTCTCTTTATCTAATTAAGAATTTGACTTTCAAAATATTTTCAACATTTGTATACTGAATTTTTAACATTATACTGACAGTTTATTTTCAGATTCATGGACATAACTAGGACAGTAATAAAAATAACTGAAGCAAGGACTAGTAGGTGAGATAATTTGCATTAACATAGTAAAAAAGTTCTTTCTGCATTTTGCTTTTTACATTACACTAATGTGGGAGGTGTGCGTGCCTATATGTGTGTGTGAGAGAGAGAGAGAAAGAGAAGACTTTATGGAAAAATGGCTGAAAGAATAAAATTTGATTTCCGCCTGAAATTTATGTATATATATGTATGTATACATGTAATGCGTGCCTGAAATCCATCAAAACATTTTCATAGTTCTACTGTCATGTTTCTACAAAAGGGATATCTGGTAGAAATTAGCATATATGCTTTATTGAAAATTAAAATCCAAACATTACTTATAGGCAATAAAAGGTAAGGAATAGGTCTTGGAATTCACTGAAGAAAATACCAGCCAAATTGGTCAAAAACATCAATTTCTCCAATCACTCTGTGAAGGAGCTAACGGATGTAGAGCGCTTAAGATAAACAGTTTAATTCCAGAAAATATTCTAAGGAAAAATGTGATCAATAGGGAAAGGCTTCAAAGGCTTTCATACTGTGGTGGAGATGGCAGTCTTTCACACCTTTAATAGTCTTTGGACTGTTTTTTTTCCAAATGCTAGGTTTCCAAGATCCTAAGTACTCATCAATTTTTCAGGAAAGAAAAAAAATTATAAAATATATAGAATCTCCACATATTTTCTCCAAAGTTTGTATTTACATTGTTTCATCAAAGAATCATTTCAAAGTTACTCTTGTGGAGAAAAGAAATGTGACGTTAGTGAATGGGATTTCACGTCAGAGTTCAACAGCACCAAATAAAGTTCCCAGCTTTATATAGAGAGTAAGTATGACTCATATTGGTACTGAACTTCCATTTCCTTAAAATACTTCGATTTAATTGTCTAGCAACGCTTTGCTGTTTTTAGTAAAAAGAAAAGTGCATTTATAGCTCCTTCATCACATGTGTCGGCAATTTACGTTTAAAATAATAACAATGGTGGCTTCAAATATTGTTGAACACATAAGATGCCATGCACTGTGGGCTAAGCACTTTACATGTCTTAGGCCATTTAGTCTTTTCAAGCACTACATGCAAGAAAGCAGACCTGTTGAGCGGCTAAGTAGTTTAATGCAGGTCCCACAGCTAGCAAAGGGTTTATTTGAAACCCGACGCAGGTCTCTGAATTGGAAGCTCATGAGCTTAAACATTTTATTAGTTAACAATTACTGAGTTTTAAATATCTGTGAACACAGCAATTGAAGAATCATTTATTTGTAAAATTCAAATGAAGAAGAAAAACCCGTTCTGATTGACATGTTTTTGGGTAAATTGTTTTGCTGACTATTGCATAAAATATTGTACACCCCTTTTTATCACAGATACGATTGTGGAAATTACACAAGTACAGCTTTTGCAAAGGGTGTAGTTTTAAATATACTTCAAAAATTGGCAGTAATGATTTTGTACTATAAGTTATCAAGTTGTATATATTTTATTTTCAAATTGTGTAATTTTTTTTTTTAATTAAAAGCAGATTATATAGCCTGTGTTACTGTAAAAGGGTGGGAGTACTAGCAGCACTAGAATCTGTCTGACTTCAGGTGGAGAATATGAGTATCAAAGCCAAAAAACAATGGAATTTTAGGAAGTAACTGCTAATTTGGGGTCACCAGGAGTCACAGTTGAATCTGTGGTAGCTAATTGGTTACTGATAACTTGGTAGAGCACGTGTAAAATTGCAGAGTTTTAAACAGTGACGGACTCTTCAGATTCAGAGCTCCCTACAGGGTGAATTGGCGCAGATTGTGCAGGGCCGGGCAGTGTTTCATTCCGTTGCACATAGGGTCACTATGAGTCAGAGCCAACTAGACGGTGCCTAACAACTACAACAACAACAAAGAGTAAATCGAATGTATTTTTTTTCCCTGACAACTCAATGGATACAAAAGATAACATTATTTTTAATTTTCACCTGTGAGCAACTACCTTACTTGGAAGAACGCTTTCCTTTCTATTCATTTATTTATTTCTGTAAATAAGGAAACGATAGTGGTCTATCAGGGGAGAGGAGACTCAGCGAAGGTAGCTGGAGGTCCTTCAAGAACCTTGATAATTTGGCAAAAATGTAGGGCTCTGATCACAAGGGAATTTTAAGAGCTTCCTTTTCCTGGAGATACTGCAAGGCAGAAAGGCTCGTACTGTTCAGATGAACAGCAGGAGAACGTGACGTGGAGAGACTGTTGATACACAAATTATTCTGCAGTTAGTTGATAGTTACAGCACCTGAGTTCTCTTCGTTTTTTCTTTCTCCCTATTTTCTCCTTCTTTCACTTCCTTCTTCGCCTATTCACTCTTTTCATTCTATGATTATTGCCTTATTACTAGTTTTTGAACAAAAAGCTCACCTTGTTTATTTTCTATCTTAGGTAAATTTCTGTGCCTTAAGGGATTAGTCAAGAGTGTAAAGGTATGGAGGGTATTGTGATGCCCAACATAATGTCAGAATTGCCTCCAGCTGAGCATAAATCCCGCACAGACTTTTAAAGATGGTGCACATCATTAACGTCGGCTCTTTCCTTTATTTCTTCTCAGAACTACAGATGACCACTCATTCAGACAACGATTACATCATCATTGAAAATGAAAAACATAGCAATAAATATAGCTCTAGATGTATTTAAATATTCTCAAAATCATAATGTAGGAAATGATTTAATAAAATACAGATATGGGTAATTTATGCTAGGCATCGCTGGGTGGTGCATTTGGTTAGCAGTTCAAATCCATTCAGAGGTGCCTCAGAAGAAAGGGCTGGCAATCTACTTACAAAAGGTCGCTGGCACTGAAAACCCTACAGAGCATGGTTCTACTCTGAAACACATGGATCACCATGAGTTGGAATCGAATGCACAGCATCTGGCACAGATAGTGTTAATTGTTCTAAAAGTAAATATTTTATATTTTTATGTTACCTTACAATCTTTAAAATGAAGCTATAAGACATATTTATAACAATCAATGCAGATTTCTGCCCATTTCCCATTATAGAAAACAATACATTTATCTGTTCACTTTTTCCTGTGATAAGTACATTTGATCTAATTTGTATAGAATGATTTCTTTCTCATCGCAGCTCTTTCTTGTGAACTTAAAACATGAGTGATATTTCCAATGTTAGCAAATGAAGTATTTAAAGACGGCCATATTTTAAAATAGTGTATATCCATAGTCACATGAGCAAGAGTAACTAATTATCATTGATATTGCTTTAAAAAACTTGTATTTAGTGGATAGAAAAAAAAGATTTTTTCTATATCTCAAATCTATGACATTTCTGGGAAAAAAATTGATACCCTTGTATAAATCAGGAAACGTATCTGCTGACAAGCTACCATTTTGTTGATT
The DNA here is from genome assembly GCF_024166365.1 of Elephas maximus indicus. Lineage (NCBI taxonomy): Eukaryota > Metazoa > Chordata > Mammalia > Proboscidea > Elephantidae > Elephas > Elephas maximus. Next base: position 60,136,579 of record NC_064832.1, read on the forward strand.
ATACATTGTTTTTCTTCAGTATCAGTTCTTAATATTTTCCACTTTCTTTAAAAATCCCCCATTATTGCGGGATTCTGACTCACAGTGACACTTCAGCACTGAGTAGAACTGCTCTATAGCGTTCCCAAGGCTGTGAATCTTCACGGAAGCAGACTTCCACACCTTTATCTTGCGGAGCAGCTGGTGGCTTCGAACTGCTGAACTTTTGATTAGCAGCCAAGAGCTTAACCACTGTGCCTCCAGGGCTCCCATTATAAGAGGAAATACTGTTTATTTACAGTTCACACTCAACTGGCAAACTGGAAGACACAGTATTTTGCATCACCATGTTTGCATAATAACTGGGGAAAATGAAAAAAAAATAATGTCAAAATATGTACACAGCATTTTGCACATAATTTTCTCAATTTTTTGCTGTCTTTAAATTAAAATATTCTTACATTCTATTTCCTCACATATTGTTGAAGTATTTAAGGCTTCTCTAAAGCTTTGTAAAATGCTACCCTTAACACTTGGAAGTTAGTAAACTAGTAGAGAACACAGCAAAAAGGAATTAGGCATAGGCAGAGAACAGTGTGAAACCAGACATTACCTGGGCCAGCCAGGTCTAGTATGACACTTTTTTTTTTTACTTTGTCAAAATTCTCATAATATTTTATTCATAGCATTTAATAACCCCATATATTCCATTGGATAGATACATCAATATTTATATTGCTACACCACGGTAAAAAAGAAAAACACTTTCTCACTAAAAATAAAATTAGAGCAACTAAATCTACAACTGTAAGGGTTGTTTGGCTTTAGATTTCCAATGATATGATTTCTTGCATATAATGGACAATGAGCCAATTTTGCTATATTTTACAAGATGATTGATCATTTTTTTAAAAGGCAATTTCAATTTTCATAGCATTTATATTATTATGAAAGCTAAAGTAAAAAAAAAAAAAAGGATGGGATAATATAAAATTCTTTCCCACAAAAGCATAGTTAAAGAATGATTCCGTCATTCTATGTTGAGGAGGCAACAACTCATAATTTATCTGGACAGTTACAAATGGCCAGCTCCACATTCACAATTAAGTACGTATGGTAACACCTGTCTAATGAAAAGTCTGAACAGCTGAAGTACTTAATGGAAGTGTTCTGAAAGTATAATGAATTATTAGAATACTTTTTGTTTACTTTCATATTCCAAATTTCTCATTAAGCTTAAAATTTAACGGTAGAGGAGAGAGAGTGTCCAGGAAAATAAACAAGCAGGCTTATTTATAATACAAAAACATTTAAAAATGCTTCTTCCAGTAATGTAATAGAAGGTCTAAGAACTAAATGAGGGCAGTAATTGCTGAAAGTGTCTGCGATTCTAATTCTTAACACCTGTGAATACATTACCTCACATGGCAAAAAGAACTTTGTTGATATAATTAAGAATCTTGAGGCGAGGAGATTATCCAGAATTATCTGGGTGGGCTCAATGTAATCACAAGAAGCCTTATAAAAAGGACCCAAGAGGATCAGAATCGGAGAAGATGTCACTGTGGAAGCAGAGGTGATGTGGGACCATGAGCCAACAAATGTGGCCAGCCTCTAGAAGCTGGAAAAGGCAAGGAGACTGACTTTTCCTTAAAGCCTCCAGAAGGGATGCTATCTTGTCTTTTCCAGCTTTTGAACTCCTGGACTTTATTTAGCATTGTAAGGTAATAGATTTGTGTTGTTTAAAGCCATTAGGTTTGTGATAATTTGTTATAGTCAAAGTAGGAAGGTAATACACTATGGTTACGTTCTTTTTAAGTTTCTATGTATGCAAATTTTATCATCGAGGAATGTAGTTAAGATAATATTGCTTTATAATATTTACTAGGTTTTTTCAATGTTTTTACTTCTAATGGTTTAAAACATTTGAAAAATCAATGACTTTGTAATTTCAATGAAATTGCAAGTCAGCAGAGTGGTATTCTGCATAAATATCCCATGAGGAATCTCCTGTACTGGAACTTGCTGAATACTTTTAACACAAATTTATTCAGATAAGTGCAAATTGAGCCTAATGCTATAAATTATTTTCTACAGGTTAACTTACCTTATTATGGGGGAAAATATTGAATAGTATAAATGGCAAAGGATTCCATGGAATGAGGTTATCGAGCTGAATTTAAACTAAAATAAAAAATACTCTATACGAAAATAAAATGTTAATATGCCTAGATGCTTAAACAGGTTTACTTTTGGTCTATAAAATCAAGGACACCAAAAAATTCTAAATACACGCTCTTTTTTCTATTGATATTTTCCGTTTTAATCATTCAGAGAATGTGAAAAAAACTAAAATTTACATATACAACAAAATCAAAACAGATCTATTGAATACCTAATGTCTATCTACTTTAGTCTGTTAAAATGGGCAGTTTTATGTTCATGAGTGGGAAAAAAAAAAGAAAAACTTATAGATATATTTTACAATCTAAATGTCTTTATAGGTTAAAATGATGTGCACTTTTTTCCACATTTTGTTCAATAACATAATGGGAGTGTTTTCAGATTTACTCAGTCATTAGATATTTGAAAGTGAGTTATTTATCTGTAATGTTTTAGTTTTAACTATTAAATTATATTTTCAGGTAAATGAATATGATATATCTATTTAATATAAGCATAATGATCTCAAATATTCATTCCAATTCTACCTTTATTGGTTAATGAGTCCTGAGTTGATTTCATTTATAGGAATATATCTTTTCTAACATGGTGAAATGGGAGAAGTATTTTCTTTGATATTTGAAAAGGAAATAGAAAGGTAGATAGAAGATAGAAAGATAGGTATAGATCATAGATGATAGGCAGATAGATGATAGATGATAGGCAGACAGATAGATGATAGATAGATGATAGATAGATGATAGATGATAGATAGATAGATAGATAGATAGATAGATAGATAGATAGATAGATAGATAGATAGATAGATAGATAGATAGATAGATAGATAGGTAGATAGATAGATAGGTAGATAGGTAGATAGGTAGATAGGTAGATAGATGACAGGTAGGTAGGGAGACAGACAGACAGATAGATAAAACCTTGTGAGGCAGTTCTACTCTGTCACACCAGGTCACTATGGAGAGGAATCCAGTCTATAACACCTAGAAACAACATAAAGAAAAAAAAAATGGAATCAAGTTACTGTTACTATTCAACACTTTGCTAGGCATTTTAAGAAATAATAACTGTAAATCTAATTATATTTTGAAGAATGGGGATAATTAAAATAACAGTAATAGTGATGATAATAAATAACAAAAAGACAATGACAGAAATACAGCTTTGTAAAATGGATAAATGTTATATTATTATGTGAATATTTTATTAGGATTATGGGGTCAGTTTACACATCAGTCCTCAGGGTGAATAGATAATTTTCTATTGCCAGACATCCATTCATTAGTTTACATATTGAACAAATACAGAAAGCAAAAAAAAAAAAAAAAAAACAACAAACCAGTTGCTGTTGAGTCGATTCTAACTCATAGCAACCCTATAGGGCAAGGTAGAACTGCCCCATACAGTGTCCAGGGAGCACCTGGTGGGTTTGACCTGCCAATCTTTTCATTAATAGCCATAGCTCTTAATCTCCACGCCACCAGGATTTCTGACAAATATATAGTAGACCTTAATATCTGTCTGGAACTATGCCATGAATTGAGGATACAAAGTGAACAAAACATCATTCTTCTAAATATGGAGCTTATGGGTTAGAAAGAAAACCATCAAATAATAACTCAGACAAATATAAAATTAGGTAACAGATCAGTGGATCAGGGTAGAGGCTCATTTCCTAGCCAGGGAGATTAGTAAAGCTTCCTTGAGGAAATAATGATTGATCTAATATGTGATTGAGGAATATAATTATTAAACAAACTGCACATGTGAAATTTCCCGCAGGCATACACAAAGGCCTAGTGGAGGAGGAGTCCTGGGAGGTGAAAGGTATTAATGCCCTTGGCTCTTAACTGAAAGGTTGGAGGTTTGAGTACATCCCCAGGTGCCTTTAAAAGAAAGGCCTGGAAATCTACTTCTGAAAAATCAGCCACTGAAAATGCTAAGGAGCACAGTTCTACTCTGACACACACGGGGTCTCCAGGAGTAGAAATCGACTCAAGGGCAACACGCCTTTATTTCAACAGTAAAGAAATTACAGTATGTGTGTTGTGTGCGATAGGTGCCATTAAGTCGATTCTGACTCTACATACAACACAAAGAAACACTGCCCGCTCCTGAGCCATCCTCATAATCATTGTTATGCTTGAGCCCATTGTTGCAGCTACTGTGTCAGTCCATCTCGTCGAGTGTCTTCCTCTTTTTCACTGACCTTCTACTTATCAAGCATAATGTCCTTCTCCAGGTTCAAATCCTCCCTGATAATATGTCCAAAATATGTGAGATGAAGTCTTGCTATCCTTGCTTCTAAGGAACATTCTGGCTGTACTTCTTAGAGACAGATTTCTTCTTGCTTTTGACAGTCCATGTTGGCAATACCCTTTGCCAACACCTTAGCTGAAAGGCATCAATTCTCCTTCGGTCTTCCTTATTCATTGTCCAGCTTTCACAAGCATATGAGGCAATTGAAAACACCATGGCTTGGATCAGGTGCATCTTAGTCCTTAAAGTGACATCTTTTCTTTTAATACTTTAAATAGATCTTTTAGAGCAGGTTTACCCAGTGCAATGGATCATTTCATTTTGACTGCTGCTTCCCTGTGCATTGATTATGGATCCAAGTAAAATGAGATCCTTGACAACTCCAATCTTTTCAACGTTTATCATGATGTTGCTTATTGGTCCAATTGTGAGGATTTCTCTTTTCTTTGTTTTGTAATCCATACTGAAGACTGTGGTTTTTGATGTTCATCACTCTTCACTTTGAGCAAGCAAGGTTGTGCCATCTGCATAATTCAGATTGTTAATGAGTCTTCCACAAATTCTGATGCTGCATTCTTCTCCATATAGTTCAGCTTCTCAGATTATTCGTTCAGCATACAGGTTAAATAAGTATGGTGAAAGGATACAACCCTGATGCACACCTTTCTTGATTTTAAACCACACAGTATCCCCTTTTTCTCTTTAAATGACTGCTCCTTCATCTAAGTACAGGTTCCTCATGAACACAATTAAGTATTCTGGAATTCCCATTCTTCATAATAGTATCCATAATTTGTTATGATCTACACAATTGAATGCCTTTGCAAAGCCAATAAAACACAGGCAAACACCTTACTGGTATTCTCTGCTTTTAGTCATGATCCATCTCACGTCAGCAATGATTTCCCTCATTCCAGATCCTCCTTGAATCCATCTTGAATTTTGGTAGCTTCCTGTCGATGTACTGCTGCAAACTTTTTTGTATGATCTTCAGCAAAATTTTACTTGTGTGTGATATTAATAATATTATTTGAGAATTTGAAAATATGAAGTAAATTATGATACCTGTAGAATGAGGGATAATGGTGTTAGGTAAGAATGGAGAGAGAAAAAGAAATTAGGTTGTGCAGGACCTGGTTTCCATCTTAAGAATAAGCGGCTTCCTTTGATTTATTTTTTTCCAGAATGAAATACCAATTTAAAACAATAACACCAACAGCAGTTGGTTATAGAAGTGAGTACAATTTACAGGTGTTACAGAGAGAATGTAATAAAACCAGCAGAAAAGCAATTATTAGTCTAATTAAGGAATAATGGTAGCTTAGAATAGGAGCCCTGGTGACACAGTGGATAAAAGCTCAGGTGCTAACAGAAAGGTTGGCAGTTTGAAGCCACCAGCTGCTCCACAGGATAAAGATGTGGCAGACTGCTCGCATAAAGATTTCAACCTTGCAAAACTCTTTGGGGGCAGTTCTACTCTTCTACAGGGTAGCTGTGAGTTGGAATTGACTTGATGGTAAAGAGTTTTTTTTTTTTTTTGGTCGGCTACAGTAGTGGCAATAGGAAGGAGAAAAAAAAAGGAAGGAGAAGAGTTAATTAATTCAAAAGTAATATAGATGGCAGTCTGAATTTGGTGATGACTTAACCATGGGAAGGTGTAGTATTAATTGTGACTCTTACGTTATCGCTTTTGGTAATAGGAAGGATGATGGTGCCATAAAAAAAGAAAAAGCAAGCTCACTTTTTCAATGGTAAAATTAGTGTTTCTTAAGGAGTGTTAAAACTTTTTGATTAGATTCTGGACATCTAGGCTAGAGGTAATATCATTTTAAATGATCTTCTGTGGATATGGTTCAGGACACCAAAGGAGAGAGCATACAATGATTAAAAGAAAGAACATATCATAAATCATGATTCATTCCTATGATAGGGGATATTAAGAGTTCAATCTCATCCTGAAATAATAAAGCAATAAATTCACTTTCTGGAGTTGTAAGTCTATTTGGTACTAATGTTGAGGCATGAAAATGTTTAAGGCAGCTGGACTATACATGACACAAAGGGCTGTGTGAGAATTTAAATTACTTTCTGTATTATAGTTCCTTGTCATTTTCATTGAACTTTCAGTAGTTCTCACGGTAAGAGTCTTAGTTAACTAGTGCTGCTATAACAGAAATACCACAAGTGTATGACTTTAACAAACAGAAGTTTATTCTCTCACAGTCTAACACACCACACGCACCCATTGCCATTGAGTCGATTCTGACTCATCTCGACTCTATAGGACAGAGTAGAACTGCCCCATAGAGTTTCCAAGGAGTGCCTAGTGGATTTGAACTGCTGACTTTTTGGTTAGCTGCCATGGTTCTTCACCACTATGCCACCAGGATTTCCTCTCACAGATTAGTAGGCTAGAAGTCCAAATTCAGGGCACAAACACCAGGGGAAGAGTTTCTTTGTCTGTCAGTTCTGGGTGAAAGTCTTGTCATGAATCTTCCCCTAGTCTAGGAATTTTCAGGGCAGGAACCCGGGGTCCAAAAGATGTAATTTGCTCCTGGCACTGCTTTCTTGGTGGTATGAGGTCCCCCGTCTCTCTTTTCTTTTTTTATCTCAAAAGAGATTGATTTAAGACACAACCTAATCTTGTAGATTGAATCCTGCCTCACTAACATAACGTCTTCTAATCCTGCCTCATTAACATCATAGAGATAGGATTTAGAACACAGAAAAATCACATCAGATGAAAAAATGGTGGACAATCACACAGTACTGGGAATCATGGCCTAGCCAAACTGACACGTATTTTTTGGGAACACAATTTGGTCCATAACAATAAGGTATGTGATTTGAGAAATCAGGAAAAGATTTATGCCCTCATAGTCAAATCAGTCACCAGAGAGACAGATCTTCCTCAAATGTAATAATTTCACCAGGGTTACCTAGCCATGGTTTTTCAATGGCCCTATATGCACGTGAAAACTGGGCAGTGAAAAAGGAACCTCAAAGAAGAATTTAAGGATTAGGATTGTGGTATTGTCAAAGAATACACCACGGACTTCCAGAGAATGAACAAACTAGTCCTGGAGGAAGTACAGCCAGAGTGCACCTTAGAAGCAAAGATGATGAAACTTCGTCTTGCTTACTTTGGTCATCAGGAAAGATCAATCACTGAAAAAGGACATCATGTTTGGTAAAGTCAAGGGTCAGCGAAAATGAGGGAAAACCTCCATAAAATGGATTGATACAATGGCTGCAACAATGAGCTCAAGCATATCAATGATTGTGAGGATATTGCAAAGTCAGACGATTCCTTCTATTGTACATAAGGTCACCATGTTTCCTTCTGTTATACATAAGGTGGCCTCGAGTCTGAGCCAAGTCTATGGCAACTAAGAAAAGCAACAAACACCACCAGTCACAAGTAAGTAAAGAATTGCTACACTGAAATTGTGCGTTCGAATTTTCTTCATTTTTGATCATCTTTATTTGGCCAAATATTTTTCTGCAGGGTTTTGCTTGTCTTCAGGATATATATCAGGATAGGATTCAAGGTTTGGTTTTACATGGTGTCTAAGAGAATTTGCCCATTCTTTCCCACTATTATATCATGTTTAATTATTCAGAAGTCATGAGGGATATCTTGTTCATGGAGATCATCTGCTTCAGACTGGCATAAGCAAGAGCCAGAAGACCAATGGTTCAGTCTCTCTGCTGCCCTACAGGAACTGCCCAGCAGAAAACCCCACAGCTCTGTGTGCCTCTGGCAAGAAACCTCACCCTTTGCTCCCTACAACACTCAAACCCTCTCTACTAGTATCTGCTATGATTAACTAAGAAGAAAGGTAATCATACCGTTATCATGGTTTATGTCAATTTTTTATAAATTTTTCCCATGAATCCTCACCAGTTATATGCTCTTGGTCAAGTTACGTCATATTTCTGAGGCTCTGTCCTCATTTGAAAATACTTTCCATGTAGTATCATTAGAAGGATTAGACAAACCAAAGCAAATGGTCCATTTCTACGTTGTTTTATAGTAGACAGTTATTAAACTGGTCCTATAAACTTGGTTGTCATATGACTGCAATTTTGCATAGAATGCATATGTGATTGTGTATGGTATTATGAAAGTATGGATATGTTTTGATTAATTTTTTGATCTAGTGCCAGATTTACTGAATAAAATCTTAACTTCAACCAAAGGTGGAGAAAAAAAAACATAAACAGGGACTTTCATATGCAAAAATAAATAAATAAATAATACAGATACAGATTTCACAAAAGTTAACTCAAAAGGGATCACAGACCTAAATGGTAAATTCAATATGATGTAACAACCAAAAGATAACTGTACAAATGGTGTGGTGGAGGCATCTGACCTCCCCTGAGTTCATCAGGAGGAAAGAGAATCAAGATCAACCATCCAAGGCTGACTCCTATGAGGTGGTGGTCAGACATACCTCCTCTCTCTGCCATCTTTACCAATTCTGACACCAGCCATCCCTCTTATAGCATCCTATTTCTCTGCCGAGTACAATAATTCATTACAATGGCCACACAGAACTCACAGACAATACTCACTATTACGGGGTTTAGTAGAGAAGTAACAGGTTACAATTCATGTTCAGGAATACTCAGGATATAGTGCTTCCATCAGAACAGCCTCTTAGCAGTGTTGCAGGCACATCTCTCTCTGGCCTCAGCCTCTGCCCTGCTGTGGCAAGTGTTATAAAGCTGTCAGCTCTGTTTATAAGGGCCCAAGGCACCCTACTCCACCAGTAGGCCTCAGCCTAAAGGTGCTCAACACTAGCTCCACCAAATGCCCAGAGGCACTGTACTCTGCCAATAAGTCTCCTGCCTGAAGGTGCTCAGCTTTCTCCCTCCTTGGACTCTCAGTCCATCATGCTGTCTCCTGCCTATCTCCTGCCAAACTTTCGCCTCTGCTGCCACCATTTCTCTGCCACTGCTTCTTGCTGCCATCAGTGTTACAGCTCTCTCTTGTTCTCCTAGTTCCAGGAGCTTCTCAGTGCAGGGATCCTGGGTATAAAGGATGTGCTCCATTCCTGGATCTTCTTCTTTGGTGGTGATGAGATCCTCTCCTCCAGCCTCTGGGATAGGCCATTTTAAGCCAAGCAGGAAGACAAAATTGAACAATCCCTTTATTAGGGTTCCACAAATCTTATTTGCATAGTTCCACTCACTTGCTGTGTGTGAGTCACAAAGACTATGGCTATAAAGGCTGTATTAAGCAATTCATTTCACCACAACGCAGGAGAAAATTTGGTGACCTTGGGTTGAGCAATGAGTTATTAGATAAAATATGAAAACACAAGTTGGAGTTAATTAAAATTTAAAAATTCTGCTCCAAAACACTCTGTTAAGATAATGAAAAGACAAGCCACAGATTGAGAAAGAATATTTGCAAAACATATATCCAATAATATATATACCAAGAATATACAAAGAACTGAGAAATATAAAAATAAGCAACTCAATTAAAAAGCAGGCAAAAGATCTGAACAGCCACCTCATCAAAGAGGATCTACAAATAGGAAATAAGCATATGAAAAGATACTTATCATCATATACCATTCCCCACTGCCATTGAGTCAATTCCCACCCATAGCAACCTTATAGGACAGAGTAGAACTGCCCCATTGAGTTTCCAAGGAGCGCTTGGCAGATTCAAACTGCCAGTCTCGTGGTTAGCAGCCATAGCACTTAACCACCATGCCACCAGGGTTTCCTATATATAATTAGGGAATTCCTAACCAAAACAAATATGACATACTACTACAAACCTTTTATAATGGCTAAAATCTAAAACATTGATAACACAAAATGCTGGCAAGGACGTGGAGAACAGGAATTCTTGTTCGCTGTTGACAGGAATGGAAATGGTATAGCACTTTGGAATTTTTTAAAGAGCTAAATATAGTTTTACCACACAATCCACCATGTATGGTCTTAGACATTTACCCAAATGATTTGAAAACCTATCGACACAGACCTGCACATAAATGTTTATATCAACTTTTTTCATAATTCCCAAGAATTGGAAGCAACCAAGTTCTTCAGTGAGAAAATAAACAAATGATGGTCCATTAAATGAAGTATTATTTAGCAATAAAAAGAATTAAGCTATTAAGCTCCAAAAAGACATAGAGAAAATAAATACATATTATTAAGTGAATGTATCCAGTTGAAAAAGCTACATACTGCATGATTCCAACTATATGACATTCTGGAAATGGCAAAACTATAGTAAAATGGCAAAACTATAGTAAAAACATCAGTGATTGTCAGGAGTTCTGTGAAAAATAGTTTAAGCATGGGACATTTTAAAGGCAATAAAACTATTGTGCATGGTACTATAATGAGTACATAACATCATGCATTTGAAAAAACCTATAGAACTGTACAACACAGAGTGAACCCTAATGTAAACTCTGGATGTTAGTTAATAACAATGTACCAGTATCAGTTCATCAAATATAATAAATGTACCACAGCAATGCGAGATGTTAGTAAGAGGAGGAATAGTGTGCAAGGACAAGAGGATTATATGGAAACTCCGCATTTCTGTGCAGTTTTTCTGTAAATCTAAAACTGCTCTAAACATTAAAATGCATGAAAAGAAAAGTATTGGAAAAAAATATCAACTCCACCACCTACGAACTGTGTATCCTAAACCTTCTCTGCCTTGGTTCCGTCATCTGTAATATTGACATAAAAATTGTGCCAGTCTTCAATGGTCGTTGGAAGAAATAAAGGTGTTACTTTATATTAAGTTGGGTCAGTCAGGACCTTAGGGGGTAAAAAAAAGAAAAAAGGGTGATATACTCAAATTACGCTTATAAAGCATGGATATATTAAAGGAGCTATTTAAATGTATGAGAAGGATGAAGGCAATTTACATGGGATATTTCAATGCCCTAGGTTTTTTTTTTTTTTTTTTTTTTAGGCCTGGTACAGTAAGTCCCTGGGTTATGTATGTCCACCTTACGAACAACTTGTACTTGTCCTTTAATGTTATGTAAAATTTCCCTCACTTTGAAACGATTTAACCAACCCTTACTCACAAGAAATTCTTCTTCCCAATTAACTTCACTTGCTGCATGTGCAGCTGTTAAATCACTGAAAAGGCTGGAAGCCTTTTCTTACACTAAAGTAAGGCTACGTAAGAACTGTATGAACCTGTTTTGACTTACATACAAATTCTATTTAAAGACACACTTAAGAATGGATCTCATTCATAACCCGGGGACTGTCTGTAATGGAAGTGTTGTTGTCACTTCAGATATGAAAGGAGAGGGGAAGGTTTAATTACTAAAATTGTATAGGGAGGAATGTGTAGACAAGGCATCCTTGAGAGGAGCCTAGACATAGTTAGAAGTCCCAATCAGTTCATGGTGCCCCTGCTGGAATGGGTGTGGTAGAATAAATAATCCATCCTTTGACTACCTTTTATATTGTACCATGGCTTCCCATTGGCTGTATCTAACAGAAAGGTAGCTGTAACAAAGCCCATGGAAAGACTCCGAGAAACTTGGGTTCCCAAGGTAGAGAATGGTTTGGAGAATGGATCTGAAGGGGTTGCATGATATCATAAAAGCCTAAAAGCACTGAGAATCATGTTTGGTATATAGTAAGGGATATAAGTACTAACTATTATTTGCAACTCCCTGTAACACAATTATAGACTTTTCTAATGATCTATCATTCTTCACTCCACATCTATTTAAAGGCACAGAAACGTTCACGTTATGCATGATTAAGAGTGTAATAGCTTTTTATAACCAGTTTTGATAATAGCATGAGTTTCAATTGAAATTATTTCCTCCCTGGATGTTACTAATTTTAAAATAATTAGCAATAAATATGACGTAAGATTTTCTTTATAAGAAAGCTTGAACATTTCCAACTCAAAGAAAATGAGTATTTATTGGATTTTCACTTTTCCCTTGAGAGGTTATTAGTTAAAATAGTGTTATATATATATTGAAATTACAAAACTAAATCAAACCACCTATCCACTTACTATTTTTTCGACTATTATCTACGACAACAGTTTTAGCTTTGGGCCATTGGCTATCTTTCATTATAATACTTCAGATAGTAAGAAAGAAATACATATTCAGTTCTGAGAATAAATTCCTACAAATTGTTCAAAATGAAATGTGTACTTACATTGAATTATTCAGAATATGGCATTTAACTGTATTTTTATAACTGATTAAAATAATCATTTAGATTCTAATTGACATGTGTTGATATACCAAAAAACTCATTGCCGTTGACTCAATTCTGACTCATAGTGACCCTACAGGACAGAGTAGAACTGTCTCATAGGGTTTCCAAGGCATGGCTGGTGGATTTTTTCTGCGAACCTTTTGATTAGTAGTCATAGCTCTTAACTACTGCACCACCAAAGCTCCATTTTAACACAGAGATTAGTAATTTAATATAATTAATATTAAATTACTTCCAATTTTCACCATGGGTGAATTGAAAATATAATTGCACATAACTTATGTTCTCAAGCCAAACATGAGCGCTAACATAGACATTGCCTTTAGGATAAAATTTAGCTCATGGTTTTCTGAGGGAAGATCAAATTTTCTTTTTCTTTTTATTTCATTCATGTGTATGTAAATGCATTCTCTAGAACTGGATGAGCATGCGATATGATTCCTTTGTGTATATTTGAGAGACATCATAACACAGGTGACACATATATTCATGGGAAGTGTACAGAGAGAAGATAGGAACTTATACTACTGAGCCTTGAAAATCCTAACCTTTAGAGATTAGGTGATGAAGGAGGAACAAGCAAAGTATATTGAGAAGGATGGATTATTTATGTATGAAAAGCAAAACAACAAAACACATATGAGTGTCTTCAGAGTTGCCAAGAAATGGGGGTGGTTCATAAAGGATGGTGTTATAAACCATGCCAAAAACCACTGGTAAAGTGTGCAAGAGATGACAGAGCGGGTGCACCAGAATTTAAAACATGGAGATTTTGATGATATTGATGTACCCAATTTTGGTGGATTGGTGTATGCAATGCCAGGCTATACTGTCTTATAAAATGAGTTGGAGATGGGAAAGAGGAATAATATTTTGAAAAGGACCAAAAGAACTTAGAGGACACAGAGATTCTGTCAAGGGTGAGGGAAAATTTGGAAATGGATAGTGATGATGGTTGCATAACATGATGACTGTAATTAATGCCACTGAATTGTATATGTAAAAAATGTTGAAATGGCAAACACACACACACATATATTTACCACAATAAAAAAAGACACAGGTTTGGAGCTAGGCAGAGATACAGGACTAACGTTTAAGAGAATTTTTGTTTTATTTTTAGTGGATAGGAGATGCCACACATATCATTATACATATGGGAATCACACAATAGAAAAGGAAAATATATGATATACAGCATAAAGTGACAGAGTGAAGTTCTTCAATATGCAAGAGACAATAATTTTCTGAGCAGAACTGTAAGTTTTAGCCTTTGTCATGAAGATAAACACTTTCTACCTCAAAATAAACAAACAAACAAAACCCATTGCCATTGAGTTGATTCTCACTCATAGCCAACTCTATAGTAATAGGGAAGAAAAAGAAAGAAGTAATATCAATGGGTCCTTAAATATGTTAGAAACAAGGTGTAAAGGGTCTGTTAATTCTATTTTGATTTTTTGATAAATTTTTAAATGTGAATAAGCACCTTCGCAGTAAAATTTTAGAAGTTTAAGGAAAGTGGAAACAAAGAAAGCCCCCAGAGAAATTCAACTGAATGAAGAAAATCGAGTGCCACTTTGAGTTCCAAGATCAGAGCAAAACCAATCTGCTTAATTTGAGAATTTTCTCTAATAATAAAGTCCTTGGGTGAAAGATTCAAAAAGATGGTAGAAGGGATAATTTGATGTCAATGTCACCAGGTAACAGAACCAAGGAAAGAATGACAAAAAGTGGAAGATATTTCCAAGGCAATGATTATAATTGCAGTTGCTTTTATGGGTGTTAGGCTGCACTAGTAAGATCCTTACAGAAAGAAAGAGTTATAGTGAATAAATAACAAGGTTGATATGGCTGAAAGAGTATCCTTGTGTGGTCATTAGAGTAAGGAATGTGGAAGAATAGAAGGTAGTTGAAAATAGGTTGTTTTATATTAACATTTCAGAGACTTTCAAGTTACTAGTGAAGACAGTGGTCAGGCTGTGTTCATTATGGTCGTGGCTATCGGGGATTGCAGAAGAAAGTGCCTCCTACAGAAGAAAGTCAAACCTCTGATGTGGAGTTGTATCAGAAACCCTCTAAGATACTTTTCAAACAAAGGATTCTTTTGTCATTCTATTTATTTAAAGAGGAAAGGAGTGGTATGAAAATAAACTATTTGAAATCCATAGTCCTGAATCCACTGTTGCTTTACTACTTTGTCTATCTTTTCTGCAATAGAATGGCTCATTATTCCAAATTCTTCACCACCTCCCTCTGCCAAGTGACTTTGAAGTCAGTAGAATTAGACTTGACTTTGGACTTTGTTTTCTGACTTGTTTTGGCAAGTGTATATAAATGGATGTAAAGCAAGCATGGGCATTAAATGTGCAAGCACATTTTGTCTTGTTTTCTTTTATATTCCTGTGACGTACCATCAAAAGAATATGGTCAGGCATCCACTGTTCCCGCCAAAATGAGAAAACTCCTGGAAGAGACCTAAGCCCAACCAGAAGATTGAAGTCAAAGACATTTAGCCAGCCCCAGCTGAGACCTTGCCTAATAACAGACCCTTGAGTGAGAAAACAATGACTTTTTTTTGTAAGCTACTGAGATTTTAAGGTTTTATATTATGTGGTAAAGCCCTGTATATTCTCCTTTGGGATTAGGGTGCATGTAGCAGATAGAAGCCAGTGATGGCAACATCTTGCTTAGAAAGTAATTCCTCACTCCTACACTTTCTGTGTCACAATTAGTTACACATCCCTACAATTTTACCCTTTTCTTTTAATGAGGAAGAATCAATCCCAGAACCATTAGGTCAAAATTTTATAGCTAGGGAGACCTTAGAAATGATCTAAGCTCTAATACTCTACGATTATATTAAGGTTAATTGAGTTGCCTAATGTCAAGCCATTTAGAGCACATTGCACTAGAATTAAAAAAAAAAAAAAAAAAAAACCTATTTTCTTTGGAAATGGCAAATTTCATTTTTTTTCTTTCAAAATCTCAGTTGGTTTTAGAGGTCAAAATTAAACCTATTTCATTTTATTATGTGCACCTATAGAAATAAAAGTTATAATGCATGATGCTTTTGTCATAGCATTTCTCCCTCAAAGAATTTCAGTGAAAAAAATTCCAAGGAAAAATTGCCTTTATTTACTTCAAAAGCCAGGTGGAAATAGTCTGACTAATAATGGTTATAAATTGAATGGGCAGCCTACTTTTAAATGAAATACATAACAAGTAGTGAAGACCGTTTTGTGAATTTACTGCAAATTAACTACCATATAATGTCAGAGATGAGAAAGTGAGTGTTTTGAATTTACTCAAACCTTGGTTTCAGTGACGATTCTTCTACTTTAATCATATAAACTTGAACAAGTATCGTTAATTTCTCTATGGGTCCATGTCTTCAACCTTGAAATAGGGGTTACTAGGATCAACCACAAAATATAATTGTGAATATTTAAAATATAATTTATGTATCATACTGGCTGAAAGAAAATAAACTCTGAATAAAATAGCAGCCATGATACTTATTTGTCTCAATAATTGAAAAAAAAAAAAAAAAACCAAGCAGAAAACACCATTCTTCATCAGTTATTGAGGTAATGCTGATAGGTGCAACTTTCAATTAATGTGAAGATTTTCATTTCTACTGACTAATTTAATGGAAGAAATCTAAAGGTGCATCTGTATATCCAGCAACTATTGGGCTTATTAATCTACCCCACACATGTGTTAAACCAAATATGTCAACAATCAAAGTCAGGATCTTGCTTTCAATTCATACTTTGGCAGTAATACATCAGTGACTAGCACTGTCATCACAAAATTGTCTTAATCAATGGGAGTTATCCTTAATTCTTCCCTCTCTTACACCGACTATCAATCACTAAATCCTACATAGGTGTACTTTGCAGAGAGTTATATAATATAAATTCCCTCCAACCTGCTTCAATTCTTTCTAAACACACTCATTTTTCCCATCAGGATTTTAACAATGGCCTCCTAATAGTCCTCTGTGCTTCTATTATCCTATTCTAATTTATTCTTTGAGTTTAGCTAGAGTGCTTTATTTATTTATTTATTTATTTTTGGTCTGATCTCCATCGTGGCATTTCATAAATACTAAATGTTAAGCTAATAGTCATTGAATTAGTTAATCATTTGATGAACAGTAACTTCAAAGTAAGATTTCAAACAAATTTAGTCAAGTTGCTTCCTACAAAAATGTTTTGCAGTTAATTTCATGGCATTACAGAAATAGCTACTGTGACTTAATCCATTGTTCAGCTTCATGTTTAACATTATTTTTTTTTTTATTATGCCTAGGTTGCTAGCCTCATACTATGTTATTGTTCTTCACTGAATATAATTCTCTAATGCCTCTCTTTGTCATAAATCTCTCTCTATAAAAACATTAACATCTGTTCTAGGTTTCCAGAATTCAAATGTTGTTGTTATGTGCTGTCAAGTCTATTCCAACTCCTAGCAAGCCCATAGGACAGGGTAGAACTGACCCATTGGTTTTCTTAGGCTGTACTGTTTCCAGGAACAGATCACCAGGTCTTTTCTCCCCCACAGTGGCTGGTGGATTTGAGCCACTGACCTTTTGATTAGCAGCTGAGCGCTTTAACTACTCCACCACCAGGACTTCTTCATAATTTGAAATACGTTCTCTATAGTATAAGCAAGCAAATTTCCCAGATTCAAAACTGAACATGTCACTACTTTGCTCAAAATCTTTTATTTGCATTTCATTGCTTTTAGAATACGGACAGTGTTTGTTCACATAGTTTACCAATTCTTACATAATCTGCCTCCTGAACACTTCTTCAGTCGTATATATTTTTTTCCAGATTTCTACGTTATAGGAATAACCTCTTCTTTGTTTAACCTCTTCTTAGTTTCTCAAAAAGTCCATACTCCTTGAGGAGTTTGTTTAAGCCTCCTCCTGTCTACGTAAAGCTGACACGTCCTTCCAGTCTCAGCTGGAATGTCACTTCCTACTAGAAACCTTTCCCAAAGTTATAATCATTGCCAGATTCTTGTATAATAGAATAATAATGATAATGAGAAGTATCAATTATATAACACTAATTATGTGCCTGCATCTGCTCCAAATGTTTTATACATATTAAATTAATTAGGCCTCATAATGCCTCTTTGAAGTATGAGAAAATTGAAGCACATAAGAGAAAACTAAGACATCAAGTGATGCAGTGGCTTTCCCAATGTTCCTCTTCTAGTAGGTGCTGAAGCCTGGCCTGAAACCAGACAAAATAGCTTCAGTGTTGTGCTCATACATGCGTATCTGTTAAAGGGTATTTTCCTTAAAACGTGTGCATAATTTATTACAGGCTGTGTATTTGTGATAGGATATATTCAAATTAGAATAACTGTCAGTTTCATAAAATTTCCTTAGATGACATCACTCCCACTCTTTTATTCTTCTGGAAACAGATTTCAACACAAGTCAGGGTTGAAGTCTATGGACCTAAGATGGGTCAATAACAAGTTCTTAGTTCTCTGATTTAGTGATTAAACTCACCCATGTTGTATGAAGTGAACCAAGCTTGAATAATCTAAAACGGTTCTTGGGATTTTTTGAACTGGAAATGGGTAATAAACATCTTTACCTCTTACCTCAAACCTCAAGCTTATGTCTTGTAAACTTGAATATACCAATAGTTGTATGTATGTCCATGGTTCTCCCTGGTTTGAGAAAATGAAACTGACAGGCAGATAGAAGCAGAAATAAAAATGGAAAGATGATACTGGATACTTTCATTCAAATTATTCTTGAACCAGTGACACTGCCAGTTTCCTCAAGTGTATGGAGGAGAATTGTAATATGAGCAACAAATTACCCCAACCTTTGTTTTTGTTTCATTAGATTAAATCCCATTCCCAACTCTTGGAAAGAGCCTTAGTACAGAAATGTGTGTCAGTGTCATGAAAAATAGAAGTAAAAAAATTTATACGCTTGACTTAAGATGGGGTAGAAATCAGCTCTCCATACCAGCCCTGTTAGGTCACAGAGAATCACATTTTGATTATTATCTTTATCTTAGGACTCTTACCAAGTAGTTGCGATAGAAAAAGTTATAGACAAAAGAGGATGTAGGCTATTTCTTAATGTGCAATATTTAAAAGAAATAAGCGTTAGTCCAACTTGAATACTTAAAACAAAGAAACAAAAAAGGGTAAATATGTAACTTTGTTAGGTAAGGGTTTTTTTCTGAATGTAGCCTGGGATCCAAGATCAAGGAGATTCAAGAAATCATGTCCCCTACCCATTTGCAAAAGGAAAATTTCTATCACATGCTAAAGTTATTGCACCAATTTGTAATGGGGATAGTCTAGAATACCCATAGAAATGACCACCTCTAGTGCACTGCTAGGCCCTTTAACATGCCATAAATTTTGTACCTTGTTCCTGATGTTAAAAAAAAAAAAAAAAATTAAACAATGTTCCTGATGTTATTCTTCATAAATCAAAATCAACTAGGACCCAACCTGAGGCTAAAAAAGCAGATTTCTATAAAGAGGTGAGGTAAAAGTATTTGAATTGATGCCTGAAGTGACCGTGGTAAATTCACAATTGAGGATAATAAGAAAAAAAATTTCCAAGTAGCATGTCTGGGTTCAAAAAAAAAAAAGTTCCAAATAAATAAGATTCAGAATTTTATACTAGCTGACAGAGTCCCCAAAATCAAATGAAAGATTAACTAAACCCATTAAGATATATAGCAAAGGGCTAGGGGTTGCTATACTTCTAATTCCTGAGACTTTTCAAATAGACCAGAAGTGGAATACTTAAACGTTAACTTCTGTCTACAAAAAACAAAAACAAGTATATGCTGTTGAGTCAGCTTCAACACATGACCACCCTATGTGGATCAGAATAGAACTCTGCTCCATAGGGTTTTCAAAGACTGATTTTTTTTTTTTTTTCCAGAAGTAAGCTTTTCTTCCAAGATGCTTCTGAGTGTACTCAAAACTTTAAAACTTCTGTTAGCAGCCAATCGTGTTAACCATTTACACCACTTTGGGATTTCTTCTATGTACAAAGGTCTCCCAATGTCCTTCGCCTCATATATTACCGTGGAGATCTATAGACTAGGGGTATGCCTTCTCCAAAATACAATCAGGATCAGTCAGGTTGGTTGTCCTAAAATGCTACTCCACTGCCAATACAGCATCTGTGTTCTTGTCCCATATTTGTTGTATCAGCTTGCGTGGGGTCTATTATTTGATGCTTGTCAATTTTTCTTTTATTTAAGTATGAATTTTTTAAAATTATTATTTAATTTCTCTTCATCACTGTATATTTGGTTTGTTTAGGCTGAAAGGTGAATATTATGAGAAAGTACATCAGAATTTGATTGAGAAAACAATATAACTCAAGGTCCTCAAACCTAGGGAATAATTGCTCCTGACCTTGCATTGAATTATGTAGCTAGATATTGATTTTAGCTGTTTCCTAGTGGGAAATTAGTATGTTTTCATTTGTGTATGTAATTATTTTATAATACCAACAGACAGAACATTTGGAATTGCAGATATGGAAAGAAATTTGTGCATATACTCTTGCACTTCTCCTTGGAAACAAAGCGTGTATGGGGGTGTGGAAGGGAAGGAAGAACTGGTAGTAAACAGAAATTAGCATGCTTGGCAAATTCACAATAATTTTCCATAGGGACTGTATCTACAAAATTCTACAATGCTGTTATATGTGATGGATAGAAGGTTAATGTTCTGTGTCAACTTGGTTGGGCCATGATCCTCAGTGGTTTGGTTGTTATGTAATGGTATAGTTATCCTCCATTTTGTAGTATAATCATCTACATGATGTGATCTGACATGGTCAGCCAATCAGTTCTAAAGGGAGTTTCATCAGGGAGAAGTCTGCATCCAATACATATGGACATTCTGGCAAAGATTGCTGGCTTTTGTGCTCTGGATGCTACTTCTGGCTCATTATGATCTGATCTCCAGTTTTGGGGACTTAAGCCAGTGGCCTGCCATATTATTTGGGATTTGTCAGCCTCCACAGCCTGTCTGCCAGCAGCCTGCCATATGACCAGCTGATCTTGGGTTGTTAAACCATTCATCTATGTGAGTCAGGAGCGGCCTCCAATATGATATCTAACCCACAGACTTGGGACTTGACAGGCTCTACAACTGCATAAGACATTTTTTTGAGATAAATCTCCCTCTCCCTCTCAGTATATATATATATGCACACACTGTATACTATATACTATAAACTTGATATGCTTCACTGGTTTTGCTTCTCTAGAGAATAGAACCTAAGACATTTGGTGCTGCGAGTGGTTCTAGAGAAACAAAATTGTAAGGATGAGCTTTCTAAATTTATTCTCATGTCTGGTTAGTCTTAAAGATGCTGATGACTCTGCTTCCAGTAGTAAAAAGGGCACTACTAATCCATGGCATGAGGTGGCAATAGAAATACACAAAATATTACCACCAACAGATCAAGTATTGGTGAGAGGCAAGGCTCTAGGTGATTGCTTGTTTGATACTTTTTAATAACTTTTTCAAAATGAAAAGTATAAAGAAGGTGGTTGGTTGATTCTACTTTTGCTAGACAAAGAGGTAAAAAAAAAAAAAAAGATGTGCTCAGGGCTTCAGGGTCACAGCTCAAGTGCCACATAAATGACCTCAAATTTGCCAATTTTTCCCTGAAAGAAATCCTTATTTCTTGTAATAACATAGCTGATATTGCCAAAAATTAAACCTAGAATCTTATTGTAAGAGTGGCTGAATTAAAATGCCAATTAAATTCCCAACCTCAAATAGTGTCTGAAGTTAAAGTGAGGGCATTGATTAGGAAGAAATGGGATTCTCAAACTTGGTATGGAGACATATGGTCAGATAATCAGGAAGCTGGAGAAACTGAGCTTCTAAATTTCAATGAAACTCCTGCAGAGAGAACCAGCTCTCTCACTCCCATCTGAAGAGATTCCTCCATCTTTGTCTGCTGAGCAACTCTCCCTCAAAGACACCATTAGCCCCTCCACCCCCATCTGATGAGATCTACCCACCTATGTCCGAAGGGCGTTTTTTTGAGATATTACCTGGGATGACATCTGAGTAATTGCCTAGGGAGGCGTCTCAGTCTTTGCCTGGGAAATTGTGTGAGGCAGATGCCTTACAAGACATTGTTGAATGTTTCAGAACACATCCTTATTACCCATTTTTGCTTCTAGACCTATAACCAGACTTAAGCTCCAGCATGCCCCAAAAGGTGAAGTACAAAGTGTGACCCAGGCAGAGGTACACAATACCCCCGAAATAACTGCTTGAATTTTCTAATATGTAGAAAAGGAAACCTGGGGAATATGTATGGGAATGACTGTTAAGGGTGTGGGATAATGGTGCAAGGAGCATAAAGTTGGATCAGTCTGAGTTTGATATGGGGCCACTAAGCACAGATTCTTCATTCACTATTTCAGCTCAAGAGGTTAGGAAAGAATCTAATAGTTTATTTAGTTGGATCACTGAAGCATGGATTACAGGATGGCCTACACTAAATAAAATTTAAGTACCAGACCTGCCTTGGGAAACTGTAGAGGAAGGTGTCCAAATGCTTAGGGCAATTGGCACGCTAGAGGAGATTTATCAGCTAAAACTCACAGACTGACATATGGAGTGACCAGAAGACACACCGTTTACCACAATGGTGAGGAGCAAATTTGTGAACAGAGCCCCAGCATTCTTGAAGACTGCTGTGCTTACTATTTTATGTAAGTCAGATTTAACAGTGGGAACTTCTTTAACTGGATTAAGACATCTAACTACAATGGCATAATTGGACCCTATGCTGGTACGTGCCAAGTTATGGCACCAAATCAGCAAAGACAAGGTGGGCATGGTTACCATAACTGACAGTAGATTTGAAGTGGTAATTGGAATAGTCTGACACCTCATGGACTTACGGGGTTGGCTACTTAGTCAAGGTGTCCCTAGGAGTGAAATAGATGGGAAATCTGCTAAATGTTTATATGATTGATGCAAATAGAAGAATTCTAGGTCAAGAGAACAACAGTATAACTCAAATCGTAAAAAAAGAATTATGGCCCCTCAATTATTTTCTAGACTTGAGCGAAATCACAGACTAAAACCCCTTGACTGAAGGGGAGGCCAGGTTCCTTTAGGAGGGACCCCACTACACTGACAAAAATTTATACCATTAATCATTCTCACAACCTTCCCCAAAGAGATCTACAGCCTTTTCTGAGAGTGACTTTTCATTGGGTCAAAAAAAAAAAAAGTCAGATTTTTCAGGGATTACTGGATACTGGCTCTGAACCAACACTAATTTCAGGAGACCCAAATCATCACTGTGGCTTACCAGTTAGAGTAGGTGTATATAGAGGTCAAGTTACTAATCAAGTCTTAGCTCAGGTCCATCTCACAGTGAGTCTAGTGGGTCCCCAAACCCATCCTGTAGAGACTTCCCCAGTACCAGAGTGTTTCATTGGAATAAATCTACTCAGCAACTGTATGAACTCCCACACTGAATTCTTGACAAGTGGAGTAAGAAATATTACAGAAGAAAAAGCTAAGTGGAAACCAGTAGAACTGTCCTACCTAGGAAAACAGTAAATCAAAAGCAATACTGATCTCCTGGAGGGATTGCAGAGATTACTGCCACCATTAAGGACTTAAGGGATGCAGGGATGGTAGTCTGCACCACAGCACCATTCAACTCACCTATTTGGCATGTGGAAAAAAATACCAATTTTGGAGACTGACACAGTGATTATTCTAAACTTAACCAGGTGGTGACTCCAACTGCAGCTGTTGTTCTAGATGTGATTTCATTGCTAGAGCAAATTAATACATTCTGTGGTACCTGGTACACATCTATTGATCTGGACAATGCCTTTTTCTGGATTCTAGTTTTGAAGGAGCACCAGAAGCAGTTTACCTTCAGTTGGCAAAGCCAGCAATGCACCTTTACTGTTCGATCTCAGGGATATATCAACTCTTCATCCCTATGGCACAATTTAGTCAGAAGGGACCTTGATACTCTTTACCTTCCACAAGATGTCACATTGGTCCATTATATTGATGACATTATGCTGATTGTACCTAGTATGGAAGAAGTGTCAATAACTCTGGATTTGTTGGTAAAACATTTGAATGCTAGAGAGTGAGAAATTAATCCAGTAAAAATTCAGGTGCTTTCCACCTCAGTGAAATTTTTAGGGATCCAGTGGTATGAGACATATTGAGGTATTCCTTCTAAAGTGAAGGATAAATCATTGCATCTGGCCCCTCCCACAACTAAAAATGAGGCACAACACCTGGTGGGCCTCTTTGGATTTGGGAGACAACATATCCCTCATTTGGGTGTGCAACTACAGCCAGAAAAAGAGAAGGCTCTGCAACAGGTTCAGGCTGCCGTGCAAGCCTCTCTGACATTGGGTCTTATTAAGTGGTTAACCTAATGGTTCCTGAAGTGTCAGTGGCAGATAGAGATGCTCTGTGGAGACTTTGGCAGGCTCCTATTGGTGAATCACAACAAAGACCATTAGGATTTTGAAACAAAGTCCAGTCTTCCTCTGCAGATAACTATTTTTCTTTTGAAGAAGAGATTTTGACTTGTCAGTGGAACTTAGTAGAGACTGAATGCTTAACCGTGGACGATCAGGTCACCAAGAGACCTCAGCTGGCCATCATGAACTGGGTGTAGTCTGACCCACAGAGCCATAAATGTGGACTTGCACAGGAGCACTTCATCAGTAAATGGAAGTGGTATATAAAAGATTGGGTCTGAGCAGGATTTGAAGTCACAAGTAATTTGCATGAGGAATTGGCCCAAAACCCCATGGTCTACACTCCTGTTACATTACCTGTCCTCTCTGAGTCTGCCCCATGGGGAGTTTCTTATGTTCAATTGTTCGAAGAAGAGAAAATTTGTGCCTAGATCTCACATGGTTCTGCACAATATGCAGGTACCACTCTAAAATGAACAGCAACAGCAGTGCAGCCTCTTTCTGGGACTTCCCTAAAGGATAATGATGATGAGAATCCTTCCAATGGCCAGAATTTTGAGCAGTGTACCTGGTTGTTCACTTTACAGGAGAAATAGCCAGATATATGATTCATGGGCTGTGGTCATTGGTTTGGCTTGGTGGTCAGGGACTTAGAAGGGACATGACTGGAAAGTTGGAGGTGAGGATGTATGGGGAAGAGGTATGTGGATAGATCTCTCTGAATAGGAAAAGAAATGAAGTTATTTGGGTCTCATTTGAATGCTTACCAAAGTATGACCTCAACAGAATAGGATTTTATCAATCAAATGGTTAAACATGAGGCTATTCTGACTCATAGGATAGGATGATGCAATCTGTGGAATCCAGCCATCCTCTTTCCCTAACCACTCCAGTCATTACTCAATGGGCTCATAAACTAAGTGATCCTAATGGCAGGGATGGAGTTTATGCATGGACTTAACAAAATAGACTTTCACTCACCAAGACCAACTTGGCTACAGCTACTACAGGGTGCCCAATCTGTCAGCAGCAGAGGCCAACACTGAGTCCCTATAGGACACCATTCTTCTTTGTGATCAGCCAGCAACCTGGTGGGAGATTTATTACACTGGATTGGTTCACTCATTGAAGGGGCGTTGTTTTGTTCTTACTGGAATAGACACTTATTCCGGTATGGATTTGCCTTCCCTGCCTGCATTACTTCTGCCAAAACTACCATCTGTGGACCTACAGAATACCTTATCTGCCATCATGGCATCACAAGCAGCATTGCCTTGGGTCAAGGGACCCACTTCACAGCAAATGAAGTGTGGCAAAGGACCTGTGCTTATGGAATTCACGGGTCTTACAATTTTCCCCATCATCCTAAAGCAGCTGGTTTGATAAAATGATAGAATGGCTTCTAAAGATACAATTATGGTGCCAGCTAGAAGGCAGTAACTTGCAGGTTTGGGACAGTGTTCTCCATGGTCTGGTTGCAGAACCCACCCACCTGCATGCTCCAGGGAACAGGGGTGCTCTTTCTTCACAGAAACTCTGGGGATGGTTGTCAGTGCCCTGCCTTGCTCAGAGTGTGACTCCCTGCTGCAACCAGATACGTGTGCCTACACCAATCACCCCTGCCCCTCTAAGACTGTAGGAAGGAGCCTGCACCACACACCTGGTGAACAATTACCTGGACACCTGAGTGGAATCCATATGAGAAAAGTGAATGAACTCCTAGGCTAATATACCTGGTAACAGCTCAAGCCATGTTAGAGTTTCAAAGACACAAATAATCAAGCTAGCTCTCTCAAGCAGCATGTTTGGACATATCAAAATGAAACAAAGCAAGAAGCTAGGATACAGTAAGCAAACATAAAATAAATTAATACATTAACTTACAGTTGGCTCAGAGAAAGGAGTCGATATCAAAGAACATAAATAAGTAGACCATGATCACTTTAACAAACTTCCAAAACAAAGATTCAAGGAATCTTCAGGATGAAGGGGTATTCCTTAAAATAGCAGCAGCAGAATGCAAAAGGTTAATATACAGAACTCTTCAAGAGACCAGGAAGGTGATCAGGCAAAACAAAGAACAAGGCAAAGAAAACATAGATAAAGTAGTAAATTATGAAGGTTATTCAAGAGCATAACGAAAATTTTAATAGGCTGCAAGAATCCATAGAGAGTCAACAATCAAAAATTCAGAAGATTAACAATAAAATTTCAGAGTTACACAATGCAGTAGAAAGTCAGAAGAGCAGAATGGAAGAAATGGAAGTAAGAATCAGTGAGATTGAAGATAAGGCACTTGGCACCAATATATTCAAAGAACTATCAGATGAAAAAATTTTAAAAAATGAAGAAATCTTAAGAATCATGTGGGACTCTATCAAGAGAAATAACTTATGAGTGATTGGAGGAGCAGAACAGGCAGGGAAAACAGAAAATACAGAGAGAATTGTCAAGATTTGTTGGCAGAAAACTTCCTTGATACCGTGAAAGATATCTATCCAAGATGCTCAAGAATTATATATCCAGCAAAACTGTCTCTCGAATATGAAGGTAAAATTAGGACATTTCCAGGTAAACATAAGCTTAGGGAATTTGCAAAAACCAAAGAAAACTACAAGAAATATTAAAGGAGTTCTCTGGTTAGAAAATCAATAACATCAGATATCAACCCAAGACTAGAACAAAGGACAGAACAACCAGATATCAACCCAGGTAGAAAAATCACAAAAATAAATCAAGATTTAAAAAAGGAAAAAAGCTCAAAACAGGGACCCAGTGACATCATTATGCAAAAGATGACAACATTAAAGCAATAAAAAGAGACTAAAAATGTAGTCATAAATCTTTCAAATGAAGAGGAAGTCAAGGTAACATAAAGAAATGAAAGTTTGGCTTAAACTTCAAAAAATAGGGGTAAGTATCAAGGTAACCACAAAGGAGACTAACAACCCTACACATCAAAAAAATACAAGAAAAGCACAAAGATTCAGCAAAACAAAATCAACAACCGTGTAAAAGAGGAAAAGACAATAGGTACGAAAAAAAAAACCTACTCAGCACAAAAAAATTAAGTGGAAAAAAGAAACTGTGAACAACACACAGAAAAGACATCAAAATAACTGCACTAAACTTATACTTGTCCATAGTTACACTGAACGTAAATGGATTGAATGCACCAATAAAGAGACAGAGAGTGGCAAAATGGATTAAAAAAAAAAAACAAACACTATCTATCTACATGCTGCCTAGAAGAGACATACCTTAGACTTAAAGATACAAACAAACTAAACTCAAAGGATGGAAAAAAATAAGTGAAGCAAATAACAATCAAAAAAAAAGAAGGAGTGGCAACATTAATTTCTGACCAAATAGACTTTAAAGTTAAATCCACCACAAAGGATAAGGTAGGACACTATGTAATGATTAAAAAAAAAAAAAAATGATTACAGAGGCAATATATCAGGAGGATATAACCGTACTAAATATTTATGCACCCAAAAACAGAGCAAGAGACATAAAAGAAACTCTAACAGCACTGAAAAGTGAGATAGACAGCTCCACAATAATTGTAGGAGACTGCAACACACCCCTTTCAGTGAAGGTCAGAACATCCAGAAAGAAGCTCATTAAAGACACAGAAGATCTAAATGACCTCACAGACATATACAGAACACTCCATCCAACAGCATCCAAGTATACTTTCTTTTCCAACACACATGGAACATTCTCCAGAATAGACCACGTATTAGGTCATAAAATAAGCCTTAACAGAAACCAAAACATGGAAATTCTATAAAGCATCTTCTCTGACCATAAGACCATAAAAGTAGAAATCAATAACAGAAAAAGCAGAGAAAAGAAATCAAACGCATAGAAACTGAACAACGCCTTGCTCAAATACGACTGGGTTATAGAAGAAATTAAGGATGGAATAAAAAAATTCATACAGTCCAATGAGAATGAAAACACTTCCTATCAGAACCTTTGGGACACAGAGAAAGCAGTGCTCAGAGGTCAATTACACCAAAAAATGCACACATCCAAAAAGAAGAAAGGGCCAAAATCAAAGAATTATCCCTACAACTTGAACAAATAGAGGGCAACAAAAGAAACCCTCAGGCACCAGAAGAAAGCAAAAAATAAAAATTAGAGCAGAATTAAATGAAATAGAGAACAGAAAAACAATTGAAAGAATTAAGAGGACCAAAATCTTGCTCTTTGAAAAAATTAAAGAAATCAATAAACCATTGGGCAAACTGAAAAATGAAAAATAGGAGAGGAAGCAAATAACCTGAATGAGAAATGAGATAGGCAATATCACAACAGACTCAGCTGAAATTAAAAGAATCATATCAGATTACTATGAAAAATAGTACTCTAACAAATACGAAAACCTAGAAGAAATGGACGGATTTCTAGAAGCACGCTACCTACCTAAACTAACAAAGTGGAGGTAGAACAACTAAATAAACCCATAACAAAAGAAGAGATTGAAAAGGTAATTTAAAAACTCCCAACAAAAAAAGCCATAGCCCCGATGGCTTCATTGGAGAATTCTGCCAAACTTTCAGAGAAGAGTTAACACCACTACTACTAAAGGTATTTCAGAGCATAGAAAGGATGGAATACTACCAAACTCACCCTATGAAGTCCCATATCTCCGATAACAAAACCAACCAGGTAAAAAACACCACACAAAAAAAGAAAATTACAGATCTATATTCTTCCTGAATTTATATGCAAAAATCCTCAACAAAATTCTAGCCAAAAGAATTCAATAACATCAAAAAATAATTCACCATAACCATTCGGATTCATACCAAGCATGAAGAGAGGGTTCAACATTAGAAAAACAATCAATGTAATCCATCATATAAATAAAACAAAAGACAAGAACCACATGATCTTATCCATTGATGCAGAAAAGGCACTTGACAAAGTCCAACACCCATTCATGATGAAAACTCTCAGCAAAATAGGAATAGAAGGAAAATCCTTCAACATAATAAAGGGCATTTATACAAAGCCAACAGCCAACATCATCCTAGTGGAGAGAGCCTGAAAGCATTCCCCTTGTGGCCAGGAATCAGAAAAGGATGCCCTTTATTACCACTCTTATTCAACGTTGTGCTGGAGGTCCTAACCAGAGCAATTAGGCTAAATAAAGAAATAAAGGGCATCTAAACTGGCAAAGAAGAAGTAAAAGTATCTCTATTTGCAGATGACACAATCTCATACACAGTAAAACCTAAAGAATCCTCAAGAAAACTACTGAAACACAGAAGAGTTCAGCAGAGTATCAGGATATGGGACAAACATACAAAAATCAGTTGAATTCCTCTACAACAACAAAGAGAACATTGAAGAGAAAATCACCAAATCAATACCATTTACAATAGCTCCCAAGAAAATAAAATACTTAGGAATAAATCTAACCAGAGATATAAAAGATCTACACAATGAAAACTACAAGACACTACTGAAAGAAACCAAAAGATACCTACATAAGTGGAAAAACATACCTTGCTCATGGTTAGGAAGACTCAACATTCTAAAAATGTCTATTCTACCAAAAACAATCTATAGATACAGTGCAATGCTGATCTAAATTCAAATGACATTTTTTAATGAGATAGAGAAACAAATCACCAACTTCATATGGAAGGGAAAGAGGCCCTGGATAAGTAAAAAGCATTACTGAAAAAAGAAGAACAAATTGGGAGGCCTCACACTATCTGATTTTAGAACATACTATACCACCACATACTATACCAGTTACATTGGACATATTGTCAGGAGGGATCAGTCCCTGGAGAAGGACATCATGCTTGGCAAAGTACAGGGTCAGCGTAAAAGAAGAAGACCCTCAAAGAGGTGGATTGACACATGCTGCAAAATGAGCTCAAACATAACAACGATTGTGAGGATAGCACAGGCCTGGGCGGTGTTCCATTCTGTTGTGCATGGGGTTGCTGAGTCAGAACTGACTCGATGGCACCTAACAACAACATACCACCACAGTAGTCAAAACAGCCTGGTACTGGTACAATAAGAGATACACAGACCAATGAAACAGAATTGAGAATCCAAACATAAATCCATCCACATATGAGCAGCTGATATTTTGCAAAGGCCCAACATCAATTAAATGGAGAGAGACAGTCTCTTTTAACAAAGGGTGCTGGCATAACTGGATATCCATCTGCAAAAAAAAAAAAGAAACAAAACTCGTACCTTACACCAGGCACAAAAACTAACTCAAAATGGATCAAATACCTAAATATAAAATCTAAAACAATAAGGATCATGGAAGAAAAAATAGGTACAATAGTAGGAGCCCTAATACATGGCATAAACAGTGTATAAAACATTACTAACAATGCACAAACACCAGAAGAGAAGCTAGATTACTGCAAGACCCTAAAAATCAAACACCTATGCTCAACCAAAGACTTCATCAAAAGAGTTAAAAAGAATGTAAAATGGTACAACCACTTTGGAAATTGATTTGGCCTTCCTTAAAAAGCTAGAAATAGAACTACCATATGATCCAGCAATCCCACTCCTTGGAATATATACTACAGAAATAAGAGGCTTCACATGAACAAATGTATGCAGACCCATGTTCATTGCAACACTGTTTACAATAGCAGAAAGATGGAAGCAACCAAGGTGCCCGTCAATGGATGAATGGATAAATAAATTATGGCATATTCACACAATGGAATACTACGCACTGATAAATAACAATGGAGGATCTGTGAAACACCTCACAACGTGGAGGAATCTGGAAGGCATTATGCTGAGTAAAATTAGTCGCAAAAGGCAAATATTGTCTGGGACCACTATTATAAGAACTCAATAGTTTGTACACAGAAGAAAATATTCTTTGATGGTTACAAGGGTGGGGAGGGAAAGAGGGGTATTCACTAAGTAGGTAGTAGACAAGAACTATTTTACATGAAGGGAAAGACAATACACAATACAGGAGAGGTCAGCACAAATGAACTAAACCAAAAGCAAAGAAGTTTCCTGAATAAACCGAAAGGTTCAAAGTCCAGAGTAGTAGGGTTGGGGGTCTGGGGACCATGGTTTCAGGGAACATCTAGGTCAGTTGGGATAACAAAATGTATTAAGCAAGCATTTTGTATCCTACTTTGGTGAGTGGCATCTGGGGTCTTAAACGCTAGCAAGTGGCCACCAAAGATGCATCAATTTGTTTTAGCCCACCTGGAGCAAAGGAGAATGAAGAACACCAAAGACACAAGGTAACTATGAGCCCAAGAGACATTAAGGGCCACATAAACCACAGACTCCGTCAGCCTGAGTCCAGAAAAACTAGATGGTGCCTGGCTACAACCAACAACTGCCCTGACAGGGAACACAACAGAGAATCCCTGATGGAGTAGGAGAACTGTAGGATGCAGATCTCAAATTCTTGTAAAAAAGACCAGACTTAATGGTCTGACTGAGACTAGAAAGACCCCGAGACCATGGTCTCAGGACCTTCTGTTAGCCCAAGACTGGAACCGTTCCAGTAGCTAACTCTTCAGTCAGGGATTTGACTGGACTATAAGACAGAAAATAATACTGGTAAGGAGTGAGTTTCTTGGCTCAAGTAGACGCATGAGACTCTGTGGGCAGCTCTTGCCCAGAGGCAAGATGAGACAGCAGACGGGGACAAGAGATGGCTGAATGGACACAGGGAATACAAGGTGGAGAGGAGAAGCATGCTGTCTCATTAGGGGGAAAGTAACTAGGAGTACATAGCAAGGTGCATATTATTTTTTGTATGAGAGACTGGCTTGATTTGTAAACTTTTGCTTTAAGTACAATAATTTTTTTTTAATAATTTTTATTGTGCTTTAAGTGAAAGTTTACAAATCAAGTCAGTCTCTCACATATAAACTTATATACACCTTACTACATACTCCCATTTAGTCTCCCCCAATGAATCAACCTGCTCCCTCCTTCCAGTCTTTCCTTTCATGACCATTTTGCCAGTTTCTAACCCTCTGTACCCTCCCATCTCCCCTCTAGACAGGAGATGCCAACACAGTTTCAAGTGTCCAATAATTTTTTTTTAAAACACTAAATAATATTTGTCATATAATTGAATGGACATCTACATTCCCCAAAAGTAAGAAGCATACAGGTATAAAAATATAACCTTACCGAAATTAGTTTCACTGTATTTTACTAACAGAAGTCATGCACATCCATTGATATTGACATGGTCTAAAAAATGAAACTATTTCTCCTATAGACAAACGAAAGTTGTAGTTTAAGAAAACAAATTCACAAAAATGGTTAAATGTATAGCTATTGATACGCAGTTTACTCAGTTTCAAAAGATAGTGTAACTCATTTAAATTTACTGATATTTCAAGAACGTAACCTTCTATGAAAAATGTGTAAGTATGTTGTTGGGTGCCATCAAGTTAATTTTTACTCACAGTGAACTCATGTGACAGAGTAGAACTGTTCCCTTAGGATTTTCTAGGGTATAATATTTATGGGAGCACATGACCAGGATTTTTTCACATGGAGCCTCTGGGTAGGCTCGAACCACCCACTTTTCGGTTAGCAGCTGAGTGCTTAACCATTGCACACTTATGGCTACATTTTTTTTTTTTTACTAAAATGGTATTTACTTTTGTTCTTTCAAATATAAGAAAGGTGAAATATGGAAGTATACAATTCCAAGAAAGATCAAATAAATATAGCAAAAATTCATTTGCACACAATTATCATTTTACTGCTACTTCAGATTATAGATTTAGTGGGAAAAAATGCTTAACTACTGCCTTTGAAACCTATTTGCAGCAAGTCATTTTCTCTGACATTAACGGCTTCTAATTTGTTGTGATCTCTTTCAACAACACGAATGTTTTTATAAAATCCCTTCATATAAATGCTGTCTGCTTATTCTTTTTTTAGTGCTCAGTATTACTTAAGGAGCCCTGGTGGTGCAGTGGTTAAAGTGTTTTACTGCTAACAAAAGGCTGGTGGTTCAAACCCACCAGTTGCTCCATAGGAGAAAGATGTAGCAGTCTGTTTCCATAAAGGTTATAGTTTTGGAAACCCTATGAGGCAGTTCTACTCTGTCCTACAGGGCCTCTAGGAGTTGGAATCAACTCAAAAGCAAAGGGTTTGTTTTAGTTTTAAGGTATTAGTTATAAAATGTATTTATAATGTTGTTGCATTTTTATTGGAAACAATATATCATTCTTAACTACATCCAAGAGAGGGTTGTTGTATTACCCGTTGCTACATTATACATTATACATAGGCACATTTAATGTTGAGGTCTTGTATCATGATATGATAACTGAGGTACACTAAATATGATATACACGCTGATAAAATAGGAACACAAGTGTACTAAATCATTTATGGAAAAAGTCTGATTATGCATAAATAAAATAAATTGATGTAAAACATTGCCTTGTGAAGGACCTATGACAAACTGATCCTATATTGTGGCAAACACAAAGATATAAAGTCACATCATCACACTAACCACCTAAATAAAATTCTTTACAATGTGTGCCTTAAGATTTTGGACCCATAAAGTTTTGGCATTTTATATATAATAACCACATAGAAACACAACCTCAATCTAAAATGGTTTTTTATCAAGATTTTTTTTTTCTAAATAGCCTATCCTGGTGACAACTGGGATCTCTAGAGCTTAAGACCATAATTATTTCATGAAATATTTCTTGAACTTTTTTGTTGTTAAGTGCTGTCAAGTTGTTTCCTACTCATAGCCTGTTCCTGCACCAGGCTCAGCATCACTGCTGTGTTTGAACTCATTGTTACACCCACTGTGTCAACTTAACTCATTGAGGGTCTTCCTCTTTTTTCTAACCCCCTGCTTTACCAAGTATGATGTCCTTCTCCAGGGATTCATCCTTCCTGATAACATGTCCAAAGTAAGCACGATGAAGTCTTGCCATCCTTGCTTCTAAGAAGCATCCTGGCTATATTTCTTCCAAGACAGGTTTGTTCCTTCTAGCAGTCCATGGTATATTCAATATTATTTGCACTAGCCTACGTGTTGTAGATCTTGTATTACAGTACACTAGTAGTTTTCATATTGAGATTGCCTATTGACATTCACTTTCAGCCTAGCTAAAATGCTTTGCACAGATATTCATAAACAATGTTTAATGAGGATCCTTCAATGCATATTAGTTATACAGAATCACTTACCTGTGAAGCTCCTGCCATTCAGTGTACTTGCTAGTTTCAAGAATTTGTTTAGGTTGCTCAAATTTATCAATGTACTTTTTTTTTCTTCTGAAACTCTAAAAAACTGCAAAAGGTTTCAATAACTGTTACATATTATAAAGAAGTAACTGAGCTGTTAAAAATTTTTTAAATTTGTTAGCTGATCAGTTGACATTAAGTTGATTCGAATTCATGGTCACCCCATGTGTGCAGAGTAGAAATGCTCCACAGGGTTTTTAAGACCGTCACCTTTCGTAAGCAAATCACCAGGCCTTTCTTCCCAGGTGCTTCTGGGAAGGTTCGAATAACCAACTTTTGGTTAGTAGCCCAGTGTTTAAGTGCTTGCATCACCCAGGAACCCCTGCTTTTTTTCTTCTTTTAAAATTATTGTACTTTGGGTGAAGGTTTACAAAATAAACTAGCTTCTCATTAAACAATCAATACACATATTGTTTTTTTGACATTGGTTACCAACCCCACAACATGTTAAAACTCCTCTTCTCTTCTTGACCTTGGGTTTCCTGTTACCAGCTTTCCTATCCTCTCCAGCCTTCTAGTCCTTGCCCCAGACTGGTATGTCCCTTTCATTTTGTTTTGTTTTGTTTTCTGGGTCTGTCCTATCTTTGGCTGCAAGGTGAACCTCAGGGGTGACTTCAGTCCTGAACTAAAAATGTATCTGGGGGCCATAATCGTGGAGTTTCTGTGAGTTAGAATTTTGTTCTGCATTTTCCTCCAACTCTCTCTGGGACCCTCATTTTATATCCCTGTCAGAGTAGTCAGTGGCAGTAGCCAGGCAGCATCTAGTTGCACTGGACTCAGTCTGGTGGAGGTTGTGGAATTTGTGGTTCCTTAATCCTCTTTTTTTTAATCCTCTGGACTAATCTTTCCCTTGTATCCTTGTTTTTCTTCATTCTCTCTTGCTACAGACAGGGTGAGACCAGTGGAGTATCTTAGATGGCCACTCACAAGCGTTTAAGACCCCAGACACTATTCACCAAGGTAAAATGTAGAATATTTTCTTTTTAAAGTATGTTATGCCAATTGAGCTAGATGTTCCCAGAGACTATGGTCCCCATAACCCTCAGCTCAATAATTCAGTTCCTTAGGGATTTTGGATGTGTCTATGAAGCTTCCCTGACCTCGTCTTGGACAAGTCATGCTGCCTTCCCCAGTATCATGTACCGTCTTCCCTTCACCGGTGTTACCACTTACCTATTGTCTATTTAGTGTTTTTCCAACCCCACCTCTCCCCTCCCTTGTAACCATCAAAAATTGTTTCTTTTTGTGTGTAAAACTTTTCATGAGTTTTTATAGCAGTGGTCTCATACAATATTTATCCTTTTGTGATTGATTTATTTCACTTAGCATAATGCCCTCCAGATTCATGCATGTTGTGAGATGCTTCGCAGATTCGTTATTGTTCTTTATCATTGCGAAGTATTCCATTGTGTGTACGTACCATGGTTTGTTTATCCATTCATCTGTTGATGAGCATCTAGGTTGTTTCCATCTTTTTGTTATTGTGAACAATGCTGCAGTGAACATGGGTGTGCGTATGGCTATTCATGTGATGGCACTTATTTCTCTAGGATGTATCCCTAGGAGTGGAATTTCTAGATCACTTGGTGTTTTTATTACTACCTTTCTAAGGAAGCACAACATCATTTTCAAAAATGGTTGTACCATCTTGCCTTCTCAGCAACAGTGCAAAAGAGTTCCAACATTTGTTGTTTTCTGTTTTTTTGATTAATTTCAGTAATGTCAGGGTGAGATGATATCTAATTGTGGTTTCGATTTGCATTTCTCTAATGGTTAGTCATCAAGAGCATTTCCTCATGCGTCTGTTAGCTGCTCAAATGTCTTCTTTGGTGAAGTGTCTGTTCATATCCTTTGCCCGTTTTTAATTGGATTATTTGTCCTTTTGTTGTAGAGGTGTTGCATTTTTCTATAGATGTTAGGGATTAGGCCTTTGTTGGATTTATCATAGCCAAAATGTTTTTACCAGTCCTTAGGTTCTCTTTTTACTCTTTTGGTGAAGTCTTTTGATGAATGTAAGTGTTTAATTTTTAGAAGACGCCAGTTATCTAGCTTATCTTCTTGAGTTTTGTGTGGTTAGTTTTGGTTTGTATCTTATTAATGCTATGTATTAGGATGTCTGACATTGATCCTATTTTTTCTTCTATGATCTTTATAGTTTTTGGTTTAATATTTAGGTCTTTTATCCATTTTGAGTTAGTTTTTAGGTATGGTCTGTGTTATGGGTCCTGCTTCATTTTTTTTGCAGATGGACATCCAGTTTTGCCAGCACCATTTGTTGACAAGACTGTCTTTTCCCCATTTGAAAGACTTTGGGCCCTTGTCAAAAATCAGATGACCATAGGTGGATGGATTTACATCTGGGTTCTCAATTCTGTTCCATTGGTCAATGTATCTGTCATTGTACCAGGACCAGGGTGTTTTGACTACCGTAGCTGTATAGTAGGTTCTGAGGTCAAGTAGTGTGAGCCCTCCTACTATATTCTTCTTCTTCAATAGTGCTTTACTTATCTGGGGTCTCTTAGTTTATAATAAGTTTTGCCATCTCTTTAAAAAATGTTGTTGGTATTCGGATCAGGATTTCATTGTATTTGTAGATTGCTCTGTGTAGAATTGACATTTTCACAAAGTTGAGTCTATCTATCCATGAGCATGGTATGTTTTTCCATTTATGTAGATCTCTTTTGGTTTCTTGCAGTATAGTTTTATAGTTTTCTTTGTGAAGGTCTTTTACATCCCTTGTTAGATTTATTCCTAAGTATTTTATTTTTTTAGGGGCTATTATAAATAATATTGTTTTCCTGATTTCCTTTTTGTCATTCTCTTTGTTGGTGTATAGGAACCCAACTCATTTTTGTGTGTTTGTCTTATGTTCTGCTACACTACTGAATCTTTCTATTAGTTACAATAGTTTCCTTGTGGAGTCTTTTAGGTTTTCTATGTATAGCATCATATCATCCGCAAAGAGGGATAGTTTTGCTTCTACATACCAATTTTGATGCCCTTTATTGCTTTTCCTTGCCTTATTGCTCTAGCTAGGATTTCCAGCACAATTTTAAATAGGAGTGGTGATAAAGGGCACCCTTGTCTTGTTCCTGTTCTCAAGGGGAATGTTTTCAGCCTCTCTTCATTAAGAATGACGGTTTTGCAGAGATGCACTTTATTATGTTGAGGAATTTCACTTGTATACCTATTTTATTGAGAATTTTTTTCAGGAATGGGTGTTGGTCTTTGACAGATAACTTCTGTGTAGATTGAGATGATCATGTGATTCTTTCTTTATTTGGTAGATTACATTGATTGATTTTCTAATGTTGAGCCATCCTTGCACACCTGGTATGATCCCCACTTGGTTGTGGTATATTATTTTTTATATATGATGCTGAATTCTATTGACTAGAATTTTGTTGAGAATTTTTGCATCTATATTCATGAAAGATATTTGTCTGTAATTTTAGTTTTTTTGTGGTATCTTTGCCTGGTTTTGGTATCAGGGTTATTCTGGCTTCATAGAATGAATTTGGAAGTATCCTTTCTATTTCTATGTTCTAAAATAATTTTGAGCAGTAAGCTCTTCTCTGAATGTTTGATGGAATTTTCCTGTGAGAAGCCATCTGGGCCAGGGCTTTTTTTGTTGTTCTTC
Organism: Elephas maximus indicus; assembly: GCF_024166365.1. Classification (NCBI taxonomy): domain Eukaryota; kingdom Metazoa; phylum Chordata; class Mammalia; order Proboscidea; family Elephantidae; genus Elephas; species Elephas maximus. Next base: position 60,174,685 of record NC_064832.1, read on the forward strand.
TTAGGAGTTTTTGTTTTTCTGTTTTTAATTACCTTTTTAATCTCTTCTTTTGTTATGGGTCTTTTCAGATTCTCCACATCAGTTTCTGTTAGTTTGGGTAGGTAGAGTGTTTCTAGAAATTTGTCCATTTCTTCTAGGTTTTCAAATTTGTTGGAGTATAGTTTTTCATAGTACTGTGTCTAGGGTGTTATGAAGCTTTTTTATTTCAGCTGAGTCTGTTGTAATGCCCCCGTATCATTTCTTATTTGAGCTATTTGTGTCCTCTCCTGTTTTTCTTTTGTCAATTTGGGCAGGGGTTTGTTGATTTTGTTGATCGTCTCAAAGAATCAACTTTTGGTTTTGTTGTTTCTTTTGTTTTTCTATTCTCTATTTCACTTATTTCTACTTTGATATTATTCCCTTTCTTCTGGTGGCTGTGGCCTTCTTTTGCTGTTCTCTTGCTATTTGTTCAAATTCTGTAGCTAACGTTTGATTTTGTCTCTTCTTTTTTGATGTGTGCTTCTATTGCTAAGATTTGACCTCTGAGCACTGCCTTTGCTGTGTCCCAAATGTTTTCGTAGGGTGTGTTTTCATTCTCACTTGATTCTAGGAATTTTTTGATTCCATCTTTGATTTCTTCTATTGGTTTTTAAGCAGGGTGTTCAATTTCACTGATCCTGTCTTCCATTGTTTCTAATCTGCTCCTCAAACCTTCTATGACACTGTCCATTACTGATCTTTTTATCTTTTGAATTTCTAGTTGCTGTTTTTGTATGATTTCTAATTGTGAATTTATTTTAACATTTTTTCCTATATTATTTACTGAATTGTCTCATCATTTTGTCTTTCTTTTCCATGATTTTGTCTATTTTTTCCTTATTTTGTTTGCTTTTGCTTTTTGCTTCAACTCTTGGATAGCTTTGAACATTACAGATTTGAGTTTCCTATCAGGTTGTTCCAGTGCTTTTTCTTCTACTGTAAAGTCATCTGGTATTTATTTTGGATGCCTACTAGAACCATCCTATCCTTTTTTTTTTTTTCCATATATTTAGATATTGCCCGCTGTCCTTTGGGATATTCAGTAGTTATTTTCTTTATTGATTGTAGATTTGTTTGTTTTGTCTTGTGTTTTTGTTTTATTTGGCTATGTCTGAGCGGGCTGGCATGGCATTCTTTATTGTTTGCTCATCTGTGGGTGTGATACTTCTCATCACCTTGTCTAATGTGCAGGGCCAGTTGTTCAGCTATGGTGCAGCAGGACAGGTCCAATAGAATGGGAGGGGCTGGGATAGGTCGTTTATGGCATGCACTGGGGCCAACCAGGGAGGGCCAGGGATCAGTGCAGGGCAGGTTCTGGTAGATTGTGCCTGTGCTGCTTGGGCGGGGGAGGGGGGCAATGTTCAGTTCATGGGCAGATAGGCAGGAAGGAGGAAGGAGGTTGTGATATGTGAAGCTAAGTGGGTGTGGGAAAGAAGAAAAAGAGGAAAGAAGAACAGGAGCCCCCCCCAAAAAAATGTGCTGAGGAGCCTGCCGTTTTAGTGGCGCAGACTCAGGGAAGCAGTGTGCCTGGTCGTGAGGCACGGCCTGTCAAGAAGAGATAAATATGGCACATGCAGCTAAGTGGGCAGGAGAAAGGAAAGGAAAGAAAGGAGACAGAGATGAGAAACTAGATTTAAAAAAAAAAAAAAAAGGAGAGAGAAAGGCACATGCAGCTAGGTGGTTGGGACAAAGAATTGGAAGAAATGTAGAGAAAGACAAGAAACTGAGGAAAAAAAAGAAAGGTGCCATGTGTTTTGAAGGAATGGAAGGTAGGGAGATAGAGAGAGACCAGAAACCCAGAAAAAGGAAGAAAGAAAAAAAAAGTCCCAACTGAGCCCACTGGAGGCAGGTACCCATCTGAGCAGCACTGCACAGTCTGTCCAGAAAGAGCAGTTATGGCACACAGCATCAGGTGTTCCAGAAAATAGTAAGTAAGGAAGGTAGAGAGAGATAAGAAACAGTAAAAAAGAAGAAAGAAAAGAAAAAAGTGCCCCAAAGGAGCCCACTGGTGTGGTGGCACAGGCTGGGGAAGTGGCTTCCCCACAGCATGGCACTGCACAGCCTGTCTAGAAGGAGCAGACTTGGCACATGGAGCCAGGTGTTCAGGAGAAAAGAAAGGAAGGATGGTAGAGAGAGACAAGAAATCCCAAAGGGAGCCCACTGACTTGGCAGCATGGACCAGAGAAGTGGCTCCCAAGCTGAGCAGTGCAGCATATCTTATCTAGAAGGTGCAGAGAACACACAGAGCCAGGTATTTAGGAAACAAGAAAACAGGAAAGTAGAGGAAGATGAGAAACTGAGAAATGAAGAAAACACAAAGAAAGAAAGGAAAAGAAAAAAAAAATGCCCTCAGGGATTGCACCAGCATGATGGTGTGGATAGGGGAAGTGGTTCCCCAGCCAAGCAGTGCTTCACAGCCTGTCAAGAGGAGTGGATACAGCACATTTTGTCAGGTGTTGGAGAGAAAGGAAGGGAATGAGGTGAGAGGCAAAGAGAAACCAAAAGAAGCCCCCAAAAGCAACAACAGCAATAAAAAAATGGCAGTGAAGGAGCCAGCTGGTATAGGCAGGGTGAATCCAAGAGGTAAGGAGCTAGAGCCTCCCTGGCTGAGTGACCACAGCCTGCCAAGAAGTGGTGTAGGCTGAGTAAGGGGAAGAAAGGTGGGGGGTGGGAAAGCATGTATTGCTAGCTACCAGGTGCTCTGTCTCCAGCTGGAGGTCCTTTAAGCTGTCTTCTTGTACTCCCTGTCTGCTGTTCTTGGTGGCTGAGGAGTCCAAGATGGTAAATCCATGTCACCTTAGCTGATAGGGGACCTCCACTCTGTATCTCTCCTCACTTTCTGTTCTCTGTCAATTTCTTATTCCATTGGGTGCTTGGTTGAATCCTTTATCTCTTCATTTGACACTTAGGGTCCCAGGATTGACTTTTGTCTCTATTTTACTTAGTTATTCAGGTCTTTGTTGTGGAGAGACAGCGTGGTGCTTCTGTCTATAGCACCATGTTGCATATACCTCAGGAACTCCTGTTTTAATTTATTATGCACTTTTGTATATGAGCAAAACTCAGTCTGTGTATTAAAAAACCTGCATTTTCTTTGTCTCGTATTAAACTTATTAAAACTCCCTGAAAAGAAACTCTATTAAATCTGTTCCTACCTCCAATGGCTTCATGGTTACTGGTCTTCAGGTATGAATCACTCTGCTGTAGACAAGAATCAAGTACAATGTGACTGATTAAATAATCCTTTTTGCATCATTTGCAATACCCTTCATTTCTTAAGGTGTTAATTAATTTGTATTTCTAAGAAACCAATGTGATGAAAGCTGGTTGTAAATAATAATAAAATAGTCTATGAATAGCAATGGATGTATATCTACACATTAGCCTATAGTTAGAAAGATAATATAATGTGTCTAACCCAATATATGATGTCAAATTTTCCTATCAGAAAAGGATCATAATATTTATCAATTTATTATCTGAAATGAATAATTTTTGAGGCATCATAGATGGTTTTAAAATAATCATAATGTATTATGCAGTTTAAAGTTCCTGGACGGTGCAAAGAATTAACATGCTTGGCTGCTAACTGAAAGGTTGGATGTTTGAGTCCACACAGTGGTGCTTCGGAAGAATGGTTTGTCAATCTATTTCTGAAAAGTTAGCTATTGAAAACCCTATGGAGTGTAGTTCTGTCGTGACACACATGGGATCCCCATGTTGGAATCTTCTGAAATGTAACTGGTTCTTATGCAATTTATCAACAAACTGCAAGGTTCTATAATTATAGTAACAGATTGTTATTAAAATTACTAGCATGAGAAATTTTTGAAAGTCATTTAACATTATTTTTCTCTATTTTTGAAAATGTAGTTTTGAAAGAATTTTCAGCAGAGTATAATAGTTGTAAGAGAATATATTACTATTATATAGTACATGAACTACAGTTGAACTGTACCAGCAATTAATTAGGCATAATTTATGTAATTTATTTTCATTAAACCAATTTCACTATACATAGACATTTTAATAGTAAAATATAGTTAAACATTATTGAAATTGGCATTTCATTTTTGATTTCTCTTATAATCAAACTTCCATCCTAATGGGAATCATTTTGCAGAAGTAGTTAGAATGAAGTCCTCAGGGCTTGTTTCACGAAATACTTATTCATATTCATGAAGAATTAACATTTCTTACTCTATTATATGGTTTAATGGAAAGCATGATATCATATGACTGATTCATTGTAGTTAAAAGTCTCATTTGCTTTTGATAGTAGTAAAACTTTTATCTATATCAAATCTATTTTAGATAGTGGTAAAAACATGTGATTCCCCAAATTAGAAGTATTTTGTAAATAAATATAAAAATACTGAGGCTATCAGACAAATTTAAAAGTGTGTTATAGTCTGTTGAAGATGTAAATAGATGGTGATAGATAGGTAGATAGATGATAGATAAATAGATAGGTAGATGATAGATAGATAGATAGACGATAGATAGATAGATAGATAGATAGATAGATAGATAGATAGATAGATAGATAGATAGATAGATAGATAGATAGATGATAGATAGATAGATAGATAGATAGATAGACAGATAGACAGATAGACAGATAGACAGATAGACAGATAGACAGATAGACAGATAGACAGATAGACAGATAGACAGACAGACAGACAGACAGACAGATAGACAGATAGACAGATAGACAGATAGACAGATAGACAGATAGACAGATAGACAGATAGATAGATAGATAGATAGATAGATAGATAGATAGATAGATAGATAGATAGATAGATAGATAGATAGATAGATAGATATCTCCTACTTGGTATCCTTTATTTGAACATACTAGGGATTATTTATAAAATTGTTAATAAAACAATTTTAAATGATTCTATAATGAATGATGGCACTGGATTATAAATAATTAATGCAGTACTAATTTACATATTAGTCAATAGAAATATATTTGAATGCTTAGTGCAGTTTTGTGATATACTTGACAGTAATAGTTCTTCAAAGGTGTCACAAAGACTACTTATGTTTAAATTTTAGTTATTTACTTTCAAAGATTTGGCACTTGCATATGGAACCTAATTTAAGGGTCAAAATATGATTTATTAATTTATTACATTTATCAGTTTTATCATTATTTTACTGAGTTTTATCAGTTTTATCATTTTAATGATAATTTTTAATATTAAGAATATACCTCTGTTTCTGTCCTTCAATTACCTATTTATTATGCCTATAAGCAGCCAACATAATCATATTACAAAGGCCAGGTGTTGAGTCAAATGATCCCATAATTTATTAAATGGGGAAGAAATGACCAAACTGTGTCTGTAATTAAAGTAGCAACTAATTTTGTTTATTCTGTTCTGTGAACCATTTACCATGTTAAGTACTTCAGGGATTCACTATCTTGTTCAATTCTTACAAACAACTCTGTATGGTAAATATAGTCATTGATTCGAATCCATAGCTGAGGAAACTCAGACACGAGAGTGTCGGATTAACTTGCTAGAGGTCGTGTGATCGAGAATTGACAGTTAATATCTGTACCTCGACAGGATGACTTGAGAAATCAGGTCCTTAACGATTGTGATATACAATGCCCCTTAGAGTGTAGTTGGTCAAAAGCAAGATGTTTAAGTATAGTAAGTATTAAAGAATTATTCTCTATAAACCAGTTTCTTTTCTTCATATTAATGGATTTAGAAATGCTGGAAAAATTAATCCATGGATGAAATCAGACCTAGAGATATATGTCATTAGCTTAATTGCAAAAATTCTGAAAATAATATTAGCCACAAAATCCAGTGATGTATGAAAACAATTATACACCATGACCAAGTAGCATTTGTATCAGTTATATATGGCTGTTTCAACATTTGAATATCAATCAATGTAATTAACCAAATAATAGGTTAAAGAAGAAAAAAAAATCATAAGATCATATCATTTGGGGAAGAAAAGTTGTTTGACAAAATCTAATACTGATTAACCATAAAAACTCTCAGCTAGGTATGAAAAGAGGTGAACATCATCAAATTGATAAAAATCATCTATAAAAAACAAAAGAAAAGAAAACCCTACAGTTAATCATCATACTTAATGGGGAAGGCCCGAATGTTGTTATCTCTAAAATTGGAAATAAGGCAAATGTGCCTGCTCAACCCACTCTTGTTTACCATAGTAGTGGAAGTTTTAGTTATTGCAGTTAAACAAGAAAAAGAAATAAAAGGTATACAACTGGGATTCAGGAGTTAAACTGTCCTCATTTGAATATGATATGATTGTCTACCTAGCAAATCTCAAAAGAAAAAAAATTCTCTTAGAACTTATATGTGAGAGTGAGTCCAGTATTGTCCCAGGATGCAAGATAAAAATGCAAAAATCAATGGCAGAAGGCGGGGCCAAGATGGCGGACTAGGTGGATGCTACCGCGGATCCCTCTTGCAACAAAGACTCGGAAAAACAAGTGAATTGATCACATTCATAACAATCTATGAACCCTGAACAACAAACACAGATTTAGAGATGGAGAACGAACAAATACGGGGAGGCAGCGATTGTTTTCAGAGCCTGGAACCAGTGTACCAGTCAGGTGACCTTCGGCGCCTGATTTGGGGCAGAGCCCAGGGGGGCAGACGGCACAAACAAGGGGCCCAGCCCTGGCCGCCGAACTCATTCTGGGAGGGGGCCCAGCCAGTTTGCGCGGGCAGCACTGCGGCGCAGCCTGTGGGAAAAGTCTCCGGGAGGAAGTGACTGGTCTTGGAGTGGGGAGAGCAGCGTCCCAGTCGGGGAGCCGTCCTGCCGGGATTTGGGCGGGGCACAGACATGGCATAGGCGCGGTGAGCTGCACCATCCCCCTGAACTAACCCTGGTAAGGGGCCCAGCCGGTTCGCGCAGGCGGCGTGGTGAAGCAGCCGGTGGGAGAAGTCCCCGGTAGGCAGTGACTGGTCTTGGAGCTGGGAGAGCAGCGTCCCAGCTGCGGAGCCGTCCCGCCGGGATTTTGGCGGACTGCGGGCAGGGCATAGGCGCGGCGAGCTGCTCCATCCCCCTGAACTAGCCCCGGGGGGGCGCCCAACCGGTTCGCACGGGCAGCGTGGTGACGTGGCCAGTGGGGGAGGTCCCCGGGGGGCAGCGACTGGTCTTGGAGCGGGGAGAGTGGCGTCCCAGCCGGGATGCACGGTCGCAGCGCAGGCGCGGGGAGCTGCTCTGCTCGCCTGAGCTGACGGGGGGGGAACCCAGCCAATTTTCGGGGGCGGCACGGCGACGCGGCTGGAGGGACAGGGAGTCCCCGGGAGGCAGCAACTGATTTTGGAGTCGGGAGTGCACCGTCCCAGTAGGGGAACCTTGACACTGGACGTGGGGCTGGCAGCGGAGGATCTGACCGTGACTCCAGTGGGCCAGACCCACGGGGGCAATCTCCACACAGCCAGCACACGTAGGCGACGCACCCCGTGGAAATCTCAGATATAATAGTCATTCCAAGCAAGACAAGCAACTCTGGCTATATTCTGAGGTGCTACTCTCCTATCTCTCTGATCCCTCACCCACCCTCCCAGGTGGCTTCATTAACATCCGAATAGCCTGAGCCAGAGGGAGAACTCTGTTAGGGATCTGACTGCATCTTTTTTTTAGTGGATTTTCTGGAAAAACTAGTTTCCCAGTGATGGCTCAGAGACAGCAGTCCATATCAAATCACATAAAGAAGCAGACCATGACAGCTTCTCCAACCCCCCAAACAAAAGAATCAAAATCTTTACCAAATGAAGATACAATCCTGGAATTATCAGATACAGAATATAAAAAACTCATTTACAGAATGCTTCAAGACATCACAAACGAAATAAGGCAAACTGCAGAAAAAGCCAAGGAACACACTGATAAAACTGTTGAAGAACTCAAAAAGATTATTCAAGAACATAGTGGAAAAATTAATAAGTTGCAAGAATCCATAGAGAGACAGCATGTAGAAATCCAAAAGATTAATAATAAAATTACAGAATTAGACAACGCAATAGGAAGTCAGAGGAGCAGACTCGAGCAATTAGAATGCAGACTGGGACATCTGGAGGACCAGGGAATCAACACCAACACAGCTGAAAAAAAATCAGATAAAAGAATTAAAAAAAAAAATGAAGAAACCCTAAGAATCATGTGGGACTCTATCAAGAAGGATAACTTGCGTGTGATTGGAGTCCCAGAGCAGGGAGGGGGGACAGAAAACACAGAGAAAATAGTTGAAGAACTCCTGACACAAAACTTCCCTGACATGATGAAAGACGAAAGGATATCTATCCAAGATGCTCATCGAACCCCATTTAAGATTGATCCAAAAAGAAAAATACCAAGACATATTATCATCAAACTCACCAAAACCAAAGATAAACAGAAAATTTTAAAAGCAGCCAGGGAGAAAAGAAAGGTTTCCTTCAAGGCAGAATCAATAAGAATAAGTTCAGACTACTCAGCAGAAACCATGCAGGCAAGAAGGGAATGGGACGACATATACAGAGCAGTGAAGGAGAAAAACTGCCAGGCAAGGATCGTATATCCAGCAAAACTCTCTCTGAAATATGAAGGTGAAATTAAGATATTTACAGATAAAAACGAGTTTAGAGAATTTGCAAAAACCAAACCAAAGCTACAAGAAATACGAAAGGAAATTGTTTGGTCAGACAACCAATAATATCAGATACCAGCACAATACAAGGTCACAAAACAGAAAGTCCTGATATCAACTCAAATAGGGAAATCACAAAAACAGACAAATTAGGATTAATTAAAAAAAAAATAAAATAATACACATAACAGGGAATCATGGAAGTCAATAGGTAAAAGATCACAATAATCAAAAAGAGGGACTAAATACAGGAGGCATTGAACTTCCAGACGGAGAGTGATACAAGGCAATATAGAATGATACAAGTTAGGTTTTTCCTTAGAAAAATAGGGGTAAATAATAAGGTAACCACAAAAAGGTATAACAACTCCATAACTCAAGATAAAAGCCAAGAAAAAAGTAAGGACTCAACTAAAATAAAGTCAAACACCATGAAAATGAGGATCTCACAATTTACCAAGAAAAACGTCTCAGCACAAAAAAGTATGTGGAAAAATGAAATGGTTAACAACACACATGAAAAGGCATCAAAATGACAGCACTAAAAACTTATTTACCTATAATTACCCTGAATGTAAATGGACTAAATGCACCAATAAGAGACAGAGAGTCACGGACTGGATAAAGAAACACGATCCATCTATATGCTGCCTACAAGAGACACACCTTAGACTTAGAGACACAAACAAACTAAAACTCAAAGGATGGAAAAAATATATCAAGCAAACAATAAGCAAAAAAGAAGAGGAGTAGCAATATTAATTTCTGACAAAATAGACTTTAGACTTAAATCCACCACAAAGGATAAAGAAGGACACTATATAATGATAAAAGGGACAATTGATCAGGAAGACATAACCATATTAAATATTTATGCACCCAATGACAGGGCTGCAAGATACATAAATCAACTTTTAACAGAATTGAAAAGTGAGATAGACACCTCCACAATTATAGTAGGAGACTTCAACACACCACTTTCGGAGAAGGACAGGACATCCAGTACGAAGCTCAACAGACACACTGAAGACCTAATTACAACAATCAACCAACTTGACCTCATTGACTTATACAGAACTCTCCACCCCACTGCTACAAAATATACTTTTTTTTCTAGGGCACATGGAACATTCTCTAGAATAGACCACATATTAGGTCATAAAACAAACCTTTGCAGAATCCAAAACATCGAAATATTACAAAGCATCTTCTCAGACCACAAGGCCATAAAACTAGAAATCAATAACAGAGAAACTAGGGAAAAGAAATCAAATACTTGGAAAATGAACAATACCCTCCTGAAAAAAGACTGGGTTATAGAAGACATCAAGGAGGGAATAAGGAAATTCATAGAATGCAATGAGAATGAAAATACTTCCTAACAAAACCTCTGGGACACCACAAAAGCAGTGCTCAGAGGCTGATTTATATCGATAAATGCACACATACAAAAAGAAGAAAGAGCCAAAAGCAGAGAACTGTCCCTACAACTTGAACAAATAGAAAGTGAGCAGCAAAAGAACCCATCAGGCACCAGAAGAAAACAAATAATAAAAATTAGAGCTGAACTAAATGAATTAGAGAACAGAAGAACAATTGAAAGAATTAACAAAGCCAAAAGCTGGTTCTTTGAAAAAATTAACAAAATTAATAAACCATTGGCCAGACTGACTAAAGAAATACAGGAAAGGAAACAAATAACCCGAATAAGAAACGAGAAGGACCACATCACAACAGAAACAAATGAAATTAGAAGAATCATTTCAGATTACTACGAAAAATTGTACTCTAACGAATTTGAAAACCTAGAAGAAATGGATGAATTCCTGGAAAAACACTACCTACCTAAACTAACACATTCAGAAGTAGAACAACTAAATAGACCCATAACAAAAAAAGAGATTGAAACGGTAATCAAAAAATTCCCAACAAAAAAAAGCCCTGGCCCAGACGGCTTCACTGCAGAGTTCTACCAAACATTCAGAGAAAACTTAACACCACTACTACTGAAGGTATTTCAAAGCATAGAAAATGACGGAATACTACCCAACTCATTCTATGAAGCCACCATCTCCCTGGTACCACAACCAGGTAAAGACATTACAAAAAAAGAAAATTATAGACCTATATCCCTCATGAACATAGATGCAAAAATCCTCAACAAAATTCTAGCCAATAGAATCCAACAACACATCAAAAAAATAATTCACCCTGATCAAGTGGGATTTATACCAGGTATGCAAGGCTGGTTTAATATCAGAAAAACCATTAATGTAATCCATCACATAAATAAAACAAAAGATAAAAACCACTTGATCTTATCAATAGGTGCAGAAAAGGCATTTGACAAAGTTCAACACCCATTTATGATAAAAACTCTTACCAAAATAGGAATTGAAGGAAAATTCCTCAACATAATAAAGGGCATCTAAATTTTTATGCAAAGCCAACAGCCAATATCACTCTAAATGGAGAGAACCTAAAAGCATTTCCCCTGAGAACGGGAACCAGACAAGGATGCCCTTAATCATCGCTCTTATTCAACATCGTACTTGAAGTCCTAGCCAGGGCAATTAGGCTAGACAAAGAAATAAAGGGTATCCGGATTGGCAAGGAGGAAGTAAAGCTATCACTATTTGCAGATGACTTGACCTTATACACAGAAAACCCTAAGGAATCCTCCAGAAAACTACTGAAACTAATAGAAGAGTTTGGCAGAGTCTCAGGTTATAAAATAAACATACAAAAATCACTTGGATTCCTCTACATCAACAAAAAGAACACCGAAGAGGAAATAACCAAATCAACACCATTCACAGTAGCCCCCAAGAAGATAAAATACTTAGGAATAAATCTTATCAAGGATGTAAAATACCTATACAAAGAAAACTACAAAGCTCTACCCCGAGAAATTCAAAAGGACATACTTAAGTGGAAAAACATACCTTGCTCATGGATAGGAAGACTTAACATAGTAAAAATTGCCATTCTACCAAAAGCCATCTATACATACAATGCACTTTCGATCCAAATTCCAATGAGATTTTTTAATGTGATGGAGAAACAAATCACCAACTTCATACAGAAGGGAAAGAAGCCTCAGATAAGTAAAGCATTAGCGAAAAAGAAGAAGAAAGTGGGAGGCCTCACTCTACCTGATTTCAGAACCTATTATACAGCCACAGTAGTCAAAACAGCCTGGTACTGGTACAACAACAGGCACATAGACCAATGGAACAGAATTGAGAACCCAGATATAAATCTATCCATATACGAGCAGCTGCTATTTGACAAAGGCCCAGTGTCAGTTAATTGGGGAAAAGATAGTCTTTTTAACAAATGGTGCTGGCATAACTGGATATCCATTTGCAAAAAAATGAAACAGGACCCATACCTCACACCATGCACAAAAACTAACTCCAAGTGGATCAAAGACCTAAACATAAAGACTAAAACGATAAAGATCATGGAAGAAAAAATAGGGACAACCCTAGGAGCCCTAATACAAGGCATAAACAGAATACAAAACATTACCAAAAATGATGAAGAGAAACCAGATAACTGGGAGCTCCTAAAAATCAAACACCTATGCTCATCTAAAGACTTCACCAAAAGAGTAAAAAGACCACCTACAGACTGGGAAAGAATTTTCAGCTATGACATCTCCGACCAGTGCCTGATCTCTAAAATCTACATGATTTTGTCAAAACTCAATCACAAAAAGACAAACAACCCAATCAAGAAGTGGGCAAAGGATATTAAAATACATTTCACTAAAGAAGATATTCAGGCAGCCAACAGATACATGAGAAAATGCTCTCAATCATTAGCCATTAGAGAAATGCAAATTAAAACTCCAATGAGATTCCATCTCACACCAACAAGGCTGGCATTAATCCAAAAAACACAAAATAATAAATGTTGGAGAGGCTGTGGAGAGATTGGAACTCTTATACACTGCTGGTGGGAATGTAAAATGGTACAACCACTTTGGAAATCTATCTGGCATTATCTTAAACAGTTAGAAATCGAACTAGCATACAACCCAGAAATCCCACTCCTCGGAATATACCCTAGAGATACAAAAGCCTTCACACAAACAGATATATGCACACCCATGTTTATTGCAGCTCTGTTTACAATAGCAAAAAGCTGGAAGCAACCAAGGTGTCCATCAACGGATGAATGGGTAAATAAATTGTGGTATATTCACACAATGGAATACTACGCATCGATAAAGAACAGTGACGAATCTGTGAAACATTCCATAACATGGAGGAACCTGGAAGGCATTATGCTGAGCGAAATTAGTCAGAGGCAAAAGGACAAATATTGTATAAGACCACTATTATAAGATCTTGAGAAATAGTGAAAACTGAGAAGAACACATACTTTTGTGGTTACGAAGGGGGGAGGGAGGGAGAGGGTTTTTTACTGATTAATCAGTAGATAAGAACTGCTTTGGGTGAAGGGAAAGACAACACTCAATACATGGAAGGTCGGCTCAATTGGACTGGACCAAAAGCAAAGAAGTTTCCGGGATAAAATGAATGCTTCAAAGGTCAGCGGAGCAGGGGCGGGGGTCTGGGGAACATGGTTTGAGGGGACTTCTAAGTCAATTGGCAAAATAATTCTAGTATGAAAACATTCTGCATCCCACTTTGAAATGTGGCGTCTGGAGTCTTAAATGCTAACAAGCAGCCATCTAAGATGCATCAATTGGTCTCAACCCACCTGGAGCAAAGGAGAATGAAGAACACCAAGGTCACACGACAACTAAGAGCCCAAGAGACAGAAAGGGCCACATGAACCAGAGACCTACATCATCCTGAGACCAGAAGAACTAGGTGGTGCCCGGCCACAATCGATGACTGCCCTGACAGGGAGCACAAATGAGAACTCCTGAGGGAACAGGAGATCAGTGGGATGCAGACCCCAAATTCTCATGAAAAGACCATACTTAATGGTCTGACTGAGACTAGAGGAATCCCGGCGGCCATGCTCCCCAGACCTTCTGTCGGCACAGGACAGGAACCATCCCCGAAGACAACTCATCAGACATGAAAGGGACTGGTCAGCGGGTGGGAGAGAGATGCTGATGAAGAGTGAGCTAATTATATCAGGTGGACACTTGAGAGTGTGTTGGCAACTCTTGTCTGGAGGGCGGATGGAAGGATAGAGAGAGAGAGAAGCTGGCAAAATTGTCACGAAAGGAGAGACTGAAAGGGCTGACTCAATAGGGGAAGAGCAAGTGGGAGTGCGGAGAAAGATGTATGTAAACTTATATGTGACAGACTGATTGGATTTGTAAACGTTCACTTGAAGCTTAATAAAAGTTAAAAAAAAATCAAATAAAAAAAAATCAATGGCATTACCATAATTGCAATTAATACATTGAAATAAAAATTAAAAATGTGATATCATTTGCAATCACTCAAAAGAAAATTAAAAACTTACCATAATATGTAGAAATTTTGTATGATGAAAATTTTATAACATTGATGTAAGAGTTCAAGGAAGGCCTAAATAAATAAGGGGCATATTGCATCCCTCAATTAGAACACAAATATATTAAAGATGCCAAACTGACCAATAGGCTTAATGAAATTACTATCAAAATTCCAATAAAGTTTGGTTTTTAGACACAGACAAGCTTATTCTGAACTGTTTAAGGAAAGGCAAAAAAGTAGCTAAAGCAATTTTGAAAAAGAAAAATAAAGGCAGATGAGTCAGTCTACCCAATTTCAAGACTTCCTCCATAGCTACAGTAATCAAGATTATGTGGCACTTGGGAGCGGGGGATAAACACATGTATCAATGGAATAGAATAGAGAACTCAGAAATCAACCCACATAAGTATGTGAACTGATTTTTGACAAAGGTATAAAAGCAATTCAGTGGAGAAGGATAATTTTTTTTGAAAAATGGTGCTGGAGCAACTGGATATCTATAGGCAAAAATAAAGAAAACAATTTTTATTTATTGTTAGAAATAAATCCATGTTAATCATTGACTTACATGTAAAATATAAAACTATAAAATTTAAGAAAGATCTTCAAGTTCTAGGGCTACGCAAAGAGGAATTAGACTTTACATCAAAAGTACAATGCATAAAAGGAAAAATGGGGAACTGGAATTCCTCAAAATTCATTTTTTTTTTCTATGAAGGACACTACTAAAACAATGAAAAGACAAGTCACAAACAAGAACAAAATATTTGCAAACCATATCTCTGGCAAAAAAAAATTAGTATTTAGAATATACACAAGCTCTCAAAAATCAACAGTGAAAACATACAATCAGAAAATGAGCAAAACACAAGAAGAAACACTTTACCAAAGATGATACAGAGATGGAAAATAATCACAGGAAAAACATAATCAATAGGCTCCCATTAGACATTGTAGAGACGCAAATTGAATCCAAAATGAGATATCTCAATAGATAAAATAAAATATATATAGGTAGTAAAAAAAAAAAATGCTAGTAAGGATTTTGGGAAACTGTCATTCATTGAAATAAGAAAAATTGTGTAGCCTCTTTGGAAAACAATTCAGCATGTTCTTAAAAGCTAAATATACTTTAATCATGCAAGTCAGTAATTGCACTCTTAGACATTGATGCTATGATGTTGGTAGGTGCCGTGGAGTCAGGTCCAACTCATAGCAACCCTATGCAAAACAGAACAAAACACTGCCCAGTCCTGGGCTGTCCCCACAATTATTGCTATGCTTGAGCCAATCCTTGCAGTCACTGTGTCAATCAATCTCATTGAGGGTCTTCCTCTTTTTCACTGACCCTCTATTTTACCAAACATGATGTCCTTCTCCAGGGACTGATCCCTCCTGATAAAATGTCCCAAGTATGTAAGATGTAGACTCTCCAACCTTGCTTCTAAGGAGCATTCTGGTTGTACTTCTTCCAAAACAGGTTTGTTTGTTCTTCTGCCAGTCCATGGTGTATTCGATATTCTTCTCCAACACCACAATTCAAAGGCGTCAATTCTCCTTAGGTCTTCCTTATTCATTGTCCAGTTTTCTCATGCATATTAGGTGATCGAAAACACCATGGTTTGGGTCAGGGGTGCCTTAGTCTTCAAGGTGACATCTTTGATTTTCAACACTTTAGAGAGTTCTTTTGCAGCCGATTTGCCCAGTGCAGTGCATCTTTTGATATCTTGATTCCTGCTTCCACGCATCTTGATTGCAGATCCAAGTAAAATGAAATCCTTGACTACTTCAATCTTTCCTCCATTTATCATGAGGTTGCTGATTGGTCCAGCTGTGAGAATTTTTGTTTTACGTTGAGATGTAATCCATACTGAAGGCTGTGGTCTTTGATCTTCATTAGTAAGCGCTTCAAGTTCTCCTCACTTTCAGCCAGGAAGGTTGTGTTACCTGCATAACGCAGGTTGTTAATGAGTCTTCCTCCAATCCTGGTGCCTCATTCTTCTTCATATAGTCCAGCTTCCTGGGTTATTTGCTCAGCATACAGATTGAACAGATACGAAGAAAGAATACAAATTTGACACACCCCTTCTTGACTTTAAAACATGCACTATCCCCTTGTTCTGTTGGAATGACTGCTTCTTGATCCACGTACAGATTCCTCAAGAGCGCAATAAAGTGTTCTGAAATTCTCATTCTCCCTTATGTTATCCATAATTTGTTACGATTCACACAGTTGAATGCCTTTGCATAGTCAATAAAACACAGGTAATCAGCCTTCTGATATTCTCTGCTTTCTGCCAGGATCCATCTGATATCCCTGGTTCCATGTCCTCTTCTAAATTCAGCTTGAATTTCTGGCAGTTCCCTATCGATATGCTGCTGCAGTCGCTTTTGAATGATCTTCAGCAAAATTTTGCTTGCATGTGATATTAATGACACTGTTTGATAATTTCCACATTCAGTTGGATCACCTTTCTTGAGAAAAGTCATAAATATGGATCTTCTCCAGTCGTTTGGCCAGGTAACTGCCTTCCAAATTTCTTGGCATAGACAACGAGCACTTCCAGCACTGCATCCATTTGTTGAAACATCTCAGTTGGTATTCGGTCAGTTCCAAGAGACTTGTTTTTAGCCAATGCCTTCAGTGAAGCTTGGACTTCTTCTGATGTTGTAGAAATAAAATTTTAGGTTCACACAAAAACCTACAAATTTGCATTAAAATTTTATTTGTAATAACCTAAAATAGAAATTGCTCATATTTTGCCTTCCATCATATAAATGATTAAATAAACTGTGACATATCAATACCATGGAACACTACTCAGCATAGAAAAGAACAACCTTTCAAATGTACCAAAAATTCAATAAATCTTCAGGAAATGATAAATTAGTTGCTGTAAACTCAACTCAACTTCATGTTGACCCCATGTTGTCAGAGTAGAATAGTGTTCCACAGAATATCAATGGATGATTTTTCAGAGGTACAAAGCTAGGCCTTTCTTTTGAAGTTCCCCTGGGTGGACCCAAATTTCTTAAACTTTTGTTTAGAGGCTGAGCTCATTAACTGTTTGCACCATCCAGGGACTCAGGGAATTATACTGAGTGAAAAAAGCCAAAATTACAGATTATATACTCATAGATTCTACTTATATAGCCTTCTTGGTGTGATAAAATTATGGAAATGGAGAACAGAAGAGTGGATGGCAGATGTTAGGGAAAGGTTTGAGGAGGGAGGTGGACAAGGCAATAGAAGTGCAACAGGAGAGATCTTTGTGGTCTTGGAACTGTTCTGTATCTTGATTGCATCAGTGCCAAAATCCTGGTCGTGATATTTATTGTAAAATAGTTTTGCATGATGCTACCTTTAGGGAAAGTAGGTAAAGTTTACGTGGGTTATCTGTATATTATTTCTTGTGACAAAGTATTAATTTACAAAGCTCTCAAAATAAAAAGTTAAATTTCAAACATCCGTGTATTAATGTGAATGACTTGGAAGAGCAGAACTGTCTCCATTTTAAATATCTATTAAGGATACTATAACTCTGATAGTATTTTATTATTCTTAGAGATTTAAGACAACCATTTCAATAGGAGTCTCTGCTTTCTCTGCTAAGAAGGGGATTATTCTATACCAAAAATTGCACTTATAGAAAGTAGGCAAATTCTTGTGTATGAATTTTTTATTCATGAATATTTATCAAAGCTCATATTCTTATGAAGTATCTCCAAATTAAGAGCACTTTAAAATATAAAGGTTCTAATTCAAATTATTTGTTGTGAGGATATTCACTTTTTTGTTCTGGAACATATTGTTTGCACAATTTGTAAAAATTCATTATTATGTCAGCCAGAGATAAGTTATGAACACATGTCTCTTTGACAAGCCTGCATGATAGGAAATACCTAGAAACAGTTTCTAAGTATCCAAGTCTGCCATCTACCTAGAAAGCTGTGGTATTACAATGAGATTGACTGTAAATGAAGATTGCTAAATTTAAGCAAGAAATGATATATTCTGGAAAACTAATACTGAAAGAATAAAGGTTCCATTAAAACAATTAGGAAGGACAGATAATAGAAAGAAGGTAACTCTAAATTCTCTTTTCATGTTATATAGAGCCTCATAGTTGTCACCTCCCATCTGAGACACTAGTATTTTTCAAAGTCTAGTAGAAAGAGATTGATATGAGACAAATGGTGAATCTGTGAAGAATATTGTCAAGAGAGAAAGTTAAAACATATATACATATATATAAAACATATTTTTGGGGAGGGCGGTGCATTCAACATTTTTGGAGTCAATTGACCTCCAAGCAGCGTGCCTTCCCCTTTCCTGCATGAGCTAGTCTTACTAGGGTAGAGAGTTTGAGCTTGAAGGAGGCTTATGATTATCAGCAATTTTCTGTGACTATATGGATATATATCTTAATAACAAACTAACAAAACCACTTCACCGTAAATACCTTGCTGCGTTTTCCAGCCTGTTTTTTCTCATTAATAACTCACTGACCTCCAGCAATATAATTGCTATGGAAAATTCCTATTTAGTTCTAAATTTGGGGGAAGAAGAAAGGTTTACTTTTTAATTGAACATCCATTTCTACAATAATAATTACATAAAGATAATCATAATTTTGAATATGACAAAAGATTATTCTAGTTGATATATATTTTAAAATCTCATTTTATGTTATGTTGTGGTGAATTTTTTCTTGAACATAGCTTAGTAAATACATTTTCCTCGAAAACATATCCACGTTGTTTTAAGTCTTCAATTTATCTACTTTTTCACTATTATTTGTATATTACTTATTATGATCCTATATATTTATATATATACATGTGTATAATTTTTGCTTTAACAGTCTTTTTAATTTATAAAATTAATTTACAGTAACAGCACAATGTTATGGAACTAACACATCCACTTCAGTCTTTAATGTCTGGTTAATAGAAAACTGATGCTTCTACTAAGACTAACTGAAAATGTTTAAAGAAACTTACGTATTTTAAAACACACAGTGCAGCTAATAATACAGCCAGGGTATTAAAGGACAAGTCTACAAAGAAAATGGAATCAATTAGCTGAATTCATTATTTAATATCTATATTATGAAGCATAGCTCAAAGCAGCTGATAAGAGAAGCTGAGTATATATATTCGGTAATTTAGCAGGCGGATGAGACAAGGATTGTAGTTTAGAACCTTTAAGAAAGGCAGTACTCAAAAGGACCAAAGTCATAGAGAAAATGGAAGTACGTTAGAAGTGATCATGAGCGCCTGAATGGCTTTTCTCGTCATGGCAATCACTACATCAACCAGTACAAGGTCAGTAGCAGAGCAATTGAAAGACTGAGAAGCCTTGCAGCACTTTCAGCAAACCACAACCCTAAAGAGAAATAAATGGAGTTCAGGGCCCCGGTTAATACCCCAGGATCCTAGTTGGGACTTTTAAAAGACTCTACCTTAAGAGTAAAGGATTATCTAAATGAATCAGGATAAACCCAGAAATCAGGATAGCAGGAGTCAAATTCACACTTAAACCAGCTCATTTCTAAATTTGATTAAAATAATCTTGACATGGAAGCCCTGGTGGTGTAGTGATTAAGAGCTATGGCTGCTAACCAAAGGGTCGGCAGTTCGAATCCACCAGGTGCTCCTTGGAAACTCTATGGGGCAGTTATACTCTGTCCTACAGGGTCTCTATGAGTCGGAATCAGCTCTATGGCAACAGGTTTTTTTTTTTTTTTTTTTTTTTGGAATGTTAACATAATTTACATCATCCTAAAAGCTTATGATAATCTTGGAGTAGAGAATGTCTCAAAGTGTCCATCATCATACAGTTAAAAATTACCAGGCATGCCAAGAATAAAATAGAATCAGAACTCTGGGTGACACAAATATTGGAATTATAAAACGTTAATAAGTGTGTTTGACATATTTAAAAATATGGAGGGTAAGATGGAGAATTTACTAAAAGCCCAGGAAAATCATTCAATAAAAGAAAATAAACATGTGTAATAACTAACATCAAGATAGCTTTACATGGACTTAAGAGCAAATAAGTCACAAAAAGAGAGAATTGGTTGTTTGGAAGATAGAACAGCAGAAAACGTCTACCCTAAGGCACAAATGCACCTTCCAAAAAAACGTAGACAGAAATATAGGAAAGAGCACCAAAAAATACTGCATTTTTTACACAAATAACATGCCGATGCAAATAATGTGCCCACACATATAATGTGTATAGTAAAAAAAAAAAAAATCTAGGAAAATAAGGCAAGAGGGAGTTGCACAGTTGGCACAAATTTATTTGTGTAAAAACATGGTATATAGGTTTTCCAAAAATAATGTCTAGAACATGTGCAAATGGTACCCTCAAACAGGCAAGAGAGAAAAATAATGTGAAAAAAGTACTCGAAGAGCTGTTGTTGGAAAAATTTCTTAAGTTTAAGAAGATACAAAAGAAAATTTTAAGAAATTTTATAATTACCCATAAGTAGAAATTAAAAAAAAAAAGCTCACCTAGAAAATTCTTAAAGAAACTGCTAAACACCAATGATAAGAAAACATTTCTTAAAAGTGTTCATAAACAAAGATAAATTAATCTCAAATTAGGAAATATGAGATAGCTAATTTTCCAACAAAAACAAAAATACCCATAAATATAAAATAAACCAAAAAAAAAAAAAAAACCCAAACCCTTTGCTGTCGAGTTATTTCTGACTCATAGTAACCCTGTACAGAACAGAGTAGAACTGCCCCAAATGGTTTCCAAGGTCGCAGCTGGTGGATTCGAACTTCCGACATTTTGGTTAGCAGCTGCTTAACCACTGCACCACCAGGGCTCCAAACACAAAATAGAATGAAATATTTAAATACTGCCTTTCCAAAAGAGCTAATACAATTAAACTGATAAATACAAGTATCGCCCAAATTAGAATTCTATACCAAATGAAAACGGTCTTTGAAAGTGATGTAAAAGTAATGAAATATTCAGATTTTTTTAAATGAAATAATAAATACACATGATAGAAAAAATATGATAATAAAGTGATGTATGGAAGTACATAAAGAAATAAGAGCAACTGAAAGGGTAAATACAAATGTAAACATACCTGATGTTTACACTTATACATCTGTCTACCTTTAGCAGTAATATAAAATGTGCAAGAAAGCTAAATGGTTCTAAGTTCATAATCACCCTTAAATATATATAAGACAGCTACCTGGGCAACCCAAAAGAAGAGATCAATATTTGTGCCCCTATCAAAGAAAGGTGACCCAACAGAATGCAGAAGTTATCAAACAATATCATTAATATTGCACACAAGTAAAATTTTGCAGAATATCATTCTAAAGCAGTATATCAACAGGGAATTGCCAGAAATTCAAGCTGGATTCAGAAGAGGACGTGGAATGAGGATATCATTGCTGATGTCAGATGGATCTTGGCTGAAAGCAGAGAATACCAGAAAGATGTTTACCTGTGTTTTATTGACTATGCAAAAGCATTTGACTATGTGGATCATAACAAATTATGGATAACACAGTGAAGAATAGGAATTCCAGAACCCTTAATTGTGCTCATAAGGAAACTCTACATAAACTAAGAGGTAGTCTTTCGAACAAAACAATGGAATGCCTCCCATGCTTTAAAGTTAAGAAAGGTGTGCATCGATGTTTTATCCTTTCACCACACTTCTTCAATCTGTATGCTAAACAAATAATCTGAGAAGCTGGGCTATTCGAAGAAGAACAGGGCATCAGGATTGGAGGAAGACTTATTAATAACCTGCATTATGACGATGACACAACCTTGCTTGCTGAAAGTGAAGAGGACTTGAAGCATTTACTGATGACAATAAAAGACTACAGCCTTCAGTACAGATTTCGTCTGAACATAAAACAAAAATACAACTAGTCCAATAAAAAACATCATGATACAAGGAAAAAAGTTTGGAACTGACAAGGATATTTCATTTTACTTGGATTCACAGTCAATGCTTACGGAAGCAGCAGTCAAGAAATCAAACGAAGCATTGGGCAAATTTGTTGCAAAACACCTCTTTAAAGTGTTGAAAAGCAAAGATGTCACATTAAGGACTAAGGTGAGCCTGACCCAAGCCATGGTATATTCAATCACCACATATACATGCAAAAGCTGGAAAATGAATAAAGAAGACTAAAGAAGAATTGATGCCTTTGAATTGAAGCATCTGCGAAGAATATTGAATATTGAATATACCACGGACTGCAAGAAGAACAAACAGATCTGTCTTGGAAGAAGTACAGCCAGAAGGCTACTTGAAAACAAGGATGGTGAGACTTAGTCTCACATACTTTGGACATGTTTCAGGACAGATCAGTCCCTGGAGAAGGACATCATGTTTGGCAAAGTAGTGGGTCAGGGAAAAAGAGGAAGATCCTCAACAAGATGGATTGACACCATGACTGCAACAATGTACTCGAGCACATCAATGATCACAAGAATGGTGCAGGGTCAGACAGTGTTTTGCTCAGTTATGCATAGGGTCACTACAAGTCAGAACTGACTTGACAGCACCTAACACAACAACAATAATAAAAAATGATATGTTGAAAGTTGTTGAAAAGGGAAAGTGTATTATTAAAATATTCTTCTAATTGATAAAAAATTACAGGAGGCAAAAAGATACATTTATCAATGAGAAATATAATATTAAAACTGTGACTTTAAAATAAATATATTTAATTACATAAAATGCAGAAGAATTAAATATTTCAAGAGAAATAACAGAATTTTCATGCTTGAAAAAAATAAAACCTAAGTGTACTCTGCTTACCAGATTAAGGGAAATACAATAAAAATAGTAAAGACAAAAATAACAGGATATGAAAAATATAACTTTCACAAAATTACCAAATGAAAGCATGTGTATCTGGTAAGGAAAAAAAAAAAACACATTGAAAAATATCAATCTACTAGCAAAATACATCAATTCCAAATTATATCTGTTGAATAACATAACTTGAAAACATATACAAAGCAAAAATGTTTTAAAATATAAATCCACAATCATAGTGTGGTATTTTTGCATGTGTCTATCAGCAAGTGCTAGAACAACCTAAGAAAATGCATGCAAGGAAAGAGAAGATTTTTAAAACATATTAATAAATTAATGTTAATTGATATGTATCCCACCCAGTGCCAAAAGACAAATTATTTTAAGTGTCCATGATGTATTTACAAATACATTTTTGACGTATCTTCTACCTAGAAGTCTCACTTAATTCACTTAATAATTCCAATGGTATGTCTCTATGTTCTTTTTCCTCTTGTACGATGTTTTCTGAGAATGGTTTGTTTTATGTTTACCTTTTCAGTGTTTATGAATTTTAATTTATTTTTAATTTTATTTTACTGCCTAGGACTTCTGTTTAAAATTATATAAAAAAGGTGATGTCAGACATCCTTGATTTGTTCCAAATCTTAGTATAAAGGATTTTAATATTTTATAATTATGATGGCTATATAAGTAATCTAAAGATAAAAATAATCAACGTAATCTTGAAAATAAATAAAAACTACTGAGGACTCATATTTCCAGTTATTCAGGTTTTTTTTTACACTAAACACAAAGTACAGTGGGCACAATGATAGACATCCTGAAATAGAGGAATCTAAAACAAACCCACATGGTTTCTTGAATAACCACAAAGGTGGCCTTTTACAGAGTGGAAGTAAGATGATCTTTTTTAAATAAATAGTATCAGGTAGCCACATGAAAAAAATAATAGCTTAGCCCACTATCTAAAATCCTTCCTAAAAATTGATTCTAGGTGGATTGTAGAGCTAACCGTAGAAGCATAAACATCACAGCTTATAGTCAATAGTATATAGAACATACTCATCACCTTGAAAGTATAAAAATGTTTCTTAAAAAGATCCAAACAGTACAAAACACTGACAAAAACATGTATAGATTAGGTTTAATTAACAGAGTTTTCAAAATATTTTTTCATTAAAGAATTTCCATTAAAAACACTCCACTAAGGAGATTAAAGTCAAATCATAGAGCACAAAAAGGCGACTGCAGTCTTTATTTCCATCAATGTCTTATATCCAGGGAAATAAATAACTTTTCAAATAATTGAAAACGAACTTAACGTAGTTTTAAAAATGGGCAAAAAATTGAACCAGCAGTTCACAAAGAGTAATGTTGAGGTGGTTGATATAATTATACAGTGCTCAACCACATTTGTCATACAAAGAATGAAATCAATATCACAATAACAGAGCTTAATAGAACTACTAGTGTGACTAACAGCTAAAAGAGAGAAAAAAACAGGGTTAGCAACATTATGGAGTTACTGGAGTTTTTACTCACTGCTGATAATAGTATAAATTAATATGACCACATTACAAAGCCATTTAGCAGGATTTGCATATTGAACATAAGCATAGTCAATGAATCAGCAATTCTACTCTAAGTGTGTATAATACACAGAAATGTAAATATAAGTTCACCCAAATGTGTGGATAAGTATGCTCACAGCAGTTTTCTTAGTATTAGCTTTCAAACTGGGAATAACAAAAACAGGGAATGAAACCAATCACTAGTAGAATTTTTACCTAAATTGTGGAACATTCATGTATAGGAATACTATGTCAACAAAAAGAATGCACTACATGATATAACATGAATAAATATCACTGTTGTATAATATACTGAGTAAAAAAAGATAAAAAAAAGGGGATGCTATATGATTCTATTGATTTAAGTCCAAAAACAGACAAAACTATTCTATGATAAATGGACAGAATATTGGTTAATATTGGGAAAGTGGAGTATTAGCTGGGACGGAGCACAGGAGGGCTTCTGGAGTGTTCTTAATATTCTATTTTCTGATCTAAATTGTGATTACAAAGATGTATTCATTTAGCTGTATTTTTATGGTTTCTACATGTTCCTATATATATTGTGACTTATTAAAAAGATTTACAAAACCTCATAAACCTTATGAAAATTTGTACTTAATTTAATATAAAAATATTTTCCAAAATATTTTAAATTATAAGATAAAAATAAATGAGATAATTTTCTATATTAAGGATATTTAAAATCAAAACAAATAAAGAAGGGAATAAAAAATAAGAGTGGATGTTTATTAGAACATGTTAAAACCAAGTATTGATATAGATACATAACTTCAAGAGTTGATTTTTGAAATGAAGTAGGTATGACAAAGCTAGTGATAAAGCAGAAGAGCGTACTCCAAGAGGTTATTAAGGGAGAGGGTCTCTGAGTACAGACATATAGGAGATTTAAAGTTATAATAATATAATTTTAATATTAATAAATGCAGAATATTAGCTATAGGGGAATTTTTTTATTATGAAAATTTGTGCCAATAGAGATGGAAAACATTCAGTGAAGAAAATACTTATGTTACAGAGGAGAAAATAATCACAGGATTTGCCCCTTAGACCTGGCACAGGGGCCAGAAGCATTACTAATTGGTAATTAATTTTTTTTTAAATACTATCAGAGTAGAGGAGAAAAAAAAATTTTTTATCTTATACAACTAAAACAAGCTTGGTGTCAAAGTCTAAAAAGGTACCAAATGATTTACTTAATATACAATGTACAAATTTTTATGTTAGAAAGTTAAATATGGCCATATAAGAAGTTGAATTTTACAGCATTTAAGAATTATTTCACTTTCAGAAATCTACTGTGAAAATTAATTGCATCGTCAAATCAATTGAGAAATAATAAAAAATATTTTATAATTTCATATGAAAAATCTTCGTGAGTATTGACTAAAAAAAAATATTTTTATTAGTTGATAAATAGAAAGTATTTGGCTCAGTGATTAAGAGCTCGGCTTCTAACCAAAAGGCTGGCAGTTGAAATCCACCAGCCGCTCCTTAAAAACCCTATGGGACAGTTCTACTCTGTTCTATAGAGTCACTGTGAGTTGGAATTGACTCCACGGCAACAGGTTTTTTAGAGTACAAGGTAGAAAAAGCACAATCTATGTAAAAGATTTGAAAACAATGTTTGTAATCTTTTGACTTTCACCAAGAAAATGAATTGAAATCTCTTACACTTAGAGAGATAAGCAGAATACAAAATAAATGTACAAAAAAATGTATTTTCTCATAAACCAACAATAAGATGTTATGATTTGTAATTTCAAAAGTTCAAATTCGAACTAGCAGAGATTATATACTATGATGGAGTAACCTTGAAAACAATCTTTTCCCCCTTATTTTATAAAGAGAACAGACTGGTTCTTGCATGAGAAGTCTAAAGACGGGTTTATAAGAGGTCAGTTCTCCCTCTAAAATATCCTTATATGGATTAAGTGATGTTAAACAAAATAATATTTTTGAAACTTCAAAGTGATTCTAAATTTTATTTAATAAAATTTATTAAGAAAAAATATCAAATACATGTGAGAAGATGGGTGTGTGAGCAGGTCTAAGATCCTGACACCTCCCTACATGAACACCAAGAAAGGCAACTACAAGTCTGTACTTAGTCCTGTGAGTACTTTGAAATGGTGAACCAAGATTGTTAGCAAGAAGAATAAACCTAAATAAAATAGGGACAGAGTGGGTAGGGCAATCTTTCTCACTGTCTCCACCCCTTCTGCTCCCATCGGTGTGGCAGATGGGCAGCTGCAGCGGAGCTGCAGTCATAGCTCCATTCAACCTACAGCTCTCTTGTGTGCTGAGGAGCCCCAATCTCTGGCTCCAACGTACATGGGACAGATGTTCCTGGCAGATTTTCTAGGTGGACTCTTCAGGACATCCCTGGCCCTCCCCCACTCAGCTTGGCAGATGGATGGCTACAAAGGAGCCACAGTCACTGACTAAATGAATTCATGGCTGTGCTGTTCACTAAGAAGGCCCCTGATTTTTGGCCCTGAAATAAACAGTACAGGTATTACTGGAAAATCTTCCAGGCTGACTGTCCAGGGTATCTCTGCCTGTCTACCTCCCAGCACAGCAGATGGATGGCTGTAGTGGGGCCTCAGTCACACCTACACCCCCACCTAATGCCCAGACCCCTGTGTACCAGAAAGGGCCCTGTAACAGAATCTGAAATAAATAGTTCAGATGTTGCTAGCAGATTTTTCTGGGTTTATATTCTGACTCCACTAAATAAATTTAGTAAAGTGGCAGAATACAGGGTTAACACACAAAAAATCGTCAGGTTCCTATATACCAGCAGTGAGCATTCTGAAAAGCAAATTAAGAAAACAATTCCATTTGCAATAACATCTAAAAGAATGAAATATCTAGGAATAAATTTAACCAATGAAGTGAAAGATTTCTACATTGAAGACTATAAAACATTACTTAAAAAATTTAAAGAAGACCTAAGTAAATTAAAGGAGCCCAGGTTGGTGTCTCAGCAGCAATAAGCTTGGCTGCTAACCAAAAGGTCAGTTATTTGAATACACCAGCCACTCCTTGGAAACCCTATGGGCCAGTTAAAGGCATTCCATGTTCATGAATTAGAAGACTTAATAATGTCAGGAAGCCAGAACAACCCAAAGAAATCTATAATTTCAATGCAATTCCCATGAAAATTCCAACAACCTTCTTTTCAGAAATGGAGATTTATAATCTTGGTTGTATTACTGCAATGGTCTCTAACTCCATCTGTATCCACTATTATAAAATTTGAAGTATTTAAGTCTGATTATGCTACAATCTATTTAAAAATTTACCATTGTTTCACATTTCCCTTTGAATAAAAATAAAAATTTTAGCATGTTCTCAAGACCCTGCCTGATCTGACCCATATCTGTTTTACCAATCTCACGTAATACTCCACACTCCCACTTTGTCTCTATCCTCCAGCCTCATGATCAGTAGTATAGACCATTTTAAGTCTATAGTGCTGATCATGATTCCTGTAGTCATAGGATTTTACACATAATATTTTCTCTATTTTTAATATTCTTTCTTTTTGTTCATTGTTCACACATAACACAAACATCACTTCTCTAGGAAAATCATCTGTGAAATAAATATCTAACTACTTCAACTTATTATAGGTTCCCAATGTAAGATAACTCCTTCCCCATTAGTAGCAATTAGTGTAAAGTTCTTAATTTTAATTGGTTTCTATTATTGTTTAACGAATGATTTACTTTACTTCTCCATAATATACTATATGAGGACAGAAAAGTTTTCCTCTTATTCTCAGAGCTAGTACAGTGTTTAGAGGTAATTCCACTTCTAGAGTTTGTAAAGACATGAACCAATATATTTGCTTTCGCTTAAAAAACATTTGAGTGAGAATTCTATCTGATATGCTAAGTAATATAAATATGAATACCTGGCAGTAATATGTTTGTATGTGAGACTCTAAAATGCAATTTTGACCATGTTGAGATTTTGTACAGGGAATGTGGCTGTGTTTTAAATCACGAGTTACAGGTTCTTAAATGTTGATTCTAAATTCTTGGGATTCAGGCCATGCTTCCAATCAAAATCCCAAACTTTAATTTTAAGTATACTTGAATGTGAAATGTCATAGACTTGGAGTAGGAATATGTTGGCCGTGTCCTGTGGACTTAAGCAAGATAATACAGAATAGGACAGTGTTAAGTGCTGGGGGCATTCCAAAAAACAAAAGGAAACAAAATAACTTTACTAATGAGACCTCTTTTGCTTGAATAAAAAGAAAAAATTGGATGAAAGTCTGAATAGTATGTGCTTTGCAAAATTGCAATGCCAATTTTTTTTGACCCAAGCCTGTCACATAAATTATATTGAGTAAATATTTGTTGAAAGGCTTAATGAAACCAAGGCTTTTAAAAAAAATGTGTAGAGCAGGAACAATTTACTTGAAGGAAAAACCTTACAAACTGGTAAGTGAAAGTATTGATCAGAGAAAAAAACTATTGTATTGAAAAAGAGAAAATATTCCAATGTTAGATAGTAATAAAAAAGGTGGTAACTTTAGAAAATTCCAAAGAAACAATGTAGATCTTAGAGTGTTGGTGAGAAAGAAAAAGAGAACCTGTGGAGAGACATAGAGACAAAATAAGAAGACAGAAACATTGGACTGACTGTAGATACACCGACAGAAACTAAACAAGCAGTCTTAAGCTGCTGAAAACTCCACTCCTGATTAACAGTTAACTGGAGGCTTATATTATGATATGGTATTATAATGACAGATAAATAAGCAACTGAAGTGAACAGTAATTCCTAAAACACATGTACATGTTTTCTCAGCTTTATGTAAGCTACTGTTTTTCTTACTTTAGTCATAGTGTTAAGATTATGTCATGTGGTTGCATCATAACATTGCCTCACCTAGTCTACCATCTTAAGAAGACAGAGAGAAATTTGGAATTCTGATTTCAGAAAAGGTGGATCATACCTTTCCCAGCATTCTGTGTATGTTCCAGAGTTTCCCTGAATTTGATGCCATATACTGAGGAAGAACATTCTAAAATGAAGGCTCTTGACAGGACTGAAAAGTCTGGCTAAGGTCTAGGCCAAACCCCTTCTTGTCTTAAGTGACTCCATTTTGTATTTTTAAACACTGTTTCTGTCATACAATACAGACTGCCACCTTTGTAAAATTTCCACTGCACCTTTGACCTAGACATGAGTAGTTCTACAGAGAAATGCAGTCTTGTCCCCCTCACTCTACTTGTAGATTAAGCTTGAGCTTAAAAATGGTGACATTAAGAGATTACTAAATTTGTACAGGTGTTAGACATAATATTAAACATGTGACTTTAACAGCTAAGTTACAGTCACATATTCTCAGAAGATACCCATAGATCCCCCCTAGAAAAAAATTTTCTTTTTTCTAACCCCCTTTACAGTACCATATATCTATATTTTAAAAAAGTTTCCTGGAAACTCATGGTCAGCCAAAATCCTGTCTCCTGGAGTCATCCTTGCAAAGGAGGTCAACCCCTGTGAAGGTGGGCAACCAAGACTGTGCCACCTGTAACTTTCTTAATGTTCATCAATCAGAAATAGCCAAGCTGTAAACCGTTTAGTTGTGGTGTTTGTCTTTATTAACCTCCGCAACTCTGTAGCTCCTCGGAGCACTCTGTTGGATTTCTCCCTTCACTGTGTCTCCCTTTTCACAATTTTTTTTTTTTTTTTTTTGCTGTAATTGCATGTTTTTAATTTTAAACAGACTTGTAATTCTTTCACTACAACAATCTATATTCTTCTCCTTCTGTTTTATCACTCAGGAAGCTTTTGGTCAGCCAAAAAAGGAGGTATAACGAATGGAATTAACATGATGCTATTTATTTATTTTTCTTTATTATTTCTTTATTTATTTTAAAAGTGTTCATCAAAATATTAATTAACAAAATGTTCTACACAATGTATAATCAAATGCTATGAAAGACAAATATAATGGAAGAATGATAGTAAAGGCTTATAATTGTGATTCCACTTAGAAAGGTGAATTTTCAATATTTTTAAATTTAGCTTTTAAATTAAAGAATACAGGAAATCTCAAATAAGTCCTTAATGATTAGTGTTTGCTCTCATAATTTAAGAAAAATTAACTGTTATGATGAGCTAAAATGTATTGAGTGTTTTAAATCCATGTCTTGTGCCAAATGCTTTTCTTGTTGTTGTTAGGTGCCATCGGTCAATTCTGACTCATAGCGACCCTATGCACAACAGAACTAAACACTGCCCAGTCCTGCACCATCCTCACAATCGTTGCTATGATTAAGCCCATTGTTGCAGCCACTGTGTCATTCCATCTTGTTGAAGGCCTTCCTCTTTTTCACTGACACCCTATTTTACCAAGCATGATGTCCTTCTCCAGGGACTGATCCCTCCTGATGATACGCATAGTCTTACCATCTTTGCTTCTAAGGAGCACTCTGGCAGCACTTCTTTCAAGGCAGACTTGTTTGTTCTTTTGGCAGTCCATGGTATATTCGATATTCTTCACCAACACCACAAATCAAAAGTTTCAGTTATTCTTCGGTTTTTCTTCACATGCATATGAGGCTATTAAAAACACCATGGCTTGGTTCAAGCGCACCTTACTCCTCAGGGTGACATCTTTGCTTTTTAACACTTTAAAGAGATCTCTTGCTGCAGATTTGCCCAAGGCAATGCATCTTTTATTTCTTGACTGCTGCTTCCATGGCTGTTGATTGTGGATCCAAGTAAAACAAAACCCCTGATAACCTCAACCTTTTCTCCGTTTATCAAGAAGTTGCTTATTGGTCCAGTTGTGAGGGTTTTTGTTCTCTTTATATTGAAGTTTAATCCATACTGAAGGCTGTGGTCTTTAATCTTCATCAGTAAGTGCTTCAAGTCCTCTTCCTTTTCAGCAAGCAAGGTTGTGTCATTTGCATAATGTAGGCTGTTAATGAGTCTTCCTCCAATCTTGATGCCACATTCTTCTTCATATGGTCCAGCTTCTCAGGTTATTTGCTCAGCATACAGATTCAATGGGTAGGGTGAAGGGACACAACCCTCATGCACACCTTTCCTGACTTTAAACCATGTAGTATTCCCTTGTTCTGTTCAAATGACTGCCTCTTGATCCATGTACAGATCCCTCATTAGAATAATTAAGTGTTCCAGAATTCCTTTTCTCTACAAGGTTATCCATATTTGTTATGATCCACACAGTCAAAATCCTTTGCATAGTCAATAAAACATGGGTGAACGTCCCTGTGGTATTCTCTACTCTCAGCCAGGATCCTTCTGACATCAGCGATGATATCCCTGGTTCCCCATCTTCTAAATCCAGGTTGAATTTCTGGCAACTCCCTGTAGCTACACAGCTGCACCCGCTTTTGAATGATCTTCAGCAAAATTTTGCTTGCATGTGATATTAATGATATTGTTTGATAAAGTCTGCATCCCGTTGGCTCACCTTTCTTGGGAATAGGCATAAATCTGGATCTCTATTGGTCAGTTGGCCAGGTAGCTGTCTTCCAAATTTCTTGGCATAGATGAGCAAGCACTTTCCAGTACTGCAATCATTTGTTGAAACATCTTATTTGGTACTCTGTTGACCAATTCTTTTTGGTATAGTGACTCTGTATATTCCTTCCACCTTCTTTTGATGCTTCCTGAGTAGTTTCATATTTTTCCTGTAGAATCCTTTAGTATTTCAACTTGAGGCTTGAAGTTTTTCATTTCTTTCGGCTTAAGAAATGCCAAGTGTGTTCTTCTCTTTTGGGTTACTATCTCCAGGTCTTTGCACATGTCATCGTAATACTTTACTTTGTCTTCTGGAGCGCCCTTTGAAATCTTTTGTTCAGCTTTTTCACGTCGTCATTTTTTCCATTTGGTTTAATTCCTCAACATTCAAGAGCAAGTTTCAGAGTCTCTTCTGACATCCATTTAGGTCTTTTCTTTCTTTCTTGTTTTCTTAAAGACCTCTTGCTTTCTTCATGTATGAAGTCATTCCACAACTTGTCTAGTTGTAGAATCTATTCTTGAGAGGCCTCTAAATTCGGGTGAAATACACTCAAGGTCCTCCTTTGGCTCTCACGAACTTGTTCTAATTTTCTTCAGTTTCAACTTGAATTTGTATATGAGTGATTGATGGTCTGCTCCACAGTTGTTCTCTGGCCTTGTTATGACTGATGATGATATTAAGCTTTTTTATCGTCTCTTTCCACAGATGTAGTCGATTTGATTCCTGTGTATTCCATCTGGTGAGGTCCATATGAATAGTCTCTTAGAAGTTTTAAATGTCCTCCCCTTTGTGATAGGCCAAAGTATGATCCCACCCTAATCTCTGGAATGTGAATATGTTACATTACATAGTATAAAGGAGGCTGCAGGTATAATTCAGGCTTTAGACCTTAAAGTAGAGGAACGATTCTAGATTACCTCAGTGGACCAAATTAATATCGGGAGCCCTTAAAAGCAGAGAACTTTAGCCAGAGGCAGAAAACAGAGGCAGTAGAAGGGAGGTCAGAGAGATTCTAGGCATAAGAAAGATTCGAGATGTCTCTGAGACCTAGGGACGCATGTGCAAGAATGAAAGAGAAGCATTTAGGAGCTAACAGCAGACAGCAAGTAACAGGGCCCTCATGCCTAAACCACAGGAAATGAATTTGACCAATAATTTTCCCAGAGCCTCTTGATAAGATCCCAGCTTACTGCCACCTTGATTTTGGCCTTGTGAAACATGGAGCACAGAAACAAGCCAAGGCAACCTGGGCTTCAGACCTATAGAAGTGTAAGATAATAAGTGTATGTATTTTTAAGCTGATAAATTTGTGGTAATTTATTACAGCACTAATATAAATATAATGTACCAATTTTACATGCTATGGCCATGGTTTCATAAGTTTTCATGTACATTGAAAATATTTTCCTGTCAAACTCCAGCTTTTGACAATTTTGTGAGACTCTTCAGCTTCCCACTAATCAAACACAAGTAAATATTTTAAATTGCCAGGTCATTTAAAAATAGTTTTTTTTTTTTTTTAATTGATGACTACAAATATATTTGTTTAGATGAACTTTCAGATATGATTTTCATCTTGGGTTATCTGCTTCTACAAACTTTATAGTTTTACTTTGTTAAGACATATTTATATATGTTGTTGCCAAAAATAGTTCTGTTTAAGTGATTAAATGTCTAACATTTCATAATTATAATTTTCTGTACTTGCCAGCTGGTCTCATCTCCTTTTCACTTCAGATAAATATGGCATGATTTTTGTGAGCATTCAATTGAAACAAGCACAAAATGAGCTGCTGTCAACATTATCAAAAGATATTACTCTTTACATATTTCGATATATTCACAAAGCCACAATCACTTGATAAATGGGATTTGTCACTGTAAATTTTTTGATAAATTATACAGGTGTCTAATCTTAATGAGACTGATAGTTTTACCTAGAGAGAATGAGGAAATATAGGATAATTCAAGGAAAATAGAGAAGTCTTTATCGCCAATAAATTTATGACTTATTATTGTTACATTTATGATCAATTTATTCACTTCTTAAAAATCCAAAGTACTTAACTATGAAAATGTCCGGTGGTGTTTTCAAACTTCAAAGTCTATTTCTTTCATTGCCGTTGTCTCTCTGAGTTTTTTCTTTCTCTTTATGTAAACATATGAACCTTAACACAAAAAGAATTGCATGTATTTTGTATTCTTTCAGTGGACAAACTGTTCTGTAATTTTGCCTGTGTAGTATTCCCCCATATGCTACAAGAAAGTAAATACCTGTAATTTAGTTCCATGTTTCAGGATCAAAATGTAATTTTTCATCTACCTATAAGATTATGCCTTAAAGTTTTTACATGTGGCCTGAGTATTCTACTAGTCATGAGGAAGATATGAAGTGTTTATGAGAAAGATTGATTTTCTTGTCCATCTTTCTTAAACCAAAATCATACCAGTTGTCCTCCAGTTGATTTCAGCTCATGGCAACCCATATGTTACAGAGTAGAACTGCTCTATAGGGTTTTCTTGACTGTAATCTTAGCGAAAGCAAGTGGCCAGGCCTTTCTTCTGCAGCACTAATAAGTGGGTTCACATTGCCAAACTTTAGGTTAGTAGTTGAGTGCAAACCATTTGTACCACTTATGTACTTTCATCCTTCTTAATTGCAGAGTGTCTGGCTATAATCCAACAGCAACTACCACCACCACTTATATCTAGGACAAATATTATTACATATACCTAATCAATATAATTCTATTATACTGTAATGGGTTTCTGGTAAAGCACTTAAAAAGAAGCTGACTTTTTTGTCATGTGGACTTGAGCTCTTTTTTTTGTTTTGTTACTTTCTGCTTGGAAATTTGATATACTAGTCAAAACAGTACCAGGATTTTTTTTCCTAATTTTAAATATGATGACCACTAAAGATTTTAGTGGAAAATTAGAAGAACCTGAATATGACATCATACCTAAGAACAGCCTAGGCTTGCAGATGTCCAGAATTAACTTTACGTTCTAGATAATGCAAACCTCTGTCTTAGTTATAGCCTCTATTTTCAGATTTTTCTGTTACCGATATTTCCTTTCTGCCTCAAGGTTAATGATTATGTACTAATTTATACGTATAAGGAAACTCAGTGGCACAGTGGTTAATTGCTCATCTGCTAACCAAAAGGTCCGTACTTCAGGAGGAAGATGTAGCAGTCTGCTTCCATAAAGATTTATAGCCTTAGAAACCCTATGAAACAGTTCTACTCTGCCCTACAGGGTTGCTACAAGCTGAAATCCACTTGACAGCAGTAGAGTTTGGGGATTTATATGTGTATACATATTTAAATCAGTAACTGGGAAACTGGTCACCATGAGTTGTCTAGAATAGGTTCTGCCTTGATGTAGTTCAAGATTCTGCCCACCATAGCTGTCATGGCAACATTTTTGCAAATCCCAGGAGTGGCTGCAGTGCACATTCACAGGTTCACTAATGGGGGCAAGAAGAAAAGGGTTGCCCATTTTGCAGACCAGTGGAATTTGATGAAAAGAGATAGGTGGGTCCCTGGGGTGAATTGTTATTTTTTTTTTTTTTATCAAAGAGTTTATAGAACATAGAGAAAGGAAGCATTTTTCTAATTGGTGTAAAAACAACTGATTTAGGCTCTTTTTCCTCCTGCTATTAAAAATTTTTTTTTTTTTTTAGCTTATGCATATATTATGTAGTGTGTTATGTAGGGCTTAATAAAAATAAAATATTAAAGGGGGTAAAACAGGAATTGATACTAGATATTTAATTGTGTAATAAACAAAAATGCATGTTTGTATGTCTGTGTGTTTGTGTGTGTGTGTGTCTGTGAATTACATTGGTAAAGAAGGAGAATTAGACAAACAGTGTAAGACTAAAGGTCTCAGAGAAGACCCTGGGGTGCAATACCAGAACCCAAATCCCAGAACCCAGAAAAACTTTAGTAGTTTAGAGTCAGGTTAGCAATTCAGCAGTATAGCACCAAACTGAGTTTGAGTTAGCATAAATTAAGGTGTGATATATAATACCATATATTATTATATAAACAGTGACAGTAATTAAAATGTATTAAAATACTGGCATATAATTAGTGAGATAAGTTTGAAGTAATAAATGATGCGGAGATAAAGGGTTTGAGAACATTAACATGAAGTTGAGTCTTAATCTCATGCCATACATGGAAAATAATTCCAAACAAGTTAAAAAAAAAACCTTAAGAAATCATTTAGAATTATTTGTTATTATGCAAGAGAAAATTTTTTTTCAAGGCATAAAGAAACGAAATAAGAAACCATGGAAGGAAACAAATGATAAATTTAGTAATATTAAACTTAAAATTTTGAATAAAAATTCACTTCAAGAGTAGAAAAAGAAAAATACAGAAAATATATTTGGAATATATGAGGCCAACTGCTCATAGCGACTCTAAAGGACAGAGTAGAATGGAACTGCCCCATAGTGTTTCCAAGAAGCACCTGGTGGATTTGAACTGCTGACATTTTTGTTAGCAGTCGTAGCACTTAACTACTATGCCACCAGGGTTTCCTGTAGAAAAAGAAAAATATAGAAAATGTGTTTGCAATATATGAGGCTAGTGAAGTTTTAGTTACTTATATATAAAGGGTGCTAACAAATAAGTTAAAAACTATTTTACAAGAATAAAGCATACTCATTGGCAATATATAAAAGGAAAATGTGCATAAATAGGCAAAAATGAATAAAAATAGTGAACCTCACACATAATTATAGAATTTGCATCTGTGTTTCTTATTTTTTCATGCTATTTTATTATCACTATATAGCTACACTGAATTATGAAAGAATTACTTAATTTAACTTCTTTTATACCGATTCAAGTTTCTCAATGGTATAATTATCTTTCCCTACTCATTTTTTTTTACTCATTTTTAATTTGACAATAATTTTCTTTATCTAATTGGATAATTCTTGGACTTTAATTTTTCTGTTTTAATTTCAGATATACACTCTTGTTGAGAAATAAAATTAGGCTTTCCTATTTTTTCTTCCATTTTTTCAATGTCTCTATTCAATGGCAGACCTTTCTTTGAACCATAACTCTTTCATTTGTGATTTTAATCTATTTGTTTATATTTTTAGAGGAATACCTATACTTGTCTGATTGTTGTTGTGTGATGTTGAGTATATTTTAACCCATAACGACTGTATAGGACAGCGCAGAACTGACCCTTAAGGTTCCAAGACTGTAAATCTTTGTAGGATCAGATCACCAGGTCTTTTCCTCTATGGAGCCACTAGTTGGTTCAGAGCAGAGTGCTTAACCATTGCCCATCAGGACTCCTTTACTTGTCTGATATTAGAATGAAAATGAATAATCTCATGTACTCTGCAATGTCTGTAGGCAGCTTAAGTGCAGATAAGAAGGAAAAGTAAAATGTTAGATTTATTACGGCTTAAATTTTCAGTCGGGGACATCCACCCACACACTAGAGGGAGAGGTGGGGCTTCATGTAGCCATGTAGTGGACATTTTTCTAGTTACTCCTACAAACACTCTTACTACAACCTCTACGACTTTGATAGCTCATACTCCTACTAATGCTTGTACCAATAACCACAAAATATCACACACTAAGTACTTAGTAATAAAAATAATCTCTTCTCATTGCCCTGCAAACGTGTACATATTGATATTCCTAGCCCAGTAACTCTCAACACCATCTACAAATTACAATGTCCCAAGAAGGTTTTTGAATACCAACACCTATGACCTCTTCTGGACAATTAAATGAGAACCCTTGGGAAGTAGCATTTTGGAAAAATTTTCTAAGTAATTCTGATAAGCAACTGTATTTAACATATTTTTGGAGAAGTTACTATTCTCCCTATTCTATGCTTCAAGATACCCAGGCCAAGAGAGGGTCTTCAGGAGGCTAAGTAGGTTGCCCAAGGTATAGCCCTTTGCTAGCTGGGGTTGCGGTGCTCAGATTCCCCTTTGTCTGAGTCTGCATCCATTAATTGGGTACTTATTTAATATCTGCTGAAAGTACCTCCATCCAAAGAGCATATCCTCTTGAAAAAATATTAGTAATAAGAAGAAAAAAATCATAATCATCTTCATATGGCTATAAATCTGAAAAGTAATAATGGTGATAATTAGTAGCAATATTTGGGAGCAGCTCCTGAGTAATTACCACCCCAGTCACTGTTCTTTATGTGCATTTTTTAAAGTCATCATCAAAATAAAGATACTGTATAAGCATATTAACCTCTATCTACATATAATGGAACTGAGGTGCAGACAGATTATAGAATTTGCCCAATATCTCATGGCTATTAAGGGATGGAACTCAGCATTTCATAATATCTTTGTATTGCTTTGATATAAATAATATGCTTTTGCTCAACTCTGTTATTTTTGAGCATTCCCTTTTTTATTTGTTCTTTACTGGTCTTTTTCTCACTAAAAATTGGGCAAAAATATATCTTCATTACCTTGGAACTATCCTGGTCTTTCCACTCCAACAACATCCTAATTATTTCTACTTATTATCTTATATATCTCATGTGGATGCTTGAAATATTCACACACACACCCCTGAAAAAGAAATAATGCAAAATGGGCAAGGTCTATTTTGTAAAGTTTTTTGAGACAGATCACCTTCTGACCTTAATCCCCGCTCTAAATGTCATCCACCACCAAAAAGAAGAAAGAAAGAAAAACAAAAACATAATCACTTTTTTTTTTCTTTTTTCAATTTAACTTTGAAATAGTCTCTTAAGACAGTGGGGAAACCTTAGCACTTGCAGATCAAAGTAATGCTTTCATTTTTCCTAGTCTGTAACAATGTGGTATCTGTTTCCGCCTAGTGCCTAGGTACGCGTCGACACCTCACAGCATGTTTGGAGGGGAATGCAAATTAGTGCTTGTGCAGTTTTCTGTGTTGGAGTCTTGTGTGTGTGTGTGTGTGTGTGTGTGCGTGTGTGTTTGTGCTTGATTGTGATGTGTGAATGTGTCTGCATTTTTGTAAAAAATTGTATCATGCTGTAAATATTTCAGCTGCAACATGACTAAGTTCCATTGCATTGCTGACACTCCAACAGACAGTGAAATAATCTATAACTTTTAATAGAATAAAGAAGACATTTTAAATGTGTTATTCATCTATCATCTATTTATATCTGAGTTTAATTGTTTACAATTATTTCCCATACATTACTTTAATCAAAATCCTTGATATTCTGTTTATTCATTATTGGATTACCTTTTTAAGCAAAGGACATCAACTTTCAGGGAAAGTCATCTCCCATTTTTATACAAACAACACTTGTTTGTTATAAATCATCTTAACATCTTTGGTTTGCAATGTCTTTTTTCTATTTTCAAATGATTCCCTGCAGAGTGTGAGTGTCTAACATTTTTTAAAATGTGTTTCTATTCATTAACTGAGAGTTTCACGTAAACCATAATTACTGTTTGTTTTGGGACAGTGGCCATCAAATGGCAGGCATTATGTAAGTGTTAGTGTATCCGAAAAAGGAGAGGAAACGCATGTGTGAAAATTACACATCTGAAGGAACTAGTTTCCTGACAAGTCAGAAGGACTTTTTTTTTTTTTTTTTTTAAGTGGTATTGGCTTTGCTTAGAAGAATTACCTCTTCTTCTTAATCAAGAGGGAGGTGCAACACAAAGTGTATTAATACCAATAGGCTTAGGAGTTTTATAATACCTTCTTTATTTAAAGAGTATCTTCTTTATTTTTCAGAGTTTTAAGAGGTAAAGTAATTCGCTCTTGGTGGTGTGGAGCTTATACACCGCATAACGTAATGTTGAACAATAATAGATACCAAAGAATTATCACATTAAATGATTCCTACATGAACATCTCACCAAGCAGCCACTTGATCTCAAGAAATATGTCTCTTAAAAAGACAATGTCATATCATTCTCTATTCTTCTCTTCAGATAATATTTTTCTTGAACATATGTTTTTGGTTTATTTTGTTTCCCTACCC